>NC_083414.1:76043726-76643726 GCF_020745735.1 Hemiscyllium ocellatum | reverse complement strand
ATACAGGAAGGAACAATGAAATGCTGCTAGGCAGCCGAAAACAAAAGTTCTTCTGCTTGTGTTTGTGACACATGGGACTCAGAATTCACATTCAGGCTGATTCATTCACATCGTCTGAGGCCAAATGCTTTCTCTTTAATGCCCTTGTTATTGATTACTGTTCGGGTTACCCATCCTGCACTCCCATTCTGCCTGAGATCCCATAAGATTGTGTACCATTGAATATTTATGTTCCACCTTTTGTTCACCCTGTAACCACATCGCTCTGCTGACTAAATCCCATTTGTCTCTGCCACAAGTCTATTACCTTATTGCAGATGCTTTGGCAATTCCAAAAAATATATATACTTTATTCTTTTCCACAATGTCCTGTCACAAACCAATTCACTGATGTACAGTATTAGTTAAACTCTGTCCCATCCTGTTTCTTTCTGCTTGTCTTCAGTCACATCCCCATTTTGCTCCGATGCGCCACCTTTTCTCTTTGGATTTGAAAGGCTCCTTTCACCTGAACCCTGTCCCTGCATCCTCCATGTTAGCTTAAAGCCCTGTCCAGAAACCTACCGACATGATTGGCCAGGACACTGGTCTCAACGATGTTGTTTTTAATTCACTCGTAGGATGTTGCTGTCTCTGGCTGGCCAGCATTTCATGCCCACCCCCGAGCTGCCCTTGAGCTGAGTGCCTTGCTAGACTATTACAGAGGGCAGTTTAAAGTCAACTCCTTTGTTCTGGGTCTGCAGTCATGTGTAAGTCAGACCAGCTGCCTACCACTGATTTCCTTCCTGAACGGATATTGAGCATTCAGATACTTTTCCCAGCCACCAGCATTAAATTCTGGACGAACAGGCTCGTGAGAGTAATATTAGGCCATCGCCTGGACCACTGATAGCTCCCTCATCCCTGAGCAC
Organism: Hemiscyllium ocellatum; assembly: GCF_020745735.1. NCBI lineage: Eukaryota > Metazoa > Chordata > Chondrichthyes > Orectolobiformes > Hemiscylliidae > Hemiscyllium > Hemiscyllium ocellatum. The sequence goes on along the minus strand of NC_083414.1, from coordinate 76,642,815 downwards.
TGATCTCAGTGCACTGTGAATCAAACTCCTTCTTCTTGACTGTGATTTGATCCTGATACCTTCCAGTACTCTGGTGATATCACACGGTATCTCTCCATGTAATATCTGTCACTGTGAGGGTCTAAATGCTGCCGGTGACTGCAGCTTTTGTGTTACTCAGATCATGAGCCAATAGAATTCTGCACTCCAGGGAGATGAGGCAACGCAGGCCAGGGATGGAGACTGGGATTTTCCAGATCTCTGTGGGACTCAGTGCCATTCTCCATGTGTAACCCTCACTGCATCAATCAAATTTCCCATTCTGTCTATTTCTCTGGCTCCTGCATATATTCAGGACGTTCCTGACTCAATAAACTTCCCAACTGCTGGATGTTTCAGCCATTATCTCATTGAACACAGTTGGTCAGCCAGAGGGCAGGGAGATCTGGACTCTTCAATAAATCCTGCAGCGAGGTAAGATCACTCACAGTGAACAGAGCAGAGCGAATTTAAGGGGTCGAACTTTGGTCTGGAAGACCTGACACAGATACAGTGCTGAAGGGTGAACACAGAGCATGAAGGTCCCAGGCTCAATCTCCACTCTCTTGTTAACTTTCATCACTGCTGTTCTGAACCTTTCTTTGACAATGTAGGAAGTCCACAGTTATCAATCTAGGGATGTGCTGTCTTAGTGAGCATCGGGACAACATATGGGAAAGGAGGCCTCCTTTAAGAAGTTGGTGTTGAAACCTGGGATCTTTCTGTTCCCTATTCCCCGTCTCACACGGTCACTTGTCATGTGATAGAATCATACAGCAAGGAAACACACCTTTTGGTCTATCTCATCTGCACCAGTGTCTTGAATGGTTGTAATTGCCAGAAAAGTAACCTCCATTCCTCCCATTATCCTGCTGTATATTTGAAATCTACTCCAATGCTGATGACTCTCCCTATTTGTACATTGCTCCAGTCTTGAAAACATGCTCATCTCAATAATCTCATCCTGCAGTCAGTACAATAATCTCTCTTTCTGTAGTTTTCCACAATAATTGCAGTCCATCCTGTCTCTGTAAAATCCTCCAGCCTGGACCAAAATACCCCGCTATGTATCTTCCTCAAACCCGAAGAGAACATGAGATCACTGTAACTTTCTGCAGGCCCGATCCCATTCCTGTCTCCCGGCCTACAGCACTACACGACCTCTGTAACAACCTCCCATGCCTACCGACCTTCTTATCTGTGTAAATAACTCCAGATCCTTTTCCAGCGGAAACTCCCCATCTCTATGTGCTCCTCCCTGCACCTCAAACACCCTCTCTTTGTGTAGCTATGCAGTTTAGGGTGGTATGGTGGTTAAGTGGTAAACACTGCTGCCTCACAGCGCCAGAGACCCAGGTTTGATTCCAGTCTTGGGGGACTCCCGGCATGGAGTTAGCATATTCTCTCTGTGTCTGCATGGGTTTCCCCCAGGTGCCCCGTTTTCCTCCCACAGTCCAAAGACCTGCTGGTTGGGTGAATTGGCCATTTGAAACTGCACATAGCGTTAGGTGCATTCGACAGAGGGAAGTGGGTCTGGATGGATTACTCTTTGGAGAGTTGGTGTGAACTTGTTGGGCCGAAGTGCCGTTCCATACTGTAGGGAATCTAATAAAATCTAAACTCTCCCTCTGCGTTCTGTATTACAGTCCCTAAAAAAATCCCTCTAACAATTAAACAGCTCCAACCCTCCCAATCTTTGTAAACTGCGACAGCACCAACATCCCTCCTTATTGGTGTAACCTCTTCCTGAAACCCTCTCAAAATTTGGAGACCCCACAATACTCCCTATCTGTGTAAACCTCTCAGGTCACTGCAATACTCCCGATCTGTAGAACCCAGTCCAATGCCCGTGACTCTCCCAATCCAGTTCCTACAAGAGTCACTATCTATGTAACATTCTCCTGTCACTATCACCCACCCTGTCAGTGTAAGCTCCTCTAGTATCTCCAAACATCTAATCATCTCCATAACCTTCTCCAGCAATTGTAGCCCTATTTGAGTAAATGCCACCCTCACCTATAACTCTCCCTACTCCAGGAACCGTTCCACAGATTCATCACTCTCTTGCTGAATAAATTCCTCCACATCTCCATTCTAAAGGGTCGTTCCTCCACTCTGAAGTTGTGCCCTTGGCCCATAGTCTTTCTGCCTGGAGGAAACATACCCCCCCCCCTCACCGTCCAATCCATCCAGGCCCCTCAGTATTCTGTAAGTTTGAATGAGATCCTGCTACTGCTGCCTCTGAAAATTCATCAAGTACAGACCCAGAGACTTCATCTGCTCCTCATTTGGTAAGCATTTCGTCCTGGCCTCTTGCTTGTAAAACTAGTTCTTGTACCCACTCACATCCTTATTCCAGACTATTAATGCATAACATATACAGCGTGGCCCCAACACTGACTCCTGCGGAGTTCCCCTCATCACCAGTTCCCATCGTGAAAACGACCCCTTTATACCTACTCTGTCTTCTGCTAATCAGCCAATCCTCTACCCACACCAAGCATGTTGTTCTGAAACTAATATTTCATTTCTCAAACCCTGCTGGATTTGTTTTCCTGTCTGGCTGTGAACAAGAAGAGTAGATAAAAGGAAGGAATTGTTTGTCGGGATTTTCAGAAACCTTTCTACAAGGTCCCACTGAAGATTTGGGTATGCAATATTAGCAAATGTGGAATTGGAGAGAAGGTACTGGCACGGATTGGAAATTCTTTAACAGAAAGCTAAGCAGAAATAAGTGGATTAGTGCTTGACCCCTAACTATTCACAAAGGGATTTGATACATTTGATGGATGGACAAAATCTACTGCTTCCATGTTTGTTGCTGACACAGAACGAGATGGGAATGTGGGTTGTGCGGAGGAAGCAAAGGAGACATGAACACTCCATGAGTTTCCCTTGGACAAATTCACTGGTGGGATGTGGCTATCACTTGCTTGGCCATCATTACCTTCCCACCTGTAATTCCCTGGAGGTGGTGGTGGTGAGCTGTCTCCCTTACCCTTTGCAGTCCTTTGGGTGTAGGGACAGACACAGTGCTGGGAGAATGGAGCATGGCTTGGCGAGCACTTTGGAAATGCTGGTGTTCCTGTGCAGCTGAAATTGTTGTCCTTTCAGGGTATAGTTTCTCCGGGTTTGTGGAGTCATGCTGAAAGGGCCTTCCTGAGTAACCTCTGAGCTGCTTGTAGATCTTTTATTTATTTATTTATTCACTCGTGGTCATGAGCATTACAGTATGTATTGTTAATTTGGAGTTGTCCCTGAGAAGGTGATGGTGAGCTGCCTTCCTGAGCCACTGCACCAGCTATTGAAATTGTTGTTATCTATGTCATCTCCATCTGGCGCTACAACACTCATGTCTGTAACTGCATACAGACAATGCAGCTCTTCCTGTATTTGTGGCATCCTTCTCTGCCAACAACACTTATTGTTCATCAGAATTTCTCACCTCATCCATTCCCATCTGTGCTAATGTTCTCTCAAATTTCTTTATTCTTGTTTGCACTTCTGATCACCTATAACCTCTTCCGTTCTAAATGTGGAGCCCCTCAGTATCTGTAACTCTCCATATAACTGTATTCAATGACAGCACAGGTCCCCTTCCTTAAATCTCTGTGAATTAAAGAGGCTGGTTGTGCTAAATTGGTACTTTTCATCCTCCTTATCCATCTTAGTTCTTGCAGCCCCTACAATTGTGCTATTTGGAATGCTCCCATTCTCCACACCTCCTCATGTCCTGGGGGTCCTTGAACAACACCAGTGCTCCAAAAGGTTATATTCCCCCAGTTACTGCAAGTCTTCTAACTTTGTAAAATCGAATAGTCTCCAGTACCACACAACACTTGTTGGCTGACAATTTGCATTTGTTGAAGCCTTCACTTTACAGTAAGCAGCTCACAAAAAGCCCTTTAGACTCTACAAGTCTCCGTCACCTACAAGCCACCATCTCTCTATTTCCTTTGCCTCCCTCAATACCTGCAACTCTCCCTGTATCTTCCAATAACCTGCTTTAGACACTGCAGGTCTGCCTACCTCTGCAGATAACCTGTTCTGTCCACTACAGATCACTCAATCACTGTAACACCCTTGGCTCTGTCTAACCCTCCACTTTTCCACTTTCTTCCAGGCACAGCCGCGATCGTATCAGGGAGCGGTGCTGCGTGGGATGTGATAAATATCAGCAGAGGTTTGTGGCCCACCATTACCTGGGAGTCACAGAGACAGTGACCTTGTGAGGGAGCAGAGTGGAGTGGCAGGTGGAGGGATTACACATCCCTGTGAGTCACAGAGACGGTGACCCTGTGAGTGAGCAGATGAAGTGGGAGCTGGAGGATTACACGCACCTGGGAGTCACAGAGACGGCGACCCTGTGAGTGAGCAGAGTGGAGTGGGAGCTGGAGGATTACACATACCTGGGAGTCACAGAGACGGTGACCCTGTGAGGGAACAGAGTGGAGTGGGAGCTGGAGGATTACACGTGTCTGGGAGCCACAGAGACGGTGACCCTGTGAGTGAACAGAGTAGAGTGGGAGCTGGAGGATTACTCGTACCTGGGAGTCACAGAGATAACTTTCTCCTGCTGGGAACTGCCTGCACTGAGATTGAAGGAAGTGCAAGAGCTATCACAGAAAAGGCTGTCAGATCATTGGCTGATAAATACACCGTTATTAACGACTGTCAGTTAATCGCTATACGTTACCAAATTTATTTTTCAACTTCTGAAATAAGGGTTGAACACTGAAATAAGAGGGAAAAGTGAAATTGTGAGCCAATATAATACATTACCCTCAGTAATCCACAATTGAATAAGGGACTTAATCACATTGTTATGTCCCGAATGTTAACTTCATTCTAAGTAATTAATTAGATATGTTGCATTTTAAGACATGGCAAGACATACTTGTCAGATGGAAAATGTGTTCTGTTACAATGGGAAATCATAGCCCCTGCTCGTGTCCTAGATGGACACTGGGTTATGGAACTCAGATAGTGACTAGAGATTCTATGGGACATCTGTGATGCTGAGAGTTAGGTGGATAGCACATACACCAAGCAGGTCACCCTGCAGACATGACGACCTGGAAGAAGGAAGGGTCTGGGAGACCTGTCAATCGGAGAGAAACAGTCAGGAATACAAGAATGTCCTGGGGTCTCCCTCCCAATTAGGTTTCCCAGTATGGAAGGTGATGAAGGTGTAGGCTGCTCAAGGGTGGGCAGTCAGAGCCATGTCTGTGGCACCACAAGCAGCCTGACTGTACAGGAGGGGAGGGAGAAGGAAGGAGGGGAAATAGTCACAGGGGAGTCAGGAAAGTAAAGAAGGTGTCAGTGTTTCTGTAATTCCAGAATAGTGGGGTTAAGAATGTTACTGTGTCTGCAGGACATTTGTCTGGGGGACAGTGAGCAGTCAAAGGTCATGTCCATGTTGGTAGGAATGACCTGGGTAAGAAGGGTGAAGTGGTCTGTGAATCAGAATTTAAGGAGCTCGGTGGATGGTTAGCAAGCCGGTCCGCAAATGTAGCAATCCCTGGAATACTCCCAGTGCCTGCACAAGTGAGAACAGGACTCGGAGTTTTAGGTAGATGAGAGTGTGACTGAAATGGTTGTGCAGCAGGACGGGCTTCAGATTCCTGGGACATTGGGACTGGTTCTGGGGCAGGCAGCAGCTGTACAAGCTGGATGGACTAACAAGTGACAGAGCTGGGACTGAATTTCTTACTGGGTGTTTGGGACTGATTGAAAATAACTTGGTGTGTGCTTAGGATCCAAAAATGAATAGTAGAGGAGACTACCAGGGTTTTCAAAATAATGGGAGATGCAGTTGGTACTAATTTAAAACAACAAGTTTAACAGTGGAAGATGGAGTAAGAAAAAAAGTCTTAAACTGAGGTACTCTGCATGGACATGAATACTCAGAGTGTGGGGATTTCAAGATGCAGATTGGTGTGTGGAAATCTGATGTATTGCCCACCGAAATCTGGCTCAAGCAATGGCAGGACTGGGTGTTAAATATTGCTGAGTATAAAGGATTGCAAAATGATAGAAGGTAAGGGAAAGGACGAAGGTAGAAGTATTGGTTTTGATTAGCGTTAGTTAAGGAGCCAAGAGAAAGGGGATCCGTCCAAGGACAGAATGAATTTGGCTGGAGCTACAGAACAAAAAGTATGCAATTACACTGTGAGGTACAGTCTGTCTGCCAGCAACCAAAGAAATGATGGAGAGAATAAACATGCAGGGGCATTTCAGAGCGATGACAATACTACAGATTAGTTGTACTGAGAAATTTAATGTTTCCAGATACAGATAGGGATACTGGCGGTGAAAGGCCACGAGGGGCAAGTGTTCCTGGGTTACATGGAGGAGAGCTCCCTGCAGGAGTATGTATCCAACCGAAAAGATCATGTTCTGTTGGACCTGGTCCTTGGGAAAGAGGTGGGGCAAGTGGATCCAGTGTCAGTAGGGGAACGTTTTGGGCGCAGCGATCATTTTATTGGAAAGTTCAGGATGATGGTAGAGAATGATATGCAATAATTGAGATTGAGAGAATGGGGCAAAAATGAAGCTGGGAACTTTTTAACAAGGCCAGTGAAACGGGAGCTTTAAATAGTGTGAAGCAGGTCAGATGTAGCTGTCATTATGGAGATGGGGCTGCAGTGTGATCACGACAGACCGGGATAATCAAACATTTTCCCCATTTCTACAGGAAGGATAAACAGGCCAACACAGTGAAGTAGCATTGTGTATAAAGGTTGGGATCAGTATTATTGTGATGCTAATCAATTCACACACTGCTCCTCCCTGCCCTCACCCCTCATCACTGCATATTGATCCTATCAGACATTGGTAACCGTTGAAAACTTCAGAAAATAGTACAGTATACAGGAGATCACTCTGTCCACTGTCTGCATTGGACGAGATGTAACAATGCTTTTTAAAGCCCAAGTTCTGTCTCCCCAGATAGTGTAGGCCTTCAGGTGCAGATCCCGGCACCTTTTTAAAATGGTTTGAGAGTTTCTGCCTCGACTCCACTTCCATGTGTGACTCCCAGATCCCGACCATAAACTGCGTGAAATAACAACTTTCCTCATCACTTCTCTAATATTTCAATTTATTACGTTAAATATTCGCCACTGGTAACTGAGCTCTCCAACAGGAACAAGGTGTTCTCTTTCTTTCTACACAGGCTCCTGACAATATGTGCACTCCAATCAAATCTCCTCTCAGCATCCTCCATTCCTATCTTTCCCCATAACTGCACTTCCACTGTCACAGGGTTACAAATCTCCTCTTTACCCTCTCCAGTCCAATTCCATCCTATCTTGTGATGGGGTGACCAGAACTGCACACAGTCCCCAAGCTGTGACTGAGCTGATTATTTATACAGTCCCTTGCTCCACGTTAAATAAAGTTGCATTGTTAGCCATTCTCCAGGCCTCCGGCACCATCCCTGTATCCAGGGAGGATTGGATAATGTAGGTAACTATAAGGCAGGGGATTTTCCCCTGCTTCATTTAACAGTCTGGAACATCGTGTTACCCCTTTTTAAGGATTTGAATCTCCTTTGTAATTCTCCACTCCAAGTTTGTTGCTCCCAATATCTCACACTTCATCCCTATTTTGATTCAGACAGACAGAGGCCAAAACCATTTTATGATTTTAAGCGGGTTTCATGGAGGGTTTCTCTCCACAAGGTGAAGTGCATTTTCTCATGTCACCATCCCCAATCTGCCTCATTAACTACCCTCCCTGCCCACGAGCTCTTCCTCTCATCTGACATTAACGCAATGTTTTTTCCCTTTGTCGTAACAACTGTCCACTGCCTGGATATCCCAGAATGCACCGGCCTCCCTGTTAAAGTGGCCATCTTTAAAATGTCATTATACTCTTGGATTGTCAATCCGAAACTGGCCTGGACATGGCAGAGGGGTAACACTGGGGATCCACATTGTGGTGAAGCCCCTGGTCCTGATGTATGACATGGTGTAGGAGAGGGACATTATTTTCCTCCAGGACTGGCAGGGGAGGCCATGACACCAGACCCTGCCAGCTTGGTCCGAGGCTGACCCCTGGGTCAGTGAGGTGCCAGCCTTCTGGGTGAATGCCCAGCAGTGTAGGAAGGAGGTCAGTGAACTTCTCCACTCCACCAGGGTAAGTGCCACCAATTGCACCTTGTGACCTTGCCCTCACTCTCTCTCTGTTCCTGCACCCACCTCCTACCAAGGCTCATGTTCTTCCATTCTCACTGAATGCAGCAGCACCTTCTCTCCAAACTCATCTCTGTCTCTCTGCCCAACTCTGCCCGGTGTCTGTGATGCCTAATCACTCACTCAGGACAGCTCACCACCTTTCCCCCAGCTGTCCCAGCACTAACAGCTGCACCAACCTTTTCCATCTCCCTTAATACTTCTTGCTAATTTTTACATTCCAGACGGAACCATCCCACAATAGGAGAGAAAGAGCCAAGAGCCATAGGTGTTTCCCAACATTCAACTCCTCACCCCCTCACAGGGGAAGTATCCTGACCCTAACAACCTGCAGAGACTGACTGACCGTGTCCAAGCTCCCGGACTGGAATCTGAGACTCCCCTTGACTGACTGTGCTGGCCACCGTGACTGACTGTGGACAATGATATCAAGCTTCCTTGTTTTATGTCTCTGCTAAACCCCAGAGACAGTCCAGCAGGCGGGTGAGCCTGGTAGCTCTGGCTGAGAGGAAGCACTGCTGAGGGCAGGGTAAGGCAAGGCAATAATACTGTCAGCGTTCAAGTCAGCTCAAAGTGAGTGTGTACACGGAGTGAGCTGCCCAGACTAACAGGCCATGAGCTGGGTGGGTGTCCCTGAGTCCCTGAGCACAGTGTCATTGCAGTAGCATTAAGTGTGTATAAACACACAGTGAGCAGCCCAGAGGGACAGGCCATGAGCTTGGTGTGTGTCCCTGAGTACAGTGTCCTTGCAGCAGCATTGCAATGACAGTTGTCAGTGCACCCTGAGCTGCCGCATTGAAGTACAAAAGCGAACTGTCAGTGGGTCGGAGATGTACTGGGATGGCATGGTGAGGCTGGCATGTGACAGATGCCAGCATTGGTGGGTGTGGAGTACATGCAGCTTCTGTCTGTGCAGTGTCCCCCGAGACAGAAGGCCGCAGGAGCGAGGGGCGAGATGGAGTCACCAGTTAGCAGCTCTGATGTTCATGTCAAATTCTCCACATTGAGGTTGTCCACAGTGGGAGGGAGGATATGAAGGTGAAAATTGATGAGGAGCGATCTGCATGAATGTGGCTGTTGATCATCAGTTATCATTCATTCAGCACTTTGCCACTCCTGCACTCAAATCTTGACTTAAAGAACAGTCCAGCACAGAAACAGACCCTTCAGCCCAGCAAGCCTACACTGACACATGATGCCCTTCGAAAGTTAAAACAAAAGATTTTGTTTCTACATATTCTATGTCATTCTTTTCGCTGCTTTCTCTTCTGTGTGCCAAGATACCTCTTAATCCTTGTTATATTCGCTCCTTCCCCTCTATAAGTGCATTCCAGGCATTGAACATGGTCTGGAAAAGCAAAAAGAACTTACTTATCACATCTCCTGAACTTTTTCCCTTTCACCTAAAACCTATGGTCCCGAGTAATTGATATTTCTACTCTGGGAAAAAACCTCGAACTGTCCTTCTATCTATTTCTCTGATAATTTCGGAAATATCTATCAGGTAGCCCCATAGCCAATGATGCCCAAATGCAGACAAACCATATTTGTTCAATTTCGCCTTCTGGCTAATACCCTCCAAACCAGACAACATCCTGGTAAAACTTTTCCATACCCTCTCCAACACTTACACTTCGTTCTGCTGGTGTGGCAACCAGTACTGTACACAATATTCTAAATGTGCCCAAACAAAGTTTCCCTACAGCTGCAATATAGAACATAGAACATAAAAAAGTACAGCGCAGTACAGGCCATTCGGCCCTCGATGTTGCGCCGATGCAAGCCCACCTAACCTACACTAGCCCACTATCCTCCATATTCCTATCCAATGCCCGTTTAAATGCCCATAAAGAGGGAGAGTCCACCACTGTTACTGGCAGGGCATTCCATGAACTCACGACTCGCTGAGTAAAGAATCTACCCCTAACATCAGTCCTATACATACCACCCATTAATTTAAAGCTATGCCCCCTTGTAATATCTGACTCCATATGTGGAAAAAGGTTCTCATGGTCAACCCTATCTAAAACCCTAATATGACCTGCTAATGTTCATACTGCACGCTCCGATGCATGTCTGCAAGTTTACCATCCGTCTTCTTGATCACCCTCTCCACCCGTGTTACCACTTTACGGCAACTGTGGAGCTGTACACCAAGATCCCTTCAGATGTTGATGCGGCCAGTAGTTTTTTCCATCCACTTTATACTTCTCTCCTGCAGTGGACCTTCTAAAATGCATCACATCACAACTGTCCATATAAAGTTACATCAGTTTTCTCTGTCCAAGTCTGCAGCTGACCTAAATCCTGCTGTATTCTCTGGCAATCATCCTCACAATCTGCAACTCTGCCAATCTATTTACAAATCTCCAGTCACAAAAACACTGTTCCACCGCGACTCTGTCTTCTATTGCCAAGCAGTTTTCTATCCATCTTAATAACTGACCGTTGATCCCATTTCATTTCAACTTCTGTATGAGTCTGCCATAAGGAACCAGATCAAAGGCCTTGCTCAGGTCCAAATGGCCAACATCCAGCCACATGACCTCATCAATCAATTTTGTCACTTCCTCAAAATAATCAATCAGGTTTGTGAGACAGGATCTTCCCCACACAACTGCATTGCCTGTTGCTAGTAAGTCAATATTAGAGTACTGTTGGAGCTGCACTCATTCAGACAAGTGATTAGTCCATCATATTCCTGACTTGAACCTTGGAGGTTAGATTAGATTCCCTACGGTGTGGAAACAGTCCCTTCAGCCTAACCATTCCTCACCAACCCTGGGAAGAGTAACCCAACCACCTCCATTCCCCTGCCCTATATTTTACCCTGACTAATGCACCAAACACTATACGCAATTTAGCATGGCCAATTCACCTGACCTGCTCATCTTTGGGCTGTGGGAGGAAACCGGAGCACCCGGAGGAAACCCATGCAGACACGGGGGAATGTGCAAACTCCACACAGACAGACACCCAAGTCCGGAATTAAACCTAGGACCTTGGTTCAGTGAGGCAGCAGTGCGAAGCACTGAGCTCTTGATGGTTACTGTACAGTGGGAGGTATGTCGGGCCGTGATAGTTACTGTACAGTGGGAGGTATGTCGGGCAGTGATAGTGACTGTACAGTGGGAGGAAGTTGAAGACTGTATGAGTTGTACAGAATATGATTGTGCTGCTTCTGATGAGCCATTGTACCTCATGTATGCATCGTTATTGATTGCTTAACCTGTTTAAAGTCTGTACCATTCAGCACATGTCATGGCGAGGAGGGTCTGCAAAATGTGAAGTTAGCCCTTGCTCCCCATATGGACTGTGCAGTGACCATTCTTACCGATATATGAAATGGAAAGGTGTATCTACAACAGGCAGATCGGTGATGATGTCGTCAATTATAGTTTCCCTTTTATTGGCTCCCCATAACCTGCCGCAGAGCAGTCTAACCGCCACAGGATCCAGCATCAATGCTGAGCACTATGATTATATTAGATTCCCTACAGTGTGGAAACAGACTCTTGGCCCAACAAGTCCGCACCAACCCTCCAAAAAGCAACCCACTACCGTGGCCAATTCACCTGAGTTGCATTTCTTGGGACTGTGGGAGGAAACCCACGCAGATACGGAAGAATGTGCAAACTCCACACAGGTAGTTGCTCAAGGCTGGAATCAAACCTGATCCCTGGTGCTGTGAGGCAGCAGTGCTAACCACTGAGCCACCATGCCGCCCTATATTGACTATATGCCAAGCAGCTTCCCTCTCCTGTCTGGCTGTGTCCTTTCAGTAGGACAGAACTGACCAGAAACGATGATGATGTTGGCTGGGACATAGTCCTGTTCACATAATCTTGCTTTCCAGACAATATCTGATTGTGCTTGATTAGTCTGTGGGAAATATACAATAGGTCACTTTTACATCCTGTATAATGAAGAGTTAATATCACTTTATTTCTTACATATTTTAAAATAAACCAAACATCATTGTTTTTCAGTTGAAAGCAATTGAAGTGAGCAATAATTTACTTACCAGAGCGCACACCTAACTATCACAGTTCAGTGACTGTAGTAAACAGCCGATTCATGTTCAGATCAGTGAACACACCATCTTGCAGTCAACAAAGCTGTTGGAAATGACATTGATAAAAAAAAACTACATTCAGACACAGTTTTACTGGCACTCACCACTACCTCCAAAATACTGACAATCTCCAAAATCTGTCCAGAGAGCTTCCTAACTGGAGCTGGACAGTTACTCACACAATCCCTCACAATAGACAGATTAGAGACATACCTGGACAACAGGGAAATGTGTGTGGGGCAGACTGGTCAATGGACTAGCACATGGCGTTGGTCCAGACGCAGTTCAACATTTGTAACAATGATCTGTAAACAAACATGTCTTGCAAGTATATCTCTTCTGTGTGCCACCTAAACTCTGTAATTCTGCACCTTGGACACAATCCTGAATGAATGTGTTATAAAGATGAAGGGTTCCTGCAGCACATGGCATCTTACATTTAATCCCTCATAAACCATATCCAGTGTATGTTATCTCCACAATGTCAGTATCCAAACAGAATTGTGCAGCTCCATTGATGGCCAGCATCAGCCCAGCCCAATGTCCTTGTGTGTGACTTGAGCTGGAAATGTCTGTGTAAATGTCTGCAGCGTTGTTCTAACAATTAAAGGCAAAGTCTTTTTACTTTAGGTTCGACATCCTTTTGTAATACCAACTTTTAGATTGTCCAATAAACACAAAATCCCCATTTTATTCAGTTCATTTTTATAACAATATGGTGAAAACAATGCACAACTCACAGTGTGGAACATTGAAATGATGGGTCTCATTTCCACACCCAAGAGCAAGTTATTATTAAGTGCAAGGACTTTGAAAATAGAGCATAGAACATAGGATGGTACAGCACAGAACAGGCCCTTCAGCCACGATGTGGTGCCGACCATTGATCCTCATGTCTGCATCATCAAATTTCTGTGACCATGTGCATGTCCAGCAGTCTCTTAAATGCCCCCAATAATGTTGGTTCCGCAACTGCAACGCATTCCATGCTGTCACAACTCTCTGTGTAAATAATCCTCCTCTGACATCCCCCCAATACTTTCCTCCAACCAGTTTAAATCTATGACCCCTCGTGTTAGCCATTTCTGCCCTGGGAAAAAGTGTCTGGTATTCGACTCTATCTACGCCTCTCATTATCTTGTGTATCTCAATTAGGTCCCATCTCATCCTCCTTTTCCCCAATGAAAAATGTCCTAGCTCAGTCAACCACTCTTATAAGACAAGCCCTCCAGTCCAGGCAGCATCCAGGTCAATCTCCTCTGAAACCTCTCCAAAGCATCCACATCTTTCCTACAATAGGGTGACCAGAACTGGATGCAGTATTCCAAGTTCGGTCTAACTAAAGTTTTATAGATTGCAACAACATCTCACATCGTTCAAAACTCAATCCCACTGTTAATGAAAGCCAAAACACCATATGCTTTCTTAACAACACTGTCCACTTGGGTGGCCATTTTAAGGGATCTATGTACCTGCACACCAAGATCTCTCTGTTCCTCCACGCTGCCAAAATCCTATTCTTAATCCTGTACTCAGCTTTCAAATCCGACCTTCCAAAATGCATCACTTCACATTTATCCAGGTTGAACTCCATCTGACACCTCTCAGCTCATCTCTGCATCCTGTCAATGTCCCGCTGCAGCCTACAACAGCCCATTATACTGTCAACAACACCCCCAACCTTTTTGTCGCCTGCAAACTTGCTAACCCTTCCTTCATTCCCCTCATCCAAGTTTTAATAAAAGTTGCAAACAGTAGAGGCCCAAGGACAGAGCTCTGTGGAACATCACTCACCACTGACTTCCAGGCAGAATATTTTCCTTCTACTACCACTCGTTGTCTTCTGTAGGCCAGCCAATTCTGTATCCAGACAGTTAAGTTCCTCGGTGTCCCATTCCTCCTGACCTTCTGAATGAGCCTACCATGGGGAACCTTATCAAATGCCTTGCTGAAGGCCATATACACCACAGCCACAGCTCGACCCTCATCATGACCTGCCCCTCACAAAGCCATGTTGACTGCATTTAATCAAGCCATGCTCTTCCAGATGGTAATAAATCCTATCCCTCAGAATGCTTTCTAACACCTTGCAGACGACAGACGTGAAACTGACTGGTCTGTAATTGCCGGGGATTTCCCTATTTCCTTTCTTGAAGAGAGGAATTACATTTGCCTCTCTCCAGTCCTTAGGTACGACTCCAGCGGAGAGCAAGGATGCAAAGATCTTCGCAAGTGGCGAAGCAATCACATTTCTCATTTCCCAAAGCAGCCGAGGACAAATCTGGTCTGGGCCTGGCGACTTGTCAATCTTAATGGTGCTCTTCAGAGGGTCTGCGTGGAACTTTTGTGCTGAAGGCCCTATTTCCACACTGTAAGCTAAAATGTGCTTTAAAAAGCAGTGCATCTGTCATCATTTTGATTCAAACCTCGACTCTCAAAGCCTCATTTGAAGACCCTTCCAACATATTGTCCATCCTTTCAGCAGTAACTGACTTGTTAATTAACAAAGCAACATCACCTCCTCTTTAACACCCTGCCCTGTCCTGCCTATAGTTCCAGTGCAACAGAGTCTTGAGTTGTTAGCCCTGACCTCCCTCAAATGTGCCTCTGTGATGGTAAAAATGTCACACCTCCACATGTCAACTCGCTCCCTTATCGCATCTGTCAGCCTTCTTTAACGTACACTGGAATATAATACCTGGAATACCCTGTACCTCGGAGTTCTTCAGTCATTTCCTGTTTGTTATCAAGCTGCTCAAACCATGAACCACAACTCTAACTCTGGCACTGAATGGATATCTGTGGAATTGTAATTTTAAAAAAAAGTGTTTTCATCAAGTGCAACTTTCCAGAACGGAGCAGTCAGCTGCACATACAATGTGTTTCTGATGGGTAATGCAGAGGGGACAGCCCTCTGATGGTTAATCTCAGTATGCAGAGGGGACAGCCCTATGTAATGGAGAAAGTGAGGTCTGCAGTTGATGGAGATCAGAGTCAAAACGTCTGGTGCTGGAAAATCACAGTAGGACAGGCAGCATCCGACGGGCAGGGGAGTCGATGTTTCAGTCATAAACTCTTCATCAGGGAGGCATTGGTGCTTTCCTTTATTTTTTTCATTCCATGATTCACAGAATGTTGTGAACTGAACTTACTCAGGAAGGCAGCATTGTATTTCGCACTGACATGGAAAGCAGTCAATCAGTTGGTTGGACAGGGTGTAGAAACGTTGAAGGGAAGTATACACTGATTGAATGAATTCCAAACATAAGGATAGGTAAATCCCCTGGGCCAGATGGGGTTATCCTGTGTTATTCCAGGAAGTGACGAGAGAAATTGGCGTGCCTTTGGCGATGATCTTTGCATCCTCACTGTCCACTGGAGCCATGCCAGCCAGATGTCTGTAGGGTGACATATGTTATTCCCTCGTTCAGGAAAAGGAATATGCATAACTCTGGGAATTACACCTCTCGGAAGTAAGTCTAACATCTGTGATGGGCAAAGTATTGCAGCCGTTTCTGAGAGACCGTATTTACAACTATTTAGAAAACGATAGATGATTAGAGATAGTCAGCATGGCTTTGTGAGGAGCAGGTCATCCCTCAGAAACTTTATTGAGTTCTTTGAAGATATTTAAAACACGTTGCTGAAGGTAGACCAGAAGATGTGGTGAACAAGCATTTTAGCAAGGCGTTCCCCATTGTAGGCTCATTCAAAATGTACGGAAGTATGAGGCGCAGGGGCATTTGGATGTCTGGATACGGGCATGGCTGGCCCATAGAAGACAGAAGGTGGTAGCAGATGGAATCTATTCAGCCTGGAGCTCAGTGACCCAGTGATGTTCCACTGGGATCGGCTCAGGGACCTGTGTTGTTTGTGATTTTTATAAATGACTATGATGAGGAAGTGGACAAGTAGGTTAGTAAGTTTGCCGATGACACGAAGGTTGGTGGAGTTGTGGATAGGGTGGCGGGCATTGTAGGTTGCAACAGGATATTGATAGGATGCAGAATGGGCTGATAAGTGACAGATAGACTTCAACCTTAAAAAGTGTGAAGCAATTTATTTTGGAAGATTGCACTTGCATAAAGAATACAGGGTTAAAGGCAGAATTCTTGGCAGTGTGGAGTGACAGAGGGATCTTGGGGTCATTGTCCATAGATCTCTCAAAGTTGCCACTCAAGTTGATAGGGTTGTTCATAAGGAAGAGGGTGTGTTGTCTTTCATTATCAGGGGAATTGAGTTTAAGAGCAGCGAGGTTATTTCTTCGCTCTATAAAGCTGTGGTTTAACCACACTTGGAAAATTGCGTTCAGTTCTGGTTGCCTCATTATAGGAAACACTTAGAAGCCTCAGAGGGTGTGCAGAGGAGACTTACTAGGATGCTGCCATGACTGGAGGGCATGTCTTACAAAGAAAGGTTCAGCGGCTGGGGCTTTCCTCCAGCGGTGATAGTAGAGTCAGATACATTAGGGATATTTAAGAAGATTCTTGGATAGGCACAAGAAAGTTAGTGCATTGAATGTTATGTAGGTTAATCTGATCTTAGAGTGGGATAAAAGGCTGTCAAAACATTAAGGGCTGAAGTACTTGCACTGTGCTATACCTTTCAATGTTCTAAATTTCACTCAGCTTGTGGATTCTCATCAGTTGGTGATCGCGTGAGGGAGTGAGGTGTGTGAGGGAATGAGGTTAGGAAGGTGGGGAGTGGCATTAGACCAAGACTTACAGTTTGGTACAATTGTTACATTCACCTGAGTGTCAGCACATTATGTGAGGTTACCAAGGCCAGACAAAATCCACCAAGTTCAGATTTAAAATGATTTTTGGCTTGCCGTTTGCTCCTGGTTTCTTCAGATACATTCTGCTGGGTGACCTATGAATTAGTACGTGAGCATCCACATGCATGTGTAATTTAATTTTGATACTGTTGAATGTGAAGATACATTTATTGGATATAGTTTCAGAGGGTTCACTGTGAGACACAAGATGCTGCAGAAGACTGTCAATTGTGAACGTTTTGACCCAGTCTCTGGTTCGGGGGCAGATGTATGTAGTATGGGGGACATGCCAGATGTCATCACCATAAGTAACTTGTGCAATGTGATTCTGATACTCCATGCCCATACGTCTGCTCCCTGGGCCAGGTTCTGACTGAGGGTGAATTTGAAAGGCATGGTTCCTGGTCAGTCATTGGTAAATAATTTTAGACAGCATTTATACCTACACTGAGAGCAGTGATAGCCTGTTGGCTAGTTTCCTCCTGCTCAAGATGGATTCCAAATGATTCTCTGTGAGGGAATGTTTAAATGACTGCCCTGACTCAGGTTGGAAACTCTCATCACAGATTCAGGACCAGTGTCTCTCTGAGCGCTACATGCAGCTGTGAGGTCCAGTAGCACTGTACCCGAATTCACCCTTTTGGAATCCACTTTTAATGTCGGTCATGATGCAAAGTGATGTGTTTACTGACCTACACAATAATCTGGAGTTTGCCATGTTTGTGGATTGTGCAATAATAAGGTATGAGCTACAATTATTCAACTGAACAATAACTGCATCATCTCTGAAGACAATAAAATTGATTCTATGTTGATGAAATTAAAATCTAAACACCGAACGAGCTTTTATTATACAAATGTAAAGACTGCACGTTTTGTTTTGTATCAAAAAGGAACATGTTGTCTGACTGTGCTGGTGATTACAATTACACATTGAATCTTAGTATTCAAATACATGCATTGTCGCTCTATCATCTGCAAAATAGCTGACATCTGACAGATTGAATATTCAGAGTGAGCATTTGGTTGAACAATCAAATAGAATTATAACATTAAAATATAATCGATCGATTTAATTTCTCACCTGAAATGTGTTAGCTTCAGTCCTTTGTCAACAATGATATTAATTTTAAAATAATGATGGAAAAGGATAGACTAGATATAAAAGTTGAAGTTCTAAATTGGAGAAAGGCCAATTTTGACGGTATTAGGCAAGATCTTTCAAAAGCTGATGGCGGCAAATGTTCGCAGGTAAGCGGACGGTGAGAAAATGGGAAGCCTTCAGAAGTTAGCTGGAGTCCAGAGACAGGATAATCTTGTTCTGGTAAAAGGAAAGGATGGTAGATATAGAGAGTGCTGAATGACTAAGGACATTGAGGGGCTGGTTAAGAATAAGAAGGAAGGATAGAACAAATACAGACAGGATAGATCGAGTGAATCCTTAGAAGAGTATAAAGGCAGGAGGAGTTTCTAAAGAGGAAAATCAGGAAGACAAAAAAGGGGACATGACATAACTTTGGAAAATAGAGGTAAGGAGAATCCAAAAGCATTTTACAAATGCATTGAGAACCACAGCCCTCAAAGATCAGCGTTTACTCAGGAGAAGGACATAGGAGATGTAGACATATGGATAAATAGATGGTGATATCATGAAAAATGTCCATATTGCAGAGGAAGAAATGCTGCATGTCTTGAAACGCATGAAGGTGCAAAAATCCCCAGGACCTGATCGATCAAGTGAAACTTGAAGGGGTTTAGAAAAGATTTACATGCATGTTGCCAAGGTTGGAGGGTTTGTGCTATAGCTGGAGGTTGAACAGGCTGGGGCTGTTTTCGCTGGAATGTTTGAGATTGAGGGGTGACCTAATAGAGGTTTAAATAATCATGAGGGGCACGGATAGGGTAAATAGACAAGATCTTTTCCATGGGGTGGGGGAGTCCAGAACGAGAGGGCATAGGTTTCGGTTGGGAAGGGAAAAATGAAAAAAAAGATGTAAGGGGCAATTTTTTCACTCACTCAGAGGGTGGTACGTGCGTGGAATGAACTGCCAGAGGAAGTGATGGTGGTTAGTGTAATTGCAACATTTAAATGGCGTCTGGATGGGTACATGAATAGAAAGTGTTTAGAGGGATATGGGCTGAGTGCTGGCAGGTGGGATTAGATTGGGTTGGGATATTTGGTCAGCATGGACAGGTTGGACCGAAGGGTTTGTTTCCATGCTGTACCTCTCTTTGACCCTGTGACTGTAATTTAGAAAAGACAATAATTTGACATGCACTATCAATAAATAAATTAGATTAGATTAGATTAGATTAGATTACTTACAGTGTGGAGCAGGCCCTTCAGCCCAACAAGTCCACACCGAACCACCGAAGCGCAACCCACCCATACCCCTACATTTACCCCTTACCTAACACTACGGGCAATTTAGCATGGCTAATTCACCTGACCCGCACATCTTTGGACTGTGGGAGGAAACCGGAGCACCCGGAGGAAACCCACGCAGACACGGGGAGAACGTGCAAACTCCACACAGTCAGTCGCCTGAGTCGGGAATTGAACCTGGGTCTCAAATCGTTTATATTATTAAATTGTAGCATACAATAAGTTGAAAAGTTGCTATTTTTAGAATGAATGATAAAGAACAAAGAACATTCCAACACAGGAACAGACCCTTCGGCCCTCCTACCCTGTGCATATCCAGATCCTCCTATTTTCTAAACCTGCCACCTATTTTCTAAAAGTCTGTATCCCTCTGCTTCCTACCCATTCATGTTTCTGCCTAAATACATCTTAGATAACGCTATCGTTCCTGCCCCTACCGCCTCCGCTGGCCACACGTTTCAGGCTGCCACAGCCCTATGTGTAAAGAACTTCTCACATATATCTGCCCTGAACCTTTCCCCTCTTACTTTGAACTCATGACCCCAGGCATTGAGTTCCACAATCTGAGGAAAAAGCTTCTTGCTATCCACCCTGTGTATATCTGTCTTGATTTTGTAGACCTCAACCTACGACTTTGTAATGAAAATAGTCCTAATCTGCTCAATCTTTCTTCATAAGCAGCACGTCCAAACCAGGCCGCATCCTGGTGAACCTACTCTGTACACTATTCAAAGCATCCACATTCTTTTTTTAATGTGGTGACCAGAATTATATGCAGTATTCCAAATGCAGCCAAACCAAAGTCCGATGCAACATGACCTGCCAACGCTTGTACTCAACAACTGATCCAATGTAGGAAAGCATGCCATATGCTGCCTTGACCACTTTACTGACCTGTGTTGGCATCTTCAGGAAACAATGGACCCAAACGCCCAGATCTCGCTGTAAGTCAATTCTCCCCAGGACTTTTCTGTTTACCGTGTTGTTCACTCTTGAACTGGTTCTTTCAAAATGCATCACCTCGCATTTGCACAGTTTGAACTTCACCTGCCATTTCTGTGCCCATCTCTCCAATCTATCTATATTCAGCTGTATTCTCTGACAGTCCCCTTCACTATCTGCTGCTCCAACAATCTTGGTGTCATCTGCAAACTTGCTAATCAGGCAACCGATACCTTCTTCCAAATCATTGATATATATTACAAACAACAGTGGTCCCGATTTGGAGATGCTGGTGTTGGACTGGGGTATGCAAAGTTAAAAATCACACAACACCAGGAGGCATGGTACATTGGGGAAACCGAGCAAAGTCTACGACAACAGATGAATGGGCACCGCACAAGTCAACAGACAGGAGGGTTCCCTCCCAGTTGGGGAACACTTCAGTGGTCCAGGACATTCAGCCTCGGACCTTCGGGTAACCATCCTCCAAGGTAGACTTCGGGACAGGCAGCAGAGGAAAGTGGCCGAGCAGAGGCTGATAGCTAAGTTTGGTACCCATAGGGAGGGTCTCAACCGGGACCTTGGGTTCATGTCACATTCCAGGTGATCACCATTGCAACACACACACACACACACACACACACACACACACACACACACACACACACACACACACACACACACACACACACACATTTTATCATACTCACAACCCAGACCCCAGACAGACACACACACAAAGCACAAAGACCCACATGCACACATATATTTTGGGGGGTGAATTTGTACCTGCAGAGTTACATTGTACTGTGCTCAAAAACTGCATACATTCATGTAGAACTCTGAGCTCAAAAAGTGCATGAATTAATGTAAAACTCTGATTCTAATCTAAAAAGTGAGATAACAATCTAAACATCATGGCATAGACAGAGAACACAGAGGGCTAACACCTTCAACATATTGTCTAGCTATCACCATTGATAACAACTAACCCAGGAATGCAACTTTTAAAAAAAGGTTTTGTGATTTACACATGAAAGAAGTGAAACTATCACTACAATCTAACAGATGAAAGGCTTATCAGACACCCAATTTTTCAATGTATAATTTCAGTTACATCACACTGTAATTTTTTGCTATAAGTTCTGTGTTAGGATTGCGCCCTCCACAATCACCTGACGAAGGAGCGTCGCTCCGAAAGCTAGTGTACTTCCAATTAAACCTGTTGGACTATAACCTGGTGTTGTCTGATTTTTAACAGTGTTCCCAGCACGGATCGCTGTTGCACACCACTGGTCATAGGTCTCCAGTTTGAGAAATTCCCTTCCAGTATTACTCTCTGTCTCCTGTTATCCAGCCAGTTCTCTATCCATCCAGATAGAACACCCTGGACCCCATGCGACTTCACCTTCTCCATCAGCTGACCATGGGGAACCTAATAAAACGCCTTACTGAAGTCCCTCAGTATCGTCTCCAGCAGCTTCCCTATCACTGACGTCAGGCTTGCCGATCTACAATTACCTGGATTATCCGCGCTATCCTTCTTAAACAACGGGGCAATATTAGCAATTTAACAGTCCTACGGGACCTCACTCATGTTCAATCATCCTGCAAAGATATATGTTAAAGTCCCTTTTATTTCCAGGTCAGGTGAATTGGCCATGCTGAATTGCTCATAGAGTTAGGTACATTGCTCAGAGGGAAATGAGACTGGGTGGGTTACTCTTCGGAGGATCGGTATGAACTTGTTGGGCCAAAGGGCCTGTTTCCATACTGTAGAGCATCTAATCTAATTTAGATTTGATATTATGTAACAAGGAAAGATTGGTGGATGAGCTTTGCCTTGGAAGGAGTAACCACAACTTGCTGGAGTTTCACATTCAGATTGAAAGAGTGAAGACTGAGTCATACATGAGAGTTTTAGTGTGAGTCAATGATAACTATACTGGTCTAAGGAAGGATTTGTCTGTAGTGGTCTAGGGAGAGAAAGGAACAGTGAAAGGCAGGGCAGCTGAAGAAATTTGGCAAACAATTAGGGAAGTAACAAAGACTGAAGAAGAATTTCATTACGGAGAAAAATCATCCATATCTTGGTAAGGAAATGAAGGATAACATGAAGGCAAATCCCAGTGCATATCATACTGCACATGTTAGTCACACTGTGGAGGATTGGGCAAGTCAGTGGCCTCGTGGTGCTAACACTGAATTCTGATGTGATAAACCCAGATAATATTCGAGTGACCTGGGTTTAAGTCCTGCCACAGCAAGTGGCGGAGCTTAAATTCAAATCTGGAATTAAGAGACTGATGGTGGTTATGAATCGATTGCCAAGGAAAACTCACCTGGTTCACTAATGTCCTTTAGTGAAGGAAACGGCCATTCTACTAGAGATTCACAACTCTCAGGCTGAAGACATTTCTCCTTATCTTCGTTCTAAAGATGTTCTCTTGACTCTCAAGCTATGTCCTTGAGTCCTTTCTCTTTAACAGTGGAAGCATCTTCCCAACATCCACTCTGACCAGGCAACCAGTATTCTGTATGCTTCTATTAGATCCCCCTTCATCCTTATACACTCCAGCGAGTATAGACCCAGAGATCTCCTATATTAAGTTTTTCATTCCGAGGACCATTTTTATGAAGTCCCTCTGATCATGGTCCGGGGCAGTACATCATTCCTGACTTATGGGGCCGAAAACAGTACACAATACACCAAATCTGGTCTGACCAGAGTCTTATCGAGCCTCAGAAATCCATCGCTGCTGTAATATTCAAGTCTTCTCAAAATAAATGCCATCACTGTATTTGCCTTTCTGACTGGGCGGCCCACCTGAAATAATAATCTTACAACGGACAATAATAAATTTACAATGGAGTTACAAAATTGAACAATGATTAACGCATGATAGGAAGTTGAACCTGTGTTCATCCACGTGCTGCAGAATCCAGACAGGCTGCAGCTACCCACAAATGGTTGCAGAGAAACCTGAAGCAACAGACCCTGTAATACACACCTGAAGTTGGACCTGAATGTGACAATGGAATGTCGCCCTTGGGCCATCAATGTGACAACACCAGGTTGAGTCTGATTGATCAGGGTAAATGAACCTGATCATTCCATTGGCAGATCCTTCACATCCTCCCAAAAGATGTGAAGACTTGGAAGGATAAGAATCACGTTAAAACCCCACAGAGAGTGGTAACTCGAGAATAACCACTGAAAGAGAAGACACCTCCAAGACTATCAGAAGAACAAGAATTCTTCACCACTTGGAATCCGGTTAACTTCTAGTGGGGTGGTATGTGATCATCTAAAGTTTAGTTAAACCATAAGATAATTTGTAGCGTTTATCATTGCGTTATAATACATTTTATTGTTGTAATATTAGTTGTGTTCAATAAACAATTATCATTGTTTATAAGAGTTGACTCAGTTCTTTTGATGAATAAAAGATTTTGAACACATTGTGCAGCAGATACATCACCTTCCTAACTACTGACTCAACTTGCACAATTACCTTGAGACAATCCTGGACTGGAACACACAACACTCTTTGTACTTCAGACTTCTGAATTTTCTCCCCAGGTATAAAATACTCCATGCCTATTTTCTTCCTACTAAATTGCATCACCGCAATCTCTATTTATATATGAATGAACCAATGCGGACTGCACAGCTCCCCACGCTGGACATTTAGACCATGACTATAGATCAAGCATTGGAGTGGGCTGCACAGAGTTCCATTCTGGATATTGCTGGGTTGCATTCAGCAGTAAGCTAGCCGGATCTACATCGTGCTCCATCCTGAAAGTATCATGGATGGGGTGGTAATGTGAGTTGGATTGTGAATGTGAGAGAACTAAACATCTGGCAATACCTTTATTTTATGTTTTCATTCTTGTGATTGGACACTTCAAATCCTGACTCATCCGGTTTGACCCAACCTTCTGGATAAGTCATACTGACTGTTGTTACAGCATCCGGGTCTGAAACATGACCAACAAATGGAGCAGAGGCTGCAGAGAGGGGGTCTCCGTAAAATGGAATGAGGGAATCACTATCAGATCAGCCGTGCTCTTAGTGAATGGTGGGGCAGGATTGAATGGACCACGAATGCAACTTACTCATATATTTTTGATTGTTCCAAGCAAACTACCCTTCTGTTGGTGTGGTTCTGTTCGCCGAGCTGGGAGTTTTTTTGCAAACGTTTCGTCTCCTTTCTAGGTAACATCCTCAGTGCTTGGGAGCCTCCTGTGAAGCGCTTCTGTGCTGATTCCTCCGGCATTTATAGTGGTTTGAATCTGCCGCTTCCGGTTGTCAGTTGCTGTCCGCTGCAATGGCCGGTATATAGGGTCTACGTCGATGTGTCTGTTGATAGAATTTGTGGATGAGTGCCATGCCTCTAGGAATTCCTTGGCTGTTCTCTGTTTGGCTTGCCCTATAATAGTGGTGTTGTCCCAATCGAATTCATGTTGTTTGTCATCTGAGTGGATGGCTACTAAGGATAGCTGGTCGTGTCGTTTCGTGGCTAGTTGGTGTTCATGGATGCGGGTTGTTAGCTGTCTTTCTGTTTGTCCTATTTAGTGTTTTGTGCAGTTTCCTACCAGCGTAGCCTCACACTGGTCAATAGGTTAAGGCATCTAGAAACTTGCCCACCTGACGTTTTTTTATGTAGCCGATCTGTTATGTTATAACTGTTTCATTTCATAAACGTAGTGGAACATATATAGTCCCCTGCAGTGTTCTGTTAATAATATTGTATGCAAGGAAAAATAAATAAAAATTTAAAGATTTATGGTCCATCCCTCAGCAACCGTCATCCATTCCACCCAAAACTGGTAAGTTTTCCCTTTTATAGTGATATGAAAAGTGATGTATGGAACTGGTTAACTGATCCTATTTGTTCAGTGACTGTGATTAATGCCAATCTCCATAGATTCTAATTGTCCCAGTGGAGGATTTACATCTTTTAATGATAAATGGGCGCCGTTCAATGCGTTATCCCATCACATGAGCGGGACCATCACTGACAGCACTGACAGGGATCAGCAGATCCAGAGAGAAGGGGAGGAGAGATCAGAATCTGAGAACATTAGACTGGAATGTTCCAACAATGTATCAGACTCTGAGAACATTCGACTGGAATATTCCAACAATAGACAGGGGTTTATCCAATTATATTTGGTATCTTTCTGCATTTGATTGGTTGTCATTATCATTGCAGATCTATTACGCTCTTATCATTATTCAATATTTTTATTATCCCTTCCTGGCTATCGTTGGTGTTCCTGGTAAGTGTCACTATTCATTTTTTTTCTATAAACTAGTTATGACTGTATTACTGTTCTTTCATATTTTCTACACTTCTGTCCACTATTATTGTTTCTGTTGAAACTCTGAATCCAGATATTTACTTTACAGACCACTACTAACTACATCAATTAAGGTGTTAAATTACTGGCTCCCTCTCTGCTCTGGCAGTGTTACTCCTGGGTCTCTATGTTGACCTACTCAGTTTCAGCGGAGAACAGCAATGTACTGTATCATAGTCTTTGTTATTTAAATATTAAGAGCATGGAGGTCACTGTCTACTGTTCTGGTTACAAACTCCATTTCCTTCCACTGTTTCCATCCCATGCCTGGCCAATATCTGCGGCTGAAGCAGATGTGACATAACTGTGGGTGATCCCTTTGATTCCTGACACCATGTCCTGACCACTTCTAACTTGAAATACATACCACTCTACAATGTATGTCACTGGCTTATTCCATCTCCTGTTTGAACCTTGAGTTATAAAATATAGTCTTAATGAAGTTAATAATCTGCTGCTGACACTCCCGGCTTCAAACCTGTTGAAGCAAATCTGATTTGAACACACAGCAAACTCCCACCCATCTGTCATTAATGTACACGCGGATATATATTGCAATTTTTATGGCAATTCCTTTATTTTAACATTCTCAAACACATTATCTCACCTGTCCATGAAAATTGTCTCATTCTGGCTCTGTCGATTATCCAAAAGACTGCCATTTGTTTGTATTTAAAATAGTTTCCTCCACGTGTGTTCCTTCTCAAACAATGAGTTTCGCATTCAACCACGCCAATAGCGCACACATGCACTCTCTCTCTTACACTCTGATGAACACACACACACGCAGAGAGAGCAAACCTTCCCATTGGAGACAGTAATCTGATGCGAGCATAGTTAGCATATGATAGTAAAGTTTGTAATACTCTCCATGCTGGGCAGATAGTGCAGTTTACTGAGCAACTCACTAGCATGGTCTGCACAGCTCTCCATGCTGGGCTGTCATCTTGTCCCAGTTTATGTTGTTTGTGGTGTTCTGTGAAGCAGATTCAGAATTTGATGTAACAAACCATTTTAGCTGATCTGACAATGCCTTTATTCAATTTTCTCATTCTTGTAATTTTACTCTCGAAGATCTCACTTCTCCAGTTAGTCCCACTGCTCTGTCTTTTTCCCCATATTTCCACAACCTCCTACCAGTTAATTAACTGTCTGTTTCTGTCTTTAATGTGAATCTCTCTCTCACTCTGTATCTTTCCCTGGCCTTGGGTTTTGGCTATATTTTGTATCGATAGCTGGAATTGTGTAGCTCAGAAACAGTGAATGATGGGTGTCAGGCTATTTTTCACTTCCCGGTATGTCCCATGTGATAGCCCATGGAGAGGCGTGTTTCCGAAGTTATGAGACACATCCTTGTAACTTGGACTGTACCTGTGTTTGTCCCTCTCAGGTGACCTTGCGATCAGTAACACGGGGAAGCCCATTGACTAAAGGACCAGGCATCTAAATTGACTGACAATGCTGTCACGTTTTTTTTTAAAAGAAGGTCATTTTCTCTTTTGTTAACAAGAGATCTTAAAGTCCAAACTGCCGACCGTAAACGGCTCAAGCAAATAACTTTTAGGTTTTAGTGTTTTTAATAAATAGTAGTAACAATGGACATCTCGCATAGACCAGGCTTTCTAGTTTTTTTCCTTATAGCTGTAAGTCACCGGGTGCTTGTGTCCCAGAAGGGTTGGAAGCTTTATTAAATTATCCCTAGCTGCTATTCTCTCTGATGCTTCACTTGATGAAGTTTCCTCCTGGATTGGAGAACTGCATGTCTGAATGCTCCGTGTTACCATGGAGTGTGTTTAGGTGATGTTAGTATATTGGAACAGTTCATTTGTAGACAGTATTGTATCCATTATTCGGCTAAGATTTCCAATCGTTAAGTTATTCTAAAATCCTCTTCATTTTGTATCGATTTTCATTAGAGTGTTTAAATATATTGTGTTTTAATTAATGGTGAGTGGTTTGGGTAGTATCATCACATCTGGAAATCCCACTTCGCATCTAACTTTAAAATAAAAAAATGTTGGCATTCAAGCAGCCTTCTTGAAATAGTTTCAAGGAGCCTGGTTGGTCTAACTGTGGACTCTTGTCTGGTTCTAAATCGATGATACCAAATTGGGTTTGAATTACAATCCCTACAATGTGCAAACAGGCCACTTGACCCAACAAGCCCACACCGACCCTCCGAGGAGTGACCTACCCAGAAACATTCCTCTACCCTATTATTACACATTTATCCCGACTAAGACACCTAACGCACACATCCCTGAAAACTACAAACAATTTAGCATGGCCAATTCACCTGATATGCACATCTTTAGATTGTGGGAGGAAATCAGAGCATCCAGAATACTCTCATGCAGACACTGGAGAGTATGCAACGGAGACTATTGGGTTCAAAAGTCGCGTATGGTAGTTGTTCCGGATGTTGAATTCAGTTGGTTTAAACAGTGTTTTGTGTATAAAGATTCTTTCCGTCACTGAGAGTTCTCTGGGTGTGAAAGAACTGAAGTTGAGTGTTATACAAAAGGTAACGAAGGCAAAGCTGTAGTAATTGACAGACAAGCTGGAGTTGGGGTTGTGTTTGTCTTTGAGAAAATGAAAGATAATTACAGCTAGAGCTCGGCAATTACATTTGGTGGAACCGCCATCAGACTCTTTGGAAATGGCTCGAATTCAATTTCAAATGAGGCACCTTGAACATGAGAAGGAATTGAAACCATTTAAATTAAAATGAGAAGTAGAAATAAAAGAAAAGGAAATGAAGAAGAAAGAGAGAAAAAGAGAAGAAAATCAGAGATTTTTAACTTCAAAAGTTAGTAATTAGAGAGGAAAGTTGACATAGAAGGTGGAGATGAAGGTAGATCGTAGGATGGATGAGGAGGATAATGAGGACGAGCAAACCTTTAGTAGCCTAAAGCATGATGGTGTTCTTTTTAAATACGCTCAGGCATTGTCTAAATTTGATGGGAAGGATGGGGAAGCCTTTTTAATTTCATTTGAGAAAGTGGGTAAACAAATGCAGTGATCAGTTAACATGTGGATTTAGTTGATCCACACAGAGCTGATAGGTATTTGCACCCGATCAGTGGAGGTAACTGGCCAGTATGAGGAGGTGAAGAAACCAATCTGAAGGGCATATGAACTTGGGCCAGAAGCTGACAGACAGCGTTTCTGGAATCTTAAAAAAGCTCCCTAGTTAAACGTGCATTGAGTTTGAAAGAATCAAAAGACGTAATTTTGAAAGGTGGGGAAGGGCATTAAAAACAGAGCAAAGCTATGGCACTCTTAGAGAGATTCTTATTTTGGAGAAGTTCAACAATTCACTTCCTGCAGTCGTGAGAACTCGTGTGAAAGAGCAGAGCGTTACAATGGCAAGATTAGAAGCTGAAATGGCTGATGATGATAATTTGGTTCCGAAATCAAAGTTTGGTTTCTGTGAGAGATTGAGAAGAATTTGCGAGATCTTCTAAAAACATATACCTGTGAGTGTAAGGTTTACTGGCATAGGCCAGGAGTAGCAGGTAAATGGTTTTCAGCATTAAGAGGTACAGAAGCCTGCAATTCTTTTATGCTGAGACATGAGGTGCTATGTCATTCAGAAGGACTATTGGAGAGATGAGGAGTGCTCCATTATGTAATGTGTGGTTGGAGCGTCAAGTGGAAACATCAACAGATTTATTCCACAATGGGGAAGGAGGCCTTGAGCTTGGTGTTGGCGTTACAACATTTCAGCTTTCAAATTGTGAATAACATACCTGACACAAATCATTTTTCACTGATCGTGACCCAGTAAAGCTTTTGGAGACGTTCAGGCGAAAAAATGCCAGTCTGTTTCGATTGAGCTTATTATTGCTGCCATTCAATTTGAAATTACACAGTTGACAAGGCGAGAAAACCTAAATTTTGACACATTCTGGAGGCGTGGATGAAGAAAGACAAAGGCAATCTGTAGCAGGAGTAAAATGACTGAAATCGAATTTCGTTGTGAACATTTATATGCTCAGAAACAATATAATATATATGCATTGCAGTCATAGAATCGCAGAGTCATAGAGATGTACAGCATGGAAGCAGACACTTCAGTCCAACCCATCCAAGGACCCAGATATCCCAACCCAATCTGGTACCACCTTCCAGCAGCCAGCCCATATCCCTCCAAACCCTTCCTATTTATATACCCATCCAAATGCCTCTTAAATGTTGCAATTGTACCAGCCTCCATCAAATCCTCTGGCAGTTCATTCCATACACGTACCATTCTCTGCATGGAAAAGGTTGCCCCTTAGGTCTCTTTGATATCTTTCCCCTCTCACCCTAAACCTATGCCCTCTAGTTCTGGATTCCCCGACCCCAGGGAAAGACTTTGCCTATTTAGCCTATACAGGCCCCTCATAATTTAGTGAACATCTATATGGTCACTCCTCAGCCTCCTACGCTCCAGGTAAAACAGCTCCAGCCTGTTCAGCCTCTCCCTATAGCTCAAATCCACTAGTCCTGGCTACATCCTTGTAAATCTTTTCTAAACCTTTTCAAGTTTCACAACATCTTTTCGATAGGAAGGAGACCAGAGTTGCATGCAATATTCCAACAGTGGCCTAACCAATGTCCTGTCCAGCCTCAACATGACATCCCAACTCCTGTACTCAAAACTATGACCAATAAGGGAAAGCATACCAAACACCTTCTTCACTATCCTTTCTATCTGCTACTAATAGAGGAAGACTAGAAAGTCTAAAATGAATCCATCTTTGTATATTGACAGATCATTTTATTAAAGGTGGAGTTGTGAAGATACTATCACTATAAAAAGGTTATTTTCTCTTGTTTGTTTTTAAAGAGAGGTTTTAAAGGCAGAGGTGCGGAACTGCTGTCTGAAAACAGTTTAACTAAATAACTGAGGAGGCCTTTAGGCTTTATTAAAACGGTGATAACAATGGAAGTGCAGTGGCCAGCGCTCCCAGACCTGGTTTACTCGTTTTGTTTTTAGCTGCAGCATTCAGAAGCTGCTGGAGATCCCAGCAGGGTTAGAAGTTTCAATACATGATCCCTAGCTGCTTTTCTCTCAGAGATCTTTGTTGATGTTGATTTCTCCTGGATCAAAAAACTGCATGTAAGAATCTGTATTTGAATTGATCTTTGTGCCAAGCAGTGTATACCAAGAAGGTACGGTATCTATTGTTTGTGTAACTGTTCCAACATATAACCTATCCAAAAATGTTCTTTTCTTTGATCGTATTTTAACTAAAGCATTTGAATAGATTATATTTGGCTTAATGTCGAGTGCTGTGACCAGTCACAACATTACTGGAAAGCACACCTCACATCTCTCTTTAAAATAAGGAAAGGTTTGGGTCTAATTGGCCTTCTAAAAATATTTTGCGGGGATCTGGTCTGGTCCACAATATTTGTAGCCGGGGGGTTTCTGACTGACTCCTGTTGTTGAAAAGTTAGTGGAGTTGCTGGGGATGGTCTGCTGGAGCTTGTGCTGTGAGCTGCCTCAGACATTCAGTGAGACTGGAGGATTTGGTGACCCAACTTTGGATGGGGCAAGGGGACTGTAGTTACAGCATCTGGGTGTGTAACAAGAACACCAAATAGAACAGAGGCTGCAGACAGGGGAAGCTCTGAAACAATGGAATGATTGTGTGTAGGGAAAGGGATCTGCTGTATCCACCTCGGGTTTTCCAGGAACAGCTTCCCAAGCTACACTTAACCCAGGAGCAGAGTGTTGAGGGGACCCTGATTGAAAAAGGAGCTGGTCACAAAGTGGTGTTACCTCCAATAACATGTCCTGCAGCTTCACACCAAGGGGAAGATGTTGCTGCCAGTGACTGTTAGGGTTACAGTTTCATTCAGCTTCTGTGATCTGGAACTTTCCAGGCCGGAGTTGGTGACATATCCATCATCTCCCAGTATCTCAACGCTGCGGTGCAATGATCCTGGCAACTGCCACCCTCCCCTGGTGAGCCATCTCCCCCAACATTATCCAAAACAACATACCTGTTTGGAGGGAGACGACTGCAGTGGACACCTGCAATGCCTTCCTACTCTTTTTGTGTCTTTTGGTCACACATGCACCATCTCCCTCAGCAACTCTAACTGTGGTGTGACCAATTCACCAAGTGTGCTATCGACGACTGCCTCCGCATTGCGAATGCTCCACAGTGAGTTCATCCGCAGCTCAAAACAGTCATGCGGTCAAACAAGAGCTGCAGCTGCAAGGAGAAGAGTCAAGAACGTCAGACACGTTCCTAAGCCCCCACATCAAGCAAGAGGCACATGCTACGGGTCTGAGGTCCTTCATTGTAAGCTTAGCTGTATATGAACTAACTAAACGCAAACAAAGCACTTAAATATATGAAAAAGAAATATAAAGAGAATATAAAATCCTTACCCTACTGAGTCTTCTCTTTCCGGTTCGAGGCGGGTGGGGAGCGGGACGGTGATGCTACACGTGTAGTATCTCGGATTTAGCCACTGCCCAAATATAAATTAATTCCATACCTTCCCGGCAGCCCTCGCTTCACTCCACCTTCTCTCCTCACCGCTCGGTCTGAGTGTTCAGACGTGTCTTTTTTTCTCATACTTTAATTCCAAAAGCAGAGGGGTTACTAACTCATCAAGAAGAATCTTCCATTTGAACTGTGAGACCAAATTAACATTGAATATGGGCGCTTTATGATTGTTAAAGCTTTAATACATGGAGGTACGTATGGGAATTTGAATGTGTGCTGCGCCCTGCACAATCCCTCAAATTTGTAACAGATGCGCTTTCCAGGTTGATGGCCCTGGGGGGCACATCATATAGTAATATGGGGAGACTGTAACCGACTTATTAACCCCGAAGTGGTAAGGATATCTTGGGGACTTGCGGGTATGACCCTGCAATCCCGCAGCTGGTGGACCTGAATAGGGCGCTGG
The DNA here is from genome assembly GCF_020745735.1 of Hemiscyllium ocellatum. NCBI lineage: Eukaryota > Metazoa > Chordata > Chondrichthyes > Orectolobiformes > Hemiscylliidae > Hemiscyllium > Hemiscyllium ocellatum. Next base: position 76,610,131 of record NC_083414.1, on the reverse strand, counting down.
GGTTGATGGGTGTGTAGAGTTGTCTCCATCTTGACGGGAGGGCCTTCAACTTTTTCTCTCAGCCACGTAAGTGCTGTAGGAGGATTGGCATTTACTTGTCCTGTTGATCTTTTAAAATTCGGTGCTGTCCTGCAGAATTGCAAAATAGTCATTTCTGATCATGCAGCAGTGTACATGGAGGACAAGGTCGGTGGTGCTGGGACAGGCTCACGGCACTGGCGCACGGCTCCTTTCTTCCTGAAGGATAGCAAGTTTATTAAGTATTTTGGGGGATTTAAAATTTTTTGGCGCATTAATTTGGCTACGGCCAGTAATCCGTCGGTGCTCTTGGAAACTGCCAAGGCCGATGCTAGTGGTTTGATTATTTCTTACCCGGCGACCCAGAAGCGGCAGAAGGCAGAGTAGCAGAGTATGCTCGAGGCTTTCCTGAAGGCAGCTCAGACAGCATACTGTGACAGACCGTCTGTAACCAAGTTACAGCAGGTTACAGCCCTCAAGGCTACTTCGAATGCTGCGTTTACACAGACAGCAAAAAGGGCAATCTCCTTTGTGAAACAGAGGTTATTTCAGGACAATGATAAACGGGGTAGATATTTAATATACCTGGAGAGAAAGAAGAGTGTCCCATAATCTATCCCATCCATTAGAGAGAGTGCCAGGACCCTTACTTGCGATACCAAGAATTACATTCGAATGTAACCAATTAATTTTAATCATGCCCAGAATACCAGAAACCACTAGAAGATGAACTTTATTAACACCTGGAAACCAATCAAACCACGAGAATTTAATGTGTCATGGGGAGTATATAAACTTGGTATTTTGAAAAGTAGTGGGAAAATTAGACAAAAAGTTCTATCCAATATATTTTTTTCATGTAAAACCTACTTACAGTAAAAAAAAACAGAAAGAAGGTGACCCAGGAAGATCAGCAGCTGGAAGACTGAAGACAGCGGGGAAGACAGTGAGTGTGCGGTGTTGAGATTAAGTTAATATAACGTTTAATGAGTGTGTTAATGGAACAGCGTATTTTCAGAGTTGTAGTCAGATAGTAAGCAGTTAAGAAAAGGGGGTCTTGTACTTGTGAATAGTTGTTGTTTAGTGTTTACTGTTCGGGTTCATAAAATATATTGTTATTTTTCTTTGAATGGTGGAATTTGAGAGTTCTGTGTCACTCATGTTTTAACAGATTACGAGGTGAGGTGAGCTTTTTTTAGGCGTTTGGTTTTCATGAACATAGGTGTTCGACATCGATGTCCGAAAAGTTTTGGGGCTTGTCATTCAGGATTTGGACAGATGTAAACAGATTAGGTGCACAAAAGGTCCCAGCGGATTCCAATACTTGGCAATTACTGTCCTAGACCGTTAAATAAAACTTAGGTCAGGAAATTTGTTTCATTTTGGTTACTTATGAATGATTAAATGAAAAGTTAAATAAATGGGTCTTAACATACTAAAGAGGTTCTGGGGTTTGAAAATAATTCCCAATTTGTCAAGAAAGTTTAGAAAGACGGAGGAAGGTCGTACATTTAGAATTAGAAAATAGGTTAGAATTGGGTTTAACCAGGGACAAAAGGGAAGCTGAAATTGCAATGGTGTTGATCAAGCACTTCAGTAGCTTGATCAACTTAAGAAAAATGTGGCTGCCTTCATTATTTCATTTGAAATATTGGGTAGACAGATGGAGTGGTCAGAGAACATGTGGGTAATGCTAGTTCAGACGAAACTGGTAGGCAGAGCTAGTAATGTATGTGCAGCATTGTCAGACGAGGGGCCAAAAGATTATGCAGATGTCAAACAGACTATTTTACATCTGAAAAATGTGTGCTGGAAAAGCGCAGCAGGTCAGGCAGCATCCAATGAGCAGGAGAATCGACGTTTCAGGCATAAACCTGTCTTTTAAATGCCTATGTGTTGGTACCAGAAATATATAGAGCATGATTTAGAAAATTAATGATGGAACCAGGTCAGAATTATGTTGAGTTTGAAAGAATAAAACATAGTCATTTTGATAGATGGGCATGGGCCTTAAAAATAGACAAGACATATAAGGCTCTGACATATAGACAAGACATGTAAGGCTCTGAGACAGATCATTCTGCTGGGGGAATTTAAACATTCACTTCCAGAGATGATCAGAGTTCATGCGAATGAGCAAGAAGTTCAAGAAGTGAGAAGAGTGGTGGAGATGGCAGGTCAATATGCGATGGTGCATGTGCTGCAATTTACCTCCTGGTCGGAATTTCCTTCTGTGAGAGATAGAAGTTTGGAGAAGGGGATATCCTACTCTACAAAATAAAGATTGAGTGCAAATTGGGAATACTTTATTTAAGTTAATATTGAAGCCCAAGAGAGTTCAAAGGAGGTGAAAGGCCTCAGGTGTTTTCACAATACCGGAGTGTAACATATAGAATTACAGTGCCGGTGGTTTAAGAATCGCATTGAGAAAAGATGTCTTCACTGCCATAAGTGAGATACACAAAGTCACAATGCTAGTCGTTGAAGAAAGGCACTGTGGGAAAAGATGTGGTAGAAGCGTCTAAGCCAGTGGCATTAGTGGAAGCCGTAAAGGAAACCCCAAGAAATGTTGAGGAGCTATAGGAGAGTGCACAGCCTAGGCAGCAGCTGAATATGGAGGTAGTACCTGATCTCTACAAAGAATTCACTTCTGTGGGGAAAGTTTACTCAGGAAGAACAGACGAGGAGGATAATAATGTATAATTTTGTGAGATACGGGATCTGCTCATTCTCTAATATTCAAAAATCCTGGCGCTGGAAATGCACAACAGGTCAGGCAGCATCTGAACATCGACATATCAGGCACAAGCCCTTCATCTGGAAAGTGGCGAGGAGGGGAGGAGAAGAGGGTAAAATATAAATAGGAGGAGAGAGATGAGGCTGGGGGGCAGGTCAGTGGGAAGGCGATAGGAAAATGAAGGTATGAGTGATCGTCATGGGTCGGAGAGGAGGGTGCAATTGAGATGTGGGAAGGAAGGTGGACAGCCAGGAGAGTTGAAGAAGGCGATGCTGAGTTGAAGAGATGAGGTTGGGAGAGGGGGGAGTTGGAAACTGGTCAAGTCGACGTTGATGCCGTGTGTTTGGAGGGTCCCACCTGTCCTACCACCTATCTGCTTCACCCTGCCCTCTGACCTATCACCATCACTCCCCACCTACATCTACCTATCGCCTTCCAAGCTATCTTCTGCAAACTCCACCCCCACCCATCTACGTATCTCTCAGAACATTTTCCCCCCATCCCTCAGTTTCCTTATGAAGGGGTGATGCCTGAAACATGTATTCTCCTGCTCCTCGGCTGCTGTCTGACCTGCTGTGCTTTTCCAGCGCCACACCTTTCAGCAGTGATCTCTAGCACCTCTAATCCTCACATTCTCTCAGCCTCTAAAAGTAAGTGATGAAAGCATTTGCACTCTTTATGACATGGTACCTGAGAGAGTGATCATTTGTGGAATGGGGACAGAAATGTAGTGCTCCCCTGTGTAAGATCAGGTTGGAGATCCAAATCAAGATTGGGGGCGTAACAGTGGGAGTGAGTGACAGGCTGTCAGTTTCAGAAATACGGTTTTATTCTTGAGAATAATTTAGCAGGATCCAAGATGGGAGTGACACCTTTTGTGATGGAGAAGTCAAAGGAAGACTAGGGAATTGTGGAGTTAAAAAGCAAATACACAGGCATTTTCCAGACTGCGTTATAACAAGATCTCACTGTCATAGGTTACAGCAAGAAGCAAAAAGTAAAGAGAAAGACAAAGGAGGGGAAGTGTCATTAACTGGCCCGCTGTTCATGTAATAGTGCAGGAAAAACCTGAACAGGCATAGGGTCAGGCAGAGGTGTTTAGTCCTGAAAGGCTAATGGCATTACAACAGAAATTTACATAAATTAATGCATACTCAGAAAAGAAATCAGAATATGTTCGTTGAGCGTTAGCAGCTTAAAGATAGAATCCTAAATGAAAATGGAGACCACGGCATGTTAGTGCAAAGGAGAAATGGACCAAAGTTAGACAGATTGTGTTGGCGGTCGCAGACAGACAGGAAGTGTTACGGGTATCACATGAACTACCTGTAGGAGGTTATCAAGATATACCTGCAGGAGGTCACTGGGAAGACTCAGGCTAAGGTACAAAAGCATTTCTATTGGCCTGGAATTCACAAGTACGTGGTTACTTTTTGCCAAATGTATCATACGTGCTGAATGGTAGGTAAACCACAGGCAGGACTAAAACAAAGACCTTTGATGCCAATTCTTGCGTTCGACGGACCTTTCACGTGGGTCATGATTAGTTGTGTAGGCCCCCTTTCAAAAATAAAAGTGGAAACCAATATTTGCTGACCGTAATGGATGTGGCTGTCAGATTACCAGAGGAAATTCCATTACAGAGTGTTCAGGCAAAAAGGGTGTCGGAGGGGTTGGTAGCTTTCTTTACTCAGTATGGGCTACCCAGAGAGTTTCTGTCAGTCCAAGGGAGTCATTTTATCATTCAGCTGTTAAAGAAAATCATGGATAGCTTAGAAATATAGCACTTCAAATCAAGTGCGTCCCATCGTGAATCGCAGCCAGCCTTGGGAAGTTGGCATCAGATGTTGAAGACCATGTTAACAGCGTACTGACAGAATTGGCCAAATGATTGGGATAAAGGTGTCCCATTAAATTGTTTACCATTAGAGACTCCCGAACGAATCTACTCAGTTTACTCCCTCTGAGTCAATATTCGGACATGAAGTGAGAGGTATTTTGGAATTAATTAAAGAGAAATTAACAGGACAGAAGTCAGAGATCTCACACTTGGATTATGTATCTGTGGTGAGGGAGAGATTAAATAGAGAGTGTGAGTTAGCTAACCAGCACCTGACGAGGGCACAGCATACAATAAAGCAAGTCGCAGGTAAAAACTATGAAATCTTGCTTTTTTTCCTGTGGGGATGTCACCAGTGGTAGGAAATCCCTTCAAAGCCAGGTTTAGTGTCCCTTTCCAAATGGAGAAGGAGTAGAGTCAGGTAAACTATGTGGTAAAGATGCTGGATATAAAAAAATGGTAGCAGGTATGTCATATGAATACGTTGTAATCTTACTAATATTGGGATAAGGAACTGGGGAAACCGGTGTTAGTTACTGCCCCACAGAGTGAGGAATCAAAAACAAATATCATGAGGTTTGATGTGATGCAAAGTCCTTTAAAAAACAAGGAAGTCCTTGAGGAGTGTGATAGGATAGCGAGCTATCTGTTGCAAGAGCAATTAAACAAGTTGATTGTTCATTGCAACAGTATGAGGACATTTGCAGAACCAAGATGGGAGGACTTACACTTTTGTGTATGGGGTGTAAGTAGAGAATGCTGTTCTGATAAACAACACCCCTGCAGGCTTAATCCTCACAAAGCCACTGAGGCCCAGGAGGAAGTGGATGTGATGCTCAATTAATATATCATTGAACCGAGTCAGAGTGAGTGGAGTACGCTGATTCTGTTAGTTCCCAAACCTGATGGGGCTCAGCGATTTTGTGTGAACTATCAGAAGCTCAAAGCTGAAACACAATCAGACTCCTATCCAATACCAAGATTCACAGACTACATGTGTAAAGTTTGACAAGCAACACACATCACAAAGTTGGACTTACCGCATGGTTCTTGGCAGGCAACTTTATCAGAGAAAGTGAAAGAAGTTTCTGCATTTGTAACCTTAAATGGGCTTCATCAATTCAAAGTGATGTTCTTTGGAATGACTAATGCACCAGCCACATTCCAAAGACTCATGAACAGAGTTGTGGCCAGGTTAACAAATCGTGCAGTTTATCTGTTAGATGCAGTGATCTTTAGCAAGTCGTGGAAAAATGACATGTTACAGTTGGCAGACGTCATTGAACGATTACAAGAAGGAAAACTGATAATAAATGAAAAGAAAACAGAATTTGCGAAGGCAGAGCTGACGTTCTTCGGACATTACATTGGGCATGGAAGGTTGACCTCATGGAACACAAAGACGAAGGGCTTTGAGATATTTCCACAACTGTCCTCGATGAAAGAGAAGCTTCGATTTTTGGGGCTGAGTGGATTCCATTGGAACTTTGTCAAAACTTTAGCAGTGTTGGGGAACTGCTGATGGATTTACTAAAACAGGTTGCAAAATTTTGGTGTATAGAACAATTCCAGCAGGCATTTGAGAATTCAAAATCAGCATTAACCACCGCACCAGTTTTAGCTACACCAAATATTTTGAAACACTTCAAAGTTGCGATTGTTGTTCGCGATATAGGGGTTGGAGAGGCATTGATGCAGGAACATGATAATGGAATGGGATGGCAAATTGGCTACCTGTCAAAAAACCGAACATCAACCGGAAAGAAAATGCTCCACTATTGAAAGAAGATTATTGAGTTTGGTACTGGCCTGACAACACATGATTGTTTAGGTGACAAACGGGTTGTCGGAGATGAATGTATAAAACTACAATCCTTTTGCATTTTTTGAAAGATTTAAAGACTAAAAAATGTAAATATTTCATTGCAGTCTGACGTTGTCCACTTTGACTGCCAAAATATCCATGTTGTGGGCCATACAATTGTGATAGCAGATGTGTTATCGCATGTATTCCCCTCAAAAGCATCCGCTAGCAGCTCTTTACATCTGCGTACCAGTCTCTGTGTAAAAACGTTGCCTCTCAGGTTCCCTTTTCTCCTTCCATCTAACAATAAACAGATGCCACTCGTCCTTGATTCTCCAAACCTTGGAAAGAGACTGAGAGCATTCACGATATCCATGCCCCTCGTGATCTTATATCCCTCTATAAGTTCCCCATTCAGTCTCCTCTGCTCTAAAGAAGATGTCTGAGAATATCCAAACTCTCCCTGTAACTCATGCCATTGGGTTGTGCAACGTCTTTGTAAATTTCTTGTGCATTGTTTCTAGTTTAATAACATCCTTCCTATAACAAAGTGACAAAAACTGAATACAATACTTCAAGTGTGGCCTCGCCAATGTCTTGTATATCTGCAACATAACTTCCCAGCTTCTACACTCAGTGCCCTGATTGATGAAGGCCAGTGTGCCAAAAGCCTTCTGTCGACCTGTGACTCCACTTTCAGAAAACCGTGAACGTGAACTTCAAAGTCTCTCTGTCCACTACCCCCCGTTAAGGCCCTCCCATTCACCATGAAACACCTACCTTGATTTGACTTTCCAAAATGCAAGACCTCACACCTATCTATGTTAAACTCCATTTGCCATTTCTCGGTCCACTTCCGGGTCTTGCTGCATTTTTTGATAACCTTCCTCACTGTCCCTGATACTGAATATTTTAGTGTCATCTGAAAATTTAATCATCATGCTTGTTATAATCTCATTCCCGTCATTGGTAAGAGATAACAAACAGTAATGGGCCCAGCACTAACCCCTGAGATCCTCCATTGGTTCACTAATATCCTTTGGGTAAGGAAAATTCCATCATTACCTGCTCTGGCCTCCATGTGACTCCAGATCCACAACAATGTGCTTGACCCTTATCTGTCCTGTGGGCAATTATGATGGGTAATACATGCTGCCTATCCAGCAATGCACTCATCCAGAAAAAAAGAATAAAAAACCGTTACAAGATTCCAGTCCTACAAGCATTCTTCCACCATTAACCTCTCCTTCCTAACATCAAGCCAATTGTGGATCCAATTTGCCTGGTTCCCCTTGCATTCTATGCGATCGAACCTTCCAGAGAAGTCTATCATATGGAGCCTAATCAAAGGCCTTACTGAAATCTATACCGACTACGTCTACTGCTCTCTGTGTCGACTGATTCAAGAATCTAAGTAAAGCCATATTCCTAAATTTATGAATCCATGCCGAGAGATGTTTGAGAAAATCTCTACAGCTTTGATCTCCTTTGTAAGCAATAATCTCGTTACCACAGACACAGATGTTTGTATCATGAAATGAGAGTGAAGAAACTGAATGTTTAATCTGCAGAGCTATGTGAGAATAGAGATGCTTGCACTGAAACTTGAGGATTGGTTGGGATCACTTCTTTCCAGAAGAGACATTGATACGTTGAGAAATACCATACTTTACCCATGTTTGATTGGTTTGATTTATTGTCACGTATACGTCAGTACAGGGAAACACTTTATTTATGAGCAGTGGAGGCTGATCATAGCAAACATGGCCAGACAGATCATAGGGTGGAAAGAGGCTTGGACAGAGTAAGGCACACAGGTTACACTGAACAAGACATGCACTAGACAAGATTAACATCAACAAGATCAGCATTATTTGAACTCAGAGAGTCCATCCATCAGTCCAACATGGCTTTCCTAATTGTTTCTAAGCCTTAATTGACACCTCCCCACATTAATAAGCAGTTATTGTGTGACCCTGCACCGAACAGCATGTTGTTCACAATCCCCAACAGCAGCCACAATACCTTTTATCTGAAGCAGATAGCCATTACCACCAGCTTCTGCCCTCCATAGAGAACACCAGTCTGTCTTGTCGGAGATGGAAGGTGCCTCCTTGAGACTTCACACAAAGCATTTCGCTTCTGTCCTCACTGCGAAAAAAAAACAGGTTAAAGTCCCACATATATATAATCAGGAGCATAGCCAACAGGAACAAGATGGAGCAGTCTGTGCAGCCTCTGCTCCATTTGTTCATCATGTTAGAGCATTAATCAGGAGACAGTGAGGACTGCAGATGCTGGAAATCCGAGTCAAGAGTGGTGCTGGAAAAGCACAGCAAGTCAGGCAGGTTCTGAGGGGCAGGAGAATCGATGTTTCAGGCAGATGCTTTTCATCTGGAATCAGCATTGATTGCCTCATTCTGTCCCTGTGTAAGAGCGTTGAGGGACTGATGGTGTCCTCTTGAAATCCCTGTGTGCCTCAAGGGGCTGAATGACCTCCTCCTGCTCCTGTGGAAGAGACTCAAGAGGCTAAATGCCTTTCTTCTGTTCCTGTGTAAGTGATATAAGGGGCTGAATGGCCTCCTCCTGCTCCTTTGAGATTCAATGGGCTGAATGGCCTCCTCTTCTTCCTGTGCAAGTGCCTCGAGGGGCAGAATGGTTTTCTCCTATTCCTGAGTAAGTGACTCAAGGGGCTGAATGGCCTCCTCCTGCTCCTGTGGAAGTGACTCAAGGGGCTGAATGGTCTCCTCCTATTCCTGAGTAAGTGACTCAAGTGGCTGAATGGCCTCCTCCTGTTCCTGTGTAAGTGTCTCAAGGGGCTGAATGGCCTTCTGCTCCTGTGTAAGAGACTCACGGGGTTTAATGGCCTCCTCCTATTCCTAAGTAAGTGACTCAAGGGGCTGAATGGCCTCCTCCTGCTCCTGTCTAAGAAACTCAAGAGGCTGAATGGCCTTCTCCTGATCCTTTGTAAGTGACTCAAGGGGCTGAATGGTCTCCTCCTATTCTTGGAAAGTGACTGAAGGGGCCGAATAGCCTCCTCCTATTCCTAAGTAAGTGACTCAAGGGGCTGAATGGCCACCTCCTGTTCCTGAGGAAGTGACTCAAGAGGCTGAATGGCCTCCTCCTGTTTCTGTGTAAGATACTCAAGGGGCTGAATGGCCTCCTCCTGCTCCTGTGTAAGTGTCTCAAGGGGCTGAGTGGCCTTCTGCTCCTGTGTAAGAGACTCACGGGGTTTAATGGCGTCCTCCTGTTCCTATGTAAGAGTCTCACGGGGCTGAATGGCCACCTCCTGTTCCTGAGTAAGTGACTCAAGGGGCTGAATGGCCTCCTCCTGTTTCTGTGTAAGTGACTCAACTGGCCAATTGGCCTCCTACTGTTCCTGTATAATACACTCAAGGGGCTGAATGGTGTCTTCCTGTTCCTGTGTAAGTGACTGAAGGGGCTGAATGGCCTCATTCTGCGAGAGAGAGGAGGGAGGAAGGGGATGGCGAGAGGGGAGGGCGAGAGAGGGGAGAGAGGGAATGGAGAGCGTGAGAGGGGAGGGAGGGGGGAGGGCGTGAGGGAGGGAGAGGGCGAGTGAGGGGAGGGAAGGAGGGTAGAGTGAGAGAGGGGTGAGGGTGATAAATGTGAGGGCGAGAGAGAGGGGAGGTCGAGAGAGGGGAGAGAGGGAATGGAGAGCGTGAGAGGGGAGGGAGTGAGGGGAGGGCGTGAGGGAGGGAGAGGGCGAGTGAGGGTAGGGAGGGAGGGTAGTGTGAGAGAGGGGTGAGGGTGAGAAATGGGAGAGTGAGAGAGAGGGGAGGTCGAGAAAGGGGAAGGAAAGAGTGGAGGGTGAGAGGGAGGTGAGAAAGGGGACGGCGGGGCAGGGTGAGGGGGGCGGGCGTTATTGTGTCCGAAAGTGGGTCTAATGTAGGCCGTGCTGTATTTCTGATGGTACAGCACCTTTGCTTCTGCGATTGTATGGCTGTGGAAGGCCAATCACTGAGTTCCTTAAAATAGGAATTGATAGGTTTCTGAAGAATGTCTTAACAAAGTTTATAAGACAGAACTTGTAGTATTTTCTGAAAATATGTCAATGGCAAAATTAAGAGAAAAAAATGTGCAGATTTCCTACAGTTTAATACCAGATAATTGAGGACTGAGAAATGTCAGAGCTATGGAGCAAATACTTCAGTTATGCCTCCACAGAGGAAAACAAAACAAAAAATAAAACTTCCTAGCGATACTAGGGAACTTTAGTCTGGTGAGAAAAAGGGAATAGAATGAAATTATCAACTAAACAGTTTAGAGAAAGTATCGGACTGAAATTAATGCGCGTTGACAAAGTCAAGAGAGATTTATGAAATGGGAATCATATTTGAGAAAGTGACTTTTAGCAAAATGATGTAGAAGCTATCAGTGCAGTACGAGTGGAATTTCAGAAAGAGTTTTGATAAAGCCCCAAGCCTATTGTTCAAATTCGAATCCTGTGGGATTGGGGCTAATACATGGCAGTTTTCGAAGAGCAGAGCTGGCAGGAAACAGTGAGCAGGAATAAAACAACTTTTTTTAAAAATGGTAGGCTAGGACGACATAGCAAGGATGGTGGCTTGGGTTACAGCTATTGCCAATACCCATCATATATTTGGTTGAGTGTCTCAAATGCAATACTCCCAAGTTTGCTGACAGCACGAAACAATGTCAGTTTGTGAGTGGGTGAGAAGGATGTAAAAAAGCTCCAAGGTGACTGCAACAAGTGAAATGACTGGGCAAATACCTGAGAGATGGAGAGCAATGCGAGAGATATGATGTTGTGTACTTTGATGGGAACAGTAGAATGGCAGCCTATCAGTTGTAAACGGAGTGGTTGAGAAATGTTGCTGTATAAAGCACCTTAAGCTGCATTTTTGTTTATTTCTGTGCAGCCCTCCGAGTCCATGTAAGGCAGTGAGTTCTGAATCCAGGAGTCAATACTGGGAGTGGCATTGGCACGCTGACCAGTGTATATACTGTGAACACACATATATATATATATGTATAGAGCTTACCAGTAAAGTAGATTGTAGATTCTGAGTGGGCGTGTCCTCGGCGCTCGGAGGTCACGTGGTCCTCTGATGCGTGCGCAGAGGATGGCCACGTGGTGCTCCGAGACGCGGGCGCGGTCACATGGTCTCCCTGTTGCGCTCCGGAAGAGTGCTGGGAGGTCACGTGATCGGCCATTTCGCGCCACAGAAGTGTGCGAGTCTGCCGTTTCGCGCCCGAAAGGAGGCCGCGTGGTGCTCCTTTTCTGAGACAAAGGAGGGTCACGTGGTATCGGACATCCGGGAATGCGAGGAGGCAGGTAATGGAGTCAGAGCAACAGCCAATTAGAAGGCAATCTCACTTGAGTGATGGTATGATGTTTTGTATCGTATAAAAGACTGGGTTGGGGCAGATATACGTCTTTGTGAACTGGCTTACTGAGTAGTTTGTTTCGGACAGAAAGGTTTAGACCCAGAGCTCTCTATACTTTATCCACTTATTGTTAGAATAAAACTAAAAGCGTAAGATTAAATATCTTTTCCTATTGCTTTATTTAAAGAGCACGCAGGACTTGGCTCACACATAGAAGAAAATAAGTTTGTAGATCGAGCCTAAGTCCAACAGATTTTGATGACCCCCGACGCAATAGAGACAGAGCGACATAAAAGAGAGAAAAATAGAAACAACGGACACTGACGTCTGATGACGACAACCAGCAGCGCCGCATAAAAAAGTGAGCAGACACCTATTTATATCGAAGTTCTGCGATTGGAGATACTAAATTGATTGTTGTCATTAGACTGCAAGTGTCCTAGTAATAGCAAGTGGATAAAGTATTGATTTAATACGTACGGATTTAAAGTCCCATGGGGTTAGAGTCCTCATAAAAACAGCAAGGTACATATGTGTGAGAAGGTTTAAAGTCCTTTGAGCAGGATCTCATAAAAGCACCACTCACAAGTGTTGATTTAATATGTACGGGTTTAAAGTCCCATGGGGTTAGAGTCCTCATAAAAGCACCAAGGTACGTATGTGTGAGAAGGTTTAAAGTCCTTTGAGCAGGATCTCATAAAAGCACCGCTCACAAGTGTTGATTTAATCCGTACGAGTTTAAAGTCCCATGGGGTTAGAGTCCTCATAAAAGCACCAAGGTACGTATATGTGAGAAGTTTTAATGTCCTTTGAGCAGGATCTCATAAAAGCACCGCTCACGAACTTTGGTTGATTTTTGATGTGTTTTAAGTTTTAAAATTATATTGGGAATGTATGGAGGGTAGTAGAAAAGCCAGTGATGTCTCTGAGACAAAGACAGTGGTGCCTCAGTGAGAAAGAGTAAGCAGTAGAAACTTAAAGGTGATAACGAAACTGCTGATAACTTTAACTGTAAGAGTAAGTTGTTCGAGTGTATTTTATACAGATTGATTGGCAACCGGATTTGTTTTTGATTGGGTTGGTTGTAATTCAGCTATATTAAATATAAATTGGTTATTAGGCAGGAGGATTAAAGAAAACAAATACATAAAATGATAGGGAATTTGATAAAGAGTGTGAAGAAAATGGAGGATGTTCTTCTGATTTAATGTTGTCCGTAAAACAGCAGTGGGGTAAAGTTAGAAGTCAGTTAGTTAGTGGGCTTGCAAAGAACAAACAAAAAATAATGATGGAGAAATATGATAAGATTTGAAAGATTTATAAAAGCAGGGCAAAGTCCCTAAAGAAGAGGAGAAGAAGAAATTGTCACCGTTTTTGGGAAAAGCAGAAGAGCAGGTTAGATTAGAAGTAGAAGAGCATGTGAAGGGAAAGAAAGTGTCGATATTGGTTAGAAGAAAGTGGACAAAAGAAGGCGAAGAGAAAGAAGAGAGGAAGAGTCAAGGAGTAGCACAGATAGTGAAGATGATGAGTCCCAACCAGGGTGCAGTCCAAATATGTACCCTGTCACTTTAAAAGGCTCACTTACCATGCACACTGAACAGGGCCCATTAGGGGTACAGTCTCTGTTTCAAAACAGTTATGATTTGTGATGGAGGGAGATATTGCGGCTGCCCATAAAATATCAGCACCAACTGCCTCTAGTTTATAAAGGCTCTTTTATGAGGGATGTGTATCAGCCCTTTACCTATACAGATATGAACTGCATCTTGGATAAAATGCCCCCACCCATGGAGGGAGATGGACCCTGGATGACTAAATTTTGCCAATTCACCCTAGGCTTCAAGTTGGCCATGGGCGATTGGAGAGCATTATTGGGCAAACAATTGAGTATGTGGGAGGAAGAGCAGAATGCCAACTGTGTGGGAAGGGCAATGAGGGATAGATTCCCAATTCCACCGGGAGCGATGCACTCGCTCACCTTCACAATGAAGGAGGGCGAGGAGATGCCTGCCTTTTTGGCTAGATGGAAAGGCACATGGACAGATACTGCGTGGAGCCAGCCAGGGTCAGGTCAGCTACAGACCACGTTATTTAGGGATGCCATTATGGCAGGGATCCCTAAGGAAGTAAAAGAGGCAGTGGAGAGTAATTCTGATATCTCAGGGTGTTCTACAGAACAGTGGGAAAAACATTTGATGCATCACATGAAGCGATATAGGACAAAACAGAATGAAGATAAATAGAGTAATGAGTCAGCTCAAGTGCAGTTGCTGAAGTTACAGCTTGATGAGGCTAGACGGAACGTTAATGAGACAAAGAAGGCCTCCCAAAAGACGACTAATCAGATGGTTCAGCAGCCGTCGCCACAAAGACACCGGCCGAGTCTAGACCCGGCACCTGATTCAATGTCATACTACCCCCTTTTATGGGGGCAGGCCAAGAGGTGTTTCAGGACGAATGCATGGTAGAGGAAGGGGCCATGGAGTAGTCAGGGGTTAGCCACTGAACACTTGTTTTGAATGTGGCCAATCCGGACATTGGAGAAGAAAATTGTCCCCTGCTGTGGGGGCCCCAGAGACGCCAGGGATTGATCCAAAGACATTATGTCCCCTTAAATCAGCCTCCTAATCTGCCTTTGACATTGCCACTGATCACATCAGTGGCCGGACAGACCTTTTATCATCAATATATTTCATCACCTGCATGCCCTGTGAATTTGATGGGACGTGACTTGCTGGTGAGATGCAGGGTCTCGGTTCTGTGTGAACCAGACAAACTCGTAGTGACCTTTCCAAATGGCTATTCTGTTAATTGTTCGATGGCGATGGTTCACTCTGGACCCCAAATGATATTATCACCAGACACATTACCAATGGCAGAAGGGCAGTGGGCAGATATACACTGGGGTCTCCTTGAACCTGAAGAAGGGCAGAATAACGGCATACAGTCTTTATATAACCAAGGGCGACCCTGGGTTCAGATGCTGCAACCCTATGCTCCTACTGCAGATCCCCTTCATGTGACCCTCTGTTACGACAGATGACAATAAAGTCTATCAGCATGCATTCTATCAACACCTAGAAGGTGTGGTGGGTGTTGTGGAACTAACTCTGGAACAGTTGGAATGGTATGAGATATCTGAAGAAGCTATACAGCATTTCACATTGGCAGTGCATGCTGAATATCAGGCCAAAGATCTGGGACTTACGTCCAAACGCTTGATAGAGCTAACTGATTGGGTTTGGACTCAGTTACCCGGTTTGCAATATTCACCCTCAGTTGATGCTTATAGACTTGTGCACAGAACAACTGACAAGGTGTTGCTGGAACATAGGCAGATTGAAGGGTTTCATGGCATGGAAAAGACGGACTATCCAGAGGCTGCAGCGATGCTTGATACACTACCGGATGCCTTGTGGTCAGCAGGTTCGACGGACGTTGGTTACTGCAAACACGTCGCACCAATCACACTCGATTTAATAGATCACACTCCGATTTGGCAGAGACAGTACCCACACAAACCAGAGGCTGAAGCCGTCATCGCCAACACAGTTGAAGGATTGGTAGCAGCAAGAGTGCTAGAACCCTCCTAGTCAGCCTGGAACACTCCTATCTTACCTGTAGAGAAGCAGAATACAGGCAAATATAGGATGGTGCATGATCTTGACGGATCAATAGTGTCGTTTCTTCTCCAACAGTTCCAGTCCCAAACCCCTACACTGTGATGTCTGTGCTGACCCCTGACCATAAGTGGTTCTCGTGCATTGATCTGGCCAACGCGTTCTTTTGTTTGCCCCAGCTGATGATTTCAGCGACACTTTTTCGTTCACCTATAAAGGCCAACAACTTTGTTATACAAGGGTCACTCAAGGGTTCATTTTGTCACCTGGGGTGTTTAATAAGGTACTGAAACAGCAGCTGAAGAATCTGTTGCTCCCAGATGGGGTGGTATTGAACATAGAACATAGAACATAGAAAAATACAGCGCAGTACAGGCCCTTCGGCCCTCGATGTTGCGCTGACCAAATCCTACCTAACCTACACTAGCCCAATAACTTCCATATGCCTATCCAGTGCCTGCTTAAATGACCATAAAGAGGGAGTGTTCACCACTGCTACTGGCAAGGCATTCCATGAACTCACAACCCGCTGTGTAAAGAATCTACCCCTAACATCTGTCCTATACCTACCACCACTTAATTTAAAGCTGTGTCCCCTAGTAACAGCTGACTCCATTAGCGGTAAAAGGTTCTCAGTGTCTACCCTATCTAAACCCCTAATCATCTTATACACCTCTATCAAATCTCCCCTAAACCTTCTTTTCTCCCATGAGAACAGGCCCAAGTGCCTCAGCCTTTCCTCATACGATATTCCTACCATGCCAGGCAACATCCTGGTAAACCTCCTCTGCACTCGTTCCAATGCCTCCACATCCTTCCTATAGTATGGCGACCAAAACTGCACACAATACTCCAGATGAGGCTGCACCAGAGTCTTATACAACTGCAACATGACCTCAGGACTCCGGAACTCAATTCCTCTACTAATAAAGCCCAGTACACCATATGCCTTCCTCACAGCACTATTTACCTGGATGGCAACTTTCAGAGATCTGTGTACATGGACACCAAGATCCCTCTGCTCATCCACACTACCAAGTAGCCTACCATTAGCCCAGTAATCCATCTTCTTGTTACTCCTACCAACGTGAATGATCCAATATGTGGATGACATTCTTTTGGCGGCACCCGACCATGTTTCTTGTTTGGCAGCTACAAAGTCGTTGTTGTTACTCTTGTATGATGTCGGTTTCAAAGTTTCACGGGCTAAATTACAATGCTGCAGACGAACGGTATCTTTTTTGGGTTGAGTTATTTTCGGTAAGGGAACAGGTGTGTCTCCATCCCTTAGATCCTCTATTCTGCATCATGCCAATCCAGTCACTGTAAAAGACATGCTCTAATTTCTTGGGTTGGCAGGATACAGAAGACAATTCGTTCCCTCATATGGAGAACCTACTTTTCCTCTAAGGGCCATGGTAAATGAGCAAGGTATGAGAAATTTGTCGGCCCATTTGCAGTGGACCACGGAGGCAGACGAAAGTTTTATATCTCTTAAACAGGCCCTAACGTGGGTTGCTGATTTAGCAGTCCCGGATTACAACGAGCCATTTTTCCTCGATATTTCTGAAAAAGCACGCACAATATATGGTGTTCTTTTTCAGAAAAAAAGGGGGAGGCAGGCAGGTGCTGATGTATGTAAGTGTTACCCTTGACCAAATAGAGGACAGATACCCGCCATGTACAAAACATGCAGCAGGGGTAGTAAAGAATCACCAAAAGGTAGCACATATAGTCATGGGACATTCACTAACAGTATTGACGACACATAGTATTGTGGCCTATGTGAACTCAACAGCCTTTACAATGACGCCACTGCGGCAGATCAGGTTAGAGAAAATCCTGAGTGCACCACATTATAATTTTTACACATGAAGGAATTAACATGTCTGATAAGATAGGAGAAGGAGAGCCACTTATGTGTGAGGAAATGGCACAGAGAGATGCCAAAGTTAGGCCAGATTTACAAGCAATTCCATTAGTAGACCCAGAAGAAGTGCTGTTCACAGATGGTTGCTGTTACAGACATCCAACTGAAGGATTTAAAGCAGCCTATGCAGTGGTGCGACAGACAAGTGAGGGATTTGAAGAAGTGCTGATAGGAAAAGTGACAGGCAAAGAATCAGCCCAATTGGCTGAACTACAGGCAATGAGTGAAAATTATATCAGAGAATGTAAAACGTGTTCAGAATATAATGTAAAAACAACAGTGAAACCACAAGAGGGAAAATTTCCTCTCCCAAGAATGCCAGGTCAGGAAAGAGTGATTGACTACTCTGACATGGTAGAGAGAGTAAACGGATGCAGGTACCTTTTGGTACCAGTGGATGCATACACTGGTTGGCCAGAAGTGATACCTGCGAAAAAGGAAGATGCAAAGACAGTGATCAAATTTTTGATAAACCAATGTATTCCAACGCATGGGTTTCCAAAGAAAGTCAGGTCAGATATTGGCACACATTTTAAGAATAAAGACCTGCAAGAACTAGAAGCAGCTTTTGGATTGAAATACGCATTTGGAACGGTGTACCATCCTCAGTCACAGGGAAAAGTGGAGCGAACTAACCAGTCCATAAAGGGGAAAATAGGAAAAGTGTGTGCACAAACGAAGTTAAGCTGGGTGGATGCCCTACCTTTAGCCTTAATGCCCATTGGAAGCTTAGTAAACTCTATTACAGAGTTTACCCCGTCTGAGCTAAACACAGGGCAGCAGTTCCCGGAACCTGGAGCTGGAATACAGATGTTAGATGGAGGAGTCTCAATAACGTACAAACCTTATTATGACCAACTAACCGCTTTGGTCTCAGCTTTTTCTAAACAGGTTGGATCGGAAAAGGGGGACCTACAGAGCCAGGCGCCATCCACCACAGAGTGGGTCCTGCTGAAGGTGATCAAACGGAAGTGGTCGGAGCCACGGTGGACAGGACTTTACAAAGTGGTGGAAAGGACATTTCATGCGGTTCGACTACAAGGGAAAGGAGACACTTGGTACCATTGGAGCCAGTGTGCAACCACGGAACCGCCAACGAGAACTCTAGAACAAATAAGAACAGAAAACGAGTATAAGGGTCTTAAACTTTTACTTTTTGTGTCACGAATATCATGTTTATTTTAGTAACTAGTCCACATTATCCTCGGCCGTTAAGGTTGGGTGTTTTTACTATTTTATGTATAAGTGTTATGATACTGTTAATAAGGGCATCAACCGCGAGGGACAAACACACAGACGAGGTAGAGAGTCCTAGGAATAAGAGATCAACAGGACAAGAGATGGTCAAATGTTAAGGGAGGCAGGGAGCCGGGTACATATTAGACCTGATTAAAAGCGTGCTACAAAATACCAATTTGACTTATGTCAAGTAAATTGACTGTGGCCAAAATACAGGGAACTGGAGGGAGTATGATGTATATCTTTGTATCTACACTATTTACTATGACCCATGCCCTTCGTGGGATAGTGTAGTAACATGGACTGGGGTACAGTGGACATCTAAGAAGTTGTCACCTTCGGATAATAGATGGGAGGTTAGAGACCATGTGAGCCTGACAAAGGGGCAACTCGACCATTCCTCAGAGGTAAACAACAAAAAAAATCCACTCTTGTTAACCCTGACAAGATTCAACATTAATCCTGGTTCTGAAAAGGTACAGATTTACTGTGGAATTGATGACAGAAGCTTTTATTTTGTAATAGGGGTTCCCCGCGGCGTACATCATGAATATAAGTTGGTAGACCAGGTAATATCAGGATTTGAGAATCTCCCAATTTTTAGTGCTTTATTCCCAGTTACGCTGAATAAAAACATTGATCGAATTAATTATGTACATTACAATGTACTCAGGCTAGCCAATAGAACTAGAGACGCCATGGCGGGACTCTCTGAACAACTGGCAGGGACCTCATTGATGACAGTACAAAATAGAATGGCCTTAGATATGTTGTTGGCAGAAAAGGGGGCAGTGTGCCCTATGTTTGGAGATCAATGTTGTACGTTCATCCTCAACAATACAGCACCTGATGGCTCGGTAACCAGAGCCCTGAAAGGATTAAGAACCTTGTCTGAAGAAATGCATGAATATTCAGGTATTGACAACCCTCTAGGAGGCATTTTCGATTACTGGGTAGGGAAATGGAAAGGATTAATTTTGTCTGTGTTTATGTCCCTCGTTGGTATGACCATTGTGTTCGTGTTGTGTGGATGTTGTTGTATCCCCTGCATCAGATCTTTGTTGAACAGCGTAATTATTACAGCAATTGAAGGGGAGGCTCCACCGCCCTACCAGATGTTACAGATGGAGATGGAAACCATGGCTCTGGCAAGAGGAGAAGGTTATGCGTCGGAGAGTGAATGTGATGCATAAAACTGGTTTGTTGGTCTCACTTTCATGAGACCAAAAGGAGGAGTTGTATAGCTTATATATAGCTTACCGGTAAAATAGATTGTAGATTCTGAGTGGGCGTGTCCTTGGCGCTCGGAGGTCACGTGGTCCTCTGATGCGTGCGCAGAGGATGGCCACATGGTGCTTCCAGACGCGGGCGCGGTCACATGGTCTCACTGTTTCGCGCTCCGGAAGAGTGCCGGGAGGTCACGTGATCGGCTGTTTCGCGCCACGGAAGTGTGCGAGTCTGCCGTTTCGCGACAGAAAGGAGGCCGCGTGGTGCTCCTTTTCTGAGACAAAAGAGGGTCACGTGGGATCGGACATCCGGGAATGTGAGTAGGCGGGGAAAGGAGTCAGAGCAACAGCAAATTAGAAGACAATTTCACTTGAGTGTTGGTATGATGTTTTGTATGGTATAAAAGACTGGGTCAGGGGCAGATATACGTCTTTTGTTCTTTGTGAACTGACTTACTTAGTAGTTTGTCAGGGACAGAAAGGTTTAGACCCAGAGCTCTCTATATTTTATCCACTTACTGATAAAATAAAACTAAAAGTGTAAGATTAAATATCTCTTCCTATTGCTATATTTAAAGAGCACGCAGGACTTGGCTCACACATAGAAGAAAATAAGTTTGTAGTTTGAGCCTACGTCCAACAATAGACCCTGCAAGTGGGGAGCTGTAACATTGAGAGGAATCTGGATCTCACTGTACACCAGTCACTGAATGCAATATTGCAGTGGGATTTGAGTACAGGAGTAAGAGTATCTTACTGCAGATGTACAGAACCTTGGTGAGTCACCATCTCGAACATTGTGCAGGATTGTGTGCAGTTTTGGTCTCTGTTTTTCAAGTAGATATAAAACCTGACATTGAGCGAGAGCAGTAAAGGATGACCAGACTGATCTCTGGGATGACAGACTTGTTGTGGGATCTGAGTTCACGGGGACTGGACTTTTGTTCCATTAGGTTTAGGAATATGAGTGGAGATCTCAGTGAAGTATATAACACTCTGATTGGGCGAGACAGATTGGAAGCAGGGATGGTAATTCTCCTGGCTCGGATATCTAAAGCAAAGGGCCACAGTATCAGGTACAGAAAGGCCACTACGCATTGAGGTGAGAATAAAGGTTTGCACTCTGAGACTGGCGAACCAGGGGGACTCTCTCCCAGATCAGGCTGTGGAAGTCATGGCGCTGAATATAAATAAGGATTTCTGGAAATTATAGGGATAGGGAGAGAGCAGGAGTACGGTGTGAAGATAGAAGATCAGCTGTCAGTCCAGGTTGTTCTCCAATAACGCAGTAGCTGTGTTTCTGTGCAACACCGTGTTGTCGAAAATTGTGCAATATTAAAAATGGGTCTATGGTAAAAATAGGGTAAGGAGCGAAGCCCCAAAAATATAAGTAAAAAACAAAAATTAAATTTGGTCTAACACGCACATTAGGAATGTCTAAATAAATCTTTAAATGACATGCTGTAATGGATCAGTGCTGAAATGTAACACTTTCACACTACAGTCACTCACTGGAGCACTGTACCTTTCACCAGAAAGCACGTGGGGGCTGACTGACCACGTGATGCCGATGGGGAATTCCAGGTCTCCTCAAGATTCTCTCCACAGTTTGGAATAAAGTTCTGTCTAAATGTAGTCTACAATTTCCAGTTTCAGGCTCAGTTTCAAGCCTTCGTGAGCACATTGCATTCCTGTTTTAGTTGAACACATTGTTTGTACATTTTGCAGAGAGAGGATCCTGAGGCAGGGTTTTGCTGTTCAGCTGCTTCCCGGCAAGGAATCACGTCACAGTGAATGCGAATTCACTTTAGAGAAAAAGATGCACGAATCACATTGCAGCCAAATTGTATTTAATCAACACACGTTATCTGAGAACTGCCTGTATATTGAATGGAGGAGCAAAACTGAAGGGCTGAAGGCACTCCAGAAGTTCTCTTTTTATATTTCACAATGTTTTAACATATTAAGGGATATGAATATTTTATGGGGAAAGCTGCACTGAGGAGATGTTCGGCCATTAACGAGCACAGGGAAAGCTCAATATGTTGCATGACCTACTCCTGTCACAATGTTTCTGTGCAGTCTGTGGGAAAGCTCTGCAAATATTGTCACAAGCTCTCAGCTGTTAGGAAAGAGATCTCTGCAGGGTCGACAGGGTTGTGTTTCCCATTCCCTTTTCTAATAATGAGGCTGGGGCCTGGTGTTCGTTATAGGTTAATCCTTTAAGACCTTCGTGCAGATTGATATAATTAAATGCCTTGCTTGGCCGATTGAGAGTCCATTGAAGAGTTTATCACATGTCTGTGTGTCTGGAGTCACTTTTAGGCCAGACCAGGAAAGCACGGGAGATTCATTTCCTGAAAGTTCATTGGGGAAGGAGATCGATGTTTACAATTGATATTGCATACAATGTAACTATTACTGACACCAGAGTTCAGATCTTGATATTTTATTAATTGTTTTTAATTTGCACCAGCTGTCAGAGCATTAGCGTGGTCTCGGTTAGTAATCCAGTGACATTTCCACAACAAAACCATCTCCACATGGGGACCTATCGGAAACCACACTGAGCACATTATTTCTCTGCTGTATGACATCTCTGTCAAAAAGAACTCCCACCAATATAACTGTCGTGATGGGACTGAAGGACTAGTGAATAGTCAGATTGCAGTCATCCTCCTCTTTGCGGATTGGACATAGTTGAGTAATTTTCCACATTGCTAGGGAGAAGTCAGAGTTGGAGCTGGAAGGAAACAGCTTCCCCATGGACACGGCTTGTTGTGCAGCACATGTCTTCAGTCCTATTGCAGGAATGGGGTCAGGGCCCATTGCCTTTGTCGTATCTACTGTGTTCAGCTGTTTCTTCATGTCACGTGCAGTGAATCGAATTGGTTTGTGACTGCCATCTGTGATTCTGTGGGCATCATGGCGAGGGTGAGGTGGATAATCGACTCAACACTTCTGGCTAAAGATGGTGCAGATACTGCATCTTTAACACTGACGTACAGGGCTGTTCCATTATTTGGGATGCGGATATTTGTGGAGTCCTCTCTTCCTGTAAGTTGTTTAATGATCCATCAACTTTTATGCATGCATTTGACAGGCCGACAGAGCTTAGATCTGATTTGTTAATCTTGGGATCATTTCCCTCTCTGTATCAGATGTTAGTCCTGCTGTCTGGATTGTAACAAGTCAAGTGTGGTCGCATTAATGGGTTGTCATCAGGTTTAGGTGTACGTGATTCCGACCCTGGCATGTTCACTCACACCCGTCACTGAACCATGGATCGGCTTGATGGTAATGGTGGACTGATGAATTATCCTGAGGAAAAAGTTACAGATTGTCATTGAAAACAATTCTGCTTCTTCTGCTGCTGTGATCTATATCATCAGATGATAACCCAGTTTAAGCCTCAATATTTACAATTCAATTCTACTGACCGATCCCCATTTCACACCGAGATGTATTCAGTGACCTACTCTGGTTTCTGATGCGGAAATACTTCCATTTTCATATTCTCATTCTGCTGGACGTCTTTCCTTGGTGCCACGCCTCCAATTTGTTGCATAAACTCAATCCATTTAAGGTACTAATCCAAATCTTCTCCTTTCCAAAGTGCCATGTTCTGTGTCCGAAGTGAATTTGTTCCCTTCTGTTCTTCTCCCTGACCATGACTCAGAGCTCTGTAGTGTCAGTGATGCCAACCTGATGCAATTTCACAATCAACAAACCATTGCACCATGCGTTCAGTTCCCAGTGTACGGCGCTCCATGGTGGACAAGATGTTTGGGCATCTTTGACATAAATCATTAGAAATCGTTCAAAAACAAAAATTGCTGAAAAATTTCGAAAGATGTTACAGCATTTTCTAGAGTGAATGCAGTGTTAAACTTTCAGGTCCAGTGAACCTTCTATAAAGCTCCCAGTATCTCCAACATTTTGATAGTCTTATTTCCAGTGTCCATAGTAATTTGTTCAATTGAAAATTTGTTCTGTGCTTATTCATTTCTGGAGAAACTCAGCAGGTCTGTCAGCATCTGCAGAGACAGAGAAACAGAGTTAACGCTTCCAGTCCAGTGTGACACTTCTTCAAAACTGAATACAATTGCAAAATGGTCTTTTAATCCCTTGCCAGAAGAGGGGGATGGGTTGCAGGGAAAAGAGGGTGTAACAAAAGATAAACGGGCTTTTAGCAGTGGTGAATGAGAAGATACTGAAAAACAGGTTTAAATTAAATTGTGAATGGGGTAAACGGTTTCTCTCTATTGATTGCAAGATAAAGAAGACAAAACCACACACGGTCATAGGGAGGCCAGGAGGGAGAATGTTGACTATGTGGTATTATATAGGTCTGGCCACAGATACGTTTTCACTATAGTGATCATCACACCCTTCAGACAAAGGAATTCAGATGCTTAGCTTCTTATTGGCACTAGTAAGGGTTTCATGCTGCCTTAGGATTGTAACATGGAGAAAAACAAATAACAGTATGAAGTTTGGGGTGAGTGTTCGTTATCTGTCATGTTGAAGATAGTTCCGAATTTGCAGTGCTTATCTTTACATGCTTGTTCTTGAAGTTAGTATCAGATAGAGTGTAGAAGATTGCGGGCTGACATTGTAGAAATTTATAAAATCATGAGGGGAATGGATAGGGTGAATAGCCAAGATCTTTTCCACCGGCTGGGGGAGTTCAAGCAAAGAGGGAATGGGGTTAAGGTGTAAGTGGGAAGATTAAAAAGGGATGAAGGGACAACGTCTCTACACAGAGTGTGGTTTGGGTATGGAGTGAGCTGCCAGAGGAAGAGTGGTAGATGTGTGTACAGCTGCAGCATTTAAAACTTAGAGGCATATGGGACAAATGAAAGCAGATGGAACTAGAATAGTTTGGAAAACTTGCCCAGCATGGACATTTAGAAAAGCTTCACGCAGAGTCAGTGTGGGTTTTTGAACGGGAAATTATATTTTGCCCTGTAAAATCATGCAATGTATTACTGGAGATGCCTGAGAATGTAACAAGCGGACTTGATAAAGAGGATCTGGTAGAGGTTTTCCAGAGATTTTCCACAAGGTATTACAAAATAAAAGTTCTTACACAAAACAGAAGCCTTAGGTCGTCGGATACTGTATTAACATGGGATGATGACTGGTTAACACAGAAATCGAAGAGTCAGGATTAATGGATCTTTATGATCTGGGAATCTGCTGGAGGACCACAAATATCAGTCCGATGGCATCAGTTATTTACAATCTATACAGATCGCCTGAAGGAGGGAGCTGAGTGCAATATACATCTGAGTTTGTGGATGACACTGAGAACCAAAAGGCAGGTTGTTATTTAATGGAGAGGACTTCCAGAAAAGGAGCAGGACAAAGGGATTGGAGTGTTCCTGTGTATGAAACATAAAGTCAGCATGCTGATACAACAAGTAACTAGGTTGGTACATTAGGCAGCTTCCTGGGATGCAAGGATTTAGTTATTGAGAATCTCTAAAATGGTGAGGCGATCGTCCATTGGGGGTTAAATGAATGAGAAGTGATACTGCTGAAGTATACAAGACACAGAAGAGGCTTGAGAAGGTAGTGTTGAGAAATTGTTTCCATTCCTGGGCAGACTGTCGAACTCGAGGATATAGATACCGAATCAGGAGTATTGATTTCAATCTGAGATGCAAACCGATGTCTTCTCTCAGAAGGGAGTGAATGTCTGGAATTCCCTGACCCAGAGATACAAGGCATCAGCAAGAAAGTGGAGCTGAGCCCTGGATTAGATCAGACATGTTTTTATTAAATAACAGGGCTAGCTTGAGAGGCCGATTGACCTAAACCTGTTCCTATTTATTTATTTCACATGCTGTGCTTTTGGAAAGTAACGGGTTATTTTCCTGGAAATCGTGTTGTAAAATGTTGCATTCAGGGAGAGCAGAGGATTTGTTGTTTTAAGCCTGGGTGGGGTATGGTGGCTGTATTCACAGCGTATCTGGGGCTGCAATATGTCCCACATTTGGAGCAGACGTAACAGAGAGGGGAAGCCTGAAAACAAGGATTGGGGATGGTGGGGGCACTTTCTGGCCCAGCCTACATTTTCCAAGTACATTTCTACAACTGCACCTCACCATGGGAGTGGCCTCAATCTGCCCCTGTGTAGCAGGTCCGAAGGGCTGAATGGAACATCAGAACACAGGGCTGGGGGACACGAGGGGGCCATTCGGCCCTTTGGCACTACTGCACCAGTAAGTAAGGTCGTGGCACATCTCATTGTAGTCCCAGTTGCACTTTGCTCTCCATGCACCATTATCTCTGAGTCACCTGTCTATGGATAATCAGACAAAGGCAGCCTCGATATAATATAAATATCTGGCCATCCTAAACTTCTGGGAAAGAGAATTCCCACTGGAATGAAATACCACTTTATGAATTTCTCCTAATTTAGGCTCTGAATGAGGTTGGAGGGTGTCACTGTTTCCTTTTCTCGTCCCACTCCTCCACTGCTCCCAACAAATTTTAAATGTAACCAGGTTGGTGATTTGGCTGATGATAAAGTTCTCAGACTGGGGAAGGTTCAGTGATGGGATCAAGTCAGGGAGATTTCTTTAGTCAGCCACACGTAACTAATAGAACTAACGGATGCACATGGTGAATCTGAGGTTAGTACTGCTACATCCCATCGCTATGGAGCTGCGTTCAATTCCAACCTCGAGCAACCCTCTATGTGGATTTTGAACATTCTCCCCATGTCTGTGTGGATTTCCTCCCAGAGTTCCAGTTTCCTCCCACAGTCCAAAGGAGTGCAGCTTAGAGCGGATTGGCCATGCTAAATTGCCCATAGTGACCAGGGATGTGTACGTTAGATAGTTTAGTAATGGGAAATGCAGGGTTACATGGATAGAGTAGGGGGGTCAGTCCGGGGGGATACAGTGCCGAGGGTGAATGTGGACATGATAGATGGAATGTCCTGCTTCCACACTGTAGGGATTCTGTAAAAATGACAAGAAGTTTGGATTATACAAACTCCCAGTAGCTATCTATCTGATCCACTCTCCTCTAGGCTTCGTATGTTTCAATAACATCACCTCTCATTCCAAGAGTAACCTGTTAAAGCCTTCATAATATAAGACCCTATTCCCTGGAATACATGAAGTGAAGCATCTCCGAACTGCTTCCAAATTAATTGTATCCTTTCTCAGGTAAGGAGACAAAAATAATCTCACATACACTTGAGGTTAACTTTTGTATTCTCAGTGGTGAGAGTATTTGGAACTCTCTTCCCAGTAGAGCATTGGAGGCAGAGATATTGAATATTTTTGAGGCACAGGCAGAAGGTTCATAAGCAACAACAGAGTCAAGGATTATCGAGGAATGGGCAGCAATTTGCAGTGTAGGGGAAAATGTAGACAGTGGTACACAATCACACTGCTCCAGAACATCCAGGCATATAATGCAAACCGAAATGATAATATCGATAAAATGTTAAAGGGGAAATCCAAGATGGCGGCGATCTGGAAGGTCTTCTTTGTTGGGCTCTGCATCACAGCACGGGCAAAGTGGTTCCCGAACCTACTCTCTTCCAGCAATTTACTTAAAATTCAACGCTAAAAGAGTGATAGACACTTTATTAATCCCGTTTTATCAAGTGGAAATGACAGAGTTTGGAAAAGGATGAGTAAGTCATAACACACGGTGCATCCATCAGAAGCATCGAGCGATATTTGCAACCCACTCTGCTCGTTCCCTGGACCCAGATACTCACCCAGGTCTTGGTCACTGAGTTCATCAAGTTACGTAAAATGATTGAAGGCATGATTAAAGAAAAGTTCAGCCCTGGCTAGAAATACTACCACTCTCAGATACGCTCCAAAAACTTGAGAAGCACCTTGACAGCCTTGGAAACAAAATGGACGATGTCAAGCGCCAAACTGTATGAGAGATCCTGCGATCAATTCCTCACAAGAGAGGATCCTCATCGTTGAAAAACAGCTCCATATCTTTACTGAACATGATGACGACCTTGAGAACAGGGGCAGGATGAAGAATGTCTTTCCAAATGCATGCGCATCTTGTATCTCCGAACCTTCTCAAGTGGTTTACCGAAAACAGATGTGAATCTCACTGGTCTATATTTCCCAGGCTTTTCTTTGCGGGACTTCTTGAATAAGGGCATGTTTGTTACGGCCCAGCCTTCCGGGTCCTTGGCCCCTGAAGTGTCTTCTCTCACCTCTTGCAATGCTCTTGGATTTGTCTGGTCAGGACCAAGAGATTTATCTGAATTTAAGCATTCTAATATGTCCATTAGTACCATTAATGATATGGACTGTTCCAATATATGTCAATTAACCTCCCAAAGGTCACAGGTCTTCATGTCTTTCTTCATGATAAACACAGAGGGGGGATTGAGGAACTCAACCATCTCTTGAGGTCTTACACAAGTATGCCCATTTTGGATTGTAAGACGTCCTATTCTCTCTCTGGTTGTTCTTTTTCTTTACTGTACTGAATTTGGAATCACACCAATCTGCTCAGCCAAGGCTATCTCATACCCCCTTTTCACCTTGCTGATTTCTTTCTTCAGTAAACTCCTGTATCCCCTGTGTACCTCCAGCGAATCTCTTGGTCCCAGCTGCCTGTACCTGAGCCACGCCTTCTTTTTTTGCTGGTCAGAGACTCAATATCTCTTGTCTTCCAGCCCCACTTTCCCTTCAACCTCACAGGAACATGTAGACCTTGAACTCGAACTATCTCACTTTTGAAGCCCGCCCCGTTGCCCGGGATTCTTTTACCTGGATACAAACTACTCCAATCATCCCCAGCAATCCCCTGTCTAATTCCAACAAC
This sequence comes from Hemiscyllium ocellatum, assembly GCF_020745735.1. Taxonomy (NCBI): domain Eukaryota; kingdom Metazoa; phylum Chordata; class Chondrichthyes; order Orectolobiformes; family Hemiscylliidae; genus Hemiscyllium; species Hemiscyllium ocellatum. The sequence continues at coordinate 76,581,518 of NC_083414.1, read as the reverse complement.
ATACGCCTTGCCCCTACTTAGAACTTGAATCCGTGGACCAATATTATCCCTACCATAACTATTTTAAATTTAATAAAGCTCTAGTCACTTTTCGCAAAATTCTCCCGCACTTTACCTCCGTCACCTATCCTACCCTATTTCCCAACAGTAGGTCGAGTTTGCCTCTTCCCCAGTAGGACCGTCTATATATTGCTTGTGGAAACTATCCTGAACACACTTAACAAATTACGTTCCATCTAAGTTCTTAACCCTCTGGAAGTCCCATTCTATGTTAGGAAAATTAAAATCACCTATTATAACAATCCTGTTGCTCCTGCAAGTCTCTCCAGTCTCCCTGAATATTTGTTCCTCTAATTCCCATTGATTATTTAGAGGCTTATAGTGCAACTACTATAACATCACCATCCCACTCTTATTTCTTTGCCCAGTTCACAAAACCTCATTGGATATTATTTCAGTTATTTCATCATTAAATACTAGAGTAATATGCGTCTTTATCAGAATTATTGGTATTTAAATTGTTTCCATTTACATCTCTTCCTCGCAGTGATTTTCACATTCGCAGCACCCCTTATCAAGGTACAGTGGAGATATGGAGCTGTAAATGGATGGGAACTGCACAACCTGTCACTTGCAGCATGGACTGCAAGTTTCCCCAAACTGGGCAGTGATCTAACACAGTGTTACCGAACAATGCAATAGCCTGGGCTTATATATGAATGAACCAGTGCGGACTGCACAGCTCCCCACGCTGGATATTTAGCCCATGATTATAGATCAAGCATAGGTGTGGGCTGCACAGAGTTTCACTCTGGACATTGCTGGGTTGCATAGAGCTGTACACTAGCCGGATCTACACAGAGCTCCATTCTGAATATGTAATAGATGGGTTGGTTTTGTGTGTTGGATTGCGAATGTGAGAGATGTAAACATCTGGCAATACCTTTATTTTGTGTTTTCATTCTTGTGATTGGACCCTTCAAATCCTGACTCATCCTATTATACCCATCCCTCTGGATGAGTCATGGTGAGTGTTGTTGCAGCATCTGGATCTGCAACATGGCCAACAAACGGAGCAGAGGCTGCAGAGAGGGGCGTCTCCGTAAAATGGAATGATGGAATCATAATCAGATCAGACGTGGTGTTTGTGAATGGTGGGGCAGGATTGAATGGAGCACTAATGCAACTAATTCACATATTTCTGTTTGTTCCAAGCAAATTCCCCTTCTCTCCCAGTGTCCCATACTGGTGGGGACTGAGTCACCTCCTCTTGTTCCTGTGTAACAGGATCCTCGGACCTCACTAGTCTCCAGAGTTCCCTGTGTCCCAGTTTCGAGCTCTGAGTGACTCCCTCCTTTCCCTGTGCCCCAGTCTCAAGCAGCTGAGGGACTGCCTCCTGATCCAAGATTTGTGAAAGTAGACGTCCTCCTCCTGCTACTGACTACCAGGCTCCAATCTCTCTGTGCTCACCTGCTGCTCCTGTGGAATGGAGTTGAGGGACTGAATGGCCTCTTCACATTCCTTACAGCTTCTCTTGACTAAAAGCCTTTCTCCTGTTTCTGTAAAACACCATCAAAATCTGAATGATGTATTTTTGTGTTTTACTCTCAGCAATTGAGCAAACAAGCTGACTGACAGAATTCAGAAGCTGAATAGCCTCCTCCAGTTCCTGTGTCATACACTCAAGAGACAATAGAGTCTCAGAGATGTACAGCATGGAAAAATACCTTTCCGTCTGATCGTCCATACCAACCAACTATCCTAAATAAATCTCGTCCCCAGTGCCAGCACTTGGCCCATCTCCCTCTAAACACTTCCCATGCATGTATGCATCCAAATGCCTTCTAAATGGTGCAACTGTACCTGCCTCCACCACCTCTTTTGGCTGATCGATCCATACATACATCAGTCTCTATGTGAAAACGTTATCCCTCATGTCCCTTTTTAAATCTTTTCCCTCTCACCTTAAACCTTTGTTTTCTAATTTTCGACTCGCCTATCCTGGGTAAAAGACATTGACTGTTTACCTTATCTATGCTCCTCATGATTTTATACTCCTCTTTCAGGTCTCCTCTCAGCCTCAAAACTTGAAAATAGTCCCAGCCTATTCAAACTTACCCTGTAATTCTAACTCTCCAACCCCTGCAACATTCTTTTAAATCTCTTCTGCACCCTTTCAAGTTTGACAACATCTTTCCGACAGCAGGGAGACCAGAATTAAAGGCAGTATTACAAAAGTGGCCAAACCAATGTCCTGTACAGATGTAACTTGTCTTGCAAACGCTTAGACTCAAAGCACGCACCAATCAATGGAAGATCACCAAGTGTCTTCTTCACTGCGCTGTCTACCTGTGACGGCACTTTCAAGGAACGGAGAACCTGCACCACAAGGTGATACAGTAGCTCAGTGGCTAGCATTGCTACCTCAGAGCACAGCGATCTGGGTTTTACTCCATCCTTGAATGACTGCCTGTGTGGAGTTTGCACATTCTCCCCGTGTCTGTATGAGTTCCCTCCGGATGTTATGTTTTCCTCTGCAAGTATAAAGATATACAGATAATGGTAGATTGGCCATGCTAAAGTACCCAGAAATCTTTAGGCGAGGTAGATTAGCCATGGGAAATGCAGGATCAGAGGTTTAGGGTAGGAGTTTGTCCAGTGGGACACTGCTTAGAGGTTCGGTGTGGCCTCGATGGGTTGAATAGGCTGTTTCCTCACTGTAGGAATTCGATAATTTCGATGGAGTTCCCCCTGATTGGCAATTTCGACAGGAACCTACCTATATGTCTTGCCCTGATTTGTATTGTCAAAATGCAACACCTCACATTTAACTAAAATAAACTCCATCTGCCACTCCTCGGTACACCTCAAAAAGGTCCCATTATAATCTGACAGATCATTCTTCACTGTCGACTACACCAACAAATTTGGTATTATCTACAAACTTATTGACCATACTTCATATACTCAAATGCAAATGATTTGTATTAGTGACAAAAGGCAGTGGACCAATATTGATCTTTGCGGCACACCACTGGTCACAGGTCTCCATGTTTAATGAACAAATGTCACTGTCACGCCCTATCCAAGAAAATCTTGGATCTAAATGGTGAGCTCTCCCTGGATCCCAGGCAGTCTGACCTTGCTAACCAGTCTATCATGTAGAACATTTTGGTTTTCATACTGAATTCCATAAAGACAATATCCACTGCCCTGCCCTCATCAACCATCTTCATCACTTCCTCAAAAAACTTCAAAGCCCTCTTCAGACCTTGTCTTTCCAAATGCATATCGATCCTTTTCCTTGAAATCTCCTCCAACAACGTCACCATTAACGTCAGGCTCATCAATCTATAGTTACCTGTTTTTTCCTTACTTTCTTAAGTAATGACACTATGTTAGCAGCCCTCCAGTCTTTTGACACCTCACCTGTGGAAATCAATGTTACAAATATATCAGCAAAATGCTGAGCAATCGATGTCCTAGATTCCCAAAAGTATCTGGGATACAACTGCTCAGGTTCCTGGGATTTGTTCACCTTTATGTGTTTTAAAATGTCCAACACCTCCTTGTAATATAGACACTTTTCAAGATATCATTATATATTTCTTCATTCTCTCGTTCTTGTAACCTCCTCCACATTAAGTACTGAGGAGAAATACATGTTTAGTATCCCTCCAACCTATGTATATGTGGTTCCACACATAGGTAGCCTTACTGATCTTTAAGGGGCCATATTCTCTCCCGAGTTAATCTTTTGCCATAAAAGGATGTGTAGAATTTCTTCAATGCCTCATTAACCCTATTTCTAAAGCCATCCCTTGTCCTTATTTTTCTGGCCCAATTTCCTCATTGACTATACACTTGCTGCCCTTATACACCTCGAGGGATTCACTTGATCTCAGCTCTGTTTACCTGACATATGCCTCCGACCTTACCTTGACAAGAGCATCAATATAGCTAGCCATCCAGCACTCCCTGCATTCACCAGCTTTGCCCATCTCACTAATGGGAACACATTAGCTCTGGACTCTCTGAAACCACGTTTTGATGGCCTTGCATTTTCCAACCATTCCTTTACCTGTGAATAGGGTATTCCAATCAGCCTTTCACCGGTCTCCATAACACTTTCAAAATTGGCCTTGTTCAAAGTTAGAACTTTAATATTTACATTAGGTCTTTCGTTTTCCAAAACTAATTTAAAACTAATATTTATGTGTAACAGACTTGAAAGTTAAATAAATACTTCCAGACCCTCTGGAACAGGCTCGAGAGGCTGAATGGGCTCCTCATGGCCCGGTGTAACAGACCCAAGACATTAAATGACACAGCAACCCATGGATTACGAGCAGCCATTAAACTGTATCTAATTGAGGCCCATTCCCGCTCAGTTACAGAAACACAAACAACACAATGTACTACAGGTGCCCTCTCAGTAACACCTCATACAGCTGCAGCGACACAGCTCTTTGTTTTGAATGATTCTGTTGGTAAAATTTGCCAATATTCTAGATTTCCACCTTTTCAAGTAGCAACTGGCTAATATGAGCTGAATGGCCTTCTCTTATCCCTCTGTAAGAGGCCCATTGGGACAGAATTGCTTCGGCCTGTCACTGAGCAGCAGTCTCATTGCTCTGTCTCAATGTTGTGAAAGGATTTGACAACAGGTCACTTAAAACCAGGAGTAGCCTCAGAGTGGTCAATAAGTATCGTACTTTGTGTTGAGGTATCTAGAAACTTACCCACCAGAGTGTTTTTTTATGCAGCCGATCTGTTATTTTATAATTGCCTCCTTTCATAAAAAGAGCGGAACATATATAGACCCCTGTAGTGTCTTGTTAATACTCTCATATACAAGTTAAAAAAAAGATTTAAAAGGTTTAAAGATTTATGGTCCATCCCTCAGCAACCCTCATCCATTCCATCCAAAGCCAGTAACTGTTCCGTTTTATAGTGATATGAAAAGTGATGTGTGGAACTGGTTAACTGAGTCTGTTTGTTTAGTCATGAATTGGAGATGCCGGTGTTAGACTGAGGTGTACAAAGTTAAAAATCACACAGCACCAGGCTATAGTCCAATAGGTTTAATTGGAAGCACATTAGCTTTCGGAGCTCCGCTCCTTCATCAGGTGATAGTGGAGGACACATTTCTAAGGCACAGAATTTATAGTAAAAATTTACAGGGTGATTGATGTAACTGAAATTAAACATTGAAAAATACCTTGATTGTCTTTTGAGTCTTTCATCTGTTCGAATACCATGATAGTTTCACTTCTTTCATGTGTAAATCACAAAACCTTTTTCTTTTAAAGTTGCATTCTCAGGTTAGCTGTAATATTGAGTGATAGCTAGACAATATGATGAAGATGTTCGCCCCCTCTGTTCTCTGTCTCTACCTTGATGTTTAGATTGATCCTAATCTGAAAAGTGAGTTAATAGAGTTTTACATGAATTCATGCAGTTTTTGAGCAAAGTAAAATGTAACTCTGCAAGGACAAATTCACCCCACAAAACATATGTGTGCATGTGTGTCTTTGTCTGTTTGTTTATGTGTGTGTGTTTGTCTTGGTTGGGGGTTGTGAGTGTGAGAGGGAGTGTATATGTGTGTGAGTGATGTAGAGTTTCTTAAATCTGTGAGGGGGTGCATGTGTGAGTGTGGGAGTGTGTGTGCGTGGCTGGGTGGGGGTGTGTGGTTTGAGTATCAGAGAGAGAGAGTGTATATGTGTGTGCATGAGTGCAGAGTGGTCTAAATCACTGAGCGGATGCCTGTCTGACTGTGGATGTCTGTAAGGTGTGTGTGAGTGTCTGTGTGCGTGTCTGTGTACATGTGTGTCCGTAAGCATGTCCGTGTATAGGAGTGCATGTGTGTGTGCGTGTGTGTGTGTACAGTGCAATGGTGGTCACCTGTAATGTGACATGAACCCAATGTCCCGGTTGAGGCCCTCCCTCTGGGTCCCGAAATTAGTTATCAGCCTCTGCTCGGCCACTATTCGCTGCTGCCTGTTCCGAAGTCCACCTTGAAGGATGGTCACCAGAAGGTCCGAGGTTTAATGTCCTGGACCACTGAAGTATTCCCCAACTGGAAGGGAACACTCCTGTCTGTTGATTGTTGTGCGGTGCCCATTCATCCATTGTTGTAGCCTTTGCTCAGTTTCCCAGTGTTTGTTCAATGGCTGTGATTAACGCCAATCTCCATGGATTCTAATTACCCCAGTGGAAGGTTTCCATCTTTTAATGATAAATGGGCGCCGTTCAATGTGTTATCCTATAACATGAGCGGGAGCATCACCGACAGCACTGGCAGTGATCAGCAGATTTAGAGAGAGGGGGCGGAGAGATCCGAATCTGAGAACATTAGATTGGATTGTTCCAAAAATGTATCCGAATCTAGGAACATTAGACTGGCACGTTCCAAAAATAGACAGGAGTTTATCCGATTATGTTTGGTATCTTTCTGTATTTTATTGGTGGTCATTATCATCACGGATCTATTACGGTCTTCTCATTATTCAATATTTTTATTATCCTTTCCTGGCTATCGTTGGTGTTCCTGATAAGTGTCACTGTCCAGATTTGTTTTTCTATAAACCGGTTATGAATGTATTACTGTTCCTTCATATAGTCTACACTTCTTGTCACTATTATTTTCCTGTTGAAACTCTCAATCCAGATATTCACTCTACAGACCACTACTAACTACATCAAGGAATGTGTTCAATTACTGTCTCCCTCTCTGCTCTGGCAGTGTTACTCATGGGTCTCTATGTTGACCTACTCAGTTTAAGTGGAGAACTACAATTTATTGTATCATTGCCTTTGGTATTTAAATATTAACAGCATGGAGGTCACTCTTCACTGTTCTGGTTACAAACTCCACTTCCATCCCATCCCTGGCTAATATCTGCGGCTGAAGCAGACAAGTCACAACTGTGGGAGATCCCTTTGACCATGAACTGATTCCTGACACCATACCCTGACCATTTCTAACTTGAAAAACTCACCACCCCAGAATATATCTCACTGGTGTATTCCATCTGCTGTTTGAACCTTGAGCTATGAAATACCGTCTTAATGAAGTTAATAATCTGCTGCTGACACTCCCGGCCTCAAACCTGCCAAAGGAAATCTGATTCTAACTCACACCAAACTCCCATCCATCTGTCATTCATGTGCACGCCGATGTATATTGCTATTGGGTCTGGCAATGTCTTTATTTTAACATTCTCAAACACTTTATCTCATCTGTCCATGAAACTTCTCTCGTTCTCTCTCTGTTGATTAACAAAAAGCCTGCCAGTTGTTCATTTTTAATTTCTTCCATGTGCGTTCCTTCTCAAACAATGAGTTTCACATTCAACCACGCCAATCGCGCACACACACAGGCACTGTCTCTCAGTTTCTGATGAACACATACACGCAGAAATCTTCCCATTGTAGGCAGTAATCTGTTGCGAGTATAGTTAGCATATGATAGTAAAGTTTGCAATGCTCTCTGTGCTGTGCAGATAGTGCAGTTTACTGAGCAACACACTAGCATGGTCTGCACCACACTCCATGCTGAGCTGTCATCTTGTCCCAGTTTATGCTATTTGTGATGTTCTGTGAAACAGATTCAGAATTTGATGTAACAAACTATTTCTGCTGATCTGACAATGCCTTTATTCAATGTTCTCATTCTTGTAATTTTGCTTTCGAAGATCTCACTTCTTCAGTTAGTCCCACTGCCCAATAATTTTCCCCATATTTCCACAACCTCCTCCCAGTTAATTAACTGTCTGTTTCTGTCTTTAATATGAATCTCTCTGTCCCTCTGTATCTGTCCCTGGCATCGGATTTTGGCTCTGTAATATATCGATTGCTGGCATTGTGTGGCTCAGAAGCAATGAAATGGTGTGTGTCAGGCTGTTGTTCACTTCCCGGTATGTCCCGTGTGATGGTCCATGGACAGGCGTGTTTCAGAAGTTATGAGCCACATCCTTGTAACTTGGTCTGTGTCCGTGGGTGTCCCTGTCAGGTGATCTTGCGGTCAGGAACACGAGGAAGCCTCTTGAATAAAGGAACAGTCATTTAAATTATGTAGCAATGCTGTCACTTTTTTTAAAGAAAAGGTTATTTTCTCCTTTTTTTAGTAAGAGGTCTTAAAGGCCAAAGTGCCTACTGAAAACGGCTCAACGAAAAAACTTTTCAGGCTTTTATTTTTTTCAATAAATAGTAGTAACGATGGCCAGCTGGAACAGACCAGGCTTTATAGTTATTTTCCTTGCAGTTGTAACAGTTACCAGGTGCTTGGGTTCCCTGAAGGGTTGGAAGTTTTAATAAATTATCCCTAGCTGCTGCTCTCTCTGAAACCTCACTTGATACTATTTACTCCTGGACTGGAGAACTGTAAGCAAGAATGTATGTCTGAATGCTCAGTTTTGCCTAGGGGTGTGTTTAGGTGATGTTAGTATATTGGAACAGTTCATTTGTAGCAGGTTCTGTGTCCATCATTCAGTTAAGGTTTCCAATAGCTAAGTTATTCTAAATTCCTCTTCATTTTGTATGGAATTCCATTAGAGAGTTTAAATATAGTGTGTTTTGCATAATGGTGAGTGGTTTGACGAGTGGAATCACATCTGGGACATCCAATTCCCATCTATCTTGTTATTAAGGAAAAGTTGGCATCCAAGCTACCTTCTTAAAATAGTTTGAGACAATCTGGTTGATCTATAGCAAACTGGGTACTTTTGTCTGGTTCTAAATCGGTAATTGGGTTTAGAATTACAATCCCTACAGTGTGTAAACAGGTTATTCGACCCAACACGTCTACTCCCGACCCTCCGAGGAGTAACCTACCCAGACGCATTCCTCTACCCTATTATGACACATTTACTCCGACTAAGGCACCTAACCCACACATCCCTGAAAACTGCAAACAATTTAGCATGACCAATTCACTGACATGCTCATCTTTGGATTGTGGGGAGAAACCAGAGAATCCAGAATAAGCTCATGCAGACACTGGAGAATACGCACCAGGAGGCTATTGGGTTCAAAGGTCGCGTATGGTAGCCGTTAGGGTCTTTTGTTGTGGATGTTGAATTCGGTTGATTTAAACAGTGTTTTGTGTATAAACATTCTTTCAGTCACTCAGAATTCTCTGGGTGTGGACGAAGTGAAGTTGGGGGTTTTACAAAAGGTAATGAAGGCAAAGCTGTAGGAATTGGCAGACAGGTTGGATTTGGGGTTGCGTTTGTCTGTGAGAAAATAACAGATAATTACAGCTGTAGCTCAGCAATTACATTTGGAGGATCTGCCATCAGACTCTTTAGAAATGGCTCGAATTCAATTTCAAATGAGGCACCGTGAACAAGAAAAAGAATTGAAACAGCTTGAATTATGATGAAAAGTAGAAATAAAAGAAAAGGAAATGTAGAAGAGAAAGAGAAAAAGAGAAGTAAAGCAGAGAGTTTCAACTTCAAAAGTTAGCGATTAGAGAGGAAAGTGGACATGGAAGGCGGTGATGCAGGTAGACTGTAGGCTGGATGAGGAGGTGAGTGAGGATGTGCAGCCCTATAGTAGCCAAAGGTCTGATGGGGATCTGTTTAGATACATCCAGGCATTATCTAAATTTGATGAGAAGGACGGGGAAGCATTTTTAATTTCATTTAAGAAAGTGGCTAAACAAATGCAGTGCCCAGTGACCATGTGGATTTAGTTGATCCAAACAAAGCTGATAGTATTTGCATCCTATCGGAGGAGGTATCTGAGGAGTATGAGGAGATGTAGAAAGCCATCGGAAGTGCATGCGAGCTCGTGCCAGAAGCCAACAGACAGCGTTTCAGGAATCTAAAATAGCGTCCCTGGTTAAACGCATATTGACTTTGAAAGAATCAAAAGAAAATAATTTTGAAAGGTGGATAAGGGTATTAAAAACTGAGAAAACCAATGACACTCTTAAAGATATTCTTATTTTGGAGAAGCTCAACAATTCACTTCCTGAATCCGTGAGAACTCGTGGGGAAGAGCAGAGAGAAACAGTGGCAAGATTAGAAGCTGAAATGGCAGCTGATGATGATTTAGTTCAGAAATCAAAGTTTGCTTTCTGTGAGGGATTGAGGAGAATGTGCAAGATCTTCTTAAAACATATCCCTGTGAGAGTAAGGTTTATTGGCATAGGCCAGGAGAAGCCGGTAAAGAAGTTACAGCATTAAGAGGCACAGAAGCATGTAATTCTTTTATGCTGAAATATGAGGAGCTATGTCATTCAGAGGGACTATTGGAGAGATGAGAAGTGCTCCATTATGTAACATGTGGTTGAAGCGTCCAGTGGAAACATCAACAGATTGATTCCACAATGGGGAAAGGAGGCCTTGAGCTTGGTGTTGGCGTTACAACATTTCAGCTTTTAAATTATGAATAACATATCTGAGACAATTTTTTTTTATCACTGATCGTGACCCCTTAAAGTTTTTGGAGAGGTTTGGGGAGAATAATACCAGTCTGTTTCGATTGAGCTTATTATTACTGCCATTCAAGTTGAAATTATACAGTTGACAGGGCGAGAAAACCTAAGTTTTGACACGTTGTGGAGACTTGGATGAAGAAAGACAAAGGCATTCTGTGGCAGGAGTAAAATGAATGAAATCGAATCTAGTTGTGAACATTTGCATGCTCAGAGTTAACGTAATATATATGCATTTCATTCTGCTAATAGAGGGAGGTTAGGATGTCTAAAATGAATCCATTTTTGTATATTGATGGATCATTTTATTGATGGTGGAGTTGTGAGGATACTATCAATGTAAAAAGGTGATTTTCTCTTGTGTTATCTTTTTGAAGAGAGGTTTTAAAGGCAGAGGTGCGGAACTGCTGCCTGAAAACAGTTTAAGTAAACATTTGAGAAAGACTTTAGGTTTCATTAAAACGTGGCAACAATGGAAGGGCAGTGGCCAGCTCTCCCAGACCAGGTTTCCACGTTTTGTTTTTAGGTGCAGCATTAAGAAGCTGCTGGGGATCCCAGAAGGGTTGGAAGTTTCAATACATGATCCCCAGCTGCTTTTCTCTCTGAGATCTCTGTTGTTGTTGTTGTTTCCTCCTGGATTGGAAAACTGCTGTAAGCATCTGAATACATTTGAATATATCTTTGTGCCAAGCGGTGTAAACCAAGATGGTATGGTATATATTATTTGTGTCAGTGTTCCAACATGTAAGCCATCCCAAATTTTTCTTTTCTTTGATTGTATTTTAACTAAAGTATTTGAATAGATTATATTTTGCTTAATGTCGACTAGGTTGACCAATCACAATATATCTAGAAAGCACGCTTCACATCTATATTCAAAATAAGGAAAGGCTTGGGTCTAAGCGGCCTTCTTAAAGTATTTTTGCGGGGATCTGATCTGGTCCACAACACTTGTAGCCAAGGGGTTTCTGACTCACTCCTGTTATTAAACATTTAGTGGAGTGACTGGGGATGGTTTGCTGGAAGTTGTGCTGTAAGCTGCCTCAGACGTTCAGGGAGACCTGAGGATTTGGAGACTCAACTCTGGATGGAGCATGGGGACTGTATTTACAGCATCTCAGCCTGCAACATGAACAACACATGAAGCAGAGGCTGCAGAGAGGGGAAGCTCTGAAACCACGGAGTGAGTGTGTGTGGGGAAAAGGATCTGCTGTATCCACCACAAGTATTCCAGGAACAACTTCCCAAGCTACACTTAACCCAGGAGCAGATAGTGAGGGGACCCTTACTGAACAAGGAGCTGGGCGCAAAGCGGTGTCATCTCCTTCAACACGTCCTGCCACATCACACCAGGGAGCCTCACTAGTGCCTTGCATAGCTACACCAACACTCCCTACCTTTCTACTCTATCAATTTACAAATAAACACTGAAAATATGCTTGCATTTCTCATTACTTGCAGTATCTGCAGGCAGGTTTTCTGTGATATGCAAGCAGGCACCTAGATCCCTCTGCACCTAAGCACTTTGAACTTTCTCTCCATTTAGATAATAATTTGTCTTTCTATTATACTGGCCAACTTGAATAGCCCCATATTTATTCACTTTAATTTTCCTTGCCAAATGTTGGCCCATTCACCAAACCTATCCATATAATTTTCAAATCTCTTGCATCATCATTCCGAAGTAATTTCCCACCAATGCTAGTGTCATCTGAAAATGTGGCATTGTATTTTCTATCCCATCAACCGAGTACAGTAATACCATCCATCACAAATGTATGAGGCATGAGTACTGAAATCAAAGGCACCCCACAAATTGCATTTGCCAAAAGAAAATGACACATTTATTCCATCTGACTCCATTTTGTTGGTTAACCAATCCTCCATCCAAGCTAATAAATTACTCCTAAACCCATGTTGTCTGATCTTACCACTTACTCTTAGGAGAAGCGACATACCCGATACCTTCAGGAAGACCAGATATGTTCCATCTCCAGGATTCCCACGATCCACCTTGTTTGTGACATCTTTAAATAACTCAAGCAAATAACTCAAACACAATTTAGTCTTCGTAAAACCATGTTGACTCTGATGGATTGTGTTTTAACTTTGCAAATGTCCTGAACAATGGACTCTAAGAATTTGCCTTAAATTACAATAGTTTATTGTTACACTTTAGTCCCTAATGTATACCATTATTATAAGTTCTTCCCTTTCGAAAACCTTTACATTTTCTTTGATTTCCTGTTTAATGGGCACAAGACTTTAAGAGATGTGCTCCAATTGCTGTGTAAGAGCCATGTGTCACTGAATGGACTCATCATCAAAATCGATGAGCTGATGTCTTTCTGGTGTTCCCACGTTGCCGTCTCCAAGGCCAGAATGACCTCCTCCTGTTGATGCTTTAGAGGATTGAGAGATTATGGAATATTCCCGTTGCTGTGTAACATTTTGAGGGGCGGATGGGTCTTCTCATAACAGGTGGAAATACTGAACGGTCGCCTCATGTATCCTGGAGAAGGGACCAAGGGATTGATTGGTCTTCTCTTGTTCCCATATAATAGACATGTGTCTAAATTACCTCTTCCTTTCTCATGAAAGAAGTCTCAGATAGTTTTTATCCTTATCCAATTCCCTTGCAAGAGGCTCGGTGAGTCTGAATGGCCTCCTGTTATCCCAGTGTAACAATCTCCAGTCACTGTGTGACCTCTTCCAGTTCCTATGTTACAGACTTGAGGAGGCTGAATGGACTGCTCCTGTTGCTGTTTAACAGGATACTAGTGCAGCATGACCTACTGTTATAGGCTCAAGGGGCTGATTGGCCTCCTTCTGTAAATGGTTAACAGGCTCCAGGGGCTGAATAGCCTCGTCCTGTTTTGGTGTAACAGGGTCGAAGGCCTGAATTTCCTCCTGTTGTTCCTGTGTAACAGGCTGGAGAACGGAATGGATTCCTAACTCCAATGGCTACTGGGTCAACCTGATCATCCTTTCGTTATAAGTTAGCACCTTCATTGCAGGAATCAGTTGAGGGAACCATCTCTGAGCTGCTTCCAATATAACAACACCCTTTCTTCATAGAAGAGATTAAATCTGTACACACTACTGCAGATGTGATCTCTCTGTACAGCAGCAGCAACACTTTACCAGCCTGCTGTAATGTTCCCACCCAGGTTAGAGCTGTTTCAGCTCTGTGTGGGAATACAGAGCATTGTTGGAAGATCATTGTCCTTCTCTACTCAACCGCATAACGGGAGATCTGGAGAAATTAAAGTTTGCGAAGGTCATAAATGATGTGGCGAGATGATCTCTGCCATTAATCTCCCCAGAGCCCACATCGCTCAGATTCCACAGAATCTAGTAAGATGGAGCGGAAAAACATCAAGGAGGAGGAAATGTTGATGGGAGCTATATATCAAAGTGAAAGCTGCAATACAAATGCTGGACATGTTTTAAAACAGGAAATGAGATATACACGTTTGTGAGTACTGCAGTAATGATATATGTTTAAATTATATCTAAACTGTGTTAACGCAATTGAATGTTAATGCTGGGAAAATGGATTTCATGACCACGTGTGAGATGGTTTACATGAACATTATGTTGAGCACTGAGCTCGAGATCAGGTGATTTAGGAATTGGTGTTGAGTGATCAGAAGAGCTAATTGAACAATTTGCTGGAAAGGACCTTTTGGGAACAGTAACCACAATGTACTGGTTTTCTTTTATGCTGTTTGAGTACACGACAGTTTTGTTGTATTTGAAGTAACCGTTACAAATCTGAGTCATGCAAGCCATGAAGGTGTGAGGAGAAAGTGGGGACTACAGATGCTGGAGATCAGAGTCGAAGAGTGTGGTGCTGAAAAAGCACAGTCAGGCAGCGTACTAAGAGCAGATAAATCAATGTTTTGGGCATAAGCCCTTCATCAGGAATGAAGCTTATGTGCCAAGGTGGCTGAGAGATAAATGAGAGGGGGGTGCGGCAGCGGGTAGGTAGCTGGGATTGCGATAGGTAGGTGAAGGTGGGGTTGAAAGTGATAGGTGATAAAGGGAGACAAAACGCCTCATCTACTGCATCCATTAAACCCATGTGGTCTTCTCTACATTGGCGAGGCAGGAGGTCAACTTGTAGATCATTTCAGAGAATATCTCTGTGACAGCCACATTGAGCAACTCCAACGCCTAGTAGCTGAGCACTTTAGCTCCCCTTCCCACTCTGCCAAGGACATGAGGGGCCTGGGCCTGCTCCATCACCAAACCAGAGCCACCAGAAGCCTGGAGGTAGAAAGCCTCCTCTTCTGCCTTGGGACCATCCAACCACGGGGGATCATAGTGGATTTCCACATTTCCCCTAATCGCACCTTATCCCACTCCAACCTTCCAAGTCAGCATCACCCTTTTGAATGTTCCTATGTGTCCACCTTCCTTCCTATCAATCCTGTCCACCCTCCTCACCGAATGTCACTTCCAAACCCACCTTCACCTATCTATTAGATGAAAGGAGGCAGCTTAGAAAAATGCCAAGTGTTGCAGGAAGCCAGTGGATTCAGAGAAATGTAGGACCCAGCAAAGGATGACCAAGAAACTGAAAAGAAAATCAAAAAGAGAAAAAGCGTGCAAACGAAGGAAAAACATAAAGACTGCTAAAAAGCATCTATCAATGTATGAAAAAGAAATAAAAGTAAGATGAAATGTGGTGCAGTTGGTGTGCGTTCATGATAATTTATTGCAGAGAACAGAGATATCACAGGGAAAAGAAACAGTTTCTTTAGTGCCTACCTTCATGGAAGAATGTCCAGAAATTCGTCCAGAAATAACCAAGTGACCATGGGACCTGTGTAAGTAAAATCTGAGATCATTCTTTTCAGTGTTGGGGTCATCTTTGAAAAGACAGCTGGATTGAGTATTTATCGATCTGACAGACTAGATGTACTTCATACATGTATTTCAGAGGAAACAGCAATAGACACGTTGATTGCATTGCAGACTGAATATTTTAATTAGAATCTGACCATAGAGGAGGTGCCAGAGAACTGGAGAATTGATTATATGATTACACTTCACAGTAAGGGTGGGAGAGATAGACCAGCGAACTATAGACGAGCGAGTATTAGATCACTGTTAAGGAAACTACTGGAGAAAATAGGGAAGGAGAAAACCGAACTCCAATCAGAGTCGCAAGGTTTGATCAGGGATAATCATCATGACTTTATCAGAAGGAAGTCATATCTAATGGGTTTGATTGAATTAGTTTGAGGAGGTCAATTGTTTTGTGTTTTTAGGAAGGCCTTTGACAAATTTCCACCTGGGACACTGAAGAATAAAGAAAAATCTCACATTATGAAGCAAAACTTGACAAGTTACAATGAAAACTGTCTTAGCAGCAGGCGACAGAAGGTGGTGGGAGAGGGCTGTTTGTGTGACTGGAGACCAGTGTCCCCTAGTGTACCACAGGGATCAGAGGTGTGTCCCTTATTGTTTGTGTAATTCATATATATATATATATATATATATATATATATGAATGAATGTGGAGGGGGCTAGGTGGAGAGTGGGGAAGGTGTGATAAGTAAGTGTATGTTTGACATAACGATTAGTTGAGTGGTTAGCAGTGAGGAGGAAGGCCTTAGTTACCGGAAGATGCAGATAAAATGGTGAGATGGGCAGATCAATGGCAGATGGAATGTAACTCTGATAAATATGAGGTGATGCTCTTTGGGAGAAGGAACCAGGCAGGGGAGGACTCAATGAATGGCAGCACGCTGGGAACCTCAGAGTGTGCTTCTCCACACATCCCTGAATGTCTGGACAGGGTAATGGACTAGTTAAGAATTGGACCTTGGGTGTAGCGTTTCCTAATCAGGGCGTAGACTATAAGAGTAATACAGGGCTTTGGTTCAGCCAAAATGGAATACTGTATGTAGTTCTGGGAGCCACATTCCAGGAAGGATGTGATTGTACTGGAGAGGGTGCAGAGGTGATTCACCAGGGCGTTCCCTTGGATGGAGCACATTAGCTATGGAGGGAGGCTGGATAAGCTCGGGTTGTTTACTTCGGAGCAGAGAAAGCTGAAGGGTCCGTGATTCAGAAGGATAAGATTATGAGGGACACAGGCAGGGTGGATAGACAGCAACTGTTCCTTTTAGTCAGTGGGTCAAGAACAAAGGAACACATTTTTAAAGTGAAACGTTTGAGTTTCAGAGACGATTTAAAAATTTTTTTCAGCTCGAGAAAGTTGTGTTCTGGGATTACTTCCTGAGAGGGAAATTATCACAGGTAACCTAGCAATCATTAAAACGTACTTGGACGAGCACTTGGAAGTGTCATAACATTCCCAGCTATGGGCCTGCTATGGGGAAGTGGGACTAATATTGATTGTGCTGTACTTCTGTTGGCACAGAGTCTATGCTCCTGTGAGTGTATGGTGTGGTAGATCAATTATTGAGCAGTTTAACGCTGGAATTGATGAGTTTCTGAAGAGTATATTCACAAGGGCTATAAGAGTGAAGTGTAATAACTTGATAAATCATGTCAATGTGAAAAATATGAGTAACATGAGTACAGTTTCCTTACAGTTTTAAACCAGAGAATGGAGAATGGGGAACAGAGAAATCGCAAAACTATGAAGCCACTACTTCAGTTCTGTCTTCACAGAACTTTCTAACAATACAAGGAAAACCAAGTCTGGTGTGGGAAAATGATAGAGTACATGGAACATAGAACAAAAGAAGTAAATTGTTTAGGAGAAATTATTGGGGTTTAAAGTAATGGTCATAGACAACACTAACATAGATTTATGAAATGGGAATTATGTTTGAGAAACAGAATGGGAGACAAATGAAAGAGAAGCAATATATGTTAAACATTTTGATTTTTAGAAAAATTTTGGTATAGCTCCAAGCCCAGTTTGCATAATCAAATCTGAGTGGTTTGGGGCTAATGTATGGACATGTTTCTGGAATGGGACAGCTGGCAGGAAACAATGAATAGAAATAAACAGACTCGTCAAGCAACAGCCTGACATTGTCTGTAAGGTATGATTCTGTAAGGTAAACGTCCTTCCACATCTAGTCAAGAAATGTTGGGGTCAATCACACAATTCCCTGGAGGAAAGATTCTCTTCCTCCATGATGTAAAAGCCCAGCACTTCAGTGGATAAGATAAGACTGATTCATTCGTAACAATCCTCAGTCAGAAATACTAAGTGGATGATCCATTTCAGCCTATGTCGCATACTCCCCATCACCTTCCCCGGAAATCTCCTGTCTCATCAGCAGGACGGATACAGCAGAAGTGGCGGCACATTGGGATACAGTTGGAATGGAATTGCTCTTGGAGTCCTCAACAATGACTCCGTATCCCATGAAGTCTCATGGCATTAGTTTACACATGGGAAAGGAAACCTCCTGCTGCTTACCATGTACCAGCCTCTTTCAACTGATGAGTCAGTACTCCTCCATGCTGACCAACACTTGGAGGAAGCACTGAGGGAAGCATGGATGCAAGATGTACTCTGGGTGGAGGATTTCAATGTCCACCTCCAAGAGTATCTCAGCTACAGCATTACTGATCGAGCTGGCTGGGTCTCAAAGGATATAACTGCGAGACTGGCAAGTGGTGAAGGAACCATCAAGAGGAAATACATACTGACCACAGCATAACTAATCTGTCAGTTGCAGAAGTACCTGCCCATAACAATATCGGTAAGAGTGACCACCGCATAATTATTGTGGAGACAAAGTCACACCTGCACATTGAGAATAACCTCCATCATTTTGGGTGGTAATATCACGGTGCTAAATAGGACAGACTTCAAACAGATCTAGCAGCTCAAGTCTGGGTGTCCATAAGGTGCTGTGGTTCATCTATAGGAGCACAATTGTACAGCCACACACCATCATGGCCTGGCGTATCCCCCTAACAACAATTACTATCAATCCAGAAGATCAACGTTGTTACAATGGAGTGTTCAGGATGGCAGGAGCAGCACTGGGCATACCTGACAATTAGGTGTCAGCCTGGTGAAGCCACCACACAGGACAACTTGTGCGCCAAACAGCATAAGCAGTAAGTGATAGACAGAGCTAAGTGATCCCACAAGCAAAGGATCAGATCTAAGTTCTGCAGTCCTTCCACACCTTGTTGAGAAACGTTGGGGACAATTAATCAATTCACTGGAGCAAGAGATTCCACAAATAACCCCTTCCTCCATGATGGAAGAGCACAGCACTTCAGTGTATAAGATAAGGCTGATGCATTCGCAACAATCTTCAGTCAGAAATGCTGAGTGGATGATCAATTTCAGCCTCCTCCAGTGGTCCTCAGTAATTCAGTTAGCAGTCATCAACCAACTCGATTCAGTCCACACGATATCCAGAAACAGTTGGAGGTACTGGATACTCCATAGGGTCCATAATCTGACAACATTCTGGCAATAGTACTGAAAACTTGTACTGCAGAACTTGCCACTCCCCTAACCAAACTGTTTCAATACAGTTACAACAATGGCTTTCACCGATTACGTGAAAATTACCCCAAGTATCTCCTGTATATAAAAAGCAGAGCAAATATATTCCGGCCAATTGCCACCCCATTAGTCTACTCTCGATCATCAGTAAAGTGGTGGAAGGTGTCAGTGCTTTTAAGCAGCACTTGCTCAGCAATAACGTGGTCAATGAGGTCCAGTTTGGGCTCCACCAGGTCGACTCAGCTCCTAACCTCATTACCGTGGTTCAAACATGGACAAAGGAGCTGAATTCCAGAGGTGGGGTGAGAGCGATAGCCCTTTAAAACAAGGCTGCCTTCGACAAAATGTGGTATCAAGGGCCTTTAGCAACACTGGAATCAATGGGTATAAGGGGCAAACACCCCGCTGGTAAGAATCATACCTGACACGTAGGAAGATGGTCATGGTTGATGAAGGTCAGTCAACTCAGCTCCAAGTCTGTAGGAGTCCCTCGAGCAGTGGCAGAAAACTTCTTCCGGGCTGCTTCATCAATGACCTTCCCTCCATTTTAAGGTCAGAAGAGGAGATGTTCGCCAATGATTGTACAATATTCTGCAACATTTCGGGCTCCTCGGATAGTGAAAGAGTCCATGTTCAAATGGGACAAGGTATGGACAGTATCCAGGCTGGCAAGTGGCAAGTAATATTCAGGCCACACAAATGCCAGACCATGACCATCACCAATAAAATACAATCTAATCTGCCTCTTGGCATTCAATGATGTTACTATCACTGAATGCCCCAGTATCAAAGTCCTGGTGGGTAATCATTGCTGAGAAACTCACTGGACTCGCCACATAAACACAGTAACTACAGGAGCAGGTCAGAAGCTAGGAATACTGCGGCGAGTAACTCACATCCTGACTTCCAAAAGTCTGCACATCATCTAAGTTAGAAGTGTGATAGAAGACTCCCAATTTGCCTGGATGAGTGCAGCCCCAACAACACACAAGAAGCTTTATACCATCCAGGACAAAGTAACCAGTTTGACTGTCCTTTCACCCAAATGCTCCACCATCAACGCTCAGCAGCAGCGGTTCATTTACTATCTACATGCTGCAATGAAATGATTCACCAAAGATCCTCAGAGACCATCTTCCCAACTCACGACCATGTCTATCTAGAAGGACAAGGGCTGCAGATGTATGGAAAAATCATCATCTTTAGGTTCCCCTCCAAGCCATTCACCATCCAGACGTGGAAATATATCACCGTTCCTTCACAGTCGCTGGGTCAGCATCCTGGGATTCTTTCCCGAATGGAATTGGAGCTCAACCACAGCAGGTGGACTGCAGTGATCAACAAGGCAGCTCACCACCACCACTGGCCCAGCCAGTGACACCCAGATTGACGAAATACAGAAATAGAAATTAACAGAGGACGGTTGCTGAGGTGTCACAGAGATCGGTGCTTGGGGCCAGCTGTTCACAATGTCCTTTAAACATTTGGTTGCTGGAATCAGATACAATATATCCCAGCCTGCTGATAGCACTAATGGATGTGGGATTGTGAGTGGGTGAGGAGGTTGTAAAAATGCACCAAGCAGACTGAGACAAGTGGAGTGAAAGGGTAAATACGTTACAGATTGAGAACAATGTGGATAGAGGTGACAGTGTGCCCTTTGGTGGAAATGATAAATTGGAAGTCTACCATTTGAAAAGGATTGGTTGAAACATGTTGATCTACAAAGGAACATATGCTCCTTTTTGTTGTTTCCTTCTGCATAAACCTCTGAGGCCCCTGCAGCACAGTGAGTTCTGTAACCTGATCTCAATACTAGGAATAGCATTGGCACACTGACCAGTGTATATACAACCAGCGTGTGGGGAGCTATAACTCGGAAAAGGATCTGCATCTCCTTGTACACCAGTCGCTGAAAGCAATATTGCAGAAACAGAAAGCAGTGAGGAAGATAAATGTTGTATTGACCTTCATTGCAGGGGGATATGAGTCTAGGAGTAAGGTTGTCTTACTGCAGCTGTACAGGGCCTGGTGAGATATCTATTCGAACATTGTGCAGCATTATGTGCAGTTTTGGTCTCCTCACCTAATAAAGGACAAACCTGACATTGAGGGAGTGCAGTGAAGGATGACCAGACTGATCTCTGGGATGACAGGCTTGTTGTGGGAACAGAGTTTGGGGTGACTGGGCCAGTATTCAACTGTGTTTAGGAAAATGAGTGGAGCTCTCAGTGAGATATACAAAATTCTGACAGGGTGAGACAGATTGGAGGCAGACATGATTATTCCCCAGTCTGGGATGTCTAAAACAAGGGGCCACAGCATTAGGTACAGGCAGGTCACACTGCATTGCGATGAGGAAAACAGGTCAGACATTGGTGACCCTGGGGAATTGACTCGCACCTGGAAACCAAGACACTGATTATAAGTAATGATTTAGAGACAGTAAAGGGATGGTGGGAGAGCAGGAGTACGGTGTGGAAATGAAGGGCCAACCATCATTACATTGAATTGGGTAGCAAACTCGGTGAACCAAACGTACTACTGTACTTCCTATTTTATAACTTCCCAAGGTTACTCACATTAACGGATATGTACATCATGGGGGTAAGTGCATCGAGGAGATTTTTTTACGTGAAATAGAATGGGGGAGGCTCAAAGTGTTGTATGACCTACTCCTTTTCCGCTGTTTCTGTGCAGTCTGTGGGAAAGCTCTGTAAATGTTGTCACATGCTCTCGGATGTTAGGGAGGAGGACTGTGTTCTCATTCCCATTTCTGACACTGATGCTGAGGCCGGATGTTCTGGCCGGTTTCATCCTTTCAGACCTCGAGTGGTTTGATACAAGTGAGTGCCTTGCTTGGCCGTTTCAGAGACCATTGAAATGTTTTTCACACGTCAGGGTCTTTGACGTTAGTTTTAGGCCAGCCCAGGAAATCACAGGAGATTCACTTCCTAAAAGTACATTGGAGAAGGAAATTCTGTTTACAATCGATATTGGCTTCCAGGTCACTGTTACTGACACCAGATTGTCGATCTCGATATTTTATTAATTATTTTTAACTTCAACCAGCTGCCAGAGAATTAGCCTGGTCTGGATTAGTAATCCAGCGACATTTCCACAACAGCACTATCTCCACATGGGGACCTGTCGGAAACTACACTGAGCGGGATATTTCTGTGCTATTTGTCAGCTCTGTCAAAAAGAACTCCCACCCAATGTGACTGTCGTGATGGGAATGAGGGGGTGATAATTGGTCAGATTGTAATTATTCCCCTCAAAGTGGACTGGACACAGCTGAGTAATTTTCCACATTGCCAGGGAGATTTTAGAGTTGGAGCTGGAATGAAACAGCTTCACCGGGGACACGGCTTGTTGTGTAGCACAAGGCTTCAGTCCGATTGCAGGAATGGTGTCAGGGCCCATTGCCTTTGTCGTATCTACTGAGTTTAGTTGTTTCTTCATCTCACATGAAGCAAATCGAATTAGTTGAAGACTGGCATCTGTGATTTTGTGGGCATCATGATGAGGATGAGGTGTATCATCAACTCAACACTTCAGGCAGAGGATGGTGCAGATAAAACATCCTTCTCTTTTACACTGATGTGCAGGTCTGTTCCATTATTTAGGGTGGGAATGTCTGTGGGGCCCTCTCCTCCAGTCATTTGTTTAATCGTCCATCACCATTTATGACTGAATGTGGCAGGACTGCAGGGCTTCGTTCAGATCTGTTGGTCAAGTCCGGTAGTTTTCATGTGTTAGCATCAGTTTAAGGTTCATGTGATTCTGACTCTGACATGTTCACCCACACTCGTCACTGAGCCATAGATGGTGTTGATGGTAATGGCAGACTGTGGTGTTACCCTGGCAAAAAGTTTCAGATTGTGGTTGAATGCAGGTGTGCTTCTCCTGTTGCTGTGGTCTACAGCACGATATAAATACACAGTTTCCAGCTGCAATATCTGCAATGCAATTCTGCTGTCTGTTCCCCAATTCTCAGTGAGACCCATTCACCCATCAGCCATCTACTCAATGACCTACTCTGGTTTCTGATGTGGTAATACATTCATTTTCACACTCTCATTCTGCTGCTGGTCTGTCTCCCCTTGCTTCCCATCTGACACATTCGGCAAAAGTATTTAACTGATCTTAATTCAAATGTTTAGTTCACCTGAGTCTTTTTCCTTGTGAAATGCCATCTTCTGTGTTTAAAGTGAATGTGCTTCCCTCTGTTTCTCTCCCTGACCATGATTAAGAGCTCTGTAGTGTCAGTGATGCCAGCCTTATGTAGTTTCAGAGCCAATGCATTCTCTGCATTCCCAATTACCTTTACCACATTGTATGTTTTCTCTTTTGGTTTGATGCCTCATCACTCATGGCTGCCTTGTCCTCTCATGAGTATGTTTCATCTCCTTGGGGTTGCATTTCTGGTATTATCTTCTGAATTATACCCACAAACTCCTGTTATTGCTGCTCCATGGTCTTTCCTGCTCAGCCTCCCTTCCAATTAACTCTGGCCAGCTCCTCCTGCTTGTCTATGTAGTTACATTGCTTCATTATAACCAAATTACATCTTGAAGAAAGCATTACGTATAAACTGAAAGAAGGAGTTTTGAGAGATGGGTCACGAAGATTAATTGGTGGATTTCTTAACTAGATACAAAGGGAGAACGAGAGAGAGAGAGGATAGAGATGTGGAGATGTGGAAAATTAGAAAACTATATTATCGAAAGAAGTTGATGTACTTCTCTCAATGTTTTGGCAATTCCTGTGTGCTGTGGTCCTTTGTCCAGTGCACGTACAACAGAACAATATGTTCAAATGCTGGTTCTGATGCCATAACTTTTGTCTGCAATACGATGACAGACTCTAGCTTTGGAAAGAACACAACAGACCAACATATGTAATTCCTGGTAGAAAGGGAATGAACTGAAATGATTTGAGAAACCAGAAACAAGAATTTTTAACATACATCCTGATAAGAATGAGAGACTAGAGTTGGGAATCCCAGAAAAGGGGGACCATTGAGAGAAAGGGAAGGTATCACTTCAGATGAGGATCAAGTAAAGTTTTAATGCTTTAAACATTTTATTCATCATGTGCATCATTTTTTGTTAACTGTGTCTCCGTTGTTCATTCAGATCATGTTGGACACATATGAAGAATGTTACTTATCTGAACATATACTGATTAAATCGTATATATAAAATCATTTTTCCTCAATTTCAGACTGTCCTGTTGTCATGCTAGCAGGATATATGAACAGCAACTGGCTACCAAAAGACGTGACCCACTCTCACTAGTTTCCATACATACAGAAAAAGAAGGTCAGCACGTTGACTGTGACAACAAACACGTCCTAGGACAAAGCCACGCACGAAAGCTCTTAGAAGAATGACATTTTAGCCAGAAGTACATCAATAAACGCATCAATTTAGATCCTATCTACCTTCCCTTGAACGAAAAACTGGAAATGACATCACACACCTTAAGAAACCAAGACCTATAAACAGAAAGACGAGACTTACCACCAGTGCGGCACCAGAGACTCTCACTAATGATATTCCCTAGTCACGGTGACGAAACATCTGAAAACAAACCTCCAAGCTCAAAGAGTTAAAATACATACTTATTAATTGTTTTTTTTATCTCTTAATAGTGGAATTTGTGACTACTTTGTCGCTCATGTTTTAAGAGATTACGAGGTGAGGTGAGCGTTTCTCAGTGTGTGGTTTTAATGAACAGGGGAGTACAACATAGACATCCTAACAGTTTGAGGGCTTTCCATGTGGCATTTAGACAGATTTGAACAGATGTGGGGTACAAAAGGTCCCAGCAGATTCCAACACTTGGTAGTTAGTGACCTCGATCTTCAAATAAAACAGGTGACAAAATTCGTTTAATTTTGTTTCCTTGTAGTTGGTTAAATTAAAAGAAATGACTTTTAATATTACTAAAGAGGTTCTGAGGTTTAAAGGTGATTCCCAAATTTGCCAAGAAAGTGTAGAAAAACAAAGGAAGGCATACTTTTAGAATTAACATGTAGATTAGAATTGGGTTTCACCAGAGACAAAAGGAAAGTTGTCATCATAATGGAGTTGGTCAAGCACTTTGTTGTATCAGAGAAGCAGGAAACTGCAATTGAGTTAGAAAAATTAAATTGCAAATATGACAACTGGAGTTAGAAGATAAAGAGAGAGACAGAAAGAGAGAAAAGATAGAGAAAGAGAAAGAGAGGAAAAAGGAAGAGAGGGAGAATTTGAAATTCAGAAGTTTGGAATTAGATAAGAAAGTTAAATTAGCAGGATGAAGATGAAGCGAGAATGTAGGGATGTATACAACTGTGTTAATACATTGCAATATTTCGGTGAGAAAAATGCCAAAACCGTTTTTATTTCATTTGCAAAACTGGCTCGGCAGATGGCATGTCCAGTGAATCTGTAGATAATGCTAGTTCAGACTAAGCTGGTGGGTACAGCTTGAGAAGTCTGTGCAGTGCTGTCTTATGAGGGAGCAAGAGATTAGACAGATGTCAAACAGGTTATTTTGAGTGCTTCTGAATTGGTACGAGAGAAAATAGACAGTGGTTCAGAAATATAGAGACAGAACCAGGTCAGACTTATATTGAGTTTGAAAGAATTCAACACAGTCAATTTGATAGATGGGTGCAGGCCTTAAAAATGATGAAGGGCTCTGGCCCAAAACGTGGAATTTCCTGTTCCTTGGATGCTGCCTGACCTGCTGTGCTATAACCAGCAACACATTTTCAGCTCTGATCTCCAGCATCTGCAGACCTCACTTTTTACTTAAAAATGGATAAGACCTGTGAGACTCGAAGGGAGATTATCCTGCTGGAGGAGTTTGAAGACTCACTACCAGACATGGTAAGAATTCATGTGAATGAACAGAGAGTTCAAGAAGTGAGAAGTATGGCAGAAATGGCAGGTGAGTATGCATTGGCGCATGAGATGAAATTTAGCTTCTGGGAGGATTTTCATCCTGTGAGTGATAAAAATTTGGAGAAGGGGAGATCCTACTCTACAAAACATAGCGAAAAGCACACTGGCAATAGGTTACCCCAGGTGAAAAAACCAAGTCCAAAGGGTTGAAAGGAAGTGAAAGGCCTCAGGTGTTCTTACAATAACAAAGTGGAACACATAAAAATTACAGTGCCGATGGTTTAAGAAGGGCACTGTGTAACGGAGTTTTCACTGCAGTAAGTTGGGACACACGGTGCTGGGCATTGAAGGAAGACATTTTGGGAAAAGATGTTATAAAGCAGTTTAAGCCAGTGGCATTAGTGAACCTGGTAAAGGAGACCCTAAGTGGAGCCAAGGAGCTGCACGAGAGTGCACTGCCCAAGCAGGGGATGTGTATGGAGTCAGTGCCTGGTCTGTACAAAGAATTCGCCTCCGTAGATAAACCTTATTAAGGAAAAACGGGGTGTGGGGGGAGGACAAATAGTTATAATTTTCCAAGATACGGGACCTGCTCAGTCTCTAACAGTTGAGAGGTAAGGGACCGGAAAGGCACAACAGATCAGGCAGCATTCGAAGAGCAGGACAATCGACACATCAGGCATAAACCCATCGTCAGGAATTTGGCGGGGGGAACAGGGAGCTGAAAGATTAATAAGAGGGTGGGAATGGGCTGGCAGGAGGGTCACTGGGAGGGCAACAGGAAGGAATAGGTGGGAGTGATTGTGATATGTCGGAGGGGAGGGTGGAGTGGATAGGTGGGAAGGAAGATGGACAGTCAGGACAGTTCAAGAGGGTAGTGCTAAGTTGAACGATTGGGACTGGGTTGAAGCTGGGGAAGGGGAGATTCAGAAATTGGTGAAGTCAACGTTGATTCTGTATAGTTTGAGGGTTCCAGCTGTCCTACCACCTATCCACTTCACCCTCCTCTCTGACCTTTCACCATCAGACATCACTTGCATCTACTGATCACCTTCCAAGTTACCTTCCACCCAGCTCCACCCCCACCCTCTTATTTAATTCTCATCTGCTTTCCCCGTCCCTTACCCCCCACATTCCTGATGTAGGACGTATGCTTGAAACATCAACGCTCCTGCCCCACGGATGGTGTCGGCCTGCTGTGCTTTTTCAGCCTCACACTTTTCAACTCTGATCTCCAGCATCTGCAGTCCTCACTGTCCCTCGGCCTCTAATAGTAAGAGATGGAATTATTTTAACTCTTTCTGACATGTTACTCAACAGCGTGATAATTTGTGGAATGGGGACAGAAATTAAGCATTCCCTGTGTAACATCAGGTTGGAGTGCCAAATCAAGGCTGGGGAAGTAACAGTGAGAGTGAGTGACGGAGTGTTATTTCCAGGAATACAGTTTGTTCTTGGGAATGATTTAGCGGGATCCAAGGTGGGAGAGGCTCCCCTTGTGGTGGAGAAGCCAAAGTAAGACCAGAGAACTGGGCAATTAAAAGAAACATATCCAGGGATTTTTTCCAGATTGTGTAGTAACAAGATCCCACTGTCATAAGTTCCAACAGGAAGGAAAACCGAAAGAAAAAGCCAAAGGAGTTGATGCACGGAAGACTCAGGCTAAAGCATCTCTAGTGGCTGGAATGCACAAGGACATGGTTATTTTTTGTTGTACATGTCATACATGCCAAATGGTAGGTAGGTCACATGCCGTATTAAAACTAGCATCTTTGTTGCCAATTCCTGTATTTGAAGAACCTTTCACATGTGTTACTCGCTGTGGGCTACGCAGTGTGATTCAGTCAGACCAAGGGTCTCATTTTACCGTGCAGCTGTTTAAGGACGTCATGGATAGTTTCAGCATGCAGCAGTTTGAATGAAGTGCATCCCATCCCGAATCCCAGGGAGCCTTGGAAAGTTGGCATCAGATACTGAAGACAATATGAACAGCGTACTGTCAGAATTACCCGAATGGTTGGAATAAAGGCGTCTCATTATATTGTTTCCCATTAGAGATGCCCCAAATAAATCTACTCATTTAACTTCCTTTGAGTTAATATTCGTACATGAAGTGAGAGGTCCTTTGAAATGAATGAAATATAAATTGACAGGACCAAAGTCGGAGATCTCACACTTAGATTATGTATGCGAGGTGAGGGAGAGATTAGACCGAGTAGGTGAGTTTTCTAAACAGCAGCTGAAGAGGGCACAGTGTAGAGTGAAGCAGGTGGCAGATAAAACCTCTGAAACCTTGACGATTTCCAGTGGGGATGAGGTATTAGTATTGCCACCAGTGGTAGGAAATGCCTTCAAGCCAGGTTTAATGGCCCCTTTCAAATTAAAAAAAAAATGTTGAGTCTAACAGTTAAACTATCTGGTAAAGATTTCGGATATGACATAAAATGTTAGAGAATGTCGTGAGAATGAATAATGGTCCAGACACATTGAAGACTGAGGAACACAGTTGTGACCAGATGAACAATTTGTGCAAATTATCTGTATGATGTAGTGATCTTCAGCAAGTGATTGAAAGCTCACATGTTACAGTTGGCAGAGCATGTTGGACGATTACAAGAAGCAAACTTGGTAATAAACTGAAAGAAAACAGAATTCGCGAAGGCAGAGGTGATGTTCTTGGGACATTACATTGGACATGGAAGATTGACCCCATGGAAAACAAAGACGAAGGGCTTTGAGGAATTTTCACGACCATCCTCGAAGAAAGAGGTGCTTCGACGTTTGGAATTGAATGGATTCTATCGGAAGGTTGTTGCAAACTTCAGCAGCGCATTGGCAGCACTGATGGATTTATTAAAGAAGGAAAGAGAATTGTGGTGGACAGAACAATGCCAGGAGGCATTTGAGAATTAAAGGATTAATCACCCTGCACCAGTTTTAGCTGCACCAAATATTTTGAAAATCTTTGAAAATTGTGTTAGATACTCGGGATATAGGGCTCGAGATGTACTGATAAAGAATGATGATGATGGAATTGAATGGCCAATTCGCTTCTTGTCGATAATTGTCAATATCCACCGGAAAGAAATATAAAGTCTCCATTATTGAAAAAGAATGATTAAGTCTTGCACTGGAGTGACAATATTTTAACATTTATATGCCAAATAAAATGTCGGAGATGATTGTGGATAACGACAAACCTCTCGCATTTTTTGAATATTTGAAGGCCAGAATATGAGAGTATTTAGTTGGAGTCTTATCTTACCAACTTTAAACTTACAAAATGTACATGCTGTTGGTCCTAAAATGTGGTTGCAGATGTGTTTTCGCAGATTTAAAGGAAAACGTTTGGATAAGATTTGACTTATTGCAGTGTTATATATGTGTGCAGAATTAATATGGATGGCATAGCTGAGATTCATACTTTTGTAATCCATAATAATGGAATTAAGAATAATTAGAGGAAAAGAAATGAAGCCATCTTTTCATTCTGCTGGTTCATGTTTTTTTTCTGAAGGGGGGAGGTGTTATGAAGCCGAAGGCATGTTTGGTCAGTTTACGACAGAACGGGGTTTGCTGAATAGAAAGTACAACCACAGATGCCAGCTAAACGTCAGGCTGTTCCATATGTCACCATTAGCTGAGAAATGGATACCTGAGTTTTGGTTGCTGTTTTGACAACAATTCAAACACAACCAAATAGTTTAAATAACGCTCAGGATACCAGAAGCCAACGGAATTTGAATATTATTGTTTGGAAACCTGGAAAACAATCAAATTATGATAATTATTGTATCATGGGAAGTGTATAATCTCAGCATTTTGAAATTAGAGGGAGAGCCACTGCGACCCAACAGCAGAGTAACTGTTGTAGAGCAGGAGTGCTAACTGGCCATCTCAAACACTTTCTATCAAAGATACATGTTCATGTAAAAACTATTTGCAGTAAAAAACAATACATGACCCAGAGAGATCAGCAGTTGGAAGAGTGAACATAGCGTGGAAGATAGAGACTGTTGATTTTGAGATTGAAATATTTAATTTGTGGGTTGTTGGAACAGCATATATTTACAGAGTTGGAGTCAGATAGTAAGTAGCTAAGAAAAGAGGGGCTTGTATTTTTGAGTAATTGTTGTTCAGTGTTCACTATTAAAGTTAAGAAACTAACTTGTGACTTTGTGTAAATAGTGGAATGTAGGAGGTCTGTGTCACTCATATTTTAACAGACAACGAGTTGAGGCGAGCTTTTCTGGGTGTTTGATTTTAATTAACAGAGGGCTTCGACTCCACCTTGTAAATGTCCATCCACGCTAACGCAATTTCCCTGCAGTTGGCCCATATCCTTCCAGTCCTTTCCTATCCACATATTTATCCAAATGCTTTTGAAATGTTGTTAATGTACCCCCCTCAATTACATCTGCTAGCAGCTCATCCACGCACCAGCGTCTGTGTAAAGAAGTGGCCACTCAGGTTCCCTTTTTCCTTACCCTCTAACCTTAAACTCATTCCATTTAATCCTCAATTCTCTATACCTTGGAAAGAGACTGAGAACATTAACCCTATCCATACCCCTCGTGATCTTATACAGCTCCATAAGGACTCCCTCAGTCTCCTACACGCTAAAGAAAATGTCCTAGCTTGTCCAACCTCTCCCTATAACTCAGACCATTGGGTCCTGGCAACGTCTTTGTCAATTTCTTCTGCACTCTTTCTAAGTTAATAACATCCTCTCTATAACAAGGTGACAAAACTGAACGCAATACACCAAGTGCAGCCTTACCAAAGTCCTGTGTAACTGCAACATAACTTCCCAACTTCTATACTCAATGCCCTGCCTGATGAAGGCCAATGTGCCAAAAGCCTTCTTCACTGCCCTGTTTACCTGTGACTCCACTCTCAGAGAACCATGTACCTGAACACCAAAGTCTCTCTGCCCACTGCAAACCTTAAGGCCCTCCCACTCACCATGAAATTCCTACCTTGAATTTGAGTTTCCAAATTGCAAAACCCCCCACTTCTATATTAAATTCCATTTGCCATTTCTCGGCCCACTTCCCCACCTGATTAAGGACCTGCTGCAATTTCTGATAAACTTCCTCACTGATCATGCTCCCAATTACTTTAGTGTCATCTGCCAACTAACTAATCATACCTTGTACATTCTCCACCAAATCATAGATAACAAACAACCATGGACCCAGCCTCTGGTCTGACAAGCATCCTTCCACTAAACCCTCTGCTTCCTACCATCAAGCCAACTGTGTATCCAATTGGCCAGTTCCCCCAGCATTCCACATGATGGAACCTTCCAGAGCAGCCTGCCGTGTGGGAACTTATCAAAGGCCTGACTGAAATCCATAGAGACTACATCTACCGCTCCATCCTCACCAACCTTCCCAGTCACTTCATCAAAGAACTCTAACAAATTTGGGAAGCATGATCTCCCACTCACAAGTCTATGCTGACCGCTCGGTATCCAACCCTATGTAAGTAATGGGTGCAATCAATGGTATGCTGTCCTTCATTGTAAGATAATTCGAGTACATAAGTAAAGCCATCTTCCTGCTGTTGTAGAGCCTTGCTGAGAGAGTATTCTAGGACACACTGTACAGATTTGATCACCTTTGTAAGGAATGATCTCCTTACCATAGACACGGATGATGGTAACACGAGGATAGAGTGAAGAAGCTGAGTGTTGAATCTGTAGAGCTGTGAGTGATGTGAAAATTGTGTCGCTGAAACACGAGGAGTGGCAGCGATCACTTATTTGCAAAAGAGACATTGATAGGGTGAGAAATTCCATACTTTACCCAGGATTGATTGGTTTGATTTATTGCCATGTGTACCTCAGTACAGGGAAACACTTTATTTATGAGCAGTGGAGGAAGATCATAGTAAGCAAGGCCAGATAGATCATAGGGTGGATATAAACTTGGACAGAGTAAGGCACACAGGTTTCACTGAACAGGACGTGCACTAGACAAGATCAACATGAACAAGACCAGCATTATTTGAACCTAGAGAGTCCATCCATCAGTCTAATGTGACTTTCCTAATAGTTTAAATGCCTAAATTAACTCTCCCCACGTTATTGTGCAGTCGGCGTGTAAACCCGTACTGAACGCCATGTTACTCACAATCCCCAACAGCAGCCACAATACCTTCCATCTGAAACAGGTAACCATTCCCACCAGCTTCCGCCCTACATAGAGAACACCAGGCTGGCTTCTTGGAGATGGAAGGTGCCTTCTTGAGACTTCACACAAGACATATGGCTTCCCTCCTCACTCTAGAAAACTACGTTAAAGTCCCACGTGTGTGTCATAAGCAACGGAGCCGCGAGGACCAACATGTAGCAGTCTGTCTGTGCAGCCTCTGCTCCATTTGGTCATCATATTAGAGCATCAATTAGGATACAGCGAGGAGTGTTGATGCTGGAAATCAGAGTAGAGCGTCAATTGCTGGAAAAGCACAGCAGGAGAGTAGACGTTTCGGACATCAGCCATTCATCAAGATCAGTATTACTTACCTCATTCTGCTCCTGTGTAAGTTCATTGAGGTGGGAATGGCCTCCTACTGTTTTTGTATAAGTGGCTCAACGGACTGAATGGCCTCCAATTATTCCTGTCTAAGTGACTCAAGGGGCTGAATGGCCTCATTCTGTTCCTGTGTAATTGAATCAAAGGACTGAATGGCTTCTTCCTCGTCTGATTAGACAAGGCCATGGACCTGACTGGTTACCCCGGTTCCTGTTTGGCAGCTCGATGTGCTGATGAATGTGATGATGCTGCAGCTTTAAGAGGTTATTTTGTCCTGGTTTCTTTTAGAAAGAGATTGAATGATTGGTCCCAATCTGGTTAGTTAAGACCACTTGAGTAAACAGCAAGGGAAGCCTTGGGATTATTTTAATGCAGACTGAATGGGTGTGGCCAGCTCTCACAGATTAGGATCTCTGGGTTTTGATTTCTCAGCAACATCAGAAGCTATTGGGGTCTCCACAGAGTTGGAAGCTTCAGTGAATATCTCCTGGCTGCTCCTCTCTCTGAATTTTCTCTTGCTGCTGTTTTTGGATTGGAGAAATGTTTGTGACATTCTGTGTCTGAATATTCCTTTTTTTCCAGGCGTTGTGTTTATGGGATTTTCCTTTATTGGAACAGTTCATTAGTAATAGCTCCACCATGTATTATTCTGTTAACTTGTCCTATAGAATTATGTTATTCTAAATTCCTCTATCTTTGGTTTCATTTTATCTTCTGTGTTTAAATAGATGGTGTTTGCTTCACACCGAGTAGTTTGACCAGTCACATTGCATCTGGGATAGACACTTTACATTTCCTTTAAAAATATGAAAATATTAGAGTCTAGGCTACCGCCTTCAAATAATGTCGAGGGGCTCTGGTGTGGTCCATCACACACTAGACTCCCACTCCTCCTGAGTAACAGGCTGGAGGCACTGAATGGGTTGTCCCTGTCCTTCTCCAATAGTGTCAATAGGCTAAGTGACTTCCTCATATCCCTGTGAAAACAGCGTGAGATGTTGAATGAACTCTTGTTATACTGTGGTAATGTGCAGTGTCAGGCAGTGCTGTTACATGAATGTTACAGACACGTTAACAGCGTGAATGGTATCTGGATCTTGCTGCACATGGACACAGACCAGTTCAGGAGCTGATGGGGGATAAAATGTTCTCAACATTGTGGAATCTTCGGTGGCCATCCCCACTTCTGATCTTATGGTGGGGAGGATGGGGGCAGGGAGGCATTGATGAAACTGTTTGTGAAGAGGAAGCTACCCTGAGGATCTCCCACAGAGCTGACCCAGGACTGAGATGATGAACATCTTCCTTTGTGCCATGTTTGATTCCAAATACTGGAGAGTTTGCTCTGATTCCCATTAAGTTTTATTCAGGTCCTTGATGTCAACAGAAGACAACCACTGTCTTGATATCAGGGCCAGTCATTTTTACCTGAAACCTTGAGTCAAACTCCTTTGTTCATATCAATAGGCCATGGTATAGTAGCAGCAAGTGTTTTCTTCAAACAGATGGTATTGAATGTCAGGATTTCTCTTCTCAAGAGCTAGATGACTGAAAGTATTTGAAGAGGAGGTCGATGGATATTGACCTGTCACAGAGTTGAGGGCGATGAAGAATTGGATATGAAAGAGGATTTGAGACCAAGAGCAGATCAGCCATGATCTTAGTGAAGGGCAAGGCAGGTTTACAGAGGGAATGACCTGCCCCTGTGTCTGATGTTCTCACATTCTGTTATTGGAAAGTTAGTGGGTGTTATTTTCATGAATGTTCTGGTATTGAATGTTGCAGTCAGGAAGACCAGATGATTTTGTGAGCCATCTCTGGGTGAGGTATATGGGCTGTATTCACAGTGAATCTGGATCTACAATCTGACCAACAAATGAAGATCTGTGATGAGTGTTGAGGAGCCACTTTAATACCCGTGCCTGGATTTTCCAATTACTTTCCCAAATCACTTCAAAGCATGTTACATTTCCCAAATGACTTCAACAGTCTTGAGAGGCTGAATGGCCTCCTCTGTTTCTGTGCACCAGGTTGTAGAAGGTGGCCTCCAACTGCTCCTGTCTAGCAGGTGTGAGGGGCTGGATGGAACACATGAACATGGGACTGAGGAGCAGGAGCAGGTCATTAGATACTTTGAGCCTTCTCCACCAGGCACTACGATTGTGGCTGATCAGGTTGGGGTCTAAGCTCCACTTTGTTGTCTGCATCCCATTTTGCATGAGTCATTTCTCTGTCAAATATTTAACTAATGCAGCTTTCAAACAATGTGAACATAGAGGCACGATAAACTTCCAGTGAAGAGAATTCCTCCTTGAAAGGTCCTTCCAGAATTATTTGTCATCCCTCTTACAGAATCAGAAAATCATGCAGAACGGAAATAGACCCGTTAGTCCAATCTGTTCACTCCGATCAGATATCAAATTTGATCCAGTCCCGTTTGCCAGCATTTGGCCAATGTCTCTCCTCTCCTCTTGCTGATACTTTTTAAATGTGCGATTGTAACCGCCTTCAGCACTTCCTCTGACAGCACTTTCTGTACACACACCACTGTGTGTGTGAAACATTTAACTTCAGGTCTCTTCTAAATCATTTGCCCTCCCGTCTTCTGTGTTTAAATAGATGGTGTTTGCTTCACACCGAGTAGTTTGACCAGTCACATTGCATCTGGGACAGACACTTTACATTTTCTTTAAAAATATGAAAATATTAGAGTCTAGACTACCGCCTTCAAATATGCCCTATTGTTCCGGACTCCCCTATCCTGGAGAGCAGAACACGGCTGTTCAGAATATCCATGCCCCTGATGATTTTATAAACCTCTATAATGTCACCCTTCAGCCATTGACACTCCAGGGGGAAATACTGCAAACTGATCAACCTCTCCCTAAAGCTCAAAACCCCAGTCCTGGGACATCCGTGTAAGTCATTTCTGCAGAAAACCAAATTGCACGCAGTATTCTTAAAGTGGTCTCACCAACATCCTGTACAGATGCAACATGCCACCACAACTCCTATACTCAATGCAAATTGAGGCAAATATGCCAAATGTGTTCTGCACCACACTATCTCCCTGCGACTCCACTTTCAAGGAACAATGTACCTGCAGCTCTATGTCCCTTTGTTCCAAAACACGCCCCAGGCCCTTTCCATTAAGTGTATAATTTCTGCCCTGGTTTGCGTTCACAAAATACAAAACATCGCATTTCTCTAAATTAAACTTCATCTGTCACTCCTTGCCACTTTGTCTCATCTATTTGTGGTCTCGTTGCACTCTGAGATAATCTACTACATCACCTTTCTGATGTCATCTGTAAACTTACTAACTCTGGCCCCGATAATCACACCTAAATCCTTTACATAAATGATGAAATTCAGTGAACTCAGTCCTGATTCTTACAGCACACTGCTGCTCACAATCCTCCAGTCTGAAAAATACCCCTCTTCCTTCAAGCCAATTGTGACTAGCTTCTTCTGTATCCCATGTGACTGAACCTTACTAATCTGTCTACCAATCAGAATGAAATACTAGCTATGAAGAGAGGCTGAGTAGGTTAGGTTTAATCTTCACTAGAAAAAAGGAGATTGAGGGGGGACTTGACTGTGGTTTGCAAAATCATGAAGGGTATACTCAGGGTGGACAGAGACAAGCTTTTTCCCAGGGTGAAGGATTCAATAACAGAAGGTCGTGCTTTCAAAGTGAGAGGTGGAATGTTTAAGGGGGATACACGTGACAGGGTGGTGGGCATTTGGAATGTGTTGCCAGCAGAGGCGGTAGTAGTAGGCACGGCAGATTCATTAAGATGTGTCCGGACAGATGCATGAGTAGGTGGTGAGCAGAGGGATGCAGGTGCGTAGGAATTGGGCGACAGATTTAGACAGTGCATTTGGATCGGCTCAGGCTTGGAGGGCAGAAGGGCCTGTTCCTGGGCTGTAAATTTTCTTTGCTCTTTGTTCTTTAAATGAACACCTTGCTGAGGTCCATATAGACAATGTACCAAACTGCCTTCATCAATCTTCTTTGTTACCTCTTAAAAAAACTCAGCCAAATTAATGAGACATGATTTCCCATGCAGAACGCCATGTTGTCTACCCCGATCAGCCCTTGCCTTCCCAAATGGATGTAAATGCTATCCCTCAGAATCCCCTCCAACAACTTACCCACCACTGACATCAGGCTCACCGGTCTATAGTTCCCCGGCTTTTGGGGGTCACTGTTTCCTTTTCCAATCCCACTCCTCCACTGCTCATAACAAATGTTAAATGTAACCAGGTTGGTGATATGGCCGATGATATCAGTCTCAGACTGGGTCAGGGTCAGTTTTAGCAACAAGTTAAGTTAGTTTCTTTAATCTGCTAAAACAACACCTTTATGATCCAGAGCAATGTTACTCAAAGTAAGATGGAAAGATGAATGGCAAACTGCTTGGGTATTGCAAATATACAATCAATATTTCCCTTTCTACAAACACACACACACACACACACACACACACACACACACACACACACACACACACACACACACACACACACACACACACACACACACACACACACACACACACACACACACACACACACACACAGACTCTCTCTGCAATTTTAACTTGAAAGAACTTTGTCCATATATTATTGTAACTCATGACAAAAGGAAAGATTGCGAGATTGTCCAAAACGTTATTATGCTTCTGAAGATATTGTACTCACACAGCTGCTAGCAATGAGATTTCATCCTGTGAGAGTTGGATTTGTCTGAATTCCCTTTGCTTTAGGCAATGAGTAGGTTCCAATAAAGTCAGATCAGGGATCACCCAAAGGGTAGCGCGGTGGTTAGCACTGCTGCCTTAGAGGACCAGGGACTTGGGTTCGATTCCAGCCTTGGGCGACTGTGTGGAGTTTGCACATTCTCTCCCCTGTCAGTGTGAGCTTCTAATGGGTGATCTAGTTTTCTACCACAGCTCAAACTGTTTAGGTTCGGTAGATTGGTCATGCTAGTATTCAGAGATTTCTAGGTAAGGTGCATTAATCCGAGTAAATATAGGGGAATGGGTTGGGAAGGTTGGTATGCACTTGTTGGGCCAGAGGGCCTGTTTCAAACTGCAGGAATTCTATAAAAATAAGAATGACAACGATGATTGTAGAGTTTTTATTTTAGCGCACGCACACATTGCTGTGTTGAGGAACAATGAAGGAGAGAGAGTGCAATAGGCCATTCCTGCTCAGGCAGATTACATTTTCTCCCTCTCTGAGCTGAATCACACAGTAATGTCATCCTCTCCCAAACTGGACTATGTGAGTTGCCCAAACTATGTCTCCATCACATTCCCTGTTCCATGGAGGTGCATCATTGCTGCTGTCATACACAGAGACATACCCTGAGCAGCAAGTGGTCTCGGTCAATTTGAGATACGTTTCCCTGGCCCTGCGTCATTAAAAAATAAAATGTTTAATTTATTCAGAATACCTGTGTTAAAATTAATGCATTTTTTAAAGAAAGACAGAAATTTCTGGAAAAGCTCGGCAGGTCTGTCAGCATCCAGATGCCTTTTACATGTTGTAGTTGTGCCAGCCTCCATCACTTTCTCTGGCAGTTCATTCCATACACATGCCACCCTCTGTGTGGAAAGGTGCCCTTTAGGCCTCATCAAAACCTTTCCCCTCTCACTTCAACCAATGCCCTCTAGTTTTGGAAGCCCCTAACCTGGGGAAAAGTCCTGACCACTCACCCTGTCCATAACCGTTCTGATTTTATCAACCCTTACTGTGGCTAAATGTGACTCCAATCAACATGAATGGCTGTACTTTCAATTATCCTGGTCCTAAATTCTGAAATGCAATACCAACACCTCTTCCTTCTCCATCCAGTCACAATTCTAAATCCATTTTAATCAATTTGTTCAGATGTATCATGAGACACTTCTGTGGGATTTACACCTAGACCTTTGTGCCCGGAGGTAGGGATACTGGCATCACTCAGCAATACCCATAAAGCTGTAACATTATTCTCCTGTGTATTTGTTCATCAGGTCTTCTAGTCCAGAGCTTGGAACATTACCACATAAATTCAGAAATTGGAATCAAATCCAGAGCTCTGGCTCAGAGAGAGGGCCGCGACCCACACACTACCATACTCAGATTTTGGTCATATTTTAGTGTCCGCTTTCAGCTTGGTGTGGATTTATTATAATCAGGTTACCATTACTGAACTACCAAAAACACTTTGTATTGTTAAATAAATGCAAGATATTTGTCTCAACTGTAGGATATTGAGTGTACGTGCTTTGCTATCGAAATTAAATACGAGTGTCTTTAATCGCGATTATCTGTAGTCTGCAATATTAGGGAAAGAAACCCTGCAGATTCATTCTGCACAATGAAGGGGCTCAAATGGATATTTATTACTGAACACCAAATTTCTGGTCCCAAAACACCTCTAACGTGCGACTTCCCTCTTCCTAAAACCATGAAATGATACCTTGCCGCTGATTACTGTCCACCCTCTCTTCCCAATGATTGTGTCTGCAATCTGTCCCTCTCCCTCTAACCACGGAAGACAAACCAAGCTCAGGGTCTTTGTGGAAATCAAGGCCAGAGTGTGTAGGCCTCCTGGAGAGGGATGGAGATTTTAAAACTGAAGGGGGAGGGGGAGGTGGCAGTAATATCACACACTGGGCTGAGGGGTGGCAGGTGGAGTTTAGGTTGGATTAATGCGAGGTATTGGATTTGGTAAATCAAACAACAGTAGGATCTATACAGTTAAAAGTAGGGCCTTTAGCAGTGTTGTAGGACAGAAACGAAGTCCATCAGGCATAATTCTTTAAAATTTGCATCTCATATTGATATTGTTAAGAAGGTGTTTAACACACATGTCTTCATTGGTCAGACCTTTGAGTATCGGAATTGGGACGTCATGTTGTGGTTGTACAGGACATTGTTGAGACCTCTCCTGGAATACTGTGTCCAGTCTGGTCATCCTGCCCGCTCATTCCATAGGCACACCACACTCTGGGTGAAAAAGCTGCCCTTAGGTCACTTTTAAATGTTTCCCCTCTTACCTTACAACTATCTCCTCTAGTTTTGGTCTCCACTACCCTTATAAAATACATTGACTATTCACTTTGATATTATTGATCTTGATATTATTAAGCTGGAGAGGGTTCAGAAGAGATTAACCTGGATGTTGCTGGTAATGGAGGGATTGAGCTATAAGGAGAGGCCGGGTAGGCTGGGACTTTTTCACTGGAGAGCATGCGATTAAGGGGTAACTTTACAGCGGTTTATAAAATAGTGAGGGGTACAGATAAGCTAAAGGGCTGATGTCTTTTCCCTAGAGTTAGGGATTCAAAACTGAGGGATATTTTAAGGTGCGAGGAAAACGATTTACAAAAGTGATGAGGGGTAATTATTTTATACAGAAGCTGGCTTGGGTGTGGAATGAACTTGCAGAGGAAGTGGTGAAAGCAGGGACAGTTACAACGTTTAAAAGAAATTTAGACCAGGACATGAATAAGACATCAGTTTGGATGGTGCTGTGAGCAGCTGCCCTCTCCCTCCCCCTCCCCCTCTCTGAATGCATCCCTGTTGGTTTTCTCCCTCTGCCAATGCCTGTTCAGTGGCGTGTAGAGGCCAGCAGAGGGTGGCATTGCATCACTTTCAGCACCACTGCTACAGCCAGTCCTGCCCCACACAGAGACACACAGATACACACACAGCAATTGTTAGGGCACGGCGTGAAGCTCATCTGGTAACGTAAATGATACACAAAGAAATGCTCAATTCGCCTCAGAACCTGTTAAAATATGAGTGACAGAGAACTCCCAAATTCCACTGTTAAAATAAAAACATCAATTTATTTTTTTAACTCTGAAAGTGAACATTTTACATCAACTATTCACAACTCTGTGACTTCCTTTCTCTTAACCTCTTACTACCCAACTCCAGCTCTATAGCAATATATTGTTTCTGGGTCTGCCATCCTCTCATAACACAGGTACTTCTAAGCTCTCAGTTCAGAACAGCATTCACCCTCTCTTAAGGGTACAGTACACACTTTCAACTTCATCACATTATACCCTGATGAATATAGATAAGTGGAACCTATCCAGATTTCTCTTGCTCTGTCGTTCGTCAATATTTCATCTACTCTGTCTCGTATGTGTCAGGATTTTTGTTGCTCCATTGACAGTGTGTCATTATTCGATTCTGTCTGTGGGAATATGTCAGTATTTCACTTGCTCACACTCGTGTGTGTGGGGCAGGATTTCAGTTGTTTCATAGGGACTGTACACTATGATAATCTCAATGTTTGTAGATGGCACCGAACCTGGAAGAACTCTGACGTCTATGGAGGACAGTGTAGAACTCTAACAGAACAATCACACATTGGTGCAGTACTCAGGTTTATGGCAGATGGGGATCAGTGCAGAGCAGTGTGAGGTGATGCACTTTGGTATGAACGATAAAGAAAGACAGTTTAAAACAGGCTGTGCCGTTATAAAGGGGCTGTAGGAACAGAGGGAACTGTGTGTAAATGAGCAGACTGTTGAATATGTCAGGACAAGTGGGGAGAGCAGTAACTATCACAGATTAGTTTCAGTATCTGAGCTGTTTACAGGAGGAGGTGTAGGAAGGAGTCTCTGTGCTCCCTTCCTGGGAGGTGGTGGTGACGATGTGTTTTGAGCCCACCCTCCTGCCCACCGAGACCGTGGGGATTACATTTATAACAGCTCGACACAAAAGGGAGACGGTATCAAGGCCACAGCTTCTAAGTTGGGGGAGGGGTGGAGGGGGAATGGAGCTGCCAGTGGGTTTAAAGTGAAAATTGCCCTTCACTGAACATTGCTCCTTACTCGGTCGGTGGGATGTGGATGTTTCAGAATCTCCACACGAGGCGTCTTGTCCTCTCGGGCTCGTACCAGAGTTCTCCCCACACGGTGGGGTGGGTGTGGGAGGGGTGGGGGGGTGGGGGAATAGGAAACGGATATCGTGCACTCCACCACTCGACTTGGCCCACTTTGTCCTATCCAGACTCTTCCTCCTGGAATGGGAGAAAGGGAGGGAGGGAGTGAGAGTGGGAGTGTGTGGCCCAGCTGTTAGTGCTGGTGTTGGTGGGGGACGGGGTCATGGTGAGATGTCCGGAGGGAGGCAGTCCACAGGATTGTATCTATGCAGTGTTATTAGTATGTGTGTGTGTGGGGGGGGGGGGATAAAATGGAGTGAGCGAGAGAGACAGAGAGGGAGAGAAGAGGGAAGATGCTGCATGCAGCAATGAGAGTGGTGGAGCCTGAGCCTTGTTCAGGGGTCAGTGCTATAACAGATATACAGTGAGTGTGAGGCAGCAGAGAGAATACAGTGACCCTTATCCTGACAGAACGGGGAAGGTTATTGATGCTTGTCCTGTATTGCTGGACATTTCTTCAGACCACAGATACTGCACTGAACTGGGTGGTGAGCTCAGTCCATGCTCGGTTGGTCTGGTGGTGTGGCTTCTTCTGGGAAGAGAATGTTCCTCCTCTGTACTAGCCCATTCACCAGGACCTCTGTGCGCTTGTCGACAAACGCAGTGTAATTGCCCTTTATCTGCCATGCTCGGGGTAAATTGTGCAGGGCAGCTCCAAACGGAGGAAGCTCAACCGTGTGCCCATCGGCTTGTTAAAGTTGTCACCCGTGTCAGGGGTCATGGAATATCCAGGGGTACCCGGGCGATGGTGATTACCTCCAACCATGATGGGTGGGAGAATCGGGCTGGTATTGAATGAGAGGGACACCATGGAGTGGGTGGGTCGTTAATGAGGTGAGTCTGATAAGATAATACCAGGGAACTAGCTCAGCCTCGTGCAGGTGGTCTCTCTGTCACACTCAATTAAAATGGCACGGAGAGAAATTATTGTCAGAATCTGCCCAATGAGTCATAGATTCTGTTGAAACCAATTCCAGATACAAAGGTGCAAAACAAATGCTCATCTGACTTCACACTATTATCCCTTTTTTCCATCATTCCTGTGAAGACTGGCTCATGTTACAGGGTGATATCGAAGTGTCTACATTTCAGCATTCTGAAACCTGGGAACACATCCTTCCATGACACTGTCTCTCAGTCTCACCCTCTCTGTCTATACCCCAAACACCTCCCATGTGGTGATATTTAAACTGATTCCCCCTCCATCTCTGTCTGTCTATGTCAGTGATGTTCACACCCACAGCACCCCTTTGTCAGGGCACAATGGGGTATAGCGCTTTAAATGGGTGGGAGCAGTACGTCCTTTCACTTCCAGCATGGGCTGCAAGTTTCCCCACACTAGGCAGGGATCTAACACAGTGTTACCG
The DNA here is from genome assembly GCF_020745735.1 of Hemiscyllium ocellatum. Classification (NCBI taxonomy): domain Eukaryota; kingdom Metazoa; phylum Chordata; class Chondrichthyes; order Orectolobiformes; family Hemiscylliidae; genus Hemiscyllium; species Hemiscyllium ocellatum. The sequence continues at coordinate 76,538,846 of NC_083414.1, read as the reverse complement.
AGCAATGCACTGGGGTGGTGTGCACAGACCTACAAGCTGGGAGGGTAACTGCTCCTGGGTTACAGATCAATGCACTGGGGTGGTGTACACAGTCCTACATGAAAGGAGGATAACTGCACCTGGGTTACAGATCTATGCACTGGGGTGGTGTATCTGTCCTACATGCTGGGAGGGTAACTGCTCCTGGGTTACAGATCAATGCACTGGGGTGGTGTACACAGTCCTACATGCTGGGAGGCTAACTGCTCCCGGGTTACAGATCAATGCACTGTGGTGGTGTACACAGACCTACATGCTGGGAGGGTATCTGCTCCTGGGTTACAGATCAATGCACTGGGGAGATGTACACAGCCCTACATGCTGGGAGGGTAACTGCCCTTGGGTTACAGATCAATGCACTGGGGTGGTGCACACAGTCCTACATGCTGGGAGGATAACTGCTCCTGGGTTACAGATCTATGCACTGGGGTGGTGTATCTGTCCTACATGCTGGGCGGGTAACTGCTCCTGGGTTACTTATCAATGCACTGGGGTTGTATACACAGTCCGACATGCTGGGAGGGTAACTGCTCCTGGGTTACAGATCAGTGCACTGGGGTGGTGTACGCAGCCCTACATGCTGGGAGAGTAACTACTCCTGGGTTACAGATCAATGCACTTGGGTTGTGTACACAGTCCTACATGCTGGGAGGGTAACTGCTCCTGGGTTACAGATCAATGCACTGGGGTGGGGTACACAGTCCTACATGCTGGGAGGGTAACTGCTCCTGGGTTACAGATCAATGCACTGGGGTGGTGTACACAGTCTGACATGCTGGGAGGGTAACTGCTCCTGTCTTACAGATCAATGCACTGGGGTGGGGTACACAGTCCTACATGCTGGGAGCTCCTGTTTTACAGATTAATTCACGGGTGATCACTGAACAGGTCGCTGTGCTGGTCAGATTGTCATGTTGATGTGATCTGTACAGCTCCCCGTGCTGAATAGATATTTGTTTCAGGTTCACACATTAGTGCTCTGCTATGGTCTGCACAGCTGCCAGTGCTGGACAGATATTTGATTCGGGTTTATAGACCAATGCACTGTTGTAGTCTGCACTGCTTCCCAGACTGAATACTTGTTGCAGGAACACAGCAATCCAGGCAGCATCAGCAGGTGGAGAATTGGATTTTTCGGGTGTAGCCCGCCTTCAGGACTCCTGCAGAAGGGTTACACCCGAAACGTTGACTTCTCCACCTCCTGATGCTGCATGGCTTGCTGTGTTCTCCCAGCTTCCTGCCTGTCCACTTTAGATTCCAGCATCTATCCCAGCTTTCCATAGTGCACAGATGTCTCGTCTGTGTTTGAAGGTAAGTGCCCTGATCTGATCTGTGCAGTGTTCCACTCTGGACAGATTGCTGGGTTGTACTGAGGAGTACATTGGCCTGGTCTACACAGTGTTCCACGGTGAGCAGATATCACCTCTGGGTTTATGGTGTCTGGGCTGGTTCTGTGAGGTGGATCTAACCATTTCAGCTGATCTGGCAATGCCTTTAGTTCCCATTCCTGTGATTGGACCCTGCGTCTCTCACCCCAATAATAGCACAGTACATCATGTTGGTGGGAGGGTAGGGGGGAAAGGTGATGGACAGGTCAAGGAGCTCCCAGGAAAGTTCTGTCCTGACATTCTATAACTGACATTTCCTGGAACGTTCTGTCCCCGATATTCTATAACTGACATTCCCCAGAATATTCTGTCCCTAACATTGTTTGTGAACAGTCGGACGTCAGTGAGTTGAACAAACGATAAAATCCCGAGGGAAGAGATCCAGTTCCAGGGAGAAGGAGACACTGTTCCGAAGGCCCCTCAGACAGTTAAAGGGGTGAATACGTTTTCCCTGCGTTTACATTTCTTCACGACACAGGATCGACCACAAATTAGACCAAAATACAGAAATTCCCAACCTCCGTTTGTCTTCAGGAAACTGGGAGAAAATCTTTGAGGACAGCAATGTTCCCAACCTCCGTATTAGGAACTGGGAAGGAGTGATCTGTGTCTGCTCTCGAGTGATCGAGTGTGAGGGAATGTTCTAGAAACCATCTGTCCTTATGGATGTGTCTCTGTGTGTTTGGGGAGGGAGGGTTTCTTGTGGTTTATATCACATTTTTGTCAGTAATTCCGACCTTCCCATTTGTTATTCCAGCTCCAATTATTTTAATAAATCCCTGAATACAGGGACACATTTGAAAATCTCACTGGGTCCCCGATCAAACGGGTCCCTTTGCCTCCAGGCTGATGGATAATGGGTTTGTTTTCCTTCCTCACAGTTAACATAGTGACCATCTACGTCCTGCTTTATAAAGATTGTGGATTGTCTCCATGTGTCAGAAGTTACTTGGGGGCCATGGCAGCGGCGGATCTCCTGGTCATTATCCTCGACCTGATCCTGAGACACATTCCCATTGTTTATGAGGAACAGTTTTATTTCCTGTACTCCATCCCCGTGTGTAATATCCACGCCGTCCTGCTTTATGCAGCCACTGACTGCTCTGTCTGGTTCACCGTCACTTTCACCTTTGATCGGTTTGTGGCCATTTGTTGCCAGCAGCTGAAAAGTAAATATTGCAGTGAGAAAACGGCGGCTGTGGTTCTGGGAGCAGTGACTGTGCTGAGCTGTTTAAAGAACATTTCCTGGTATTTTATGCTCACGGCTCGATATCGGCTGGGGAACGTCCCCTGGTTTTGTGATGTAACAGACGCTGTTTATTACTCCATTGTCTGCGTCATAATCGAGTTCCTCCACCACATTCTAACCCCGTGTGTCCCATTTCTCCTGATTATGCTGCTCAATGTTCTCACCATCAGACACATTTTAGTGACCAGCAGAGCCCGCAGGAGACTCCGCGCTCACACCAATGGGGACGCTCAGTCTGACACAGAAATGAGAAACCGAAAAAATCCAACATTTTACTGTTTGTGGTCTCGGCCAATTTCATCCTGTTATGGTCAACGTTAATGCTCTATTCTATATGGTACCGGATGAATGATATCGGGTATGACTCTGTGTATCTCGATAACTTTGTGGGGGAATTGGGCTTCATGCTACAGCTCCTCAGTTGCTGCACAAACACCGCGATTTATGCCGTGACCCAGACTAAGTTCAGGCAGCAGCTGAAGAATGTGCTGAAATATCCCTTCACCCAAATCCATCCATCCAACAAATTCCCTCATTAATCACACCATCCAGGATTTTCTCATTTCAGTTCAGTGTTTCAGCGGTGGAGCAGCCTGTCGCTATGGTAACAGACTGAGGGTAGCGCGGGTTTGTCCCTCCTTATCCCACAGGGGTGTTACAGGGAAATATTTCAATGTTTCTCACAACTCAGGGGCCAGTGAGAAAGGGCACTATCCCACTGACTGCCTCCATCACTTCCATTTGCAATCAATAAAAATGTTGATTAAAGCGTGAGGAGCAGCAGAGTGACCGATGTTGTTGTGTGCCTTTGTGTTGGAGAAGCTGAGCTGGAGAGACACAGAATCAGCCCCAACTCCTGGTCCTCAGGGAAGGGGAGGGCACAGTGCCCGAGAGAGAGAGAGGGAGGGGATGAGAGAGAGAGGGAGGGGCGAGAGAGAGTGGTAACGGGGTGAGAGACGGAGGAGGCGGGCGAGAGCGCGAGAGGAGGTGAGAGCGAGAGTGGGAAGGGGCGAGAGAGAAGGAGGGGGCGAGAGAAAGGGAGGGGGCGAGAGAGAGAGGGAGGAATCGAGAGAGAGAGAGGGAGGGGTGTGCGAGAGGGAGGGTGGTGAGAGAGAGAGGGAGGTGTCAAGAGAAAGAGGGAGGGGCGAGAGAGAGAGAGGGAGGGGATGATAGAGAGAGGGAGGGGGCAAGAGAAAGAGGGAGGGGCCAGAGAGAGAGGGGTAGGGTGACAGAGAGGGGGAGGGGCGAGAGAGAGAAGGCGAGGCGAGAGAGCAAGTGAGGTGTTGAGAGAAAGAGGAAGGGGCGAGAGAGAGAGGGAGGTTCCAGAGAGATATAGGGGGCGACAGAGAGAGAGAGAGGAAAGGAGGGTGAGAGAGAAGGAAGAAGGGGCGAGAGAGGGAGGGGCGAGAGTTTGAGGGAGGGGTCGAGAGAGTAAGGGAGGGGTTGAGAGAGAGGGACAGGGAGAGGGACGACAGAGAGAGAGGGGGGCTATTGAGAGGGAGGGGGACGAGAGTGAGAGGGAGGGAAGGGGGTGTGAGAGAGAGGGAGGCTAACGAAAGAGCGAGAGGGACGGGGTGAGAGAGAGAGATAAGGGGTGAGAGAGAGGGAGGGAGACGAGAGGGAAAATGAGAGGGTAGGCGAGAGAGAGAGGAAGGAGGACAAGAGAGAGGGACAGAGGGTGCAAGAGAGAGGGAAGGGGTGAGAGAGAGGGAGGTGGACGAGAGATAGTGGGAGTGGTACGAGAGAGAAGGAGCGAGGGTGCTGACAAAGAGGGAGGTGGCGAGAGAGAGAGGGAGGGGATGAGAGAGTGAGGGAGGGGAGTTGAGAGAGAGGGAGAGGGAGAGGGACGAGAGAGAGGGGGGCGAGAGAGTGGGAGGGGGACGAGAGTGAGGGGGGAGCGAGGGATAGAGTGAGGGGGTGAGAGAGAGAGAGGGATGGGTGAGAGAGAGGGAGGGGCGAAATACAGAGGAGGGGAGCGAAATACAGAGGGAGGCGGCGAGAGAGAGATAGGGAGGGGCGACAGAGAGAGAGTGAGGGGGCTAGAGAAAGAGAGAAGGGCGAGAGAGAGTGAGGGGATGAGAGAGAGAGGGCGGGGGCAAGAGAAAGAAGGAGGGGTGTGAGAGGGAGGGAGGAGGTGAGAGAGAGGGGGAGCGGGTTTGAGAGAGAGTGAGAGGGAGAGGAACGAGAGAGGGGTTGGAGAGAGAGGGAGAGTGCGGAGAGTGAGGGGGGAACTAGAGTGAGAGGGAGGGGTTGGAGAGTGAGAGGTGAGGGGGTGGGAGAGAGAGGGAGACGATGAGAGACAAAATGGGAGGGTGGGCGAGAGAGAGAGAGACAGGGAGGAGGATGAGACGGGGGTGAGAGAGAGAGGGAGTGGAATGAGAGAGACAGGGAGGGGGAACCGAGAAAGAGAGGGAGGGGCGAGAGAGAGAGGAGGGGTGAGGCGAGAGAGAAATAGGGAGGGTCGAGAGAGAGGGAGGGGTTTAGAGTGAGAGGGAGGAGGTTGATAGAGAGCCAAGTGGAGAGAGAGATGGAGGGGGCGAGAGAGAGGAGTGGGATGAGAGATCGAGAGGGGCGAGAGAGAGAGAGAGACCGAGGGGGATGAAAGAGAGAGGGAAGGGGACGAGAGAGAGAGAGGGAGGGTGCGAGAGAGAGAGAGAAGAAGGAGTCGAGAGAGAGGGCGAGAAAGATAGAGGGAGGGGGACGAGAGAGAGGGAGGAGGACGAGAGAGAGGCAGGGGGCGAGAGAGAGAGGGCGAGAGGGAGAGAGAGAGGGACGGGGAGAGAGAGGGAGGGGGACGGGAGAGAGAGGGAGGGGACGAGAAAGAAAGGGTGGGGGACGAGAGAGAGAGGGAGCGGGTCCAGACCGAGGGAGAGGAGCGGGAGAGAGGGAGGGGGCGAGAGAGAGAGAGAGGGTGGGGAGGTGAGGCAGAGAAAAGGGATGAGAGGGAGGAAGGGGGAACGACAGAGAAAATGGTGGGTTGGCGAGAGAGAGAGGGAGCGGGTGTGAGAGAGAGAGATGGAGGGGGATGAGAGAGAAAGAGAGAGACCGTTACGAGAGAGAAAGAGGGAGGGGGGCTGAGAGGGAGGGAGGTGGTGAGAGAGCGAGGGGGCGAGAGAGAGAGAGAGGGAGAGGAACGAGAGAGAGGCAGGGGTTGAAAGAGAGAGGGGGCTGACAGGGAGAGAGAGAGACGGATGGGTTGAGAGAGAGGGGGCGTGGCGAGGGAGAGAGGTAGGGGACAGAGAGAGAGAGGGAAGGAGGGTGAGAGAGGGAGAGAGGGGAACGAGAGAGCGAGAGGGAGGGGGACGAGAGAGAAAATGGGAGGGGAGGCGAGAGAGAGAGAGGGAGGAGAACAAGATAGAGGGAGGAGCAGTGCGAGTGAGAGTGAGGGGGATGAGAGAGAGAGGGAAAGGACGAGAGATATTGGGAGAGGTACGAGAAAGAAAGAGGGAGGGTGGCTAAGAAAGAGGGAGGAGCCGAGAGAGAGAGAGGGGTAAGAGGGTGAGGGGGCGAGAGTGAGGGAGGGGATCGAGACTGTGGGGAGGGGATTGAGAGAGAGAGGCAGGGGGCGAGAGAGAGAGGGAAGGGGCAAGAGAGAGGGGGAGGGGTGAGCGATAGGGCGGGGATGAGAGAGAGACAGGAGGGGTGACATACAGGGGGAGGAGGCGAGAGAGAGAGAGGGAGGTGGGAGAGAGAGTGAAGGGGATAGAGAAAGAGAGAGGGGCGAGAGAGGCAGGGAGGGGATGAGAGAGAGTATGAGGGGGCAAGAGAAAGAGGGAGGGCGCGAGAGAGAGTGGGGCGAGAGTGAGAGAGAGAGGGAGGAGGCGAGAGAGAGGGGGAGATAGAGATAGAGGGAGGGGGATGAGAGAGACAGGGAGGAGGACGAGAGAGAGGGAGGGTGGGGAGGTGAGAGAGAGAGAGGGAGGGGGACGAGAGAGAGGGAGGTGGGCGAGAGAGAGTGGGAGGGGGACTGGAGACAGAGGGAAGGCGGCCAGAGCGAGTGAGGGGGCGGAAGAGAGGATGGGGGCGAGAGAGAGAGAGGGAGGGTGGGGAGGTGAGAGAGAGGGTGGGGGACATGAGACAGGGAGGGGGTGAGAGCGGGAGAGGGAGTGGAACGAGAGAGAGGGAGGGGTGCGAGAGAGAGAGGGAGGGGGTGTGAGAGAGAGGGAGGTGGCGAGAGAGAGGGCGCAAGAGAGATAGAGGGAGGTGGATGAGAGTGAGAAGGAGGGTGGCGAGAGAGAGAGAAACAGAGGGGCGAGAGAGAGAAGGAGGGGGAGAAGAGAACGAGGGAGGATGGGGAAGTGAGAGAGAGAGGGAGGGGGACGAGAGAGAGAGGGAGGGCGCGAGAGAGAGAGGGAGGGGAATGAGAGAGAGGGAGGGGGATGAGAGTGGGAGAGGGAGGGGAACGAGAGAGAAGGAGGGGCAAGGGAGAGGGGGAGAGAGAGAGGAAGGGGGCGGGAGAGAGTTGGGGGCGAGAGAGATGGAGAAGAGAGAGAGGGAGGGTTTGGGAGAGAGGGAGGGTGACAAGAGAGGGAGGGAGGGGGATGAGAAAGAGAGGGTGGGGAACGAGAGAGCGAGGGAGGGTGGCCAGAGCAAGGGAGTGGAGCGGGAGAGAGGGAGGGGGAGAGAGAGAGAGGGAGGGTGGGGAGGTGAGAGAGAGGGAGGGAGGGGGCTGAGAGAGAGACAGGGAGGGGGCGAGAGAGAGAGGGAGGGTGGGGAAGTGAGAGAGAGGGAGGCTGGGGAGATGAGAGAGATGGAGGTGGACGAGAGAGAGAGGGGGATGAGAGAGAGAGAGAGGGAGGGGGACGAGAGAGAGTGGGAGGGATACGAGAGAGAAAGAGGGAGGGTGGCTGAGAGAGAGGGAGTTGGCGAGAGAGAGAGGGAGGGGAAGAGAGAGTGACGGAGGGGGTTTGAGAGAGAGGGAGAGGGTGAGGGACGAGAGAGAGGGAAGAGGATGAGAGTGAGAGGGAGCGATGTGAGAGAGAGAGTGAGGGGGCGAGAGAGAGAGGGAGGGGTGAGAGAGAGAGGAGGGGCGAGATATAGAGAAAGGGGGCGTGAGAGAGAGGGAGGGGATGAGAGAGAGAGTCAGGGGGCTTGAGAAAGACAGAGGGGCGAGGGAGAGAGAGTGTATGAGAGAGAGAAAGGGGTCAAGAGAAAGAGGGAGGGGCGAGAGAGGGAGAGAGGAATGAGAGAGAGAGGAAGGGGCCAGAGAGAGGGAAGGGTCGAAAGAGAGAGGAATGGGGGCGGTAGAGAGAGGGAAGGAGGCTGAGAGAGCGGGAGGGAGGGGCGAGAGACGGAGGGGTGAGAGTGAGAGGGAGGGGACGAGAGAGTGAGGGAGGGGGTTTGAGAGAGAGTGAAAGGGAGACAGACGAGAGAGAGAGGGGGTCGAGAGAAAGGGAGGGGGACGAGAGTGAGGGGGAGGGGAATGGAGTGAGAGGGTGGAGGGCGAGAGAGAGAGTGGGGGTCGAGAGAGAGGGAGGGGGACGAGAGTGAGGGGGAGGGGAATAGAGTGAGAGGGTGGGGACGAGAGAGAGAGTGAGAGAGAGGGAAGGGGGTGAGAGAGAGGTAAGGGACGAGAGGGAGGAAGGGGGAACGACAGAGAAAATGGGAGGGTGGGCGAGACAGAGAGACAGGGAGGAGGACGAGAGAGAGGGAGGAGGTGTGAGAGAGAGATGCAGGAGAACGAGACAGAGTGAGACCGTTACGAGAGAGAAAGAGGGAGGGGGGCTGAGAGGGAGGGAGGTGGTGAGAGAGAGAGGCGGGGGCGAGAGAGAGAGAGGAAGGGGAACGAGAGAGAGGCAAGGGTTGAGAGAAAGAGGGAGGGGGCTGACAGGGAGAGAGAGATAGGGAGGGGTTGAGAGAGAGGGGGAATGGCGAGGGAGAGAGGGAGGGGCGAGAGAGAGAGAAGGAAGGAGGGTGAGAGAGAGGGAAGAAGGGGCGAGAGAGAGGGGGGCTAGAGAGAGGGCGGGACGAGAGTGAGCAGGAGGGGGACGAGAGTGAGAAGGAGGGGGACGAGACTGAGAGGGCAGGAAGGAGGGTGAGAGTGGGAGAGAGGGGAATGAGAGAGCGAGAGGGAGGGGGTGAGAGAGAGATAAGGGGTGAGAGAGAGATGGGGAGGGGACAATAGAGAAAATGGGAGGGTAGGCGAGAGAGAGAGAGAGGGAGGAGGACAAGATAGAGGGATGGGTAGTGCGAGAGAGAGGGAGGGGATGAGAGAGAGAGGGAGGGGGACGAGAGATAGTGGGAGTGGTACGAGAAAGAAAGAGGGAGGGTGGCTAAGAAAGAGGTAGGAGGCGAGAGAGAGAGGGAGGGGGCCGAGAGAGTGAGGGGGTGAGAGTGAGGGAGGGGCTCGAGACTGGGGGGGGAGCGAGAGAGAGAGGCGGGGAGCGAGAGAGAGAGGGAAGGGGTGAGAGAGAGGGAGGGGTGACAGAGAGAGGAGGTGTGACATACAAAGGGAGGAGGCGAGAGAGAGAGAGGGAGGTGGGAGAGAGAATGCGGGGTCTACAGAAAGAGAGAGTGTGAGAGAGAGAGAGGGAGAGGATGCGAGAGAGGGAGGGGGCAAGAGAAAGAGGGAGGGCGCGAGAGAGAGTCGGGGGAGAGAGAGAGAGGGAGGGGGCGAGAGTGAGAGAGAGGAAGGGAGTGAGATGGGGGAGATAGAGATAGAGGGTGGGGACGAGAGAGACAGGGAGGGGGACGAGAGAGAGAGGGAGGTGGGGAGGGGAGAGAGAGAGGGAGGGGGCGAGAGAGAGGGAGGGAGCGAGAGAGAGTGGGAGGGGGACAGGAGACAGAGGGAGTGCGGCTAGAGCAAGTGAGGGGGCGGGAGAGAGGATGGGGCGAGAGAGAGAGAGGGAGGGTGGGGAGGTGAGAGAGAGGGTGGAGGACGTGAGACAGGGAGGGGGGTGAGAGCGGGAGAGGGAGTGGGACGAGAGAGAGAGAGAGGGGGAGTGGAATGAGAGGGGGAGGGGTGCGAGAGAGAGAGGGAGGGAGACAAGAGAGAATGAGGGTGTGTGAGAGAGAGGGAGTGGTGAGAGAGAGAGGGTGCAAGAGAGATAGAGGGAGGTGGATGAAAGTGAGAAGGAGCGTGGCGAGAGAGAGAGAGACAGAGGGGCGAGAGCGAAAAGCAGGGGGACAAGAGAAAGAGGGAGGGTGGGAAAGTAAGAGAGAGAGGTAGGGGACGCGAAAGAGGGGGGGGGCGAGAGAGAGGGAGGGAGGGGAATGAGAGAGAGGGAGGGGGATGAGAGCGGGAGAGGGATGGGAACGAGAGAGAGGGAGGGGGCGAGAGAGAGGGGAGAGAGAGAGAGGAAGGGGACGGGAGAGAGGTAGGGGGATGAGAGCGGGAGAGGGAGGGGAATGGGAGAGACGGAGGGGGACGAGAGAGAGGGAGGGGGACGAGAAAGAGAGGGTGGAGAATGAGAGAGAGAGGGAGGGAGACTAGAGCGAGGGAGTGGAGCGGGAGAGAGGGAGGGGGCGAGAGAGAGAGAGTGTGGGGAGGTGAGAGAGAGGGAGGGGACGAGAGAGAGAGGGAGGGGGCGAGAGAGCGAGGGAGGGTGGGGAGTTGAGAGAGCGGGAGGCTGGGGAGATGAGAGAGATGAGGGGGACGAGAGAGAGAGGGGGATGAGAGAGAGAGAGATGGGGACAATAGAGAGTGGGAGGGGTACGAGAGAGAAAGAGGGAGGATGGCAGAGAGAGAGGGAGGTGGCAAGAGAGAGAGGGAGGGGGCGAGAGAGTGAGGGAGGGGGTTTGAGAGAGAAGGAGAGGGTGAGGGACGAGAGAGGGGGGGAAGACAGAGAGGGAAGAGGACGAGAGTGAGGGGGAGGGATGTGAGAGAGAGAAAGTGAGGGGGTGAGAGAAAGGGAGGGGTGAGAGAGAGAGGAGGGGCGAGATATAGAGAAAGGGGCATGAGAGAGAGAGGGAAGGTGTGAGAGAGAGAGTGAGGCGGCTTGAGAAAGAGAGACGGGCGAGGGAGAGAGAGGGGATGAGAGAGAGAGAGGAAGGGGGCAAGAGATAGAGGGAGGGGCGAGAGATGGAGGGAGGGGATGACAGAGAGAGGAAGGGGCCAGAGAGGGGGAGGGGTCGGGAGAGAGAAGAATGGGTGGCGAGAGAGAGTGGGAAGGAGGGTGAGACAGCGGGAGCGAGGGGACGAGAGAAAGAGGGGGTAGTTGAGAGAGAGTGAAAGGGAGAGGGACGAGAGAGAGGGGGGTCGAGAGAGAGGGAGGGGGACGGGAGTGAGGGGGAGGGGAATAGAGTGAGAGGGTGGGGGACGGGAGAGAGAGAGTGAGAGAGAGGGAAGGGGGTGTGAGAGAGGTAAGGGGCGAGAGAGAGGGAGGGGGAACGACAGAGAAAATGGGAGGGTGGGCGAGAGAGAGGCAGGGAGGAGGATGAGAGAGAGAGAGAGGGAGGGGGATGAGACAGAGAGGGAGGGTGCAAGAGACAGTGGGAAGGGGCGAGAATGAGAGAGGGAGGGGGCGAGAGGGAGGGGGAGAGAGAGAGAGATAGAGGGAGGGGGATGAGAGAGACAGGGAGGGCGGGCGAGAGAGAGAGAAAGAGGGGGGCGAGAGAGAAAGGGATGGGGACAAGAGAGAGAGGGAGGGTGGGGAGGTGAGAGAGACAAGGAGGGGGACGAGAGCGGAGGGGGCGAGAGGGAGTGGGAGGGGGACGGGAGACAGAGGGAGGGGTACGAGAGAGAGAGGGAAGGAGGGCAGCCAGAGCGAGTGAGGGGGTCGGGAGAGAGGGAGGGCGTGAGACAGAGTGAGGGAGGGTTTGGAGGTAAGAGAGAGGGAGGGGGATGAGAGATAGGGAGGGGGTGAGATCGGGAGAGGGAGTGGGATGAGAAGAGTGGGAGGGATGGGGATGAGAGAGGGGGGGATGCGAGAGAGGGAGGGAGGGGGACGAGAGAGAGGGAGGGTGCGTGTGAGAGAGAGAGAGGGGGGCGAGAGGGAGAACGTGAGAGAGATAGAGGGAGGGGTTGAGAGAGACAGGGAGGGTGGGCGAGAGAGGGAGAGAGAGAGAGAGAGAGGGAGGGGACGAGAGAGAGATACAGGGAGGGGAATGAGAGAGACAAGGAGGCCGGGCGAGAGAGAGAGAGAGGGAGGGGGCGAGAGAGAGTGTGGGAGGGGGACGGGAGACAGAGGGAAGGGTACGAGAGAGGGAGGGGGATGAGAGCAGGAGAGGGAGGGAGATGAGAGAGAGAGAGAGGGACAAGAGAGAGAGGGAGGGTTTGGATGTAAGAGAGAGAGGGGGGAACGAGAGACAGGGAGGGGGGTGAGAGCGGCAGATGGAGTGGGATGAGAGAGAGGGGAGGGGATGAGAGAGAGGGAGGGATGCGAGAGAGAGATGGAGGGGGACGAGAGAGAGGGAGGGCGTGGTCGAGAGAGATGGGGCGAGAGGGAGGGCGCGAGAGAGATAGAGGGAGGGAGTTGAGAGTGAGAGGGAGGGCGGGCGAGCGAGGGAGAGAAGGGGGCGAGTGAGAGAGTGATGGGGACAAGAGAGAGAGGGAGGGTGGGGAGGTGAGAGAGAGGGGGATTGGGACGAGAGAGACGGTGGGGGATGAGAGAGAGAGAGGGTGGAGGAGGAGAGCAGGAGAGGGAGGGAGATGAGAGAGGGGGGAGGAGAGAGAGGGAGGGGCATGAGAGAGACAGGGAGGGTGGGCGAGAGAGAGAGAGAGAGGGAGGAGGTTGAGAGAGAGATAGAGGAGTATGAAAGAGAGCGAGAGGGAGGATGGGGTGGCGAGAGAGGGGGGAGAGGGACGAGAGAGAGGGTGGGGATGAGAGAGAGGGAGGGGATGAGAGCAGGAGAGGAAGAGAGACAAGAGAGAGGGAGGGGGACGAGAGAGAGGAAGGAGGCGAGAGAGAGGGGGAGAGAGAGAGAGGGAGGGGAGTGGAGACAGAAGGAGGGGTCGAGAGAAAGAGGGAGGGGGACGACAGAGAGGGAGGGAGTGCGAGAGAGAGTGAGGGGGCAATAGAGAGAGGGAGGAGGTGAGAGAGAGAGGGCGAGAGAGAGAGAGGGAGGGGATGAGAGAGAGGGAGGGAAGGGGACGAGAGAGAGTGATGGGGCGTGAGAGAGGGGACAAGAGAGAGAGGGTGGGGTGTGAGAGCGGGAGGGGGGAATGAGATAGAGACAGAGGGTGGCGAGAGAGAGGGAGGGGTTGAGAGGGAGCGGGAGGGGCGAGAGAGAGATGGATGGGCCAGAGAGAGGGAGGGGGCGAGAGAGAGAGAATGGGAAAGAGGGTGAGAGAGAGGAAAGAAGGGACGAGAGATGGAGGGGCGAGAGTGAGAGGGAGGGGACGACAGAGTGAGGGAGGGGCGTTGAGAGAGAGGGAGAGGGAGGGGGACGAGAGAGAGGTGGGCGAGAGAACGTGAGGGGGACGAGAGTGAGGGGGAGGGGGACGAGAGTGAGAGGGAGGGGACGAGAGTGAGAGGGAGGGAAGGGGTTTGAGAGAGAGAGGGAGGGGAATGAGAGCGCGAGAGGGAGGGGGCGAGAGAGGGGGGGGCAAGAGAGAAGGGATAGAGAGAGGGGGGAGTGGGACGGGAGACAGAGAGAAGGGACGATAGAGAGAGGGAGGGAGACGAGAATGAGGGAGGGGCGAGAGAGAGAGAGGGTGGGGGACGAGAGAGAGAGAGGGTGGGGGACAAGAGAGAGAGGGAGGGGGGACAGAGCGAGGGAGTGGAGCGGGAGAGAGGGAGGGAGCGAGAGAGGGAGGGTGGGGAGGTGAGAGAGAGGGAGAGTGGGGAGGTGAGAGAGAGGGAGGTGGATGAGAGAGAGGGAGGGGGATGAGAGCGGGAGAGGGACGGGGACGAGAGAGACAGGGAGGGGGACGAGAGAGAGAGGGAGGGGGACGAGAGAGGGAGGATGGGGAGGTGAGAGAAAGAGAGGGAGGGGGACGAGAGAGAGTGAGGGGGTGTGAGAGCGGGGGTGGGAGGGGTTGTGAGAGCGGGAATGGGAGGGGCACGAGAGGGGCGAGGGGGAAGAGAGAGAGAGGGAGGGGGTCGAGTGAGTGGGATGAGACAGAAAGGGAGGAGTGCAAGAGAGAGGGAGAGGGACGAGAGAGAGGGAGGGCGCAAGAGAGAGAAGGAGGGTGCGAGAGAGAGAGAGAGGGAGAGGGATGAGAGAGACAGGGAGAGGGGGTGAGAGAGAGAGAGGGGGACAAGTGAGAGAGGGAGGGGTGAGAGTGGGAGAGGGAAGGGGACGAGAGAGAGGGAGGGGAAGAGAGAGAGAGGGACGGGGTCGAGAGAGAGAGGGAGGGTGATGAGACAGAGAGGGAGGGTGATGAGACAGGGAGGGAGGGGTGCGAGAGAGAGAGGAAGGGGGCGAGAGAGAGAGGGGGGCGAGAGAGAGAGAGAGGGAGTGGGGCGGGAGAGAGAGAGAGGGAAGGGAGAGACAGAGTGGGGGGTGCGAGAGAAAGAGGGAGGGGACGAGAGAGAGTGGGAGCAGGACAAGGGAGAGAGGGAGGGTGGAGAAGTGAGAGAAAGAGAGGGAGGGGACGAGAGACAGGGAGCGGGTGAGAGTGGGAGTGGGAGGGGGACGAGAGAGAGGGAGGGGGTCGAGAGAGAGAGAGGGACAGGGATGAGACAAAGAGGGAGGGTGCGAGAGAGAGAGGGATGGGACGAGAGAGAGAGTGAGGTCGCGAGAGAGAGTGAGAGTGGGCGACAGAGAGAGAGTGAGAGGGAGGGGGCGAGAGAGAGGGATAGAGGGAGGGGGACGAGAGAGACAGGGAAGGTGGGCAAGAGAGAGAGAGGCGGATGGGGGCGAGAGAGAGAGGAGGGGGACAAGAGAGAGAGGGGGAGACGGACAGAGAGGGAGGGGGCGAGAGAGAAACGGAGGGGGACGAGACGGAAGGAGGACAGACAGAGCGAGTGAGGGGGGCGGGAGAGAGAGTGAGACGAGAGAGAGAGGGAGGGGGATGAGAGAGAGGGAGGGGTGCGAGAGATAGAGGGAGGGGGATGAGAGAGAGGAAGGGCGTGTGAGAGAGAGGAAGGGGGCGAGAGAGCTAGAGGGAGGGGATGAGAGTGAGAGGGAGGGTGGGCGAGAGAGGGAGAGACGGAGGGGGCGAAAGAGAGAGGGAGGGGGAACAAGAGAGAGAGAGGGAGGGTGGGAATGTGAGAGAGACAGAGGGAGAGGGGGACGAGAGAGAGGGAGGGGACCGAGAGTGAGGGGGAGGGGTACGAGAGAGGGAGGGAGGGGCGAGAGAGAGAGGAAGGGGGCGAGAGAGAGAGATGGAGTGGTGACAGAGAGGGAGAGGGGCGAGAGAGAGAGAGAGGGGGGCGCGAGATACAGATTGAGGGAGCGACAGAGAGAGAAGGAGGGGGAGAGGGAGAAAGGGAGGGTTTAAGAGAGAGAGTGAGGCGGTTAGAGAAAGAGGGAGTGGCGAGAGAGAGAGGTGTTGCGAGAGAGAGGGACGGGATGAGAGAGAGATGGAGGGGCAAGAGAGGGAGGGAGGGGGTGAGAGAGATGGAGGGCGTGTGAGAGAGAGGAAGGGGCGAGAGAGCTAGAGGGAGGGGATGAGAGTGAGAGGGATGGTGGGCGAGAGAGGGAGAGACGGAGGGGGCGAAAGAGAGAGGGAGGGGGACAAGAGAGAGAGGGAGGGTGGGGATGTGAGAGAGAGAGAGGGGAGGGGGACGAGAGAGAGGGAGGGGACCGAGAGTGAGGGGGAGGGGTGCGAGAGAGAGAGCTAGAGGGAGGGGCGAGAGAGAGAGGAAGGGGGCGAGAGAGAGAGATGGAGTGGGGACAGAGAGGGAGAGGGGCGAGAGAGAGAGAGAGAGGCGCGAGATACAGATTGAGGGAGCGACAGAGAGAGAAGGAGGGGAGAGGGAGAGAGGGAGGGGTTTAGAGAGAGAGTGAGGCGGTTAGAGAAAGAGGGAGGGGCGAGAGAGAGAGGGAGGTGTTGCGAGAGAGAGGGACGGGATGAGAGAGAGATGGAGGGGCGAGAGAGGGAGGGAGGGGGTGAGAAAGAGGGGGAAGGGGATTCAGAGAGTGTGAGAGGGAGAGGGATGAGAGAGAGGGGGCCGAGAGAGAGGTAGAGTGACGAGAGTGAGGGGGAGGTGGACGAGAGTGAGAGCGAGAGGGAGGGGGAGGAGAGAGAGAGAGAGAGGTAAGATGGTGAGAGAGAGGGAGGTGGACGGGGGAGAGAGGGAGGGGATGAGTGAGAGATAAGGGGCGAGAGAGACAAACTGAGAGGGCTGAAAGAGAGAGGGAGGGGGACGAGAGAGAGAGGGAGTGGGACGAGAGAGAGAGAGAGGGAGTGCGAAGGAGAGGAATGGAGCGAGAGAGAGAGAGAGAGGAAAGTGTCGAGAGAGAGAGGGCGAGAGAGATAGAGGGAGGGGGGCCAGAGATAGGGAGGGGGATGACAACAGAGAGGGGGCGACAGAGGAGGGGGGGAGAGAGAGAGAGAGAGAGGAAGGGGGGCGAGAGAGAGGAGGGGGTGAGAGAGAGAGGGGCGAGAGAGAGAGAGAGAGACTGAGAGGGCTGAAAGAGAGAGGGAGGGGGACGAGAGAGAGAGAGGGAGTGGGATGAGAGAGGGGGGAGTGCGAGAGAGGGAGGGGGACGAGAGGGAAGGAGGGAGGGGGATGACAAGAGGGGGGGCGAGAGAGATAGAGGGAGGGGGACGAGAAAGAGGGAGGGTGGGGGATGACAAGAGAGAGGGGGCGAGATAGACGGGGAGAGAGAGATAGAGGGAGGGGGACAGGAGACAGAGGGAGGGGGACGAGAGAGAGAGGGAGGGGGATCAGAGCAGGAGAGAGGGGGACGAAAGAGAGAGAGGGGGACGAGAGAGAGAGAGAGAGAGAGGGGGACGAGAGAGAGAGAGGGAGGGGGACGGAAGAGAGACTAACTAAACCCAAACAACGAACTTAAATATATGAGAAAGAAAGATAAAGAAAAAAATAAAAGCCTTACCTTACCGAGTCTTCTCCTTCCAGTTAGAGTAGGGGGGCGGGAGGGTGATGCTTAATGTGCAGTATCACGGGTTTAGCCACTGCCCAAATACAAATTAAGCCCATACATTCCCAGCAGCCCTCGCTTCACCCTCCCTTCTCTCCTCACCGCTCTGTCTCAGTGTTTAGATGTGTGTTTTTTTTCTCATCCTTTAATTTGAAAAGCAGAGGGGTTACTAACTCATCAAGAAGGATCTCCCATTTCAACTGTAAAACCAAATTAAGAACGAACATAGGTGGTTTTGGATTCATAAAGCTTTAATACTTGGAAATATGTATGGGAATTTGAATGTAACCTGCGCCCAGCACATTACCTCACTTTTTTAACAGATGCCCTTTCCGGACTGCTGGCCCTTGGGGCACGTCATATAGAAATAGTGGGAGACTGTAACCTACTTATTAACCCCGAAGTGGACAGGATGCATCGGGGTCTTGTGGGTACATTCCCACAATCCAGGCAGTTGTAGTACCTGAACAGGGAGCTGGGAATGGTGGGTGTGTGGAGTTGTCCCCACCCTGAGGAGAGGGACTTCACCTTTTTTTCTCTCAGCCACGTAAGTGCTTTTCGAGAATTGGCATTTTTTTGCCCTTTTGACCTTTTTGAATTCTGTGCTGTCCTGCAGAATTGGGAAGATAGTCATTTCTGACCATGCAGCAGTGTACATGGTGGTAAAGGTCGGTGGCGATGGGACAAGCTCATGGCACTGGCAAATGGCTCCTTTCTTCCTGAAGGATAGCAAGTTTATTGAATATTTTTCGGGGGAATTTAAAAATTTTGGGGACATTAATTTCGGCACGGCCAGTAATACGTCTGTGGTCTCGGAGACTGCCAAGGCCTATGCGAGGAGTTTGATTACTTCTTACTTGGAGACCCAGAAGTGGCATACGGCAGAGCAGCTGCATATGCTCGAGGCTTGCCTGAAGGCAGCTGAAACAGCATACCTTGCCAGACCGTCTGTAACCAAGTTGCAGCAGATTACAGCCCTCAGAGCTAGTTTAAATGCTTGGCTCACCCAGATAGCAAAGAGGGCAATCTCCCTTGCGAAACAGAGGTTATTTGAGTCTGGTGATAAACGGGATAGATATCTAACATATCTGGCCAGAAAGAAGAATGCCCCCATATCTATCATATCCATTAGGGAGAGTGTTGTGACTCTTACTTGCGATGCCAAAAATTACTTCCGAATGTAACCAATTAATTTGAATTATGCCCAGGATACCAGAAACCACTGGAAGTTAAACTGTATTATTTTAACATCTGGAAACCAAACGAACAATGAGAATTGAATATGTCATGGGGAGTATCTAAACCTGGTGTTTTGAAAATTAATGGGAAAACCAACTCGACAGCTAACATTTTGGTCTCAAATTAGAAAAAAATATTATTTCCAATATACTTGATTTACTTTAAAAAACACAGAAAGAAGATGACCCAGGGAGATCATCAGCTGGAAAACTGAAGACAGCGGGAAGACAGAGACTGTGCAATGTTGAGACTACGATAATGTAATGTTCAATAAGTGGGTTAATGGAACAGCATGTTTTTGGAGTTGTAGTCAGATCGTAAGTAGTTAAGAAAAGGTTGTCTTGTACATATGAATAGTTGTTATTTGATGTTTACTATTCGTGTTCATAAAATATATTGTTATTTTTCTTTGAATGGTGGAATTTGGGAGTTCTCTGTCACTCGTGTTTTAACAGATTATGAGGCGAGGTGAGTTTTTTGATGTTTGCTTTTTATTAACAGAGGGGTTCGACGTCAATGTCATAACAATTTAAGGGCTTGTCATTCAGTATTGGGACATATGTGAACAGATTAGGGGTACAAAAGGTCTCAAAAGATTCCAACACTCGGCAATTACTGTCAAAGATCTTTAAATCAAACTTAGGTTGTAAAATGTGTTTAGTTTTGGTTAAATGTGGATGATTAAATGAAAAGTGAGAGAAATGGGATTTAACATTACTAAAGAGGTTCTGGGGTTTGAAAATGATTCCAAACTTGGGATTTAACATTACTAAAGAGGTTCTGGGGTTTGAAAATGATTCCAAACTTGACAAGGAAGGTTAGAAAAACAGAGGAAGGGCGTATATTTAGAATTAGCCAATAGGTTAGAATTGGGTTTAACCAGGGACAAAAGGAAAGCTGAAATTGCAATGGAGTTGGTCGAGCACTTTGGTGTACTGGAGAAATTGACAGTGAGTGCTGTAGAGTTAGTAAAAAAGGATTGCAAATGCAGATAACTTGAGTTAGAAGATTAAAAATTGAGACAAAAAGAAAGAGATAGGAAAGAGAAAGCGAGGTAGAAGTGAAAGAGAGAGAGGAAAAAGAAATAGAGAATTTGAACTTGAGAAGTTGCGCACTAGTCAGCAAAGTCAAGTTAACTGGGTAGAGTTTAAAATAGAAGGTAGGGCTATACTTAAATATGTGAAAACATTGCCATTTTTTGATAAGAAAAATGTGGCTGCCTTTTTTATTTCATTTGAAAAATTGGATAGACAGATGGAGTGGTCAGAGAACTTGTGAGAAAATCTTATGAGGAAAGGCTGAGGCACTTGGGGCTGTTCTCATTGGAGAAGAGAAGGTTTAGGGGAGATCTGATAGAAGTATATAAGATGATTAGGGGTTTAGATAGGGTAGATACTAAGAACCTTTTACCGCTAATGGAGTCAGGTGTTACTAGGGGACATAGCTTTAAATTAAGGGGTGGTAGGTATAGGACCGATGTTAGGGGTAGATTCTTCACACAGCGGGTTGTGAGTTCATGGAATGCCCTGCCCGTATCAGTGGTGAACTCTCCTTCTTTATGGTCATTTAAGCGGGCATTGGATAGGCATTTGGAAGTTATTGGGCTAGTATAGGTTAGGTAGGATTCGGTCGGCGCAACATCGAGGGCCGAAGGGCCTGTACTGCGCTGTATCCTTCTATGTTCTATGTTCTATAATGCTAGTTCAGACTAAGCTGGGAGGCAGAGCTAGTGAGGTAGGTGCAGCGCTGTCAGATGAGGGGCCAAGAGGTTATACAGATGTCAAACAGCCTATTTTGATTGGTTATGAATTGGTACCTGCAGTATATAGAGCACGATTCAGTAACATAATGATGGAACCAGGTCAGACATATAGTGAGTTTGAAAGAGTTAAACGTAGTCATTTTGATAGATGAGCATGGGCCTTAAAAATAGACAAGACATATAAGGCTCTGAAACAGATCATTTTGCTGGAGGAATTTAGAAAAATCGCTTCCAGAGATGATCAGAGTTCATGTGAATGAACAGCAAGTTCGAGAAGTGAGAAGCACGGCAGAGATGGCAGGTCAATATGCTTTGGTGCATGAGCTGCAATTTAGCTTCTAGTAGGATCTTCCTCCTGTGAGAGATGGAAATTGGGAGAAGGGGAGATCCTACTCTACAAAACAAAGTTCGAGAGCACACTGGGAATGGTTTATTTAGGTTAATAAATAAGCCCAAGAGTGTTGAAAGGAGGTGAAAAGCCTCAGGTGTTTTCACAATATCAGAGTGCAACACATAGAATTACAGTGCAGGTGGTTTAAGAAGGAAAAGCTGTCTTCACTGCAATAAGTGGAATAGACAAAGTCACAGTGCAAGTCGTTGAAGAAAGGTCCTGTGGTTAAAAAAATGTGGTAAAAGAAGCTAAGCCAGTGGCATTAGTGGAAGTATTGAAGGAACCCCAAGAAAAGATGAAGAGCTGCAGGAGACTGCTCAGCTTAGGAAGGGGACGGGTATGGAGTTAGCACCTGATCTCTATAAAGAATTCACCTCTGTGGGGAACGTTTACACAGAAGGAACAGAGGTAGAAGGATAACAAGGTATAATTTGTGAGATACGGGATCTGCTCAGTCTCTATTATTCAAAAATAGACTGTGGCACTGGAAAAGCACAACAGGTCAGGCAGCATCTGAACATCGACATATCAGGCACAAGAACTTCATATGGAAAGTGGCGGTGAGGGGGTGTGAAAGGGGGTAAAAGATAAGTAGGTGGGTAGAAGTGGGGCTGAGGGGAAGGTCAGTGGGAAGGCGATAGGAAAATGAAGGTGTGAATGATCGTGATAGGTCAGAGAGAAGGGTGGAGTGGACATATGGGAAGGAAGGTGGACTGTCAGGGGAGTAGAAGAAGGCATTGCTGAGTTGAAAGTTGGATCTGGGTTGAGAATGGGAGAGGGGAGAATTGGAAATTGGTGAAGTCGACGTTGATGCCGTATGGTTGGAGGGTCCCAGCTGTCCTACTGCGATCCACTTCACCCAGTCCTCTGACCACTCACCATCGCCCCCCACCTGCATCTACCTATCGCCTTCCAAGTTACCTTCTGCCCAGCTCCTCCACATCCACCTACGTATCTCTCAGAACTCTTTACCCCCATCCCACAGTTGCCTTATGAAGTTGTTATGCCTGAAACGTCGATTCTCCTGCTCCTTGGTTGCTGCCTGTCCTGCTGTGCTTTTCCAGCGCCACACCTTTCAACTCTGATCTCCAGTATCTGTAATCCTCACATTCGCTCAGCATCTAAAAGTAAATGATGAAAGTATTTGTACTCTTTCTGACATGTTACCTGAGAGAGTGATAATTTGTGGAATGGGAACAGAAATTTAGTGCTCCTATGTGTAAGGCCGAGTTGGAGATCCAAATCAAGATTGGGGACGTAACAGTGGGAGTGAGTGACAGACCGTCAATTTCAGAAATACCGTTTTATTCTTGAGAACGATTTAGCAGGGTCCAAGGTGAGAGTGATACCTTTTGTGGTGGCGAAGTCAAAGGAAGACCAGGGGATTGATCAGTTAAAAGACGAATACCCAGGAAATTTTCCAGACTGTATAATAACAAGATCTCAATGTCTTAGGTTACAGCAAGAAGCAAAATGTAAAGAGAAAGACAAAGAAGCATAAGTTTCATTAGCTGGTTCGCTGTTCATGTAATAGTGCAGGAAAAACCTGAACAGGCAGAGGGTCAGGCAGAGATGTTTAGTCCTGAAAGGCTAATGGCCTTACAACAGAAATTTACATAAATTGATGTATACTCAGAAAAGGAATCAGAATATATTGTTGAGCGTTAGCAACAACTTAAAGATAGAATCCTAAATGAAAATGGAAATCACGGCAGTATAGTGCAGAGGAGAAATGGGCCAAAGTTGACCAGATTGTGTTGGCAGGAAGTGTTACGGGGATTACATGAACTACCTGCAGGAGGTCACCTGGAAGGTTCAGGCTAATGTATGAAAGCATTTCTACTGGAATGCACAAGGACGTGTTTATTCTTTGCTGTATGTGTCATACATGCCGAATGGTAGGAAAGCCACAGGCAGGACGAAAAAGCAGAGTCTTTGTTGCCAATTCTTACAATCGACGGACCTTTCACGTGGGTTATGATTATTTGTGTAGGCCCTGTTTCTAAACTAAAAGCGAAAATAAATATTTCCTAAACATAATGGATGTGTCTGACAGATTACCAGAGGCACTTCCATTACAGATTATTCAGCAAAAAGGGTGGTGGAGGGGTTGTATCTTTCCTTACTCAGTACGGGCTACCCAGAGATTTCCCATCAGTCCAAGGGAGTCATTTTAGCATTCGGCTGTTTAAGTAAATCATGGATAGCTCAGGCATACAGCTCTTCAAATCAAGTGCGTCCCAACCTGAATCGCATGGAGCCTTGGAAAGTTGGCATCAGACGATGAAGACCATGATTACAGCGTACTGTCAGGGTTGGCCAAATGATTGGAATATAGGTGTCCCATTAAATTGCTTGCCATTAGAGATGCCACGATCTACTCAGTTTACTCCCTTTGAGTTAGTATTCGGGCATGAAGTGTGAGGTCTTTTGGAATTAATTAAAGAGAAATTAACAGGACCGAAGTCAGAGATCTCACACTTGGAATATGTATCTGAGGTGAGAGAGAGATTAGAGTATGTGAGTTAGCTAAACAGCAAATGAAGAGGGTAAAGCATAGAATGAAGTAAGTGGCAGGTACAAAGAGTGAAATGTGATTTTTTCTCGTGGGGGTGCCACCAATAGTGAGAAATCCCTTCAAATCCAGGTTTAGTGTCCCCTTCCAAATGGAAAAGAAGTACAGTCAGCTAAACTGTCTGTTAAAGATGCTGGATATAAAAACAGGTAACAGGTATGTCATGTGATTGCATTGTAATCTTACTAATATAGAGATAAGGAACTAGGGAAATAAGTGTTAGTCACTGCCCTGCAGAGTGAGGGATCAAATACGGATGTCATGGAGTTTGACGTGATGCACAATCCTTTAATTAACAAGGAAGTCCTTGAGGAGTGGGAGAGGATAGCGAGCTGTCTGTTGCAGGAGCAATGAACCCAGTTGATTTTCATTGCAACAGTATGAGAACATTTGCAGAACCATTATGGGGGGACTTACGCTTTTGTGTATGGGGTGGAAGTAGGGAATGCTATTCTGATAAACAACATTCCTGCAGGCTTAATCCTCACAAAGCCACCGAGGTCCAGAAAGATGTGGATGCAATGGTCATCGAAGACATCATTGGACCTAGTCAGAGCGGGTGGTGTACGCTGATTCTGTTATTTCCCAAACCTGATGGGGCCCAGCGATTTTTTGTCCACGATCAGAAGGTCAATAAATTCAGATTCCTATCCAATATCAAGATTCGAAGACGGCATACTTAAAGTTTGACAAACCACACACATCACAAAGTTGGATTTACTGCATGATTATTGGCAGCCAACTTTATTAGAGAAAGTGAAACAAGTTTCTGCGTTTGTAACCTTAAAGGGCGACATCAATTCAAAGTAATACTCTTTGGAATGAATAATACACCATCCACATTCCAAAGACTCGTGAACAGAGTTGTGGCCAGGTTAACAAATTGTGCAGTTTATCTGTTAGATGCAGTGATCTTTAGCAAGTCATGGAAAGATCACATGTTACAGTTGGCAGAGCTCTTTGAACGATTGCAAGAAGGAAAACTGATAATAAACGTAAAGAAAACAGAATTTGCGAAGGCAGAAGTGACGTTCTTGGGGCATTACAATGGACATAAAAGGTTGACCCCATGGAACATAAAGACGAAGGGCTTTGAGGAATTTCCACAACCATCCTCGGTGGAAGAGGAGCTTCGATTTTTGGGACTGAGTGGATTCCATTGGAAGCTTGTTGCAAACTTCAGCAGCGTCGTGGAACTGCTGATGGGTTTACTGAAAAATACTTAAAATGTTGGTGTATAGAACAGTTCCAGCAGGCATTTGAGAATGCAAAAGAAGCATTGACTACCGCACCACTTTTACCTGCACAAAATATTTTGTAACACTTCAAAATTGCAATTGTTGCTAGTGATATAGAGGTTGGAGAGGTATTGATGCAGGAACATGATAATGGAATGGAATGGCCAATTGGCTACCTGTCAAAAAGAAATCGAACACCCACCGGAAAGAAAGTGCTCCACTCTTGAAAGAAGATTATCAGGTTTGGTACTGGCCTGACAATACGCGATTGTTTATGTGACAAACGGGTTGTCGGAGATGAATGTATAAAACTACAATCCTTTTGCATTTTTTGAAAGATTTAAAGACTAAAATATGTAAATATTTCATTGGAGTCTGACGTTACCAACTTTTAACTGCCAAAATATACATGTTGTGGGCTGTACAATTGTGATAGCAGATGTGTCATTGCAGATTTAAAGGAAAAAGTGCAGAATATATTTGAATTCTGATTGAATACACATTACGTATGTGTGCAGAATTAATATGAAAGTTATAAGTTAGATTAATTACTTTTGCATTTCATAGTTTTGGGATTCAGAATTACAGGAAAAGAAATAAAGCCATCTTTTCATTCTGATGTTTCATTTCTTTTTTTCTGAAAAGGACGAGGGTGGGGGGAAAGGTGATATGCAGCTGAAAGCACGTCTGGTCACTTTCAGACCGAACTGATTTTGCTGAATATAATGTACAGCCAGAACTGCCAGCTAATAGTAAGTTTTTTCCAAATGTTACAGTTGTCTGGTAAATTGATACCTGAGGTTTGGTTGCTGTTTTGATTAGAATTAGTTTAAATAATGCCCAGGATACCAGAAGACAATGGTATTTGAATATCATTGTTCTAATACGTGGAAATAATCAAATTATGAGAATTTATTGTGTCGCGAGGAGTATATGCACCTGGCACTTTGAAATCTAGATGGACAGTAACTGGCATTGAACAGCAGAGCAACTGCTGTCGAGCTGGAGAGGTAACTAGCCACCTAACACACTGTCTAAAATATCTTTTCATGTAAAACCTAGTCGCAGTTAAAATCAAAGGAAGATGACCCATGAATGTCAGCAGCTGGAAGAGTGAAGACAGCAGAGGAGTCAGAGACTGTGTGGTCTTTAGATTAATTGAATGTAATGTTTCAGACGTGGGGTTATAGGAACAGCGTTTTTTCCGAGTTGGAGTCATATAGATAGCAATTAAGAAAAGGGGATCTTGTATTTGTGAATAGTTGTTGTTGATGATGACTATTAAAGTTAATATATTAAATTGTTATTTTTCTTTAAATTGTGGCATGTCGGAGTTTTGTCACTCATATATTAACAAATTACACGGCAAAGTGAGCTTTTCTGGGTGTTTGCTTTAATTAACAAAGGGGTTTGACCTCCGCATCGTAAATGTCCATTCACGCTAACACCATTTCCTTGCACTTGCTCCATATCCTTCGAGCCCTTTCCTATCCATATATTTGTCCGAATGCCTTTTAAGTGTTGTTAATGTACCCCCCTCAATCGCATCCGCTAGCAGCTCTTTACATCTGCATACCAGCCTCTGTGTAAAAACGTTGCCCCTCAGGTTCCATTTTCTGCTTCCATCTAACCTTAAACTGATGCCCTCTGGTCCTTGATTCTCTAAACCTTGGAAAAAGAATGAGAGCATTCACCATATTCATGCCCATCATGATCTTATGTAACTCTATCAGTTCCCCATACTGTCTCCTCTGTTCTAAAGAATTCCGAGATTATCCAAACTCTCCCTTTAACTCAGACCATTGGCTTGTGGCAAGATCGTTGAAAATTTCTTGTGCATTTTTTCTAGTTTAATAACATCTTTCCTATAACAAAGTGACAAAAACTGAACACAATACTTCAAGTATGGCCTCGCCAAAGCCTTGTATATCTGGAACATAACTTCCACTGATGAAGGCCAGCGTGCCAAAAAGCCTACTGTCTACCTGTGACTCCATTTTCAGAGAACCGTGAACCTGGACCTCAATGTTTCTCTGTCCACTACCCCCATTAAGGCCCTACCATTCATCATGAAACACCTATCTTGATTTGACTTTCCAAAATACAAAACCTCACACCTATCTCTGTTAAACACCATTTGCCAGTTCTGGGCGCACTTCCCCAGTTGATCAGGGTCTTGTTGCATTTTATGATAACCTTCCTCATTGTCCACGATACTGAATATTTTAGTCTCATTTGCAAATTTAATCATCACGCTTGTTACAATCTCATTCCTATCATTGATAAGAAATAACAAACAATAATGGGCCCAGCACTAACCCCTGAGATTCTCCACTAGTTCACTAAAATCCTTCAGGAAAGGCAAATTGCATTCTTATCTGGTGTGGCCTGCACTTGACTCCAGACCCACAACAATGTGCTTGCCTCTTATCTGCCCTGTGGGCAATTATGATGGGTAATACATGCTACCTATCCAGCAATGCCCTCATCCAAAGAGTGACTAAACAATACGTTACAGGCCTCCAGTCCTACAAGCTTCTTTCCACTATTAACCTCTCCTTCCTAACATCAAGCCAATTGTGTATCCAATTTGCCTGCTCTCCTGCATTCTATGCCATCGAATCTTCCAGAGCAGCCTATCGTGTGGAACCTAATCAAAGGCTTTACGGAAATCTATAAAGACTACGTCTACTGCTCTCTATGCCTAAAGCCATGTTCTTGCAGTTATGAATCCTTGCTGAGAGAGTATTTGCGGCAATCTCGATAGATTTGATCTCCTTTGAAGCAAAGATCATCGCAGCAATCTCTTCTCGCTTCCTATAGTATCCTAGGGCATATCCTGTTTGGCCAAATAAATTTATACGTGTGTTTCTCAAATTTTTAAACACATCCTCCTGTTCTCACAAATCCACCTGTTTCATGCTGTCCTCAGAAACATCAAGGTCCCTCTCATTAGTGAATACTGAAGCAACACATTCATTAAGAACCTCCCCTACCTCCAACTCCTTGCGCAATCGCCTTCACTATGCCTATCAGCCCCTCCCTCACTCTGGCCATCCACTTGTTCTTCACATAAGTGTAAAACTTCTCAGGTTTTACTTTAATCGTACTCGGCAAGGCTTTATCATGCACACTTTTATCTCTCCTGAGTTCATTCTTCAATTCCTTCCTGGTTACCTTGCAACCTTCTAGAGCCCTGCCTAACCCTTGCCTCCTCAACCTTAAGTAAGCTTCACCCTTCTATTGACTAGATGTTCTAAAGTGGGAGTTGCACATCCTGTCACTTCCAGCATGGGCTGTAAGTTTCCCGACAGTGGGCAGTGATCAAACACAGTGTTACTGAGTCATGCACTGAGATGGTGGACACAGCTCTACATGCTGGAAGGATAACTGCACCAGGTTTACAGAGTTATTCACTGCACAGCTCCCCTGTACAGATTGCTGGATTGCATTGATCACTACACTAACCTCGGCTATACAGTGCTTCTCGCTGAATCGATATCTCATCTGGATTATGATGTCTGATTCTGTGAGTCTAATTTGGTATCGTCCATAACTGACCATTTGAGCTGATCTGTCAGTATATTTATCTTATGTTCTTATTCTTGTTATTGAACACACCAGCGTCTGACTCCTCCACCTAATCACATTTCTCTGAGAAGAGCCATGTTTATTCAACTTGTTGATCATCTAAGCATCCAAATATAACAGGACTATCCGAATTTCTATATCTTAACCTGACCATTGATGCTCATATTTCTGAATCCCCGGGAACGTAATTGTGACGTTCATAAACAATGTGCAAAGTGCATGCCTCACGCTCTTCTATACTTCCTTAATGTATCAAGAGCTGGCACTGTGTCTATTCACCGAATATCTGTGTTTGTCCCTCTCAGCTGATCATGAGGTCAGTTACACGAGGAAGGCCCTCGAGTATTATTGTTAAGTAACAGGCATAAACTTGTAACTGAGGGGCTCCGGACTGACTCCTGTTATTGGAAAGTTAGTCGAGGTGCTGGGAATGGTTTTCAGTCGTTTGTGCTGTGAGCTGCCTCAGACATTCAGGGAGACCTGAGCATTTGGTGACCCAAGTCTGGATGGAGCATGTAGATATTAACAGCATCTGAGCCTGTAACATGAACAACAAATGGAGCAGAGGCTGCAGAGAGGGGAAGCTCTGAAACCACAGTGTGAGTGTGTGTGGGGAAGGGGATCTGCTGTATCCACCCCGGGCTTTGCAGGACAAGCTTCCCAAGATTCACTTATCCCAGGAGCAGAGTGTGAGTGGACACTGATTGAAAAAGCAGCTGGTCACAGAGCGGCGTCACCTCCTTCAACACGACCTTCAGCTTCACACCAGGGGGAGGACAGTGCTACCATTGGGTTTTAGGGTCACAGTTTCATTTAGCTTCTATGTTCCTGAACTTTCCAGGCAGGAGTGGGTGACGGCTCCATCATCTCTCCGATATCAACATCAGTGTCATCATTCAGTGACAGAGGATATATTTGGTGGATGAGAGCAATAGGCCAGCTGGGAACATCAGGCACGAGGTGAACAGTGTGATGGAGCGCCACTTGCCATGTCTGAACGACTCAGAGTGAACCCTCCAGTACACACAGTATCATCAAGTCCAGTAATCCCTCTGTATTTCAGTAACATACTGCCTGCCGTTCTTCCTGGAAGAAAATGATAGGTTATATATGACATTAAATCCCACCTGCCAAACTTTTACCCATTGATTAGCCTGTCCATATTCATTTACAAACTCTTTAACTTCCATTGGATAATTTAATTTCCTGCTTATATTAGTTCCATTGGCAAACATAGTGACAGTACATTTGTTCAACTTCTCTAGCTCATTGATATAGATGCTAAATAGTTGAAGACCCTGCACTAGTCACTGTGTGACCCTACTGGTTACATTTTTTAAACTGATTATAACTGATTTATCCGGAGTGCCAGTTTTCTGTTTAATAATCAGCCCTTCTCCATTCCTGTGCTCCCCCATTCGAAGGGCTGAATAAGGACGAGGAACATCAGTCAGCAATCCAGCCGCTACAGGCTGCTCCACCATTGAATATAATCATTTCTGATGTCAGCCTGTTCCACCATTGAATACAATCGTATCTGATGTCAGCCTGCTCCAGCATTGAATACAATCATACCTGATGTCAGCCTGCTCCACCATTGAATACAATCATATCTGATGTCAGCCTGCCCCACTATGGAATAAAATCTTACCTGATGTCAGCATGCTCCACTATGAAATACAATCGTATCTGATGTCAGCATTCTCCACCATTGAATACAATCATATCTGATGTCAGCCTGCTCCACCATTGAATACAAGCATGGCTGATGTCATCTCGATCTCAGTCGCACTTTCCGGCCCACTCTCCATATCTCTTCAGTTATTCAATATCCCAACATCCACTGCACTCTGGAACAGTGAATTACACAGATTTACAATCCTTTGAGAGAAGTTCTCTCATCACTGTTTTAATTCCTCTCCACTTATCCTAAAACTATGATCACTTGCTGTGGATTGCCCACATGAGGCAACACCCAATGCATGTCGACATTATCAATCACCTTTATCATTGTCCAGACCTCAGTGACAACTCCTTCCATTTTTCTAAACGCCAGAAAGTATAGACCTGAACTGCTCAATCTCTCTTCAGAGGACAAACTCCTTATCTCTGGAATCAGTCTAGTAAACCTCTTCTGAATTGCCTCCATGGTAATTACATCCATCCTGCAGTCAGGCCACTAAAACTGTACACAGTAACTCAATTGTGATCTCACAAATGCCTGGCATTATTGCAGCAATACCTCCCTTGCTTTATAATCTATTCTTCCATAAATAAATGCCAAATTTGCAGTTGCCTTTCTCATTATCTGCTATACCTGCATCTGTGTTTTTTGCGATATGGATGAGGATACAAGATCCCTCTGTACCTCAGCACTCTGTAGTTTCCTTCTATTTGGGTAGTAAGTTGGGTGGCATGGTGGCACAGTGGTTAGCACTGCTGCCTCACAGCGCCTGAGACCCGGGTTCATTTCCCGACTCAGGCGACTGACTGTGTGGAGTTTGCACGTTTTCCCCGTGTCTGCGTGGGTTTCCTCCGGATGCTCCGGTTTCCTCCCACAGTCCAAAGATGCGTGGGTCAGGTGAATTGGCCATGCTAAATTGCCCATAGTGTTAGGTAAGGGATAAATGTAGGGGTATGGGTGGGTTGCGCTTCGGCGGGTCGGTGTGGACGTGTTGGGCCGAAGGGCCTGTTTCCACACTGTAAGTAATCTAATCTAATCTAAGTTGCCTTTCTGTTACACTGATCAAAACGGCCTCATACTTCTCATTGTTTCACTTCATCTGCCAAATAATGGCCCAACCTATCCTTAACCATTCATTACAATTTCTCACGTGAGTCAGTGTCTTCTGAAAAACTGATTATAACATGTCCATCTCCTCAAATAAGTGATTGTATTGATTGCTATTAGTTGGAGCCTGAGCCCTATGGTATTTTTTGGAAACAGAAAATGAACCAGTTTTTCCACCTCACTGCAATTCTTTGTTTCGCCAGTCCTCCATCCAAGCGAATAAATTACTTTTAACCATACGCGATCTTCTGCAGATTAATCTTTTGTGCACACCTTATTAAATGTCTTCTGCAAGTCCTGATTTTACACCTCCAGTATCCCCATTATGCAGCTTGCTTATCACATTCTTAAAGACTCAAACAAATAATGAAAATACGATTCATTCTTTGTAGAATTATGTTGATTCTGATGGATTGTAGCTTGACTCTGCAAATGTCCTTTCATTATTTCCTGAATAATCAATTTTACCAAGTTTCTTAAATTACAGCAGTTTTCTCACTACTTTATATTCCATCGTGAAGGTGATAAGCTTGAATTCTCACCTCTATATATTCTCTTGTTCCCTTCTATCCTGTATAATTGACACATGGTGTGAAATGAACTACTCTGGTTGCTGTGTAAGAGGGATGAGTGGCTGAATGGACTCTTTATCTTCCCTGTGCACAAAATCAATGGGCTGATATCAAAACAAAATTAAAAAAACATAGATTAAACCAAGCTGAACCAAGTCAATTTGAATGAAATTACATGAAGTTACAACACCCAGCACAATCCTACCAAAGCTCCCCATCACCGGGAGCATGAGTTGCCATACCCGTATTTGTTCAGAATTCTTCCTCTCAGAGAATTCTGGGCCACCAGACACAGCCCTCACCGTTACACAAATGCACTGACCAATATAGCCAATAAAACCATGTCTATATGGTTGAAATAGTGCCGCCACGTCCTATAACAATGTTCCTTTTTCTGGTGCCCATATTCATAAGGAAGTCCAGGAGGCGGGCTCCACAACACCACATTCAGAGTCCTGGACGGTTTCCTGGAACCCAGTTATCAGAATGTCCTTCCTCACACCAAATGAAAGAATACCAACCAACTTCTTCCCATGCAAGTCCAAAGAGGGAAGGTTCAGCGAACCCCTTCCAAATCTCTTCCTATAATGCATCAATACCTACGAAACTTTTGGCATGAGCACAAGCAATAAGTAAGAGTACCAACATCCATTGTACATTTGGCGCACACTGGGGACTCTCCTTTCTTAAATTTGACAAGCTGTTCTGGTGTCAATTAAACACTGTTGAGGACCTTAACCGCATAGCCTGCGTCGTATTGCAAATTGAAATCTTCCTTACGGTCTCCCAAACATCTTCCCACTCCTCTGGTGAGAACTCCACCCACAATTCCTGAGCCCAGATTCCATACAGCCGCTCTATATCCTTTGAGACACTACCTCTTAATAAATGATAGAGGGTGCTGGCCGAGAGAGCACCTGTGAACTGAAGCACTCTTCTCTCCATTTCCAACTTATAGGGACGAACCATTAATGTGGTCTTCTTTTCTGTATAAAATTCCTCATCTGAAAGTAACGAAAGAGCCCCCTCAAGATAACTCATATTTCTGGCTCAGCTGCTCGAAAGCCATCCTCACCACCACGTCAAATAATTCTCACAAACAGGAAACTCCTCTGGACTCCCAGAGCCGAAAGCCAGAATCCATCAATCCCAGCTGGAATCTTACCAATCCTACAATGGGAGTAAAAGGGGAAGTTTATTTTTGCAAATTGCCCTCACTTTGTCGCATAATTTTTCAGGCTTTAACTATGTTAGGTACAACTGAATTTCTGCAATGCTCCATAACAGTCCTCACCTTGTCCATGAACAACAGATTAACGAGCGGGCATTTTGCCTGGGATTCCTCAATGTCCAGCCAAACTAACCGCAGATCTTTGCAAACTCAATCAGCCACATACGATTCCAGGGAACTTAGTTGGTATTTGTCAATGTCCAGAAAATTCACACCCTCATCTCCTACAGAAGCTGCAATTTGGCGAGCTTCATAACAGGCCACCTGTGGTGCCAGATAAACAAGACTAACCAACTGTTAAGCCTCCATAGCACCGGCCTGGAGAGCATCAAAAGTACCATTCGCATGGGATAGAAGAAATGAGAAGTACATTCATTTTAACCGGAGGTATTCTACCCAACAGGATATTGGAATATCTTCCCAGAGCCAAAGCTCCTGTCTTATACTCTCGAGCATCTGCACGAAGTTTGCTTTATATAATTGACCGAAGGCCGGTGTGATAAAAATGCCTAAATAGAGAAAACTTTCTTGTGACTATCTGAAAGGGAGTCGGATTACACCCCCCATAATCAGGTACTCGAATAACACCCCAACAGGCATGGCCTCCGATTTCATAAAATTGATGTTATACCCTGCAAAAGATCTAAAGAAATCAATCACTTCTATTAAACGGGGCAAAGATATCATAGGGTTAGTTAGAGAGAGAAGAACGTCATCTGTGTTAAGGATGATTCTATGCCTTCCTGACATTACTACCCATTCAGTTATATTTGGGCCCCTCTGGATGGCCTCTGCCAACGGCTCAATCACCAATACAAATAATACTGGTGAAAGGGGCACCCTTGTCGGCTGCCTCTGCCGATGCTAAAATTATACCATTAGACCTTATACTATTAGTGAGAACTGCTGCTGCTTTAGCGTCACTATATAATTCAGCCATCCACCAGGCAAAGACACCTCCGAGGCCAAAAGGTGTCCAGACATATAAGAGATATGGCCACTGCACCCAATCAAATGCTTTCTCTGCATCCAGGGAGACTAACAAGCCTGGAATCGACCTTGCTGGCACACCTGAACCTTATTTAGCACTGTCGTCATATTAATAGGGGACCTGCGACTCCCAATTAAACCTGTGTGTTCCTCTTTCACAATGAAGGAAAATATCTACTCCAGCCTCAAGGCTAGTATTTTCCACAAGATTTTAAAGTCTACATTTTTAATAACAGTACAGGTCTATACGAATGGCCAATCCTCTAGTGCTTTCCCTCTCTTGAGAATAAGTGAAATATTTGCTTTTCTCTGAGAGGATGGGAGGCGGTTCTGTCTACAAAAATAATTGAATATATCCAACATTGGCCCAGCCACCATGTCTATGAACTCCTTATAAATCTCATTTTGCAAGCCATCTGGGCCAGTCGTTTTACCACTCTGGAGCTGCCTTACCGCATCCTGTATCTCTTGGATTGTCAGAGGAGCATTCAAAAGAGACTCCTGCTCTGAAGTTATACCTGGGAGGTCCAGGGTCTTAAAAAGGACTCCGTTTTCACTAATCTGTCCGCACAATCCTCTGACTGGAGCAACCCAGAGTAGAACTTACTGAATGCTGCATTAACCCTTTTTGGATCGTAAGTGATAGTACCAGCACCCTCTCTATTGGATGTAATAGATTGGGGGCACTCTTCTTTCTGGCCAAGTGCACCAAGTACTTTCTCAGTTTAGCTCCATACTCTAATAACCTCTGTTTCACAAAGGAAACCTCGCTCTTTGCTGTCTCGGTGAGCGCAGTGTTCAGAGTAGCCCGGAGGGCTGTAATCTGCTGCAACTTAGTTACAGACAGTCTGTCAAAGTATGCTGTCTCAGCTGCCTTCATTTAAGCCTTGAGCATAAGCTACTGCTTTCCCTTCTACCGCTTCCGTGTCACCGAGTAAGAAATAATCAAACACCTTGCATAGGCTTTGGCAGTCTTCCAGAACACAGACGAATAACTGGCCGTACCCAACTTAATGTCCCAATAAAAACTTGAATTCAAGCGAATTTAAATACTCAATTAATTTGCTATCTTTCAGGAGGCAAGGATCCATGCGCCAGTGCTGGGAGCCTGTCACAACGCCATCGGCCTTAACATCCATGTACACTGCTGCATGATCAGAATATTGCAGGGCAGCATCGAATTTAAAAAGGTCAATGGGGCAAGAACTATGTCAATCCTGGTACAGCACTTACGTGGGTTAGAAAAAAGGTGAAGTCTCTACCTTCAGGGTGAAGACATCTCAAACGTCCACCAACGCTGCTCCTTGTTCAGGTCCACCAGCTGCCTTGATGGCGGGGAAATGCCCGTGAGACCCCTTGACATCCTATCCACTTCGGGGTCCATAAGTCGTTTAAACTCTCCCCTTTAATTGTACAATGTTCACCAATGGTCATCAACCTGGAGAGCGCATCCATTAGAAATTTGAGGGGGTGTGCTGGAGGCAATATTATACAATGTCCCATATTCCTCTGCACGTAATAAAGCTTTAAGGATCGGAAACCACTCACGTTCGTCCTTAATTTGGTCAAACAACTGAAGTGGAATGTTTGTATGAATGAGTGAAGCTACTCCTCTACTTTTCGAATTAAAGGACGAAATAAATACCGGACCGAACCTTTCCTGCTGTAAATTTAAGTGCTCCTTATCAGTTAGATGTGTTTCTTGTAATAAGGCTACATCAATCCCTTCCTTTCTGACACTTGAAAATACCTTTTTTCTCTACATCGGTGAGTGACTCTCCTTAACCTTCCACATGCACCATTTAAACAAGCGCTTAGCCATGGCAATCCGAAGCAGCCCATAACCCACTAGGAGAAAAACCCTACTTACAGCGCATCAAGTGAAAGCAGTAAACAGTTCATACAAATTTGAAAATATAACTACAATAACAACCAAATCAAAACTTCTAACAGCTATTTCTAAAAGGAACCAGCATATAACACAAATAAGTGGAGATTTTCTCCCTTCCTGCAGAGGGTGTCCATAATACCCATTAATCCCCCATGGCTTCTCCTAGCTGAAGCCGCTCCCCAAACCCAGGCAAAACCATGTTTAAAAAGTATTGCACGCGTCTTACAACAAGAAAATTTAAAGTGTGCATTCAATCCATCCCATACGTACTTAGACCCGAGGCAGTCCTGGTGAAACAAAATATAACAATCTCCACCATCCCCAAACCCCCTTTCTTATTCCAAGTTAAGTGAGAGAAACGAAAAGCAAATGATAGAAAAACAGAGGATAATTGGAATGGAAGAAGAAAGGAGAACAGAGAGAAAAGGGAAAAAATGGGACTTCCACATAGTAAAAAAAGGAGGTAAACCAGGCAAATCCCAGAGAAATCAAAGACAACATAATTATCCATACTATTTGAACCAGCCAGCCTATTTTAAAGTGTACAGGAAGTCCTTTGAGTTTTCTGGTGAGTCAAAATTAAACACAGACCCTCCGTGGCTGAAACATAATATTGCCAGATATCTTACCAGAATATTCACAACCCTCAGGCTCCTTTTTCCCTTATCAAAGGCCTGCCTCTTGCGGATCACCGCCGTAGGGAAGTGTTCGAAAAACATAATTCGTGATCCTTTGTAGATCAGAACCTATGGATCCTTCTCCAGAGCTCGAAAAGCTTACAGCACTTTTCTTTTCTCTATCGTGTTGGACTTGTATGTGGACTGTGTGGAGTTGCTGGTCTGATCTAGGCTTGTGCACTGCGACCCGGTAGGCCCACTCGATACACACCCAGTCTGCCCCTGACTTCCAGTTTCAATATTTGTATGAGCTATTGCTACAAGAAGCTGACGAGCTGGTCTTCTTCCCATTCTGGCAGGCCAACCAGGCTGATGTTCTTCTGACAGACCCGATTTTCTAGGTCGTCGACCTATTCTACTAAGGCCCTTACCTACCATTCCAGGGCTTAGACCCGACCCACCGAGGATTCTGCCGTGGTTTCCATAGCTGCGGTCCGCAGTTCCACCTCGACGATGTGTGGCCCGAGACGCTGGGTCTCCTGGTCCTGCTTCTGCAGCTTGGCTGAGATCAGTTCCAAGTTGAAAATGTGTTGCTGGTTAAAGCACCGCAGGTTAGGCAGCATCCAAGGAACAGGAAATTCGACGTTTCGGGCCAGAGCCCTTCATCAGGAATACATCAGAAGATGTTTCTTGTAAGGGGAGACAATGGAGAACTATTGGATGTGATATAGTTAGATATTCAGGTGGATGTTTAAGAGTTCAGAAAGTGAATAGTAAATAAAATTGAACCAATGGAGTGCGGGGCGACTTTTGGAAATGGAAGGGTAAAAGTGAAGTTGGCCTTCATTTAATGGAAATTGGAATATCGAAGTAAAGGTGTTCTGCATAGATGGCATGCAGTGTGGATGAGATTATACCTGTGTTCTGCACTGTTTCAAAGAATGAGAGGTGATCTCAGGAAAACTTAGAAAATTCACCCGCAACTGACTGACTAGTACAGGGGCATGGAGAAGTGCAGCAGGCAAAGTTAGGGGGAACCCAAGATGTCCAACAAAAACATCAAGCTGAACAGAATAACCAGGGAAAACTTAGGACCCATTTCGAAACCAAGGGGGTAATCAGTATTTGAAACTGGGGAACATTGATAGCCTGTGACATGTGAGCCTCACATCTGTTTTAGTTGGGAGAAGGAAGATGCAGGTACAGAATTCAAGAAGATGGACTGGGAAGTTCTCGAACAGATTGATATAAGATGCAAGTTGAGACTGATGTTTTAGGATGATGTAACGTCCAGATGAGTTGTGCCGCAGGATGCTGTTTGAGACAAGAAAGGAAACGTCCTGACCTAAATGTTTAAGTCGAATCTGACCACACAAGGGAGGTGCTAGAGAACTGGAGAACAGCTATGTGATCCCAAGTTACTGGAAAGGTGGTAGGGATAGACCAGTGTACCACAGCGAGCAGTGCAGTGTATCTAATTATTTGTGGGATTCATAAATGATGCAAATGTGAATGTGTAGGAGTGGTGGGGGTGGGGACTGAGTGTAATAAGTAATTTTGCGTTTGAAACAAAGATTGGCCAGGTGGTTGGCAGTGAGGAGAAAGGCCTTGCGTTACAGGAAGATATAGGTGGAATGGTCAGATGGTCAGATCACTGGTAGATGGAATGGAACCCTGATAAATGTGAGGTGATGCACTTTGGAAGAATGAGTCAGACAGGGAAGAATTCAATGAATAGCAGAACACTAGGGAGGTCAGAGAGTGTTTCTCCAAACATCCCTGAATGTGACTGGACAGTGCAATAGCCAGTTCAGAAATCTCACGGGACTGTAGACACAGTGTTCATTCATGGAGGCGATAGAATATGAGTTAAACATGCCATTGGTTAGGCCAGAGAAAGAATACTGTGTGCAGTTCTGGCATTACAAAAATGGTTTTGGTTTCTCAGTAACATCAGAAGCTATTGGGGTCTCCACAGAGTTGAAAGCTTCAATGGAATTCTCCTGGCTGCAACACTCTCTAAATTTTCACTTGGTTTGTTTTCCCTCCCCGATTGGAGAACTGCATCTAAGAATTTGTGTCTGATCTTTCCTTTTTGTCAAGTACATGTTTATTGAACATTACTGTATCAGAACACTGAATTATTAATAGCATCTAGGCCAATGCCTTCAAATATTTTTGAGGAGCTCTGCTGTCATCCATAACATGTGACTCATTCTCTTCCTGTGAATTTGGTTGGAGGCACTAAATGGGCTATCTATACACTTCTCCAATAATTTCATTGAGCTGAATGTGTTCCCCATATACATGTGAAGCTAACATGAGGCGCTGAATAATCTCTTCCTTTTAACTGTGGAAATGTGCAGTGTCCAGCAGCACTGTTACATGAATATTACCAATACTTCCAACAGCACAAGCCTGAATGTTGTCTAGGTCTTGCTGCACATATACACAGACTAGTTCAGGAGCTGAAGGGGGCATTTTTCCTGAATATTGTGGGATCTTCAATGAACACCCCCACTTCTAATCTTATGGCGGGGGCAAGATATTTATAAAGCAGCTGAAGATGTTTGTACTGAGGAAGCTACCTTGAGGATCTTTTGCAGACATTTTCATTACTGCATGGATTTTTGTACACAAATCACAATCATTGTGCTTTATGCTTTAAATCACTCCAACCAGAGAAGTTTGCAACTCATTCACATTTTGTGAAATCTTGCTCAGGCGCCTTGAGACCAACATCAGTTAAATTCTGCCTTGATGTCAGGGCTGGTCACTCTTCCTTGAGCCCTTGTTTTCACGTCTTTTGTTCATATCAATAGGTCACAGTGTGGGAGCAGGGAGTGCTTTTTGAACAGTCAGAGGTGAGAGCTCTGCAGAATTGGCCATGAAAGAGGATATTAGACCTTATGATCTTATTGTGGATGATGACATGCTTATGTGTGTGTGTGTTGGGGGGGGGGGGTGCGGCGTGTGAATGAAAGACATATCCCTGTTTCTGGCATCCTCACATTCTATTATTGGATAGTAGAGGATTTTATTTTCCTGCAAGCTCTGTTATTGAATGTTGTCTAATTGTCTTGATGATCTCTGGTTGAGGTATAGGAGCTGTATTCACAGTGAAACTGGGTCTACAACATGACCAACAAATGAAGCATAAGTTGCCGGGAGGGGTGAGCGACCTATTTGCTACCAGCCTGGGTTTTCCAATTACATTTTCCAACCCAGCCCAAATTGTGTGTGACAGTTTTGAGCGGCTGAATGATCTCTTTTGTTTCTGTGCACCAGGGTATAACAGTAAGTAGCCTCTAACTGCTTCTGTCTAGCAGGTTTGAGGGGCTTAATGGAACACAGAAACATGGGACTATGGAGTAGGAGTGGGTATTGAGACACTTAGAGCCTGCACCACCAGGCACTAAGACTGTGGATGATCAGGTTGTGGAATCAGACCTACTTTCCTGTCTGTATCCCATTATCCATGATTCAATTCTCTATCAAATATTTAACTAACTCAGCTTTGAATCAATGTAGACAAAGAGGCATCTCAAAATTGTGGAGAAGAGAATTCCCACATGAAATGCTTGTTTAGAACGTCTCCTCATCCCACTCATAGAGTCATGTAGCATGCACGTTTTTCAGGACTGATCAGACATCCCAATCTGATCGAGTCTGATTTGCCAGCATTTCGCTCATGTTCCTCTATACCTCCTTATTCAGATACCCATCAACATGCCAGACCCCACCAATTCCTCAGGCAGATAATCCCTTCTGCAGAGCTCCCTCTGTATGAAATCATTGCCTCGAAGTTCCATCTAAAATATTCCTCTCGCACCTTAAACCTATACCTTCTATTTTTCGAATCCCCTATTCTGGGAAATAGACTTTGTCTATTTAAAAATCCATGTCCCGTATGATTTTATAAACCTCCATAGGGTCAGCCCTAAGTCCGTGATTCTACAGGGAAAACCACTTTAGCCTATTCAGCTTCTGCTTATAGCTCAAACTCTCCAAACCTGGCAACATCCTTGTAAATCTTTTCTGTACCCTTTCAGGTTTCACAACAACATTCGTCCAGCAGGGAGACCAGAACTGCACACAGTATTCCAAAATGTGGCCTCACTGATATCCTGTACAGCTGTAACATGACATCCGAACTCTGAAACTCAATGCTCTGAACAATTACTATCCTGTTCACTTTGAAGGAGCGTTGCACCTACATCTCTCTCTCTCTCTCGTTGATCAGCAACATCCTCCAAGACATTTTCATTAAGTACACCGATTTGCTTTCCTAAATGCAGCACTTCACAATTATCTGAATTAAACATCATCTGCCACTCATCAGCCCATTGCCCCATCTGATCAAGGACTCATTGCACTCAGAGATAATTTTCTTCATTACCCACAACACCAACAATTTTAGTGTAATCTGCAAACTTGTTATCATTGCCACCTTTGCTTACATCCACATAATTTATATAAATGACGAAAAGCAGTGGGCTCAGCACTGATCCTTGTGGCACACTACTGTTCACAAGCCTGAAGTCTGAAAAGCAATCCTCTGTCGCCTCCCTTCAATCTAATTTTGTATTCAATTGGCTTGGGTGCGCTGTTTCCCATGTGACCTAACCTTACTAATTTTCCTAATATGCAGAATCTTGTCGAAGAACTTGCTCCAATCTATATGGAAAGCAACCACAACACTGCCTTCATCAATCTGCTTTGTAATCTCTTTAACAGACTGAGTCAAATTAGTGTGACATGATTTCTCGTGCAAAAAACCATGGTGACTATCCCCAATCAATCCTTACCTTTGAAAATGCATGCAATTGGCTATCCCTCAGAATCCCCTCCAACAACTCACCGACCACTGATGTTGGGCTCACCGGTCCTTGTGTTGTTGAGTAACTGTTATCTTTTCTACTGCCTCTCCTCCATTGGTCACAGCAAATTATCGGTGCAACCAAGCTGATGATATGGCCTATGATATAGCTCGCACATTAGGTCAGAGTCGTCCTATGAAGACATGTAGATGTCCCTCAACTCTTAAAATAACAAATTCATGACTGAAACAAAATTCCTCAAGCTATAATGAAAACATGAATGACAAACAGTATAGAAATTACAAAAATGTACATTGATATTTTCGTTTCTAAAAATAGTGATGAGCACAAACATATGCGACACACACACACAGATACCTGCACAGATAGGCATATATAGACACAGACAGACATACACAAACAGGCGCACTCAAATACACAAAAGTACAGACACACAAAAACATGGACACACAGACACACATGTACAAGTAAATACAAACACTAACACAAACAAATGCATGTACCATACAGCGTATAACATTAAAGCAGAAAAAAGGCCATTTGTCCCATCCAGTCTACTGAACTATTGATCATGGATGACATGTTTTTCAAGCCAGTTCTACTACCCCCTCGCAACAAACCTTGAGCCCATCTTTAATCATAACGTATCGAGTTATATCCTAAAGACGCTAAGATGTGTGAGTGTGTTGCATGTGCATACATATGTGTCTCTCTGTGTATGTGTCTGAGCGTGTGTGTGTATGTCTCTGTGTATGTCTCTTTGTGGGTCTGTGTGCGTCTGTGTGCATGTGTTGTCTTTGTGTGTGTGTGTCTGTGCGTGGCAATGTGTCTGTGTGTCTCTGTGTGCGTGTCTTTGTGTGTGTGCATCTGTGTATGTGCATCTGTGAGCGTGTGTGTGTCTCTTTGTGTGTGTATGTTTGTGTGTTTGTGTCTGTGTACATGTCTGCATATGTTTACCTAATAGCAGGAGACAGCATTATCGAGGAGGGGTATTTTTCAGACTGGAGGACTGTAGTTATGGAATAGGCCAGACCACTCAAAATTTTCTTAACCAGGCTGCGCAGACCGTAACTTTGTAATTTGTTTCAGTAAGTGCACAGTGAAAATTATCAGGTTTTAAAACAGACAAGAAATACTCACAACACTACACAATGAAACACAAAGAACAGAATAAAGGACCCCTAAAGATCTCAATCTATTCAAACTAGACTTAATTAGTTGTTCTGGAAGCACACAACCATCCCAACATGCAAACCTCCCTTAAGAACAGTGCGAATGGAACAAATGTTTACAAGTTGAAGCTAGAAGGGAAGAAGGAGAGAGAGACAGAGAGACAGAGAGAGAGAGAGAGAGAGAGAGAGAGAGAGAGAGAGAGAGAGAGAGAGAGAGAGAGAGAGAGAGAGAGAGAGAGAGAGAGAGAGCCTATCCACACAGCTGAACTGCAAACTGGTGCTGGACTGAACTGCTCACATAGAGACCTGACCACTCCTCTTTCATTGTACTTTTAATCACAAAACTCTTTAAACTCTTTATCAAACCAATCACCTTGGATCCGGGAACTACTTACGACCCCTCTGAAAAAACAATTCAAGGACACAGTATCTTTGAGAAAAGGAAGCTTTTAGAGAAAAGGGACCAGTTTTGTGATACTGTGCACAGCGGTGTTCCACAGGGACTTGTGCTCAATCCATTTTTGTTTGACATTTAGACAATGATTCAGATGAGAATTATAGAAGGCAAGGTTAGAAAGATTATGGATGAAACTAAGTTTGGCTATATAGTGGACAATGAAGATTACACAGGGACCTAGATCAAGTGGCTTGATGAATCTTAGAGTTGTACAGCACGGAAGCAAACACTTTTGACCAACTCGTTCAAGCCAACCTGATTTCTGAAATTAATCGTGCCCTATTTGGGGCGGTGCAGTGGCTCAGTGCTACTGCCTCATAGTACCAGGGACCTGGGTTTGATTACTGGCTCAGGTGACTGACTGTGTGGATTTTGTACATTCTCGCTGTGTCTGCATGGGATTCCTCCCACAGTCCAAAGTTGTGCAGGTTATGTGAATAGGCCATGCAAAGTTGCTCATAATGTCAGGTGCATTAGTTAGGGGTAAATGTAGTGAGATGGTTCTGGGTAGGTAACTCTTCAGAGGGTTTGGTATGGACTTGTGCTACACTGTAGCTAATCTAATCTATTTGCCAGCAATTGGCCCATATCACTCTAAATCCTTCCTATTAAAATACCCATCTGCGTGCTTTTTAAATGTTGTAATTATACCAACCTCCACCACTACATCCGGCAGTTCATTTCCACTTTCTGAGTGAAAAATCTTTCCCCTCTCACATTAAATCTATGCCTACTAATTTTGGACTTCCATACATACTCACCCCCTATCCATGCACTTCATGAATTTATAAACCTCTAGAAGGCGCAAA
This sequence comes from Hemiscyllium ocellatum, assembly GCF_020745735.1. Classification (NCBI taxonomy): domain Eukaryota; kingdom Metazoa; phylum Chordata; class Chondrichthyes; order Orectolobiformes; family Hemiscylliidae; genus Hemiscyllium; species Hemiscyllium ocellatum. Next base: position 76,496,071 of record NC_083414.1, on the reverse strand, counting down.
TGTCACTCCCACCCAGGGTCTGTGCTTCTGGGGCTTAAATCTGAAATTCAATACTGACATCTCTTCCATCTCGATCAAACCACAATTTTAAAATCATTTTAGTCAACGCGTTCAGACATATTATAAAACGCCTCTAGTAGGATTAGAACCTAGACCTTTGAGACCAGAGGCAAGGACACTACCACCACCCCACAATAGACCCGAAAGTCGCAACATTATTCTCCTGTGTGTTTGTTCATCTGCCTGTTCTGACACGCTGCACCAGAATCTAGACAATCTGTTCTCGAGCTAGGGACACTACCAGACAAGTTCAGGAATTGGAATAGAATCCAGAGCTCTGCCCCAGAGGCAGGGATACTACCGACTACACAAGATCTAAACCATGCCCAAAATTTTAACTTTAAATGCCAGCTTTCAGATCGGTGTGGATTCATTGAAATCAGGTTCACTTTACTGAATTACCCAGTTAGAATAATAACGTTGTTAAAAATGTATTTACCTCAACTGTAGGATATCGAGGTATGTGATCTGCCTTCGAGATAAGCTATGAACATCTTTGAATACTTGGCTATTATTTCCAGTTTAAATGGCTATTATCTGTAGTCTGCAATATGAGGGAATGAAATCCTGTAGACACACTGCACTGTGAAGGAAATCGAATAGATAGCAACACTGAACATCAGAGACAAAGACAGAGCATACTTTCTGGCCTGAAACACCGATCACTGTTTCCCACCTCTAACGTGTGACTGCCCTCTTCCTGAAACCATTAAATGATACAAGGCAACTGATTACTTTCCAGCCTTTCTTCACCAATATTATCAATCACTGGGCTAAATAATTGTAGATGGAGTTTAATGTTGATAAATGCAAGGTATTGTACTTTGGTAAAACAAGCTAATAAAATAATGATACAATTAAATGTTGAGCCATTGGTAGTGTTGTAGAACAGAGCAACCTAGGGTTTCAGACATAATTCTTTGAAGTTTGCTTCATATGTAGATAGGGTGGTTATGAAGGGGTTTCACGTGTTGGCGTTCATTATAGAGACATAGAATCATAGAGATGTATTGCACGTAAACATATCCTCTGGTACAAATTGTCCATATCTACCAGATACCCTCAGCTAATCTTGTCAATTTTACCAACTCTTGCCCATATCCCTCCTATTAATATACTCAACCAGATGTCTATTAAATACTTTAATTTGACCAGCTTCTGGCAACTCATGCCATACACATACCACCCTCTATGCATAAAAAATGCCCCTGAGGTCCCTTTTAAATTTTTCACGTCTCATCCTAAACCTATGCCCTCTAGTTGTGGACTCGCCCACCCTGGGGAAAATACATTTTCTATTTACCTTATGCATGCCTCTCATGAGTTTATAGATTTCTGTTATTCACCTTTCAGCCTCTCATGACTCAGAGAAAAGAGCCCCAGCCTATTCCGGCTCTCCCTACAGCTCAAATCCTCCAGCCCTGGCAACATCCTTGTAAATCTTTTCTGAACCCTTCCAAGTTGCTCAACGTCTTTCCGATAGGAATGAGACAAGAATTGTACGCAGTATTCCAAAAGTGGCCTAACCAATGTCCTGCACAGCCGCAACATGACCTCCCAACTCTTGTACTCAGTGGTTTGAACAATAAAGGAAAGCATATTATATCCCTACTTCACTATCCTATCTACCTGTAACTCTACTTTCAAGGAAATATGAACCTGTACTTCAAGGTCCCTTTGTTCAGCAACACTATCCAGGAATTTATCATTAAGTGTTTAAGTCCTGCTCTGATTTGATTTTCCAAAATGTAGCACCTCGCATTTTTCTAACTATAGCTCCATCTTCCACTTCTCAGTCCATTGGCCCAACTGATCAAGATTCCATTTTACTGTGTGGTAACGTTCTTAACTGTTCACTACACCTCCAATTTTGGTGTCATCTGCAAATTTACTAGCCATATCTCCTATGTTCACATCCAAACCAGTTATATAAATGACGAACAGCTGTGGACAGTCCTTTGAGTACAGGAGTTGGGGTATTATGTTCTGGTTGCACAGGACTTTCGTGAGGCATGTCCTGGAGGACTGTGTGTAGTTCTGGTCGCCCTGTTATATAGAGAATGTTATCAAGTTCAGGAGAGTTCAGAAGAGGTTTATCAGGATGTTGCTAGGAATGGAGTGTTTGAATTACAAGGACAGGCTTAACAAACTCAGACATTTTCTACTGGAGCGTAGGAGGCTGAGAGGTAACCTTGTAGAGGTTTATAATATCATAAAAGGTATCGATAATGTTGAATGTTAGGTCTCTTTTCCCTTGAGTGGAGGATTGTTTGAAGATAAGAGGAGGACGTTTTTTTAAAAGACGTAGTGTCATAGAGCTGTATAGCGTGGAAACATACCCTTTGTTCCAACGTGTCCATGCCAACCAGATAGCCAAAATTATTCTCCTCCCATTGGCCGGCATTTGGTCAATTTCCATCTACACCCTTCCCATTTATCTGTCCATCCAGATGCCTGTTAAATGTTGTAATTGCGCCAGCCTCAATACCTTCCTCTGGAGGCTCATTACACACTGATCATCCTCTACATGAAGATGTTGCCCATTAGAGCCCTTTTTTTGGCTTCCCATCCCAAATTAAACCTTCACCATCTAGTTTTTTTACTCCACTACCCTAGGGAAAAGTCCTTGGCTATTCACTCTATCTGTTGCACCCATAGTTTTACTAACTTCTAAAATCAACCCTCATACTCTGATTCTCCAGGAAAACAGGCTCAGCCTATTCAGCCTCTCTCTGTAATTCAAACCCTCCAATCACGGCAATCTCAGTGTAAACCCTTCTTGAACCCTTTCAAGTTTCACAACATCCTTCCTGCAGAGCAGGGAGATTGGAATTGCATACAGTATTCCAAAAGTGGCCGAACCAATGTCCTGTACAGTCGCAATCCAATTTCGTAACGCATATATCAATGCACTGACCAATAACATATCAAATACTTTCTTCACTGTCCTATCTACCTGCAAATCCACTTTCAATGAACTATAAAACTGTGCTCTGAGATCACTTTGTTCAGCAATACTCCCTAGGACTTTACCAGTAAATGTATAAGCCCTGCCCAGATATGCCTTTCCAATGTGCAGCATCTCTCAATTATCTAAATTAAACTCTGTCTGCCACACCTTGGTCCATTGGCCCATCTGATTAAGATCCCGTCGTAATCTGAGGTAACCTTCTTTGCTGGCCACTGCACCTCCAATTTTGGTGTCATTTGCAAACTTACTAACTGTCCTATGTTCATATCGTAATCTTTTATATTAATGACGAAATGTAGCGGACCCAGCACCGATCCGTGTGGCACTCCACTGGTCACAGGCCTCCAGTCTGCAAAACAACCCTCCACCACCACCCTCTGTCCTCTACCTTTGAGCCAGTTCTGTATCCAACGAGCTAATTCTCCCTGGATTCCATGTGATCTCACCTTGCTAATCAGTCTCCATGGGGAACTATGTCGAATGCCTAACTGAAGTCCATATGGATCACATCCAGTGTTCTGCCATCATCAATCCTCCACGTTACGTCTCAACAAAAACATAAATCAAACTAGTGAGACATGATTATCCATGCACAACCCCATTCCACTATTTCGATAAAGGGTTTTTGCCCAGAACGTCGACTTTCCTGCTTATCAAATGCTGCCTGACCTGCTGTACTTTTCCAGTCCCACTCTCATCGAGACTCTGATCTCCAGCATCAGCAGTCCTAAATTTTGTCTATCCCAAATCAGTTCTTGCCTTTCCAAAAGCATGTAAATCCTGGAGCTCATGATTCCCTCCAACACGATGCCCACCACTGATGACAGGATCCCCAATCTATAGTTCTTGTTTTTTTTCTTCCCGTTTTGTTTAATAGCAAAACTTTAGTCAAACTCATGACTTCCAGCATCTCACCTGTGGCTATTGATGATGACAAGGTCTCAGCAAGGGACCCAGCAATCACTTCCTTTGCTGCCTACAAATTTCTTGCGTCCACCTGATCACGACCTGTGAGCTGATTCTTTTTTTAGACAGCATGTGGTTCGTGTAGGGAATGAATTTCCCGAGGAAGTGATGGATTTTGGGTAAAGTTGTAGTTTTTAAAACGCATTTGGTTAAGTACAAGAATAAGAGAACATTTGTACAAATCTTGGCCCAGCGCAGGCAGGTGGGAATGATTTAGCTTGGGATTATGGCCAGCAAGGACTGTATGGGCCGATAGGCCTGTTTGCAAATACCCTGTATAACTCGATTAGTCAGTGTGTGTTTGTATGTCCAAGTATGTACCTGCATATTTCTGTTGGTGTTTGTCTATTCCTGTTTGTCTACGTATGTCACTGTTAACCTCTGCGTGCATGTCTGTCTCTCTGTGCCAGTTACGTGTGTTACTACATTAGTGTGTGGATCTCGGTCTCTGCATCTCTGTGCAATGGGAACGTTTCTTGTTTTTGGTGTGAATCACTGAAACGGGGTCAAAACCACTCTACCTTCCTCTCCCTTTCCCTATCTTCTTCAATGTGATACAAGCCCACACTCTGCTGTTCTGGTTTAGGTCTTTTCAATCCTTTCTCAAAGGTCAGGTTACTTGTAAGGGTAAAACATTAATACTTCCAAGTTAAAGGAAGTGCATTAAAATTAATCTCATCGCGGCTCACTCGGAATTGCTTGGATATAATTGCAATGGAAATATGCTTTAATGCGTATACAGTGTGTTGGAAATGCTACCCAGTGAAAAACCATTTCCACAGTGCAGAAAGAGCGCCGACATTTCTCCACATGAACATATTCTACTCTGGGGGCCTAAGTACTGCAACAATCCTCTCCAAACCAAACTAGTGTGTGTGTGTGTGTGTGTGTGTGTGTGTGTGTGTGTGTGTGTGTGTGTGTGTGTGTGTGTGTGTGTGTGTGTGTGTGTGTGTGTTTGGTGCAATCAAAATTCAGGTTGGATTGTTCAGTGAACTGCTGCTCTCCCTCTCTCCCTCCCAGACTGAATGCCTGATCGTTTACACACTTCAGAACTACGATTACAGTTGGGTGGGGTATCGGGGTGGAGTGCAACAGAGATTGACAACAACAGAAATCTCCGCAGCTCTGGAAGCATCTTTGGACAAAAATGAAAGTTGACCTTTTACATCGAGTGATCCTTATTCAGAACTCATATCGGGGATATTACATCACTTTAAACACCACCGAGACTGCCAGACCCGCCCCACACAGATACACACACGAATACAGACACATAGAGACACTCACTATGCATTGACTGTACACAGACATGGAGGGTGTGCCAATGTTTCACTCGCTCTGTCTGGTGTGTGTCATTATTTTTGAGTGGAGTGTGACTGTAGGACAATTTAACTATTTGCAGATACCAAACCTGAAAGAATTGTGAAATTTGTTGAGGACGGTGTGGAACTCCAACAGGAAAGTTATAAATTGGTGTAGTGCTCAGGTGTATGGCAGATGAGGATCAATGCAGCGCAGTGTGAGGTGATGCTCTTTAGTAGGAAGGACATTGAAAGACAATATAAATTAGGTTGTACCGTTATAAAGGAAGTGGAGGAACAGAGAGCCCAGGGTGTATATGAGAACAGATTAGTGAAGATGTCAGGACAGGTGGGGAGAGCAGTAAATCTCACAGATTTGTTTCAGTATCTGAGCTGTTTACAGGAGGAGGTGAACGAGGGAGCTTCCGTGCTCCCTTCCTGGGATGTGATGGAGACGATGCGATGTGAGCCCACCTTCCTGTCCACCGAGACCGTGGGGATTCCATTTGTACCAGCTCGACACGAAAGGGAGATGGCATCAGGGCCACGACTTCTAAGTTGTGCTGGAGGAAACGGAGATGCCAGTGGGTTAAAAGTGAGAATTGCCATTCACTGAACATTGCTCCTTACTCAGTAGGTGGGACGTGGATACTTCAGAATCTCCACATGAGGCTTGGTCATTTCTGTCTATTCCAGGCTGTTTCTCCTGGAATGGGAGAAAGGGAGGGAGGGTGGGAGTGGGTACCCCTGCTGTTAGTGCTGGTGTAGGTGGTGGGGAGATATTGTGAGGTGTCTGGGGGGAGTCAGTCCACAGTGGCATATTCATGCAATGTTATTAGTGTGCGTGTGCGTGTGTGTGTGTGTGTGGGGGGGGGTATAATGGAGAGAGAGAGAGAGAGAGAGAGAGGGAAGGTGTTGCAAGCAGCAGTGAGAGTGGTGGAGCATGAACGTTGTTCTGGGTTGCTGCTGCAACAGATAGACAGTGAGTGTGAAGGAGAAGAGAGAATACGGTGACCCTTATCCTGAAAGAGCGGGGAAGGTTATTGATGATTGCGCAGCATTGCTGGAGACTTCTTCAGACCACAGACACTGCACTGAGCTGGGTGGGGAACTCAGACCATGCCAGGTGTGTGTGATAGTGTGAGCCCCCTCTGGGAAGAAAATGGTTCCCCTTTGTACTCGCCGATCCACGAGGACCTCCGTGCCCCTGTTGACAAACCGTGGTGTAATTATCCTTTATCTGCCATGCTCGGTGTCAACTCTATAAACCAGCTCCAAAATAAAAAAAACACAACTGTGTGCCTACTGGCCTTTTAAAGATGGCACCAGTGCCAGGTATAACATAATATCCAGGGGCATCAGTGCGATGGTGAGTGCCTCCAGCCGTGATGGGTGGGAGAATAAGGCTGACGTTGAATGAGAGGGGCACCATGGGATGGGGGAGGTAGTTAATGAGGTGAGTTCGATAAGGTAGCACCAGGAAACTAGCTCGACCTTGTGCAGACAATCCTTCTGTCACACTCAATGAAAATGGCACTGAGATAAATTATTGTTCGATTCAGCCCAATGAGATGAAGACACTGTTGACCACAATCCCAGTTACAACGCTGTAGCTGCTTCACCAATGCTCTCCATCACAGAGAATGACACTCAATGTCACCTTCCCATTGTGAAATATGGCAGGGCAGGAGACTGAAGTAACAGTGAGGAAGCACCTGTGGACACATAATCATAATTCTACTCGTTTTAAAATAGAGATGGAAATGGATGAACTGGGTTTAAAAGAAAATGCTCTAAATTGGAGGAAGGCCAATATTGGTGATATTAGCAAGAACCTCCAAACTTGTTTGGAACAGATATTCGCAATTATGGGGCCAGCTGAGAAGAGGGGATCTTTCAAAATGAGATGTCAAAATCACAGAGACAGTTTGTCTCTGTTAGGGTGAAGGGTAAGGCTGGTAGGTGTAAGGAATGCTGGAGGATTGGAAAAATTGAGTGTCAGGTCACGGATAAGCGGGAAGCATATTTCAGGTAGACAGAGAGAGCAGGAGTGAAGGTTTTTTTTCAGTACTCATTCACGGGATGAGTGTATCACTGGTTGGGCCTGCATTCATTACCCAACACTAATTTCCCAGAGGGCAGTTCCGAGTCAAACACATTGTTGTCGGTCTGGAGTCACATGTAATCCCGGCCAGGTAAGGACGGCAGTTTGCTTCCTTCAAAGCCATCAGCGAACCTGATGGGTTTTTCCAAAAATCGAAAATGGATCCATCATCATCATTTGATTCTTAATTCCAGATTTAAAGTGACTGTCGGGAAGGTTCTAGAGCCAGTAGGAGTATACATAAGAGGGAAATCCGGAGGCCATAAAGGCGACATGAAATAGTTCTGGCAAATAGGGTTAAGGAGAATCCAAAGGATCTCTACACATACATTAAGGACAAAAGAGTAACTCAGGAGAGTATTGGACCACTTAAAGATCAGCAAGGTTGCCGATGTGCAAAACTGCAAGAGATGGAGGCGATACTAAACAAGCATCGTGCGTCAGTATTGACTGTGCAGAAGGATATGGAAGCTAAAGAGCTTTGGAAATAAACCGTGACATCTTAAAAAGTGCCTATATTACAGGGAAGGAGATGCTGGAGTTCAAAAAGCCCGTAAAGATGGTAAAATTTCCAGGACCTGATCAGATGTAACCTGGAACATTGTGGGAAGCGAGTGAAGTGATTGCTAGGCCCCTTGCTGAGATATTTGTATCTTCAATTGTCACAGATGAGGTACCGGAAGACAGGAGGCTTGCGAACTTGGTGTGATTGCTGACAATGTTTAAGAAGGATGGTAAGGAAAAGCTACTGAGCCTGATTTCGGTGGAGGGCAAGTTGTTGGTAAGGATTATGAGGCACAAGGTTTGCATGGATTTTGTGAAGCAAGGACTAATAAGTGGTAGGCAACATGGCTCGAAGCCTAGAAAGTTGTGCCTCACTAAATTGACTGAGTATTTTTGAACAAGTGACAAAAAGGATTCATTGAGGCAGAGGTGTATATTGTTGATATGGACTTCAGTAAAGTATTTGACAACTTTCTGCATGGTAGTTTGGCTAACAAGTTTAGTTCATATGGAATACAGGGAGAACTAGCCATAGGTATACAGAATTAGCCCGAAGGCAGGAGACAGAGGGTGGTGGTGAAGGATTGTTTTTCGAACGGGAGGGTTGTGACCATTGGTATGCTACAATGGTTGGTGCTGGCTCCACTGCTTTTCACTATTCACATAAATCGTTGAATGTGAACATTGCAGCAATAGTTGCTAAGTTTGCAGCTGAAACCAAAATTGATGGTGGAGGGGACAGCAAAGAAGGTTTATCTCAGAGTACAATGGAATCTTGATCAGATGGACAGATGGGCTGAGAATTGGCAGATGGCTTTTAATCTAGATAAATGGGAGGTGCTGCATTTTGGGAATGCAAATCAGGGCAGGACATATACACTTAATGGTAAGGTCCGAGGAAGTGTGGCTGAACAAAGAGAGCTTGGAGTGCAGGTTCATAGTTTCTTGAAAGTAGAGTCGCAGGTAGATAGGATAGTGAAGAAGGCATTTGGTATGCTTGCCTTTATTGGCCAGTGCTTTGACTATATGTATTGGGTGGTCATGTTGCTGCAGTACAGCACATTACTTTGGCCACTTTTGGAGTACTGCATTCAATTCTGGTCTCCCTCCTTTTGGAAATATATTATGAAAATTGAAGAGATTCAGTAAAGATTTACAAGAATGTTGCCAGGATTGGAACTATAGGGAGCACACGAGTCAGTTGGGTTCTTTTATTCCTGAAGCGCGAGGAGCATGTATAGTGTGTATAGCCAAGGTCCTTCCCCCCAAAACTAGACAGCATCGATTTCCAATGAGGGGGAAAAGATTTAAAAATGACCTAAGGAGCATTTTTTCCCACAGAGAGTGGTGCATGTGTGGAATGAGCTGCCAGAGGAGGTGGTGGAGGCTTTTACAATTACATCTTCTAAATGACGTTTGGATGGGTACAAGAAGAGGAAGGGTTTACATTGAAATTGGCCAAATGCTGGCAAATGTGATTAGTTTAATTTGGGATATCCCATCAGCTTGGACGAGTTAGATTGAAGCGTCTTATTCAGTGCTGGACATCTCTGAGACTCTGACTCTATCTGACCTTGCACCAATATCGTATTAATTCATCATTCCCGGAAATACTAATCAATGTTGCTAGATATGTTCGAAACGTCTTCATGACAGCATTCTGAAACCTGCAAACACACCCTTCCATAACACTGACTCAGAGTCTCTCTCACTCTGTCTATTTCACAAAACCCTCCCACTTGTTGGTGTTTAAACTGCTTCTCCATTACGAAGTTCTAATTGTCCAGTTTTAATGTCATTAACCGTCCTATATCTTTTCCTGCCCTTGAATGTTGCTCACACAGAGCATCAGATTCTAACACTAAAAAGCTTAGAAACAATGTTCAAAAAGCATTGTTTGCGTTTTCTTTGACTTCCCAGTTCCTGCCCTGTGCTCCATGTTGGATAGTGGGGTTTTAGCAGTTTTGAGGCACACCTTTGTAACTTGCTCTGTGCCTATCCATTGAACGCCTGTGTTAATTACTCTCTGCTGCTCATGTGCTCAATAACATGAGGAATCCCCACAACTGATAGTGATTCAGACCAGGCTTCTCACTTGCATTTGACTGACATTGGACTTAACTCTAGTATTTGTACTTTCATGGAAATGCTGGGGATGGTTTCCTGGCGGCTGTGTTTTAAGCTGCTGTGCAAATTCAGGTATACCAGAGGCTTTGGTGACCCAACTCTGTATGAAACATGGTAACTGTAGTTACAGCATCTGGATCTGCAACATGACCAACAAATGGAGCAGAGGCGGCAGAGAGGGGAATCTCTGTTAAATGGAATGAGGGAATTACAATTAGATCAGCCATGGATTTGAAGCATGTTGGAGTAGGATTGAATGGCTAGCTGATGCAACTTATTCAGATGTTTCTGTTAGTACCAAGTCAATTTCGCTTTCCTCCCAGTGTCTCAGACTGGTGGGTAGTGAGTCACCTACTCCTGTTCCTGGGGAACAGAAATCTGGGGCCTCACTAGCCCCCAGATTTCACTGTATCCCAGTCTCGAGCAGTTGAGTGACTGCCTCCTGTTCCTGTGTCCCAGTCTCGAGCAGATGAGTGACTACCTCCTGTCCCTGTGTCCAAGTCGTGAGCAGTTGAATGACTACCTCCTGTTTCTCCCTGTTCTTGGGAAGTAGTTTCAATGTTCTGAATGACGTCACAAGGTTAAGAAAGGACTTGATAACAGGGAATTTCAAACTTGAAGCAACATTACAAAATGATATCTAGAAAACATCTCCACCAAACATTTCATGCAGCTCGTCTGTTATTTTATTCCTGACACCTTTTATAGACAGTTGTGAAACAATGCAGTGTTCCGACAATACTCCCACATACAGGGAAGACAGATTTTTAAAAAATGAAAGATTTATGGTCTATCCCTCAGCAACCCTCATCCATTCTATCCAAACCGAAGAAATGCTCCCTTTCATTGTGTTATGTGAAATGATGTAAGGAACTGGTTAACTGAACCTGTTTGTTTGGTGACTGAGATTAATGTCAGTCTCCATGGATTCTAATTATCCCAGTGAAGGGTTTCCATCTTTTAGTGATAAAAGGGCTCCAGTCAATGTGTTAGCCCATGGTATGGGCGGGAGCATCACCGATAGCAGTAACGGGGATCAGCTGCTCCAGAGAGAGGGAGAGATCAGAAACTGAGAACATTAGACTGGAAAGTTCCAACAATGGATCAGAATCTGAAAACGTTATACTGGAATGTTACAACAATGGATCAGCATCTGAGAACATTCGACTGGACAGTTCCAACAGTGGATGAGAATCTGAGAACAATAGACTGGAATGTTCCAACAATGGATAGGAGGTTATCCTATTATGTTTGGATTCTTTCTACATATTATTGGTGGCCGTTATCATCGCGGATCATATATGCACTTTACATTACTCAATATTTTTATTATCCTATCCTGGCAATTGTTGGTGTCCCTGGTAAGTTTCACTGCCGATTTATTATTTGCATTAACCATGTGCGACTGTATTACTGTTCTTTTCATTTACTCTACTCTGTAAGTATTCACGCTCCAAACCACATCAACAACAGTGAACTTGTTCATCCTTTCTCTCCTTCTTTAGTTCTGGCACTGTGCATGCTGGTTGACCTACTCACTTTCAGGTATGACCCAGGATTCATTGTATCACTGCCCTTGCTATTTAAATATTGAACGCTTGGAGGTCACTGTCTTCTGTTCTTATGCAAACTCCATTTCCTTCCTCTGACACCATCTCATACCTGGCCAATAACTGAGACTGAAACAGTCGAGTCACGACTACGGTGATCTCTTTGGCCACAAGCTGATTACTGACACCATATCCTGACCATTCCTAATTTTAACTATTGGCAACTGCAGAATATATTTCACTGGTTCATCCCATCTGCTGTTTGAACCTTCAGCAATAAAACACAGTCTTAATAAAACCAATAATCTGCTGCTGTTTTACCAAATCTGAGTCGGAATTCCAAGGCTTGTATCTAAAGGCAGAACAAAATTCCATCATTCCTGTACGATTGCTTTATATTGTTGCTGGGTCTGGCAACGCCTTTACTTTAATATTCACTAGCACGTCGTCATCTCTGTCTATGTCGCGGTCCTCAGTCTCCCTCGGTTAATGACACAAAGCCCTGTCAGTTGTTCACATGAAACTGATTTATTCTATGTCTATTCTCTCTCAAATAATGATTTTCATATCTACTGCCACCAGCACACACAAACACACACACACACACACACACACACACACACACACACACACACACACACACACACACACACACACAAACAAACAATCTCTTACCTTATATTTCGGCAGTGGAGATACAAAGCCATACATTTGTGGGAGTCCATTTACTTTCACTCACTGCATGGGTTACAAATCTTCCAGTACAAGACATTCCTGTCGTGTAAGTATAGTAGCATTACACTGGCAAAGGTTTGCAATGGTCCCCATGCTGGGCAGGTATTACAATTTATAGATTAGTCCATTAGCATGGTCTGCATAGCGCTCCATTCTGGCTGGTCCCTTGTCCCAGTTTATGGTGTCTGTGATGGTTCTGTGAGGCAGATTCGCAATTTGATGTAACTAACCATTTCAACTGATCTGGCAATAATTTTATTGAATGCTCTCATTCTTGTGATAGGACCCACCATTGTCTCACTTCTCCAGTTACTCCCACTCCTCTGTCTCCTTATCCATATTTGCACAACATGTTATCAGTTAATTAATTGTTTGTTTTTCTGTACCTTTCCCTGATGTTGATTTTTGCTCCCGAGTGTATCAACTGCTGGCATTGTGAAGCTCAGAAACAATGAAATGGTATGTGCCGGGCTGTTGCTCCAAGAAGGAAATGGGGTCCCAGCAGCTTTGACGCACGGTTTTGAAACTTGGTCTATACCTGACCACTGAAGGCCAGTGTTTGTCTCTCTCAGATGATTGTGCGGTCCATAACATGAGGAAACCCCTCGAGGATTATTGCCAAGGAACAGGTCTCTAACTTGGAGCTGAGGGGCTTTTGACTGACTCCTGTTATTGAAAGCTCAGTCGAGGTGATGGTGATGGTGATGGTTTGCTGGAAGCGGTGCTGTGATCTGCCTCAGACATTCAGGGAGACATGAGGATTTGGTGACCCAACTCTGGATAGAGCCTGTTGACTTTAGTTACAGCATCTGGGTCTGTAACATGAACAACAAATGGAGCAGAGGTTGCAGAGAGTAGAAGCTCTGAAACCACAGAGTGTGTGTGTGGGGAAAGGGATCTGCCAAGTCTGCCTGTGTTTTAACGAGGAGACACACATCCATTCCCTCTCCACTTTAAACACAGCCATGAAAATTCACCCTCTCCACATGGTTTTTATTGGTTAGCCAATTTTCTCTCCAAGCAAATAAATTGTGCTAACCCTATGTGCTCTTGTCTTGCATATTAATCTTTTGCCTTCTTGAAGTCCAGATATAATAGATCTTTCAGATCCCTGTTATTCAACTTGTTTGTCGCACTTTTTAATTTAAAAACGTTAGGAAAATCATTCAAACATGATTTATCCTTAATAAAATCAGGTCGACTTTGATGGATTGCGGTTTGACTTTCAAAGTCTCCTGTTGTGAATTCCTTAACAACAGATTCAAACAATTTGTCTTCAGTCCCAATCGTTTGCTCATACCTTTCCATTCCCGAGTGAAGTTGGTTATCCTAAGTTCTTCCCTTTCCATAATCTCGACAGTCCGTTTCAATTTCTGTGAAATAGGCACGAGGCTGTAACAAATCGGCTCCAATTGCTGTGTAAGAGGCATGGGTGGCTGACTGGACTCATTCTGTTCCTGCTTTACATGCAAGATGGGATGAACGTCCACCTGATGTTCCTACATTATGGTTTTGATGGCTTGCATGTCCTGCGCATGTTCCTGACCAAGCCGCTTAAGATCTTAATGTCCTCCTCCTGTTGCTCAATGACAAGTTTGGGAAGTTAGGAACTCTCCCTGCTGTTATGCCACATTGCGAGTGTTGAATTGTGCAGGCAAGTTGCGTTGCCCACAGTGGGTAGCTCAGTGATTAGCACTGCTGCCTTCCAACACAGAGATCTGGGTTCAATTTCAGTCTCGGGTCACTGTGTGGAGATTGCACATTCTTCCTGTGCCTGCCCACAATAGCATAGGCAACATAAATCTTTAAACCGTATATTGTAATGAATTAGTACAATAAATGTCACACTTTAACACTACAGTCACTGACGACAGCCCTGCACCTATCACCAAGATTTTCAGCAGAAAGCGCACGAGCTGACTGACCACAGATGCCAATGCGGAATTCCAGTTCTCACCAAGATATTCCCCTTCCGGTTTGAAATTAATTTCTTTCTAAATGTAGACTATAAATCCCACATTCAGGCTCAGTTTCAACGCTTGCAGAACGGATTATATTCCTGCTTTAGCTGAATACACCAAGGGTTGATTTGGCAGACAGAGGGTGGGATTTGCTGTTCAGCTGGTTCCGGAGACGGTCTCCCATATCAGTGAACGGGAGCTCGCTTTATAAAGAAAGGGGCACAATTCACTAATTGTGTTACAGCGAAATTGTGTTGAATAAACCCACCTTTATTGGATAACTGCCTGTATATTGAATGGAGGATCAAAATTGATGGACCAAAGCGAAAACAGTAGTTCCTATTTTGTATGTTCCGATGTTTAAACATACTAAAGGATCTGAACACTGTGTGGGGAAAACTGAATTGAGGAGATTTTCACCATGAATTAGAATGGAGGATGCTTAGTGTACTGAATTACCTACTCTTTCTCTGTATTTCTGCATTTACATGGGAAGGTGCCATGGGGCTGTGGGAAAGTATTCCGGGTGATGGAGTGTGCCACAGAAGGAATGGTCGCTATGAAATACTGACAGTGGAGAGGAGGGGAAGATGTGTTTGATGGTGTGTCCTGCTAGAGGTGATGGACGTGGTGGATGATGATTCGTATAATGCAGATTCTAGTGCAGTAGGAAGTGAGGACAAGGGAAGATCTATCATTGTTCTGGGAAGGAGGGCACGGAGTGAGGGCAGAAGTGAGGGAGACTGGACAGTCACAGCTGAAGGCTCAGTCCATCAGAGTGAGGGGACTTCTCGTTTGAGAGAAAAGGATGTCAAGTAGGAAGCTTCCCATTGTAATGTGGCATCATCGAACAGAAATGACAGAGCCTGGGAAACTGGGAGAATGGAGTCACCCTCAGATAATCGTGTGTTCAGCCACATACATAGGTTCTCCCAGAATAATTGAAAAGAGTCAGGCATTTCAAATGCAGATTTATGTCATTGATCTGGTCAAATACGGAGTGTGAAAATAGACACAGGTGAAGGTCAGCAGATGTGTGTGTGTGTGGGTGGGGTGAACATTTAAGCAGGTACTGCTTAATAACGATCAGTAATGATTGACTCTGGTCAAAAAGAAGATGATATGAAGATGTGAAGATGAACAACCTATGATGCACAAAGTCTGTGAAGGATACTAATCAATTAAAAACTAAAGAATTCAGATTGGTGAACTCTAGCATCGGCCACATTTGGGAAGTTCACTTTTGGAACCAGAGGAAGATTGCATAAAAACAAAATACAAAGAAAAACATTTCAAAACTAGCAGGAAATATGAAAAGAAACTAACCGCAAGTCTTTTCCCATATCGAATAAAAAAATTTCATAATGTGTGTGTGATCCTTGGATGAAAGGCAGGAAAGAATATGTGGGATACCTGGAGGATGTGACTGGAGAACTGGTTTCAGGAACTGGCAGAGAATTTAAAACAGTATTTTACATAATTCGTCACAGGGAAAGGCACAAAGAATTTCAATATTATAAACAAAATTGTAGTCAGATGAAAGTTTTGTACTGTCTCAAACAGAAAAGATCAAGGGTAAGTAGCTCATCAGCAATGCATAGCTTGTTGTAATAGACGTGGTTACAGAATGACTGGTGGCAATGTGTGAAATATTCCACAACTCTCGGGATTACAAGTATATTCCAGTGAAACTGGCGAAACTCCAATGCGGCGCCTGTCTTCAAGTAGAGAGTGAGTCTTCAAGTGTTTAGGTGCTTCTTTAGGCTGAATAGCGGAGCATATTTGAGAGGCTTAAAAGCCTCATGATGCACTGTCATCCTGAGTGAATTAAAAAAAAAGTAAAACCCTGCTCGCTCCTTCCTCTGATATGTTACATACTGGGGCATGAACATTTTGCTAAAGTTGAATTATTTTGAAAATTATCTGGAACTTTGTACAAACAAAATCATCCAGAGAATTCTAGAAACTGCACTCATTAGAACATCTGATAACCATGTGGGGATATTGCGTAGGTGAGAGAGAGAGCGAGAAGGTGCTGCATTGCAGTGGTGAGAGTGATAGAGCCTTATTTCTGGGAAGGCGTTAACAGATATACAGTGAGTGTGAGACAGTAGAGAGAATACTGTGACCCTTTACTTGACAGAGCGGGGAAAGTTATTGATTCTTTCCCTGTATTGCTGGACCTTTCTTCGGACTGCAGATACTGCACTGAGCTGGGTGGTGTGTTCAGACCATGCTCTGGGTAGAGAATGGTGCCTCTCTATACTAGACTATTCACCAGGTCCTCTGTGCCTCTGTCGACAAGCTGTGGTGTAATTTCCCCTTATCTGCTATGCTCGGGTAAACTATGCAGGGCAGCTCCAAACTGAGAAAGCTCAACCGTGTTCCTATTGGCCTTTTAATGATGGCAGCAGTACCAGGGATCACTAAATATCCAGGGGAATCCGGGAGATGGTGTGTACCTCCAGCCATGATGAGTGGAAGAATCGGGCTGGCAATGAATGAGAGGGACACCATGGGGCGGGGTGGATTGTTAATGAGGTGAGTTCGATAAGATAACACCAGGAAACTAGCTCTGCCTCGTGCAGACATTCCTTTTGTCACATCCAATGAAAATGACAAATTATTGTTCGATTCAGCCCAATGAGTCCAAGACTCTGCTGATCCTACTCCCAGTTACAAAGCTGCAGGGCAAATGCTTATCCAAAACTCTCCATCATCTGAATTAATACCAATATCCTGCTCGCCCATAATTCCTGAAAACAGTGGCCTATATTGCAAGATACTATTGAACTGTTTTTATTTCATAGTTCTTAAACCTACCATCAGATCCTACTCTGAAATTTTCTCTCAATCTCCCCCTCTCTTTTAACCATGCTCCTCCCATATTTTGGTATTTAAACTGATTCCCCTGCCATCTCTCTCTGACAGTGAGTTTCACACCCACAGCACTTCTGTGTCATGCCACAATGGAGATATGGAGCTGTAAATGGAGAGGAGCTGCACATCCTGTCACTTCCAGCATGAGCTGCAAGTTTTCCCACGCTGGGCAGTGATATACCAGAGTGTTACTCAGCAATGCACTGATTGGTATACACAGCTGTGTATGCTGGGAAGGTAACTGCTCCAGATTAATGGATAAATTCACTGCTATTCACTGCACAGCTCTATAGATATCCAGTCTGTGTGTATTGAACAAAGTCTTTGTGTGTTCTGCACAGTGCTCTGTGCTGAACAGAGCATCTAGTCCAAGTTTATAGATCAGTGCACTGTTGGACACATAGGTAGTGAACTGGTGAGCTTTAAACAGTGTTCGATCCTAGACGGATTGCTGACCAGTACACTAGCGTGGTCTACGCAGTGCTTCATGCTGAGCAGGTATCTCATCTGGTCTTATACGTGTCCGGGCTGGATCTGAGAGGTGGATTGAGTATCCAATATAATTCCTGACATGATTATCACTCCTCTAGCTCGGCCCATTCCGCAGGTAAATGTGAGGTGCTGTGTTTGAGATAGAATTTACTTGGTCAAAATATTCGACATTAAACAAAACACAATTTATTCAATTACTGTCGATAAAAGACAACAAAAGGAAGAGGAACGTGCAATAGCATAATTCTGTTGGAAAACTTAGCAGAATAATAGTTTATTTAACTACTATACAGTAACTGCTCCAATATGGTATCATCCAATAAGCACACATAAACAAATGCAGGAAACAGATTGTCTGACATGCAGTTCTCCAATCCAGGAGGAAAGAACATCAAAAGACAGTTCCAAGAGATATCACAGAGACAATGTGCAGCACCCGGGAGAGATTTACTGCCTTCCAATCCTGCTGAGACTCCAGCAATAACTGGCAAAAAGGGAAAACTAAGAATCGTGGTTCTGTGAAAGTTTGACCATCACTCCACAGGACCAGGCCACAGCTGCAAGAACACAAGGAATGGACTGTATCTCCATCGTCTATGACTCTGGATGTGTCTCTCAAAAATGCCTAAACCCACCTAAGCAGTTTAATGCTGGACAGACAAAAGTCAACGTTAAACATAAATAAATAAAAGGAAAAGATGCAGCAGGCCTGGTGATTAGACACAGGCGGGCTCGGGAGTCCAGCAATTCCTATACTGCCAAAACACAGCAGAATCATCGAGCTTGTGAAGAAAAAGAATTATGTCTCTCTCTCACCTCTATGTTTACAACTGGAGACGTGCCATGAGCCCAATAATCAGCGATATAAAAATCCCAGCCTCACCAAGTATTATTGTGATATATCAGAGTTGCCTTGAAAGGCGTTAACTGGAGCTGTTTTTTCAGTAACTGTGATTGATATCGGTCTTCCTGGACCTAACTGGATCACTGGAGGATTTCCCTCTTCCATAAGTAGGTACTTAATTCATAATATTCGGGGCAGAGTCAACCTCAACAAGATTGGGATCAGCAGCTGCAGAGAAAGAGAGAGAGCGATCAGAATCTGAGAACATTGAAATGTTCCAACAATGGATCATAGGCTGAGAACATTAGATTGGAATTTTCCAACAATGGATCAGAATCTGAGAACATTCCACTGGAATGATCCAACAATGGATCAGAATCTGAGAACATTCCACTGGAATGTTCCAACAATGGACAGGAGTTTATCCAGGGATCTTTACTGGCTTTCACGGGCTCGACCACGGTTAGAATTGCGGATACAAGCTGTACTGATGCTTATTCGAGCTGGGTACTATCCCATCCTCGCTATTGTTGGTGTTCCTGGTAAGTCTATTTCTGTCAATTTTATAAATGATGCTGAATGTTATTGCTGTTCTAGTAGATTATATTTATAAATACATAAACTTTCCATCACAAACACCACTTCCTTCTCATGCATTTCCAAACTACTTACTCATAAACATCTGAGAAAGAATAAGACTGTTCGGAACCTTGAGTCTACTCTTTACCGTGAACTGTTTTATATCTCCATATTCTCTCTGTCATCAAACCTGCCGATGCCCACCTCCAATATCCCCAATCTCCTATTCCGCCTGAGTTCTGTTACTGACTTTGCCATCATCTACCCCTTCATTAACGACAGATTATATGGCCCCAGTTCTCTTCTGACCTCTCTTCCAGTTACAAATATTTTGACAACAAACTTGCTCTTGTCTCGACAGTTAATTCACAACAGGGACTCTGCAACAGAGTAATAATGTCACTGACTGTGTAACTTAGAGGCGCAAGTTATGACTCTAAAAGCATTGTCTGAAATCCTACCACAGCCGATGACTAAATTTAAGTTCCAAAACCAAAATTGGAATGAAACCTAATTTCACTTATGGCAAGCATAAACCTTCAGGATTTCTTTTCTTTTTTTATTGGTAACCTTTGGTAAATAAATCTAACATTTTTGCACTATCTGAACTAAGTGTCACCTCAGATCCACAACAATATGGTTGCCTCCATATTGCCTTTCCAAATGGCAGCGTGGTCAAGGGTAGTTGCGATGGACAACAAATATTGCCCTTGCCAGTGATTCGGGCGTCCTGCGAAACAACAACAACAACAAGCAAAGGTAGATGCTGGCGATCTGAAATAAAATTCTCCACCGTCTAAAAGAATGTTGGAGGATCTCAGCAGGTATGGCCGTCTGTCGGAAAAAAAATGCACAAATAACGGTTCGAGTTCAGTGAACCTATCAAAACTGAATGCAACTGAGAAATAATATTATTATATCAGGGATGGATGGAAGGGTGAGCGGGAGTTTTGTGTTGAGTGGATGATGTCCAGCAAGAGAGAGAAAGTGAGAGAGAGAGAGAGATGGAGAGAGAGGGAGAGAGAGAAAGAAAAAGCAAACAAAAGGATTGCTGATGATGGACTGGAAGGAAAACAGAATGGGCAGTAATTCTACCATTTCCCCTTTTCCCATATTCCTGAATATCATATTTATTATGGGATGTCCCTGCTTACCGTGAGTTATGTTCCCTCTATCCCTCGTCTCTGAGCGTGGTAATTAACTCCATCAGTCGCTGAGATATAGAGAAACGTAATGTTCCATTGTCAACTGCTTCTTTGGAGAGAGGAAATGTCACTGCGCGACTGTGTGGAGATGTAAGGACGTCAAACTGAGGAGCTGAAAAATGTATTGCTGGAAAAGCACAGCAGGTCAGGCAGCATGAAAAGATCAGGAGAATCGACGTTTCGGGCATGAACACTTCTTCAGGAATGAGGAAAATGTGTCAAGCAGGCTAAGATAAAAGGTAGGGAGGAGGGACTTGGGGGAGGGGCGTTGGAAATGCGATAGGAGGAAAGAGTTTAAGGTGAGGGTGATAGGCCAGAGAGCGGGTGGGGGGGGGGGGAGAGAGGTGAGGAAGAAAATTGCAAGTCTGGAAGGTGGTGCTGAGTTTTAGAGTTGGGATTGAGACAATGTGGGGATAGGGGAAATGAGGAAACTGGAGAAATCTGAATTCATCCCTTGTGGTTGGAGGGTTCCGAGGCGGAAGATTCTTGGCAGTGTGGAGGAACAGAGGGTTCTTGGGGTCCGTGCCCACAGATTCCTCAAAGTTCCTATCCAAGTTGATTGGGTTGTTAAGAGGCGCATGGTGTTTTGGCTATCAGTTGCAGGGGGATTGAGTTTAAGAGACACGAGGTTATGCTGCAGCTCGATAGAGCCCTGCTCAGACCGCACAGAGAATATTGTGTTCAGTTCTGGTATCCTCATTATAGGAAGGATAAGAAAGCTTTAGAGAGGGTAAAGAGGCGATTTACCATGATGCTGCCTCGGCAGGGGGGCAGGTCTTATGAAGAAACCGTGAGGGAGCGATGGTTTTTCTCACTGGAGGAAAAATAGATGAGAGGTGACTTGATAGAGGTATACAAGATGATGAGAGGCACAGAACATAGAACATTATAGCGCGGTACGGCCCTTCAGCCCTCGATGTTGCGCCACCCTGTCACACTCAGCTGAAACCCATCCCACCTACATTCTTCCATGTCCATCCATTTGCCTGTCCAACGACGACTTAAATGCACATAAACATGGCGAATCTATGACAGCTGCAGGCAAAGCATTCCATACTCTTACTAGTCTCTGAATAAAGAAACTACCTCTAACATCCGTCTTATACCTGTCTCCCCTCACTTTAAAGTTGTGTCCCCTCGTGTTTGCCGTCCCCATACTTGGACAAAAGAGAGAGTGATTGGCCAGAAACATTTTCCGAGGGCAGAAATGTCTATCTCTCGGTGGCATAAATTTAAGGTAATTGGAGGAAGGTTTAGGGGAGATATCAAAAGTAGATTATTTACACAGAGAGTGCTGGTGTGTGGAATGCACTTCCAGCGGTGGTAGTAGAGTCAAAAACTTGAGGGAAACATAAGAGGCTCTTGGGTAGGCACATGGAACAAAGTGAACTGAAGCGTGTAGGTTAGTCTGATCTTAGAGTAGGGCAAACGGCACAACATCGAGGGCTGAAGATCCTAACTGCATGAATTCATGTAAAACTCCGTTATCTCACTTTTTAGATTAGAATCAATATAAACATCATGGCATAGACAGACAAAACAGAGGGCACCACTTTCAACATATTGTCTAGCTATCACCATTATTAACAGCTAACCTGAGAATGCAAATTTTTAAAACAAAGTTTTGTGATTTACATATGAAAAAAGTGAAACTATCATGGTATTCTAACAGATGAAAGGCTTAACAGACAATCAATTTTTCAATGTATAATTTCAGTTAAATCACACTGTAAATTTCTGCTCCAAATTCTGTGTTAGGCTTGAGCACTTCACTATCACCTGATGAAGGAGCGACACTCCGAAATCTAGCGTGCTTCTAATTAAATCTGTTTGACTATAACCTGGTCTTGTAAGATTTTTAACTTTGTACACCCCAGTCCAACACCAGCATCTCCAAATCAGTATTGTTCTTTGTTCTGTGTTCGATGGAAGTGCTCAGGAAGACTTGAACATTAAGGAAGAGTTGAGACTTGGAGCAGGTCAGCCTCGATATTAGTGAAGGGCAAGGCAGGCTTCGGATGTGAATGTCCTTCCCCTGTTTCTGATGTTCTCCCATTCTGTTATTGGAAAGTTAGTAGGTGTTATTTTCCTGGAATGGCTTTTATGGAATGTTGCAATCAGGGAGACCAGCGGATTTTATGAGTCATTGCTGGGTGAGATTTGGGGGCTGTATTCACAGTGAATCTGGGTCTCAAAGATGATCAACAAATGAAGCACAATTTACAGAGAGAGAAAGGTCTGTAAAAAGAGATGAGCAACCCCTTTCATATCCAGCCTGGGCCTTCCAGTTACATTTTCCAAATCTCCCAAACCATATGGGACAGTCTTGATGGACGAAATGGTCTCCTCTGTTTCTGTGCACTATGTTATAACAGTAAGTGGAAACCAACTGATCCTGTCTAGCAGGCTAGAGGGATTGCATGGAACACAGAAACGTGGGACTGAGGTGCAGGAGTGGGTCATTCGAGAATTTGAGCTTTCTCCACCAGACATTAAGATTGTGGCTGATCAGATTGTAGTCTCAGCCTCATCTTCCTCTCTGTGTCCCATTATCCGTGACTCACTTCTCTGTCAAATCTTTAACTAACTCAGTTGTGAATACTTGCAATCAGAGAAGCACCACAAACTTCTAGCGAAGAGAATTCCCATTCGAATGGCACTTTTGGAATTTTTCCTCATATCGCTGTGAGGATAAGAGAGTCATACAGAGTGTAAACAGATCCTTTTGCCCAAATTGTCATTGCCAATCAAGCATCTTAATCCCACTTGCCACCTCCCTCTCAACCATTCCTATTTATGTACCTATCCACATACATTACAAATGTGTAATTGTACTCGCTTTCACCACTTCCTCTGACAGTACACCCACCAGCCTCTGTATCAAAAAGCTTCCCCTCAGGTCCCTTCTAAGTCTTTGCCCTGTCACCTTCACCCTATGCAGTCTAGTTCTGGACACCCCTACACTGGGAAAAAGATCTTGCCTATTAAGACTGTCCATGCCCCTCATGCGTTTTTAAACCTCTGTCATGTCACCATTCAGCCTCTGACAGGCCAGGGGGAAAAGCCTCATCCTGTTCATCATCTCCCTGTAGCTCAAACCCTCAGGTTCCAGGAAATCCTTGTAAAACTTTTCTGAACTCTTTCAAGATTAATAATATCCATCCTTTAGCAGAGTCAACTGACATGCACGCAGTATTCTCAAAGTGGCCTCACCTATGTCCTGTACAAGCGCAGCACGCTATCCCAACTCCTGTACTCAATGTTCTGACCGATTAAGGCAAGCATGCCAAACACGTTCCTCACCATTCTACCGACCTAAACTCCACTTTCAAGGAACTATGAATCTTCACCAGTAGGTCTTTTTGATCAGCAACATTCCCCAGGGCATTACCCTACTTTAACTTACCAAAATGCAAAACCTCACAAATATCTAAAGTAAACTCCATCTGCCAGTCCTTGGCTCATTGATGTTCAAGGATCTCGTTATATTTTAAGATAATCTTCTTCACTGTCCACTGCGCCACTTTGGTGATGTTATCTGTAAACTTACTAAACATGCCTCCGATAATCACATCAAAGTTGTTTATATCCGTGGTAAAAAGCAGTGAGCTCAGCACTGATTCTTTGAGCACACCGCTGGCCACAGGTCTTAAGTCTGGAAAATAATTCACTACTTCAATCCAATTTTGTATCCAATTGGCTAGCTTTTCCTAGATTACATATAACCTAATCTTAGTAATCTGTCGACGATGAGGTACTGTATTAAATGTCTTGCTGAAGTCTGTGTAAACAATGTACACTACAGTGTCTTCTTCAATCTTCTTTGACACCTCTGCATAATACTCAATCACATTAATTAAACATGATTTCCATCACACAAATCCATATTGACTACCCCTAATCAGTCGTTGTAAATAGATGTAAATCCTATCGCTGAGAATCCCCTCCAACGAACTCCTCGACACTGACGTTGGCTGATTGAGTCGATAATTCCCTGTGTTTCTTTTTTTTTGGATTATTGCTCCCTTTTCTAGCCCCACTCCTCCTCTGGCCACAAAAAATAATTATAACTAGGTTGGTGACATGGCCAATGATATTGTTCTCAGAGTGTGTCAGGGTCAGTGTTAGGAACAAGTTAGGCAGATTTATTTAGGGGAGAAAGTGAGGACTGCAGATGCTAGAGATCAGAGCTGAAAATGTGTTGTTGGAAAAGCGCAGCAGGTCAGGCAGCATCCAAGGAGCAGGAGAATCGACGTTTCTAGAAGGGCTCATGCCCGAAACGTCGATTCTCCTGCTCTTTGGATGCTGCCTGGCCTACTGCGCTTTTCCAGCAACACATTTTCAGTCAGATTTATTTGATCTACTAAAATAAAAATGTCTATGAAGAAAACAAAGTTGCTCAAACTATGATGGAAAGAGGAATGACGAGAAGATATTGCAAATATGTACATTGATATTTCTCTTTGAAAAATGCTGAGAATCACACACACACACACCCAGACACACCCACAGAGACAAACACGCATGCATTGTCGAGAACAAACTGAAAAGAAAAATATCTGCAAAGTTCACATGAAAGAACATTGTCCAAATATGATTTGAACTCATGACCAAAGGGAAAATGAGAGTTTGACCCAAATGCTGTTTTATTTGTAGTCATCAAGTCTTACAGCATGGAGAGAGGCAGAGAGGCTCTTTTGCCCAAACTCGTCCATTCGGACCCAAATATCCAACCACATTAACCTCATTTCCCAGCACTTGGCCCAAAGCATTCTCGTCCTTTCCTGTCCATGTA
Organism: Hemiscyllium ocellatum; assembly: GCF_020745735.1. Classification (NCBI taxonomy): domain Eukaryota; kingdom Metazoa; phylum Chordata; class Chondrichthyes; order Orectolobiformes; family Hemiscylliidae; genus Hemiscyllium; species Hemiscyllium ocellatum. The sequence continues at coordinate 76,470,997 of NC_083414.1, read as the reverse complement.
CTTGCCCAAATGCCGTTTAAATATCATTAATATAAATGCTTCAACCACTTCTGTTGGCAGCTCATTCCTTTTGTGTACCACTCTCTGTGTGAAACAGTTCCCACCAGTTTCCTTTTTATTCTTTCCCCTCTCACCTTAAACTGATGCCCTCTCCTCCTCGATTCCCCAACTCTAGGAATCAAAAGGCTGGATCCATTCACCCTATCCATATAAACTTCTATAAGATCCCTCTCAGTCTTCTATTCTCGAAATAAAAAATGCCTCACTTGTCCAACCTCTCCCTATAATTCATTCTATTGAGTTCTGGAAACATTTTTGTAAATTCCGTCTGCACACATTCCAAATTAAAAACATTCTTCTGATTGCAATGCGACTAAAACTGAACACAGCACTACAAATGCAGCCTCACCAACTTCCTGAATAACTTCAACATTACTTTCCAACGGCTCGCCTCCATGTCCTGACCGATGCTTGCTAGTGTGGAAAAACCTTCTTCACTACCATGTCTAAATATGACCCCACTTTCATAGAACGGTGGACCTAAACTCCATGTTCCCTCTGCTCAACTACACTCCTTAAGGTCCTACCAATCACCACGGAACTCCTACCTTGATCTAACGTTGCCAAAATATTCCTTGGCCCACTTCTCCAGTTTGATCAAGGCCCTGCTGCAATTTCTGATATACTTCCTCACTGTGCATGATACAATCTATTTCAGTGTCATCTTCAAGTTTCCTAATCATGCCTTGTACATTCGCAAGAACATCATTGTTACAGATAACAAACAACAATGGGACCAGCACCGACCCCTGAGGCACTTCATGTGTCACAGGCCTCCAGTCCGAGAGCATCCTTCCACTAGTACTCATTGCTTACAATCATGAAGCCAATTGTGTGTCTAATTTGCCAGCTCCCTCTGGATTCCATGCGATTCTAACCTTCCAGACCAGTCTATCAATGGTAACCTTGTCAAAGGGCTTACAGAAAACTATACAGACTACGTCTACCACCCTACCCTCATCAACATTCCTTGTCATTTCATCAATGAACTCAAACAAATTTGAGAGGCATGATCTCCCACTCACAAAGCCATGCAATATTTCCAGTCTAAAAACAGCTAATAATAATAATTCCTAAAATTAATAATAACAAACTAATAAATAATAATAAGATGACATTTTCAATGGATAATAAACTATCCATGGTATGTGATATTGGAACGTGTATCATTGTTGAAGGGCAGAATAGAGTTTGTACCTGTGTCATAGAACTGTATTGAAAAAAGCGAGGGTGGCATGGTGGTTCAGTGGCTAGTACTGCTGCCTCATAGTGCCATGGATCTGGGTTTGGTTCCAGCTTCGGGTGACTCTCTGTGTGGAGTTTGCACATTCTCACTGTGCTTGTGTGTGTTTCCTCTGGGTGCTCCATTTTCCTTCCAAAGATGGAAAGCACAGGTGAATTGGCCATGCTAAGTTACCCACAGTGTTATGTGCATTTGTCAGTGGTAAATATAGGTGTGGTCTTGTTGGGCCAAATAGCCTGTTTCCATACTGTAGGGAATCTGTCAAAAATACTATGTCTGAACAAACCTTATCTTTCCAAATGCATGTATATCTCACCCCTCAAGTTACCTAGCTACCACAGATGTTAGGTTTCCTAGTCTTTGGATTCCAGATTTTTCTTTGCTACCCTTCTTGAATAATGGCACAACATTTGCTAATCTCCAATGTTCTGGAACCTCAACTGTAGCTACCGATGATACAAAAAATATCAACCACGTCCCTGTAGTTTCTTCTGTAGCCGCTTGCAGTGTTCTTGGATGCATCTGTTTAAGACCAAGAGATTTATCAGCCTTCATACATTCTAATGCATCCAACACGTCTTCTCCTGTGATATTGGCTCATCCCAAGATAAAACTACGACCTTTGTTCTCCTCCCAAATCTTCATATATTTCTCCACGGTTAAGGCAGAAGAGAAATATTTATTGAGTATCTCACACATATCCTATGGTTCTAGACATACATGCCCACTTTGGACCTTGTGGGGTCATATTCTCATTTAGCTATTCCTTTTACGTTAATATACGTAAAGAACCTTTTTGGATTCACCATAATCTTCTCAGCCAAAGCTAACTTGTGCCCCCTTTTCGCCCTCCTGATTTCCTTCTTCAGTAAATTACTGTATCCCCTGTATACCTCCAGGGATTCCCTTGATCCTAGTTGCCTGGACCTGAGCCACGCCTCCTTTTTGCTGGTCAATGCCTCAATACCTCCTGACATCCATGCTTCCCTCTTCCTGCCAACCTTGCCCTTTACCCTCACAGGAACATATAGACCTTGAATTCTAGACGTTTCACTTTTAAAGGCCTCCCAATTGCAGGAGATCCCTTCGCCTGTAAACAAACTCTTCCAACCAATCCCTACAAGCTCCTGTCTAATTCCATCAAAATTTGCCTTGTCTCAATTTAGAACTTGAACACGTGGACCTGTTTTGTACTTTTTCATAACTTTTTAAAAATTAATATAACTATGGTCACTAATCCCAGAGTGCTCCCCCATTGTCACTACAGTCACCTTTCCAGCCCTAGTTCTGAGAATAGGTCAAGTTTTGACACTTCCCTAGTTGCACCCTCTACATATTGCTTGAGGAAACTTTTCTGAACACACTTAATAGATGCACCCCGTCTCAGTCCTTAATTCTATGTCATTCCCAGGCAATGTTTGGAAAATTAAAATCTCCTACTAATGCAATCCCATTGGCCCTGCAAGTCTCCCCAGTCGCTCTACATATTTTTGTTCCGCTAATTTCTCGTTTTCTATTTGGGGGCTTATGCAACAACACAAATAATATCACCATTCCCTTCTTATTTCTAAGCTCCCTCACAAATCCTCACTGGATGTTCCTTCAGCTATTTTATCTCTGATTACTGCTGTGATACTCGCCTTAATCAAAAATGAAACTCACCCTCCCCTCCTTCCTCCATCTCTGCCCCGCATAAAGCAACTTTACCCTGGTATATTAGGCTGCCTATCTTGTCCCTCCCTTAGCCATGTTTCTGTAATGGCTGTAATATCCCATTTCCACGTGCATATCCACGCCCTGGGTTCATCGGTCGTATCTGTCAGCCATGTCGCATTGAAACAATTGCAATTTAATCCAACAGGCATTCCTTGCTCCCTGTCGTATTCCAGCCTGACCTGTCTCTTCACTTTACTGTTTCTGATTACTGTATCTCTTCCAGCCTTGCACTTCCCTCCCTGCTGTTGAGGATCCCACCCCTCCCCAACCCCAGCCAATCGAGTTGAAATCCGCCCTTGCAGCACTAGCAAACCTGCCGGCCAGGATATTGGTCCCCTCCCAGTTCAAGTACAACCCGCCCTTCCTGAACAGGTCACCTCTGCCCAAAAAGATCACAGTGACCCAAAAATCTCTGCCCCCTGCACCAATTCTTTCGCCACACATTCATCTGCCATATCCTCCGGTTCTTACCCTCACTAGCACAGAGCCCTGAAAGTAAACCAGATATTCCCACTGTCGTGGTCCAGTCTTCTACCCTTTTTCCTAGCTCTATATAATCACTCTGCAGGATCTCATCACTATTTCTACACATGTCATTTCTACTCATGTGCACAAAGACTTCTGGCTGCTCCCCGACCCGGTGAGAACGTTCTGCAGCCGCTCCGAGACATCCTGGACCCTGACACGTAGGAGGCTTTACACCATCCTGGATTCCTCTTTGCAGCCACAGAATCTCTTGCATGTTCCCCAGACTATCGAGTCTCAATAATTCCTTCTGAAGTTATACTGCTCGTACAACATCCTGACAGTGGGACTTCTTCCTGAAACAGTTGGATTTAGTTGAATTGCATTGCTTCAAGGAATTGGGAAATTCTAATAATACTCATCAGGAATTCTCTGTGAGTGGGAAACACGACTAGGCTTTCAATTTCACTCCAACAGATTGATGTGTTGAGCGACAGGAAACAGGATGGCAGCAATAGACTGTTCCTTCACAGATAGGCTACATTTTTCCATCTGTAAGTTAAATCATTAACATTATCAGACCCTAAACTGGGCTATGTGAGCTTTCCTTGAACATTTTTCGAACTATATGACTCCATCACATTCTCGATTCCAGCATTATTGCGGCTGTCGTACACAGAATCAATTCATTAACATTAAATGACCCTACTTGTTTTGAATATGTGCTAGTATGTGCCTGCATAATGTAAAAATAAGCGTTTAGTTTCTTCATAATATCTGTGCTAAGATGAGAATGTTGCTGGAAAATAAAGAAATAAAGAAATTGCTGGTAAAGCTCGACCTGTCTGACAGCGTATATGAAGAGAAATCAGACTTCAATTTTTCGGTCCAATGACCTTTCCTTTGAACATGTCGAATTCTTAAATTACTTCCCCAGTGTTATTCTCCCACACATGAAGAAATAGCCATCCTTTATTCACCGAATACACTCTTCTCAAGATCTTATATGGTCAATAAAACATCTCTCATTCGCAGGCTGAACTGTTAATTTTTCATAACGGAATGCCTTCATCCCAAGAACGAGTAAAGAGCAACATCTTTGAAACGTTTCTAAACCTTTTATTTTTCAGTTTAGGCTATCATAACTACATATAGTACATCAGACGTGATCTCAGCAATGCCCTGCACTGATGCAAAAAAACATGGCTTAGATCATACCTAACACTCTTGCACGAAACAGAATCATTCAATTTCTCTTCCAAATCACTTGCAACATATTCAGAGTAATTTCATGTGATTCATGTACGAAGACACACAAATCCCCCTGTACCACTGATTTCTGCATTCTCCCTGAATTTAAATAATTTTCTGCTGTTTTGTCTTTTCCACGAAACAAAAAGTTCCCATCGCCTACATTGAACTGATTTTTTTTTGCTGAAGGTTTGCTCACAGCCGTCTTCTGACTGTATGCCATTGCAGATGCGCTGGAATCCCCTTCTCTGTATTCCATTGCAGACGCGCTGCCGTTACCCTGTCTGTATCTCATTGTAGACTCTCTGCCGCCCACTGTATGTATCCCTTTGCAGATGCTCAGCCCTCCCCCGTCTGTATCCTCATGCAGATGCTCTGCCCTCCTCCTGTCTGTATCCCATTGCAGACTCTCTGCCATCCCCTGTCTGTCTCTCATTGCAGACGCTATGCCCTCCAATGCCTGTATCCCATTGCAGACGGTCTACTAACCCCTGTCTGTATTCCATTGCAGACACTCTGCCATCCCCTGTCTGTCTCTCATTGCAGACGCTATGCCCTCCAATGCCTATACTCCATTGCAGACGCTCTGCCCTCATCTGTCTGTCTCCCATTGTAAACGCTATGCCCTCCAACATCTATATCCAATTGCAGACGCTCTGCCCTCAACTGCCTGTCTCCTATTGCAGACCCTATGCCCTCCAATGTCTATATCACATTGCAGACGCTCTCCCAGGGCAGATGCCCTGTCCTCCCCTTGTCTGTATCCCATTGCAGACGCTTGGCCCTCCCCCGTCTGTATTCCTTTGCAGATGCTCTGTCTTCCTCTGCCTGTATCCCATTGGAGACGCTCTTCCCTCTCCCTGTATGTATACCATTGCAGAAACCCTGCCCTTCCCCTCTCTGTATTTAATTGCAGGGATTCTGCCCTCCCCTGTCTGTATCTCATTTCAGTGTTCTGCCCTCCCCTGTCTGTATCTCATTGCAGACTCTCTGCCCACCACCTGTCTCTATCCCATTGCAGACGCTCTGCCCTCCGCAGGTCTGTGTCCCATTGCAGACGCTCTGCCCTCCCCCGTCTGTATCCCATTGCAGATGCTCTGCCCTCCCCCGTCTGTATCCCATTGCAGACGCTCTGCCCTCCCCAGGTCTGTATCCCATTGCAGACGCTCTGCCCCTCCCCTGTCTGAATCTCATTGCAGACCCTCCGCCCTCCGGCTGTCTGTGTCCCAGTTCAGACGCTCTGTCTCCATTTAACATCTTATTGAATGACTATCCTGGTCCATTAGCAAACTGAGGGCCATCCACTTCATCCAATTTATTTATTTGGATTGAAATATTTGATGACCTCACATAGATCCCTGAAGTATTCTACCAGTTACAGCTTTCCAAACACAAATTGCATAATCATCTCTACTCTGTATTTCCTGACAGCTATCTAGGGTGCCCTTGCTCCTGCATAACAGCCTGGGATGGTTATATGGCGTCCTCCTATTCTGTATAATTTACTGAAATGACTTGAGTACTTCATTCTATTCTTATCTAACCCCATGGATGGGCATAATGGCCTTCTCCTGCTGCGTTGTCACGATGCTGACTAGCTGAATGGAATCATTCTCTCCCTCTGTCACAGTCTTGAGGGTAAATTGACAGAACAACGTGTGAGTTAGGAGCAGCAGTTAGCCTGTTGCTTCATTTAGAAACATCACGCCTGATCTGACTGTAGCTGACCACTCCCTCTCCTGTCTTCTCCCAATAAACATTCCCTCCCATGTCCTTCAAAGGTCAGTCAAGGTCAGCCTTGAATATCCCGGGAGACTTCACTTTCCCCGGGTCTGAGAACGTCACAGATCACACAATCCAAAGGAGAAAAGAACAACGTTATCTCAAATGGAAATGGGAGACCCCTTTCATTTTAAAATATTTTAACCTCACAGCAAGTCACCTCCTCTTTTCAGAAACAAAGCAAATAGGAACAATCATATACCATTCAGCCCCTCAAACATATCCCACAGTCCTATTGACTGTTCAGTCAAGTATTTATCAAACTTAGCTTGCGTACCCTGTATTAAACAATTGCTGATGCTGATGTTAAGAAAAATCCACTGGGTGCATTCATGTCTTTAGTGAAGTAATCTAAGGTGGGCCTTTCCTCCGATTGTCCTAGACACCGATAGCTCCGCCCTCCTGCATATTGACCTTCTCAAGATGGCGGCTCTGAGGCCCGCGCTCCCTCTTCCCTCAAACAAATGGCGGCCTTGACCCTGGGCCCCTTTCCCGACAGAGACCACCATCTCCTTATCCGGGCCTGGAGGGTCTTTTTCGCGTTTTTTTCACCTATATCCGCGTCTTGTCAATTCTCTCCGCTCCTTTCTCCCCGCGCGTCGCCCACACACCACTCTCTGATGCCGATCGTAACCGCACCCGGAGAAAGCTGCTCCATGTCTCGCCGTGTCCTGGTTAATGTGACACTGCGCATACTCTTCATAGAAACCAAAGTGCGCGTGCGTCGGAGGTTATCAGTGAGTTGATAGAGAATATTCAGACCTTTACCGAATCACGGGGGAAATATTAGACATTAACAATTGCTCTGTCGAGTTATAGTCATTGAGACGGTTAATATGCAAATAGATTGTTGCGTCCAAATTAACCATACCGGCCAGGTATGTAAATTACCAATCGTTCTAGGAGTTTGAAAATAAGTTTGTTACTCGAGTTGTGTAAGTCGATTGGAAATATGTATGTTATTATATTTACATTTAACTATTTCTTTAAAATACTACATTGTTTTAACAGAGGGGTTTAATGCTCCACTATGTCATGACAATGATCAATCCTGCAAAGCAGTTTGCTTTCTGACCAATCCTGAAGCGTTCACTTCCGAGAATGCATTGGCCCCGCTTCTCACTCACTCTGGTTGGAGGACCGGCCGCTGCTCGGTCCTCCAGTTACGCCCCTTCCTCCCAATTGCAGAGTTGTTTCAAGTGCGACTCAGCAGCTAAGCAACAGAAACATTCAGGGACAAGGGGAGTTGGATTCGATGCCTTGTAATGCAGGGAAAATATCCTGAATCTTGGATCGAGAGACCGGCGTTCAATTCACAGATGGTGCAGCTGTGTGTAAAAACAACTTTGAAAAGGTTCATGAGGGAAAATAAGGTAAGTCAGGAACCGAGTAAAAACAATAGAAAACGCATACAATGTGTTGGTGCTCTCAATACTCCGATGATTTTAGTCTTTACCGAGTGATTCAGGGTCCCAATACAGTCTGTTCCACTCCTCCTTGTGCACATATACCACGATTGTGGGGTAAAGTGTTGTGGTGGGATATAAAAGTGCTTTTCTGGAACTCACTCGGTTTTGTACTTGAAAATAGGTAAGGAGGAGTAGGGTTTTGTATGGAGTTACCTGTTCCCCTCCTGTTGCAGCATCTCATTATTGCCCTGACTCTACCTCGTACATGTTTGGTAGAGATCACTGTCATTTCATAAGCCCACAATACAACATTCGTCACTCTGTTTAAGACAGCAGAAATCTCTTTTAGCACGATAGTTATGACATGCGTGGACCTGTTGTACTGCTTCAAACTCCATGAGGCAGCCATAGCCTCTATGACAGACAGTCTGGGACCTCCTCTGTCCTTAAGACTTTATGCACTGCTTGCACTCTTCCATTTCCCCTTTGCACGTTCCCTTTCCAACCCACCCCATCTGCATCACTCCACAGTTGGAGCTGTCAAGGGCAGAAGTCTGTGGAATAGCCTTCCTAACCTTCTCTGTCCTCCTTTTTAAGATGTATTTTAAAATAATTGTATTTAATTAATGTTTTGATCATCCAGGAAGCACCTTAGGAGATTTGCGATTGTGAAAGTTCCATACAATGCAAGTAGTTGTTGTTATTATTGCCATACATTAGGAGAAACAGGAATGATGCAGTCAAAATTCTAACAAGAAAGTCACTGATAGGCATCGTGTATAGGTCACCAAATAATGACATCACATTGGCATAGGCAATAAACAAATAAATAACTAATGCCCGTAAAAATGGTACAGCTATGATCGTGGGTGATTTTAATCTACATGTCGATTGGTCAAACCATACATGAACATCAACTAGCCACGAAACGACACGACCAGCTATGCCTAGTAGCCACACACGCAGACAACAAGCAACATGAATTCTACAGGGAAAACACTACTATCATAGGGCAAGCCAGACAGAGAACAGCCAGGGAATTCCTAGAGACATGGCATTCATCCACAAACTCCATCAACAAACACATCGACCTGGACCCAATATGCCAACCACTACAGCGGACAGCTGAAACTGACAACCGGAAGTGGCAAGGACAGACCACTATAAATACCGGAAGAAACATCAAAGAAGCGCTTCACAGGAGGCTCCAAAGCACTGATGATGTCACCTAGCCAGGGTATGAAACGTTTGCAACAAAAACTTCCAGCTTGGCGAACAGAACCACAACATGGGCGGCACGGTGGCACAGTGGATGGGCGGCACAGTGGCACAGTGGTTAGCACTGCTGCCTCACAACGCCAGGGACCTGGGTTCGATTCCCGCCTCAGGCGACTGACTGTGTGGAGTTTACACGTTCTCCCCGTGTCTGCGTGGGTTTCCTCCGGGTGCTCTGGTTTCCTCCCACAGTCCAAAAATGTGCGGGTCAGGGTGAATTGGCCATGCTAAATTGCCCGTAGTGTTAGGTAAGGGATATATGTAGGGGTATGGGTGGGTTGCACTTCGGCGAGTCGGTGTGGACTTGTTGGGCCGAAGGGCCTGTTTCCACACTGTAAGTAATCTAATCTAATGTATTATCTTGTAAATTTCTATTAGATCTCCCTTTAACCTTCTAAACTCCAATGAATACAATCCCAGGATCCTCAGCTGTTCCTCATATGTTAGACCTACCATTCCAGGGATCATCCGTGTGAATCTCCGCTGGACACGCTGCAGTGCCAATATGGCCTTCCTGAGGTATGGGGACCAAAACTGGACACAGTACACCAAATGGGGCTTACCCAGAGCTTTTTAAAGTCTCAATAGCAAATCGCTGTTTTTATATTCCAACTCTCTTGAGATAAATGACAACATCGCATACGCTTTCTTAATCATGGATTCAACCTGCATGTTTACCTTTAGAGAATCCTCGACCAGCACTACCAGATCCCTTTGTACTTTGGCCTTATGAATGTTCTCACCGTTTAGAAAGTAGTCCATGCTTGTATTCTTTTTTCCAAAGTGCAAGACCTCGCATTTGCTCACGTTGAATTTCATCAGCCATTTCCTGGACCACTCGTCCAAACTGTCTAGATCCTTCTGCATCCTCCCCACTTCCTCAGTACTACTTGTCTGTCCACCTAACTTCGTATCATCAGCAAACTTCGTTAGAATGCCCCCAGTCCCTTCATCTAGAAATTAATATATAATGTAACCATGCCTGGGATCCAATCAACAACAAGTTCAGCAGTAACTTTAGTGCAATTGCCGAATGGGCAGACTGTTCAAGTCGAAGTCGTTACCAAGCAGCTCAGTCCTCAGTCAAACACTCGCCTCAGGTTCAGATTGTTCAGATCTCTACTATACCTGAAAGTGAGGACTCCCAGGAATCTGTGGATAGCATGACTGACTCTCAGAAGCGTAGAGAAATTCTATAGAGACGGCCTTCATACAGGAAAATCCTGAATGAACTTCCTTCTAATCCCCCGGTGTGCCAAGAAATCGATGAGGAGAAATCAGAAGAAGATTCTGTCTCAACAGTTACTTCAATGAGGATGCAGACACCCATCTATCAGGCTAGCAGTGGACAATACATTGCTATCACACAGGGGAGCAATTCAGCTGGCCAACAATGGTACAGATGGAGTGCAAGGACTCCAGCCACCAACAATGACCAACGCAGCTACAGCCAAGGTTGGAGCAGCCATCATATAGTATACTCAAAGCCCTGATGGACACCAAATCTTTGTGCTGGGCAGCCAAGTGCTTGTACAAGATGCTGCTGGAGATGTCCAAACTTATCAGATCTGTATAACTCCTAAATCCACTGCTGGCCATGGGAATGGTTATGGCATCTTCACCAGTCCTGCAAATGCAGCCCCAGAATGCTGAAGAAACCACTCGTAAATGAGAAATCCGCCTCATGAAAAACAGGGAAGCAACTCGAGAGAGACGTCGCAAGAAGAAAGAGTATGTGAAATGCTTGGAGAATTGGGTTACTGTTCTGGAAAATCAAATTGAAAGAGAAGGCGTACAAAGTGGCCAAAAACAGCATGAAACTAGAACTGGGAAAATGTTAAAGTTCAACCGAAAGCCACAAAAGAGCTACAAAGAAAATTAATATAGAAAATGAGAAAAATAAACTAGCACAGATTATAAAGACAAAGAGCAAAAGTTTCTTTAAATATATATAACGAGAAAAGAATGGCTAAAGTAAATGTTGGTACTTTGGAAAATGAGAGAGCATTTAGTTATGGGATATCACAGTGGAGGATATTAATATCTTTCCAGTAACTAGCAAAGAGACAAAGGTAGGTGGGGATTTGGAAACTATCATTATTACGGAACAGCTAGTTTTTAAATTTTTTTTAATTAACCCCCACACTACCGCCTAACTGCGGTAGTGCTTATTTTTCCCCAGCACCCATGGTGTGTGTGTGCAGGTGTGAGACACAGTGAGAGGCACAAAGTGCATGAATCTTTATTTAATTTCCACCGCAAGGAAGATAGGAAAACACTCGGGTGGCCAGTGACAAGCAATGCCCTTCACATCAAAGGGCAATGCTGTGTGATCAAACAGTGAAGGGGAGGGCAGGGACTAAATCAAAATAGATTTGGAGGTGGAAATAATGCAATCCACTCCCTGCGGCGCCCACCTATCCCTGAACAACTCCAGGGTGTTGGTGGAGACCGCGTGCTCCTTCTCCAAGGACATCCGAGCTCTAACGTAACCGTGGAAGAGGGGCAGGCAGTCGGCCCTAACGACCCCTTCCACGGCCGGCTACTTGGATCTGTTTATGGCCAGTTTGGCCAGGCCCAGGAGCAGACCCATGAGGAGGTCTTCAGACCTGCCCTCCCTCCTCCGTACCGAGTGCCCGAAGATCAGGAGCGTGGGACTGAAGTGCAACCAAAAGCAGACAAGGAGGTTTTTGAGAAAATCAAAAAGGGAGTGCAAGCGCCCATACCCAATATACACATGGTCCACGGACTCCCCAGCGCCACAGAACAAGCAGTTGGGCTGGGAGTCCATGAGCCACTGCAATCTGCGGTTGCAGGGGACTGCTGCATGCAGCACCCTCCACCCCAGATCCCCGAGAGAAAGGGGGAGGACTCCTGCGTAGAGAGCCCTCCACTGGGGATCCCCACCGCCCGGTGGCAAATGGGCACGCCAAGGCGTGTCCGGACAGTGGATGAGAGAGAAGAGGTGGACGGTGTGCTGCAGCAGTCGATATAGGACTTGCCTTTTTACATCCTTAAAAGGGACAAATTTAAAATTCCAGAGGCGGCTCAGGTTGTGGGGCACAGGCTCCCACGGGAAGTACGGGACCTTGGGGCCAATGTGAAATTCCGTCCGGGCTGGGGTGAGAGTGGAAGGGTTAGAATATCTAGTTGGCATAGATGGGTTGGACCGAATATCTGTTTCTGTGCTAGACATCTCTGACTGTGGGATCATAAAAGGGAACATTGCTCTGATTCATCTCTGGGCTCCTTGATGTCCACTTGTTTGTTATCTAGCTTCTTCAGTGTCTCGTGTGTATTTTTGCTCTGTGTAGTATTTTACTATTATGTTCACAGACCTTTTTGTAAATGAATTGTCCACTGCTGCTTGGCTCCTGACCATATGCTCCATAAACAGATTACTTTTTCCACAATATCTTTGTCAGTCAAGAGTTCTTTTTTCCAGTAAATGAGTGGAATTTCCTTCATTTCTGACAGTCAAATTCTGCACCATTTTCATTCCCTATAATTCATATTGCACTTCCTGAAACAGGTGAATTTCTCCTTCCACAGATACCAGTGATCTAGGCCAAAGCTCTGTTGCCTGTTGAGAAGGTAATGTTTGACTTCCTTGTTATGCTGCAGTTGTATGGTGAAGGTGCTCCCACAATATGGTTGGGTAGGAGACATTACAGATTATTCACTCAGTGATAGTGAAGAGTAGAAGGTATCTATACAAATCAACACGTTTTAATTTCCCAAAGATATTGAGAACTTTTGACATAAAGCCAGAGCTGGAGAATATTATGTCCGGTGACCAAAACCTTTGCGAAATAAGCATTTTTTCAGGAATGACTTAAAGGACGAAAGCAGATCTTAGAGGGTTAGGGTGGGAATTCCAGACCGTATTGCCTTGGAATCTATTGAAAGAGTCACACAGCTGAACTCAAGAATAAACGCATCATTGGGACTCTGAACTAAAATGAGTGGTAGAGTTTTCAATATTCAGGAGATGATAGGGTGGGTGAATGTGGGATGCTGGCCAGGAGTGGGTTTAGATAATGAAATCTAGAGTTAACAAAATGAATGAATGAGTGTTTCAGTAAATGAGCTGAGACTGTGATGGGGTCAGGTGATATCACTGAAGTCGAAATAGTGGTCTTGGAGTGGGACTGGGCTATCATCCTCACCTCACCTCTGGACTTCAGCTGTTTGTCAGTTTGTGAATCAGGTCTGTAACAAGATTAGGAAATGATTGGCTCTGGCAGAACCCAAACTGGGCATCGCTAAGCAGGTTATTGCTGAGCAGCGTCTTGACAGCACTGTTAATGACACCTTCCATCACTTCACTGCTGAGCAAGTGTCGATTGATGGAGGGAAATTGGCTGAGTTGGCTCTGTCCTGCGTTTTTGTGTTGAACATCCCTGGGAAATGTTCCACAATGTCAGTATGTGCCAGTGATGGAGCAGTACTTGGCTTGGTGGGCAGCAATTTCTGGAGCACAGCCATCAGTATTTTTGCCATGATGTTGGCAGGGCCGACAGTCTTTACACTACTTCTCAATTTCTTGATCTGATTTGAAATAAGTTTTCAACCAATTCGATTCACATCTGTGATGTCAGGGACCAATGTAGAAAGCTCATCCACTTGGCACTGCTGGCTGAAGATTGCTGCAAATGCTGTTGTCTTGTCTGTTGCATGGATGTGTGAGACTCCTCCATCAGTAAGGGTGGGGATATCTGTGATGCTTCCTCCAGTGAGTTATTTAATTGTCCATCAACATTCCTGACTAGGTGTGGCAGAACTGCAGAGCTCAGATCTGATCCATTGGTTGTTGGATCACATAGTTCTATTTGGTGTTGCTTGCGCTGTTTGGCATGCATGTTGGGTAGCTTCACCCGGTTGGCACCACATTTTTAGATATGCCTGGTATTGCTCCTGGCATGCCCTGTGGAACTCTCCATTGAACTAGGGTTGATCCCCTGCCTTGATGTTATTGGTTGAGTGGGGGATAGACCAGGCAATGAGATTTCAGATTGGGCTGGATTACAGTTCTGTTGCTGTTTTTGGCCCACAGTGAGGTGGAAGTTGCAGTGTCAAGAGGGTTGACTTTGTGGTTGTACTTTCCAGTGCATTGGTAGATGTCATGTGGTCCATCCAGTTTCATTCCTTTGTTGAGACTGTGCAGTGATTAATGCAATGAGTGATTTGGTGGGCCACTGTCAGGAATGCAACTTTTAAAAACAGGTTTTGTGATTTACATATGAAAGAAGTGAAACGATCATGGTATTCGAACAGATGAAAGACTCAACAGACAATCAAGGTATTTTTTAATCGATAATTTCAGTTACATCACAATGTAAATGTTTGCTATAAATTCTGTGTCTTAGAATTGTGCCCTCCACAATCACCTGATGAAGGAGTGGTGCTCCGATAGCTAGTGTGCTTCCAATTAAATCTGTTTAACAATAAACTGGTGTTGTGAGATTCTTAACTTAGAATATGACAGCACTACTAACAGGACTGCATGTAAACCGGCTCAATCCAGTTAATCAATTCATTCGGAAGGATTTCCTCCAAGTTTGATGGCGCAATATTAGTCAAAAGCGTCAACTTCAACCTGCAATGTTACTCTTGACAAAAACTTCAGGCTGACACAAAGCTCCCCACCCCACTGCAATGTGGTCACCGGGCCCGGCCCAGGAACTGGAACTGGGACATTTGTGGACTGTGATCTCAAAGGAAGCGAGCAAAAACAATTCTGACAGATTAGTCCTCAAAGGTGAGTAGCAAGTTTGAGACACGGCAGATGGTATGCCATCTTGCATTCAGCTTAATTGCATTTCTTATTTACAGTCGTGTTTTGCAAAGTATAAAGAACTTTTTTTTTCCATGGTTGGGGAGTTTTATCCGAGTTGATCACAGTTGCTGCCTCTCACCCCCCAAGTCAAATCATAGGATCTATAACAAAACAATAAACTACAGGTGCTGGAAATCTGAACCCCAGAAACAAAGTGCTGGAGAAACTTAGCAGTTCTGAGAGCATCGGGGAAGAGAAAAAATGTTACATTTCAAGTTCACTGACTCTTCGTCTGAACGGACAAATGGTCATGAGATTTTGAACTTACAATGTTTTATTCCCCTCAGTGATGCTGCTGGACCTGCAGTTCTCCAGCACTGTGCTTTCTATATTGAAATTTAGTATTTTTCCGATCTGTTTTGTAAATAATCTCCAAAGGTGAAAGGTTCATTGCAAACATGAGCATAGTTTCCACACTAAAGTTACACAAGCACGCCTCAGTTTAAAAACAAAAATTAACTCCAAGTAACATTCCATCTCAGACCTAGCCAAGTTACACCAGTACTAAAGCTCATCCGCCCAATGAGGCCCCTTCAGCACAACATCCTGCAGTGATGCACACAGCCACGTTTACCAAAGAATGATCATATGTCACAAAATTGAAGGCCGAGAGCATGTCTCTTTAAAGGGGCTGAAATCAAATTCTCAATTTTTGGAAGGCTTTTTGATCAAACCTGCTTGAAGACTTAAATCTCAGAGCATAATCTTTGCTTTTTTAAACAAGGTTTGTGTGAAAGATCCCACATCTTGCTAAAGGTTCAGTTCGGTCTGGTACATAGAACCAAAGGTCAAACAAACATCACATGTTCCATTCACTTCTACAAAGGGCTGACACCAAATTTCTTCAGGATTTAAAGAATTTTATAAGTTGTTTGCAAAATAATGTCACATTAAAGAACTGGACAATAAATGTCACTGTATGCAATAAGAGTGAAGCCTGTGACAGCAGATTTAGCTTTGGAGCGGAGTGTGTGTGCTTTCTAAATTCTGGGAGCACTTTGGGAGACTGTTCCCAGATGGTGATAGTGAGCATATCTGGAATGCACTGTTTAGATTTGGGAATCCTTGGGAGACAATCTGTAGTATCAATAGTATTTGGCTTGTGTTATTGGTGGAGAGTAAGCAATTAATAAAGTTACTTATTTATTGTTGTTGACTAGCTGAATGGTATCCAAATCTGCCAGGTTGCCTTCAATAGTGTGAATGCATCTATTGTAAATATTTGGAATATTCCAGAACTGCCCAGTGTTTGGCAAATTCAGGGGGGACAAAAATCACTGAGTAATTTGAAATAAAGAATCCAAGAGGGCGTAACCACTGAATTATTCAATTCAAATAGTTATATAGAGTGCTCTCATTTAAAATACCTGTTATCCATAGGAATGGATGGACCGACAGAATTGGGACCAAATTCCTAGCTGGGTAGTGTGAAATGTGCTTTGATAAAGTCACCTGTTCAAAGTTTGGGAGAAGATTTGTAGCTCAGGTGCTCGTTGTTGTGGTTTTGTTCACCGAGCTGGGAATTTTTGTTGCAAATGTTTCATCCACTTTCTATGTGACATCCTCAGTGCTTGGGAGCCTCCTGTGAAACGCTTCTGTGATGTTTCCTCCTGCATTTATAGTGGCTTGTCCCTGCCGCTTCCGGTTGTCAGTTGCTGTCTGCTGCAGTGGCCAGTATATTGGGTCCAGGTCGATGTGTTTGTTGATAGAATCAGTGGATGAGTGCCATGCCTCTAGGAATTCCCTGGCTGTTCTCTGTTTGGCTTGCGCTATAATAGTAGTGTTGTCCCAGTCGAATTCATGTTGTTTGTCGTCTTTGTGTGTGGCTACTCAGGATAGCTGGTCGTGTCGTTTCGTGGCTAGTTGGTGTTCGTGGATGCGGGTTGTTAGCTGTCTTCCTGTTTGTCATATGTAGTGTTTTGTGCAGTCCTTGCATGGGATTTTGTACACTACGTTGGTTTTTCTTATGCTGGGTATCGGGTCCTTTGTCCTGGTGAGTTGTTGTCTGAGAGTGGCTGTTGGTTTGTGTGCAGTTATGAGTCCTAGTGGTTGCATCAGTCTGGCTGTCAGTTCGGAAATGCTCCTGATGTATGGTAGCCAGACCTGACAGCCGATTTCCCCAATGAGCATAGTCCATCCAAATGATGTTGCTAACTTTGGCCATACCATTTCTTTCCTAGCCTCTATAGCTTGAAGAGTGACCAGAAGCAATTACTCCACATATGTGGGAACATAACCAACGAGGATTTTTCCCTTGAGAATTGACTTCCATATATTCAGTGCCAGAACAGATAAAAAGCTTGTTATCTTTTATAGAATAATGATTCAGTGGGAGTAAAACGCTAACCTTTTCTTGCTTAAAATCAAGCTGCATAAATTTTAAAAATGAAAATTTCTTAATAGTTCACCAGCTCCTAACGAAATATTTTGAGCAAAATAAATCACATGATACATAGTTATTCAGATAACAAAACAAGTTTGTTCATTGAAGAACCCAGAGGAAGAGGTCATGGAACAATGTGAGTTTGATATACCTCAATCGTCATTTCAAGTGCATTCTCTGCATAAATTCTCCTTTTCCCCCTCGAAGTATTCAACTTTCAATTGAAAGAATGAAGTCACAGTTGTACAACACAAAATCAGACCCTTCAGTCCAACTTCCCCATGCTGACAAGATATCCTAAATTAATCTACTCCCATTTGCCAGCATTTGTTCCATATCCATCTTAAACTGATAATCAGTAGAAAGGGTTTATTTTACTTTATCAGCACTTGAAATACTGACTTTTTTTTCTCCCAACATTGGTGAAAGAAATCATAACTTCATTCATCCAAGTTAATTTTGTAATCTTTCACATAGAAACAAGTGAGAACAACATACAGCTGAGTGCAAAACAAAATACTGCAGCTGCACGATATCTGAGAACACTCTAAAGGTGAGGTACTCCATAGTAACCTGCAGTCTGGCCAAATTGCAGCAAAAAGCTGTTCAATTTTATCTGCAAACTATTCAATGCAAAATCCTCCTTGCACAATAATGAGGCAGCATTTTGGGATGTCATTTTAAAAATGTATTATTTTCAAAGTTACTCACAATTAAGAGTGCACACTCGGTGCCGTCTGCATAACACAGTACAAAAAGGAATTAACAGAAAAAAAACATTGAATTTGGATTATAGAGTCATGAATTCATTGATATTGCATGGGTCCAGTATTTAGAAGTAATCGATTTTTAAAAATAAATAGATACATTTACTAACTATATTGGAGTACAGTCAAGTTTCTTACTGAACAGCGACAGGATTGGACAGAGTCCGCATTGGATTTAAGAAAGGGGAATCATACTTAGCAAATCTACTGAAAGAATCTACAGAGTCGAATATTAAAGTAAGAAATTGCAGGACATTTAAAAAAGCTTATCATTAAACGTGGTAGTCTGGGTTTTGTGAAAGAGAAACTATATTTGACAAATTTGCGACAGTTCATTGAGGAGATAACGAGCAGGGCAATCCAATGATGTTCTGTATTTGGAATTTAAAAATGCAAATGATAAGGTGCTACATAAAAGGTAATTGCACAATTTAGAAGCTCATGGTATCGGGGTAATGTATTAGCATGGATTGAGGATTGGTTAACCACACTGGCTGTTGCTGAGTCCTCACTTGCAGTGCTGTATACAATGTTAGCTCCCATATTTAATAAAGGATAAACCAACATTGGAGACCATTCAAAAAAGATTCACTTAGCTGCTTCGAGGACGAAAGGGTTGACCTGTCAAGAATAGAGAAGCAGGGGTGATCTGATGCAAACAAGATTCTGAGGAGCTTGACAGGGTGGATGTTGATTAGATCTTCTAGCACCAGTGAAGTCTTAAACCAGGGGACATGCATTTTAAAAAAATTAAAGATTTTTTTTCTCTCAGTGAATGGCTAGAATTTTGTCACACAAACAATTGTGAAAGTTAAATGTGGGAGGGGAATGGTTGGGTTACTCTTTGGAGGGTTGTTCTGGCTTGTTGGGCTGAAGGGCCTGTTTCCACACTGTAGGGAATCTATGATTCTATCTCAAATTATTTTTGAAAAGGGTAGATAGATTTTTGAAATATTGAGCAGTTGAGGGCTATGCGGATCAAGCCTAAAAGAGGTGATTAGGTCTGGGTTAGCCCAGCCATGATCTGACAGAATGGGGGAACAAGCTGAAAGGGATTAATTGCCCTACTCCCGCTCCGATTCCTTGAGGCTCCGTTTCATGTTTTTTTTTTGTCTCCAAAGAAGAGCGTGATACAATGTGCTAAAGATTTTAGATGTTGTGAAAATGGGGTGTTTATGTACTGATTCGGATGGCATTGATTCATCAGTCACAGCTATACAGTCATGAGTAGGAAGGCAATCCCCTCCATGAATAAAGGAAATCTACTGCAGAGCTCATTCTTACTCGCAGGTAACATTACCCAACATACCGGCAAAAGCAGGACACACTGCGCATGCTCCCACCAACAAAGGGACCCCGGGTGATTGATATCAGCACTAGACCAATGAAAGGACGGTGGGCGGAACTGGAGGTCGGTCAGAACCCCACTGGTTCTCACCTACCACAGAACCCCACTGGTTCTCACCTACCACCCCACCAACCTCCGTATACAGCGTATCATCCGCCGTCATTTTCGGCAACTCCAAACGGACCCCACCACCAGGGATATATTTCCCTCCCCTCCCCTATCAGCGTTCCGCAAAGACCACTCCCTTCGTGACTCCCTCGTCAGGTCCACACTCCCCACCAACCCAACCTCCACTCACGGCACCTTCCCCTGCAACCGCAGGAAATGCAAAACTTGCGCCCACACCTTCTCCCTTACTTCTCTCCAAGGCCCCAAGGGATCCTTCCATATCCGCCACAAATTCACCTGCACCTCCACACACATCATCTATTGCATCCGCTGCACCCGATGTGGCCTCCTCTATATTAGGGAGACAGGCCGCCTACTTGCAGAACGCTTCAGGGAACACCTCTGGGACGCCCGGACCAACCAACCCAACCACGTCGTGGCTCAACACTTTAACTCTCCCTCCCACTCCACCGAAGACATGCAGGTCCTTGGACTCCTTCATCGCCAGAACATAACAACACGACGGTTGGAGGAAGAGCGCCTCATCTTCCGCCTGGGAACCCTCCAGCCACAAGGTATGAACTCGGATTTCTCCAGTTTCCTCACTTCCCTCCCCCCACCTTGTCTCAGTCGATTCCCTTGGACTCAGCACCGCCCTCCTAACCTGTAATCCTCTTCCTGACCTCTCCGCCCCCACCCCCTCTCCAGCCTATCACCCTCACCTTGACCTCCTTCCACCTATCACAACTCCATCGCCCCTCCCCCAAGTCCCTCTTCCCTACTTTTTATCTTAGCCTGTTGGACACACTTTCCTCATTCCTGATGAAGGGCTCAGGCCCGAAACGTCGAATTTCCTGTTCTTTGGATGCTGCCTAACCTGCTGTGCTTTAACCAGCAACACATTTTCACCTCCAACCAATCAAAGTGAATGAAGGGCGGAGCTAAACTAAACCATGTGATCACCCTCGCGCGCGGCACAGAGTCGCTGTAATAATGCTCGGGAAGTTATGGAGAGAAGGGATACGGTAAGGAAATAAATAAACAGGGAAACTGGAGAAAAACTGCGTTGCTATGAGCGGAGAGGGTTTACAAACAAACTGTGCGCGTCGGAAAACTCAAGTTTGAACGTCCCAGTCCCGTGTTTGCAATAAATGAGGAATTGCCTCAGCGGCTGCAGGCCTGAATAAGCGCCGCCATCTTTAGTCGGGACAACGATTCACTGGACATGTGCGCGGCCGCCATCTTTGTAGGGGGCAAGGTGCAGCTAGGCGCATGTGCAGCCTTTCTCTCGTATAGAGTCATTGTGATCACAGCAGCCAATACAGCTCTGCTTCACCTCTGGGCTCCCTCATGACCACTTTGTCAATATCTAGCTTCCTCAGTCTCGAACCATGGGTGTATGTTTGATCTGTATTATTACTTTTACAGACCCTTTGTAAATGAGTTTTCCACTGTGGCCCAGCCCCTGACCATGTGTTGCTCTATCATTAGATTACTTTTTTCTTGAATATTTTTGACAGTCAAGAATTCGTTTTTCCAATAAGCAAGTGTGTTTTCCTTCCATTTCTGACTATCAAATTCTGCACCATTTTCATTCCCTGCAACCCGTTTTGCATTCCCTGAAACATCATGTGTATTTCTCCTTCCACAGATGGCAGTGATTAATGCCAAAGCCCTATTGCCTGTGGAGAGGGTGATGCTTGACTTTCTTGTACAGCTGCAGTTTGTGAGGTGAAGGTGCTCCCACAATATGGTTGGGTAAGAGACATTGCAGATTATTCATTACAGCAACAGTGAATATTTGAAGATAATGTCCAAATCAAGAACAGTTTGTAGTTTTATCATCATGCTTATAATTTCACAAAAATACGATTGCGAACTTTAGATATAAGGCCAGATATAGAGATATTTGGTCAGGTGTCCAAAACAATTGCCAAAAAGCAGATTTTGAGGGATGTCTTAACGGTGGGAAGCAGACCTGTGAGGTTTTGTCTGCAAATTCCAGATCATGTTGCTTTGGCAACTGTAGAATCAGCCACACAGTTGAAGTAATGAATTAACAAGTCGTTGGGAGTCTCAAAGAAAATGGGTTGTCGAGGTCTCAAAGGATGTGTGGGGCAGGGAGCTAGGGATGATCACAGCCAGGAATCAAATCAAGAATGAGAATTTTAAATTGTTGTTGCTTATGAATAGGATCCTTTTGACAGATGAACATGTTTGGGGAGAAGTGAGCACGTGGGCGATAGAGCTTGCAATTTTTCTTGAGATTACAGGAAGGTTGAATTGGGAAGGTTGGCCAGGAGTGTGTTTGGATAATTAAGTCTGGAGATAACACACAATGGATGAGAGTTTCAGTATATGAGCTGAGGTGAGGGTGGAATCAGCTCGAAATAATGCTGTTGGAGTGGGACTGGGCTGTCACTCTCACTTCACCTCTGGGATTCAGCTGGTTATCAGGTTGTGAATCAGGCGGTAACACAATCGGGAGCTGAGTGGCCCTGGTGGAGCCTAAAATGAGTGTTACTCAGCTAGCTGTTGCTGAGCAGCTGCTGCTTGATAGCCCTGTTGATGGCTACTTCCATCACTTTACTGCTGATCGAATGTGGACTGACAGAGGGAAATTGCCTGGGTTGGATTTGCCCTGTGTATTTGTGTTGAACATCCCTGGGCAATGTTCCACATTGTCAGTCGATCCCAGTGCTGGAGTGGTACGTGGCTTGGTGGGTGGCAAGTTCTGGGGCACGAGCTATCAGTATTAGTGCCAGAATGTTGTCAGGACCTATAGCCTTTACACTACTTTACCATTTCTGGGTATTATTCAAAATAAATTGACCTGGCTTAAAGCTCACATCTGTGATGTTAGGAACCACTGGATGAGCTGGATGAAGGCTGAGATGGATCAAGCCACTTTGCATCTGGCTGAAAATTACTGCAAATGCTGTCATCTTATCTGTTGCATGGATGTGTGAAACCCCTCCATCAGTAAGGGTGGGGATATCTGTGGTGCTTCCTGCAACGAGTTGTTTAATTGTCCATTACCGTTGACAACTGGATGTGGCAGAACTGCAGAGCTCTGATCTGACCCATTGATTGTGGGATCACTTAGCTCTGTTGCTTGCTGCTGATGCAGTTTGCAGATAGTCCTGTTTGGTAGCTTCACCAGGTTGGCACTTCATTTTTAGGTATGCCTGGTGCTGCTCATGGCATGCCATCCTTTCCTGTCCATTGTGATGGGTGAGTGCGGGATGTACAAACCCATGAGATTACAGATTGTGCTGGAGTACAGTTCTGTTGCTGTTGTTATCCCACAGTGCCTCAGAGAGATCCAGTTTGAGTTCCTACATCTGTCCCATTTAGCACGGTGATAGTACCACTCAGCACAAGGGAGGTTTTTCTCAACTTTAAGGTGAGGCTTTGTCTCCAAAAAAGACTGTGGGATGGTTGCTCTTACCGACACTGTCATGGACAGATGCATTTGCAGCTGGTAGACTCATACTGATAAGATCTAGTATGTTTTTCCCTCTTGCTGGTTCCATTACCGCCTGCTGCAAACCCAGTTGAGCAGCTATGTCCCTGAGGACCCGACCAGCTCAGTCAGTATTCCTACTGCTGAACTACTCTTGGTAGAGGACATTGAAATCCTGAACCCAGAGTAGGCTTGTCACCATTTTATTGCCTCAGTGCTTCCTCCCAGTGTTTTTCAACATGGAGGAGCACTGATTCATCAGATGTGGGAGCACGGTATGTGGTAATCAGCAGGAGCCATGAGACTTCCTGGTGTCCAAAGATAACGCTGAGTACTCCCAGGGCAAATGGTTCCAGTTTGTACACTAATGTGCCATCGCCTCTGCCTGGTCTGTCCTGCTGGTGGGACAGGACATATCCAGAGATTTCAGGAGAAAGTCGAGAGTGTGGTGCTGGAAAAGCACAGCAGGTCAGGCTGATGAAGGGCTTAGGCTCGAAACGTTGATTCTCCCGCTCCTCAGATGCTACCTGACCTGTTGTGCTTTTCCATCATCACACTCTCGATATCTCGGGATGGTGATGGTGGTGTATAGCCGTTATCTGTAAGGGATTACTCTGTGAGTATGACGATGTCAGGCTGTTCCTTGACTAGTCTGTGAGACAGCTCGCCATGTTTTGGCACAAAAAAACAGATGTTAGTGAGCAGGATGTTGCAGAGTCGAGATGGCTAATTCTGTGGTTGTATTTTTAATGCCTTGTTAGATGCCAAGTGGTCCATCCAGTTTCATTCCTTTGTTGCAACTTTGCAGTGATTAATACAGTGAGTAGCTTGCTGGGCGACTGTCAGGTTGTTAGGATTGTTTCTGCCATTGACAATAGTTCCATGGAGATCAGGAGATTCCTATTTCCAGTTTTTTTTTTCTTGAATTCAGATTCTACCATCTGCCGAGCTGGGATTCGGACAAGGACTTCAGTTGTACATTTTAATATTCTGGATAAAAGTTAAATACTTTAGGTTTGTTCATGCATTTTAAATATCACTTACCCTGGTTTTGTTTCTTTGTAAAACACTGTCCATCATCCTGTCTCCTTCATCCTTCCCTCCAACAACAAGATCAATGAGCACATGGAGTTTCTCTGTCAATAAAACTGAGACAATCTGATCAGATGCCTCTGCTGCTTCCCTCCCTCCCACTAGCCCACCGAAGAAAGCTTCCTCATGTGGTGTTCCTGATTTTTGTCCCAAACTTACATCTTTCTCCAGTCTCTTGTCCAGCCTTATCAAAGCTCATCTTGATCTTTTACCAGTCTCGCGAAATTACAGACATTCCAACTCTGTTTCCTCCTCATCATCATCATCACTCCCCCTCGCCAATTCACAGGTAGTGTTCCTTGTTCTGTCTGTCTGTCTTTTCTGGTTAAGTCCTTCTCATCCTTTCTGCAAGAAAAACTAACATTTGACCCCTCCCTATTATTTGTAAATCCTGCTCCATCTCCACTCTCCCTTTCCTTTCTGAATTCCTTATATTTGGTGTCCCACCAGGATCTATCCTTGCTCTCTCCTGTATCTCACCTACATACCGCCAGGTGACATCGTCCAGAAGCGCTGTGTTAGGTTTCACACGTACACTGACAATACCCAGCTCTCCCTCCCCATCATCCCTCTCTATTGCTGCACTATTGCTAAGTTATCAAACTGCTTACCATGCTTCTACTACTCGATTAGCTGCAATTTCCTCCAATCAAACATTGTAATGGTTAAACCCGTTGCCGTCAGTTGCTAATGCAAATTACTTTCCCTCACTGCTGAGCCCCTCCCTCTCACTGGGAACTGTCTGAGGTAGAACTACACTCTTTACAACATTGCTGTCATATCTGACCCCAAGGTGACCTTCTGATCAGACATCTACACAATCACAAACACCAGGAATTCCAATCTCTGAAATGTTGCTTGTCTCCCCCTCACCCCACCTCCATTGCTACTGAAACCCCTGACCCGTGTCGGTGTTGCCTTAAACTTGATGAATCTGAAATAGAACCTTTGATTCCATGACTGACCCAGAATCTGCTAGCTTTCAGTGTTTCCTACGCGATTACCCCTGGTCCCTTTGTGGTGCAGCTTTCTACAGTCTCCACCATTTAAATAGCACTCTGTTCTTTTACTATCTCCTCCAAAATGTCCAACTTCCCATTTTCCCGAATTATACTCCATCTGGCAACTTGTTGCCCCCTTCTCCTATGCATCTCTCCCTCTCTTCACAATCCCCTTCGAACTCTACAGTTATGCCTTTTTTAGGAGTTGCCCCACCTCCCCCATTCTCCTAAACATTTACTGGGAATCCTGGGCAGTGGGAAACATGCAGAGTTGCTCTGTTTTTAGAGATACTCTATGGGAGGAGCTTGCTGCCCATTGGTCAGAATGGAGGCAACTTGCCCATCGAGCTGCATGAGCCTTTCACCCCCCGTGTCTTATTGGTGAGGCACAGCGGCAGCACGGAAGGTAAAAAAAAAAGCAAATCCTGCTCTCCACATCTCACTGACTCTTGGACATTTTGTCCCATGTGTCAAAGATCTGCCCTGTTCAGTCACATGAAGTCCCAAGGTGGAAACTCCTAGAAACCCACGTAGATTTCCCTCTGAACTGACTGCTGACCTCCAAAAGGGGTAATGCGTCCAGTCATCCTAGGACAGGAGGAGGGGATGGTGCGAGTTTCTATCCTGAACTGACAGTGATGGATTTTATAAACTTGTATTACAGGATACTACAGATGGACATTCAGATGGTAATCTCAGTCATTGTAACACCTACCTCGGATTGAATTAGTCAATTCATCAGGACCTGGATATTCGCATTGTGTGTGAGTATTGTATTCCATCTGAATCCCATTTGCTGCATAATAGTTCTCCTTTGAATCTTCCCAAACCTTTAATGTGTGTCCTGTAATCCTTGTATAATGAGCTGATGGGTGTAAGGTTTGTTATTATAAAGGGTAACTTTTGTAAGCCCCTCTGTCACAGCTCCCCTCAATTGGCTCTGCTACAAGGAGAACAACTTCAGTTTCCCCCAAACCCCTGATTCCCCAATGTCTGCTCTCTATAAGGCACACATCAGGATTGTGTTGGAACATTCTCCACTTGCCTGCATCAGTGCAGCCCCCAACAATATTAAAGAAAGTGAACATCCTCCAAGACAAAGCACTGTGCCTGAGTGGTGTCCCATTCACCACCTTCAGCATTCCCTCTCCCCACCCCAGAGACACAGTGGCATCACTGTGTAAAAGGTAAAGGCAGCTTTGACCTACCAGACCATAGGGCTGCTCTCTCCTTAGGGAGGAAACTGGAGCCCCTGGAAGAAACCCATGCAGACATTGGGAGAATGTGCAAGTCCCACTGAGACAGTTGTCCAAAGCTGGAATCGAACCTGGGGCCCTGCAGCAGTGCTAATCACTGAGCCACTATGCCACCCTAAAATTGTAATTTGATTCACAACTACCACTTCCTCTGATAGTTCATTCCACACTTAAACCATTGTCTGAACAAAAATAAAAAAAATCCCAAACGCCTTTTTAAAGCCGTTCTGCTGTCACCTTAAAAGCTATGTACCCAGCCTTGAATTACATCCCTTCCTGGAAACGTCACCTGCTGTTCACATTAGTGATAACACCCCTCCATGATTTGAGAAACGTCTAATGAGGTCACTGCTCAGCCTCCTGCGTGCCAGTGAAAGAAGTCGCAGCCTATCCAGCCTCTGCTTAGAATTCAAACTATCCATTCCCATCAACATTCTGGTAAATCGCTTCTGAATCCGCTCCAACTACATAATGTCCTCCCGATATCAGCATGACCAGAACTGGACACAGAATTCCAGAAAAGGCCTCCCCAACATCCAAAATAACGTCCCAACTCTTGTATTCAAAGGTCTGAGCAATGAAGACAAGTGTGATAAGCATCTTCTTAACCACCCTGTCTACATGTGACACAGACTTGAAAGACCCGAACCTCTCAGCCTTTTTGTTCCATATCACTACTCGAGGCACTGTTTTTAATTAGTCTAAGTCTGCCCTCGTTTGTTTTTCCAAGATGTAATATTTTGCATTTATTCCAGTCCAAAAATCCCAAAAAACCCTGAGCATTAATGACAGTGGGAGTATACTTAAGAGGGAAATCAGGAGGGCAGAAAGGGGACATGGGATAGCTTAGGCAAATAGAGTTATGAATAATCCCAAGGGTGTTTATAAATACATTAAGAATAAAAGGGTAACTCGAGAGAGAATAGGGCTCCTCAAAGATCAGCAAGGTAGCCTACGTGTGGAACCGCAGGAGATGGGAGAGATACTAATTAAATATTTTGCATCAGTGTTTACTGTGGAGAAGGACGTGGGCAATATAGAATGTGGGGAAATAGATGTTGAATATGTCCATCTTACAGCGGAGAATGTGCTGGGTGTCTTGTAACCTGTAAAGCTTGGTTAATCCCCAGCACCTGATCAGGTGTACCCTAAAACTCTGGGAAGCTGGGAATGTGATTGTTGGGCCTCTTGCTGAGATATTTGTATCATCGAATATCACAGGTGAGATGCCAGAAGACTAGAGGTTGGTTAACGTGGTGTCACTATTTAAGAAAGGTGGTAAGAACAAGCCAGGGAACTATCGACCGGTGAGCCTGACATTGATGCTGGGCAAGTTGTTGGAGGGAATCCTGAGGAACAAGATGCGCGTGTATTCTGAAAAGCAAGGACTGATTAGTGATAGTCAGCATGACTATGTGCGTGGGAAATCATGTCTCACAAACGTGATTGAGTTATTTGAAGATGTATCAAAGAGGATTGATGAAGGCAGAGAGGTGGACATGATCTATGGAATTCAGTAAGGCGCTCAACAAAGTTTCCCATGGAAGACTGTTTAGCAAGGTTAGATCTCATGGAATACAGGGAGAACTAGCCGTTTGGATACAGAACAGGCTCAAATGTAGAAGCTAGTGTGGTGGTGGAGGGTTGTTTTTCAGATTGGAGGCATGTGACCAGTGGACTGCCGTAAGGATCAGTGCTGGATCCACTACTTTTCGTCGTTTATATATATGATTTAGATATGAGCATAGAAGGTATGGTTAGTAAGTTTGCAGATGACATCAAAATTGAAGGTATAGTGGACAGCAAAGAATGTTACCTCAGATTACAACAGGATGTTGTTCAGATGGGTGAAAAGTGGCAGATGGAGTTTAATTCAGATAAATTTGACGTGCTGCATTTTGGATAAACAAACCTTAACAGGACTGATACACTTAGTGGCAAATTCCAAGATAGTGTTGATGAACAAAGATATCCTGCAGTGCAGGTTCATATTTCCTTGAACGTAGAGTTGCAGGTAGATAGGATATTGAAGAAAGTGTTTGGAATACATTCCTTTATTGATCAAAGCATTGAGTATAGAAGTTTGAAGATCATGCACAGGACATTGGTTAGGCCTCTTTTGTAATATTGTGTGCAATTCTGTTCTCCGTCAATCGGAAAGATGTTGTAAAACTTGAAAGGGTTCGAAAAAGATTTAAAATCATACTGCCAGGGCTTGAGCTGCAGGAAGAGAGCAAAAAGGCTGGGGCTTTCTTTCCCTGGAGCATCAGAGACTGAGGGTGACATCCATGGAGGTTTATAAAATCATTGGTAGCATGGATAGGGTAAACAGACAAGGTCTTTTCCCTGAGTAGGAGAATCCAGAAATCGAGAGCATAGGTTGAGGGTGAGAGGGGAATGATATAAAAGGGAACTGAGGAGCAATGTTTTCATGCAGAGAGTGGTGCGTGTATGGAATAAGCTGCCAGACGAAGAGGTGGAGGCTGACAATTATAGCATTTTAAAGACATTTGGATACTTGACATGAATAGGAAAGATTTAGATGGATATGGCCCAGGTGCTGGCAAGAGGGATAAGATTTGGTTCGGATATCTGGTCGGCATGGACAAATTTGACCGAAGGTTCTGTTTAGTGCTGTTCATCTGTGACTCACAACTCAGTGGGTTTCTGTCTCTTCAAAGCTAAATCTTAGTTTGTTTTATTTAGGTAAAGCTACAACATTTAGTAGGGCGACGGTTTATTTCTTTAAATACACATCTTATGATACTTTGATTAAGTTTTTAATATAAAATATTGGTACTAATTTATTCTAGAGCAGTGTTTTGTAAAGCTGCAAGACTGTGTGCCTTTTTCTGGGTCTGTGAACTGTTAAGATGCAGAGATGGCCATTCGTACAGTGATGTGCTCTTCCTGTTGGATGTAGGAGATGAAGGAACGTTTCAATGATCCTGATTGCCTGCAGGAAGTGAGGATGCAAATCCTATAGGATTTCATGGATCGGATGGGGCGATGGTTAAAGGTAATGAAGAATTTACAGGAGCTGGGGGGTGTGATAGGTGGCATTTTCAGAAAGGTAGGAAAACTGCCAATCCAGTCAGGTAGATGGGTTTCCTCTCGGAAAGGGAGGAGTGGAGGGCAAGTAGTGCAGGAGTCTCCTGTGGTTATTTCCATCTCAAACAAGTATACTGTTTTGGAAAGAGTCGGGGGTCACACTCTCAGGGGAATATCGCACTGACAGCCAAGTTACTAGTGTAATGGATCTGGTGTAATGTGAGGTATCAGGTTCCACCGATCGATGGTGATAGGAGGCTCTCTAGTATGCAGCACAGACTGCAGTTTCTGTAGCTAACAGGGAGACATCAGAATAGAGTGGTGCCTCCCTACTGTCTGGGTGAAGGATGGCTCCGAGGGTGCAGAATATTCTGAAAGGGGAGAATGATCAGTGGGCGGTCGCTGTACATTGGTACCAATGACATAAGAGAAAAGGATGAAGTCCTGATGAGATAATATAGCAAATTAGCCTGGAGGATAATAAGCAGGTCCTTGTTGGTAATAATATCTGGATTACTCCTGGTGCCACATGCTAGTGGGAGTAGGAATAGAAGGGTAGAGCAGATGAATGCGTGGCTAAGGATCTGATACAGGGGAGAAGGATTCACATTTTTGGATCATTGGAATCTGTGCTGGGGTAGACTTGACATGCATAAGAAGGATGGATTACACCTGAATTGGAAGTGTCTAATATCCAAGCAGGGAGATTTGCTCGTGCTACTCGTGAGGAATTAAACCAGTGAGGGTGTGGGGGTAAACCTAAAGATATAGTGAGAAAGGAGGTCAGTCTGAGGCTGGTACAGTTGAGGAGAGAGACTGGAATGGCAGGCAAAGGCAAGGCACAGAATGAGGTAGGACTGACAAGGTACAATAGACAATAGGCGCAGGAATAGGCCATTCTGCCCTTTGAGTCAACACCACCATTCATTATGATCATGGCTGATCGTCCACAATCAGTATCCTGTTCCTGTCTTATCTCCGTAACACTTGATTCCATTATCTTTAACAGCTCTATCCATCTCTTTCTTGAAACTATCCAGAGACTTGGCCTCCACTGCCTTCTGGGGCAGTGCATTCCATGTGCCACTACTCTCTGGGTGAAGACGTTTCGCCTCAACTCTGTTCTAAATGACCTCTCCCTTTTTGTTAATCTGAGTCCTCTGGTTCTGGACTCACCCGTCCATGGAAACATGCCTCCTCCCTCCAGAGTGTCCAACCCTTCAATAATGTCTCAATCAGATCCCCTCTCATTCTTTTAAACTCAAGAGTATACAAGCTCAGTCGCTCCAATCTTTCAACATATGATCATTCCGGGAATTGTCCTCATGAACCTACCCAACACTCCCTCAATAGCCACATGCTCTTCCGCAAGTGTGGAGATCAAAACTGCACACAATACTCCAGGTGCGGTCTTACCAGGGCCCTGTACAGCTGCAGAAGGACCTCTTTGCTCCTATACTCAATTCCTCTTGTTATGAGGGCCAGCATGCAGTGAGCTTTCTCACTACCTGCTGTACCTGCATGCTTGCTTTCATTGACTGATGTACAAGAACACCCAGATCTCGTTGTACTTCCCCTTTACCAAACTTGACTCCTTTTAGATAGTAGAGGTAAAAACAATGACTGCAGATGCTGGAAACCAGATTCTGGATTAGTGCTGCTGACAGAGCACAGCAGTTCAGGCAGCATCCTGATGAAGGGCTTTTGCCCGAAAAGTCGATTTCGCTGCTCCTTGGATGCTGCCTGAACTACTGTGCTTTGTCAGCACCACTAATCCGGAATTCTTTTAGATAGTAATCTGCCTTCCTGTTCTTGGCCCCAGAGTGGATAACCACACATGTATCCACGTTAAACTGCATCTGCTATGCATCCGTCCACTCACCTAGCCTGTCCAAGTTAACCTCATAACATCCTTCTCCCATTTCACCCAGCCACCCAGCTTTGTGTCATCAGCAAATTTGCTAATATTACTTTTAATATGTTCATCTTTATTATTAATGCATATTGTAAACAGCTGAGGTCACAGCACCGAACCTTGTGGTACCCCACTAGTCGCTACCTGCCATTCCGAAAGGAAGCGTTTATCACTACTCTTTGCTTCCTGTCAACCCGCCAATTTTCAATCCAAGTCAGTATATTCTCCTTTGTAAATCCATGCTGACTCTGACGAATCCTATTCCTGCTATCCAAATGAGCCATAATTTCAACTTTTATAATTGACTCCAGCATCTTTCTCACCACTGACATCAGGGTAACAGGTCTATAATTCCTTGTTTTCTCTCTTCCACCTTTGTTGAAAAATGGGACAACATTGGCCACCCTCCAATCTGACTCTACATCTCCTGATTCTGTGTCTCCCTCTTCGCAAGGCGATGAACATGATCCCTCATCAGAAGGGCCAGCTCACCCGCTCTGCACATCAGTCTGTCCTTTTGATAGCACTGCACTGCATTTATTTCATTGCAAGAGGTTTAACAGGGAAAGCAGATGAGCTTATGATATGGTTTTGAACATGGGACTGGGGCTTAGTGGGTATTACAGAAACGTGGCTTTTTGGAAAGGAAATGTTCCAAGGAATAGATATAAGAGGAAGGATAGAAAGGGGGATAAGAGAGCAGGTGAAATGGTGTTTTTGATTAGGAATGACATTATTGTTGTTCTTACGGAGGATATTCATGGGGGTTCCCCCGTTGAAATTACTTGGGTGGAAATGGGAAATAGGAACAGGATGATCACCATTTTGAGGTTGTCTGTGTGGATTTCGTCCGGGTGCTCTGGTTTCCTCCCACAGTCCAAAGATCTGCAGGTTGAGTGGATAATCCAGGCTTAATTGCCCATATTCTTCAGGGATGTGCAGGTTGGGTGGATTAGCCATGGGAAATGCAGCGTTACAGGGGTAAGATAGGAGGCTCTGAGGGTCAGTGTGGATGTGATGGGCCGAATGGCCTGCTTCCACACTTGGGATTCTCTGACGATAATTCTACTAGTTTTAAAATAGTTGCAGAACATATTAGACCAGATCTAAAAGTTGGTGTTCAAAATTAGACAAAAGTGAATTTTGACGGTACAAGGTGAGAACTTTCAATATTTCTGGAAAAGTGGGAACATAAGAACAGAAGGAATAGGAGCAGGAGTAAGCCATCTGGCCCCTCAAACCTGCACTGCCATTCAATAAGGTCAGGGCTGATCTTTTCATGGGCTCAGCTCCACTTTCCTGCTCTCCCACCATAACCCTTAATTCCTTTCCTGTTTGCAAATCTACATATTGCTTTAAAGTCATTCAAGTTGATAACGTCAACTGCTGCACTCAGCAGGAAATTCCACAGATTCATAACCCTTTAGCTGAAGAAGTTCCTCCTCAACTCTGTGCTCAAATAGATGCCCCCTTATTTTGACGCTCTGCTGTAGAGGTTGACTCTTCCACACCCCCCCCCCCCCCCCATGGAAATAACTTCCCTGCTTCTATCTTATCTATTCCATTTTTAACATTACAAACTCCCATTCATCTAAATTCCAGCAAGTATAGTCCTAGTCTATTCAGTCTCTCCACATACACCAACTCCCTCCTCTCAACTCCCGAATCAAACTATTAACCCTCCTCTGCACCCCCTCCAGTGTCAGTACATCCTTGCTGAAGTAAGGAGACCAAACCTGTACACAGTACTCCAGGTGTGGCCTCACCAGCACCCTGTACAGCTGCAACATAAGCATCCCTCTAGAAATGAAGGAGAACAGACCCTTCACCCCATCTCTTTTAGTCCCCTGGGATGCATTCCATCACGACCAGGAGACGCATGTACTTTTGGGCTGTTATCTTTCCCAACACTATCTCTTTACTGAGAATGACTGTTTCCATGCCCTCATCTGCCATTGCCTCCATAGGCCTATGAAAATGAGACAACAAGAGTACATAGACAGTATGTTCCTGTTAAGGCCAATTCTGGTAGGTGTAGAGAATGCTGTGTGTCTAGAGAAATTGAGGGTCTGTACAAAAAGATGAAGGAGGGATATGGCAGGAACAGACAGCTGGGTTTGAGTGAATCCCTTAGAGTATAGGGGCAGTAGGAGTACACTTGAGGGAAAACTGGAAGGCAAGAATGATACATGAGATAACTTTGGGGGGAAAGAGGTTTAACGACAATCCAAAGAGATTCTACAAAACACTAAGGACAAAAGAGTAACCAGGCAGAGAATAGGGACCCTCAAAGATCAACCAGGCTGTCTGTGGAACCACAGAAGGTGGGAGAGATGCTATCCGAGGATTTCATGTCAGCTTTTACTGAAAGAGGATATGGAAGCTAGAGACTTTGGAGAAATAAATAGTGATAACTTGACAACTATCCATATTATAGAGGAGGTTGTACTGGATGTCTTATGCATAAAGCTGAGTAAATATGTGGGACCTGATCAGGTGTATCCCAAGTCTTTGTGGGAAGTTAGGAAAGTGATTGCCTGGCCCCTCGTTGAGATATTTCTAACAGCGATTGGCACAGGTGAGGTGGTGCAAGACAGGCGCCATTATTTGAGAAAGGTGATGAGGAAAGGCCAGGCAACAATACACTGATGAGCCTGAAGTTAGTTGCAGACAAGATGTTGGAAGGAATTCTGAAAGACAGGTTTATATGTAATTGGAAAGGCAAGAAGTGATTAGGGATAATCAGCATGGCTTTGTACATAAACACTAACTTGGACTTCAGAAAGACATTCAAAAAGGTTCCACATAACAGACTGGTTAGCAAGTTAGACACCATGGGATGCAGAGAGAACCAGCTATTTGGATACAAATTGGCTAGAAAGTTGGAGACGGAGGGTAGTGCTTTTCGGACTGGAGGCGTGTGATGAGCAATATGGTGTAAGGATCGGTGCTGGGTCTATTGCTTTTCATCATTTATATCAATGATTTCTATGTGAATATATGAGGTATAGTTCATAGGTTTACAGTAGACATCAAAATTTGAGGTGCACTGGACAGCGAAGAAGGTTACCTCAGAGTACAATGGGACTTCAATCAAATGTGCTGAGGATTGTCAGATCCAGTTTATTTCTGATAAATGTGAGGTGCTCCATTTTGGAAAAGCAAATGAGGGCAGGAATTATACACTTAATGGGAAGGTCCTGCGGGGTGTTGCTGAACAAAGAGACCTAGGAGTGCAGGTTCATAGTTCCTTGATTTGGAATCATAGGCAGGGTAGTGAAGAAGGTGTTTGGTGTACTTGCCTTTACTGGTCAGTGCATTGAGTAGTGGAGTTGGGATGTCATTTTGTAGCTGCACAGCACATTGATTCAACCACTTCTGGAATTCTGCTTTCAGTCCTGGTCTCCCTGCTATTGGAATGATATTGTGAAACTTGAAAGGGTTTGGAAAAGATCCACAAAGATGTTGCCAAGGTTGAGGGTTTGAGCTATATAGATAGAGGGTGAACAGGCTGGGGCTGTTTTCCCTGGAGCATCGGATACAAATGTGAGGGGCAAGGATAGGGTGAAATCCCAGGTTCTTATTCTCAGGATATGTGAGTTCAAAGCTTGGGGGGACAGGTTTCAGGTGTGAAGGAAAAGATTTAAAAGGGATCTAAGGAGCAATGTTTCCAGCTGAACGGTACGTGTATGGAATGAACTGCCAGAGGAAGTGTGGATGCTGGTACAATTACCCAGTCATGCGTTTGAGATGCTTTATGTGATTAGCAAAAGTTTAGAAGGATATAGGCCAAGTGCTGGCATATGGGATGAGATTAATTTAGGATATCTGGTCAGCATGGACAAGTTGGATCGAAGGGTCTGTTTCTCTGCTGTACATCTTTATGGCACTACTAAAATTAAGATGGGGTTCTCTTTCATGGAGAGTTAGCAGAAGATCAGATAATTCTCCTTGGAGCTTAGAACGTTAGGCAGTGATTTCGACCAGGAGCAGATTTGTTTCCAGGATATTTAATTTGCACAGAGACAGAGAGAGAAATTATTAACGTCACAATTTTTAGTAACTACCGTTAGGTAACTGGCAAATAATGCAGGTTAAAATTGTGAAGATTATTTTACTCACTAAGTTCTGAGCATCTGGAACAGTTTGACCGACAGCTGGATGCAGATTCATTAGTTATTGATAAACAAATTTGGAATTTAACTTTTTGAAGGAAGGATTTGGAGGGCTACAGACAAATGAGAGGTGAGTTGGGATAGACTAGCACCATCTCCAGAGGGGGAGAGTACAACCCCACTGGGCTGAATAGCCCCAAACCCCTGTGCTCTGTTACTGCCCCATTCACTGTGTATGATGAAGCTCATCCCAGGGCAGAGTCATAGAGACATACAGAATGGAATTAGACCCTTTGGTCGAACTGGTCCATACCGACCAGATATCCCAACCTAACCTAGTCCCACTTGCCAACACTTGCCAATATCCCTCTCCAACCTTCCTATTCACATACCCATCCAGATGCCAAATGGTGTAATTGTACCAGCCTCCACCACTTCCCTGAACAGAAGATTCCATACACGCACCAATCTCAGTGTGAAAAAAGTTGCCTCTTGGGTCCCTTTTAAATCTTTCCCCTCTCACCTTAAGCCTACACTCTCCCATTCTAGACTCCCCCACACCATGGAAAAGACCTTGTCTATTTTTCCCATCCATACTCCTCATAATTTTATAAACCTCTATGAAGTCACTCTTCAGCATCCGATGCTCTTGGGAGGAGCCCACTCATGTCACAATGGGGCCGGGTGATTGACAGCAGCTTTAGACCAATAGGAGAATTGGCGTGATCCTCCAGCCAATGGGAGTGAATTGGGGTAGGTCCAGCAGGCCAACATGTGGCCATGAGCTGTGCAGGCGCAGTGTCACGGTGAGGGAGGGACCTAGTGAGTGTGAAGGGAGTGGGAGAGACTGCAAAGTCTGGGGAAGAAATGAAGCTATTGTGGACTGGGAGGGTTTATAAACGCACGGTTTTAGGCTGCTAGACCTGAAATAGAAATTCCTGGTAAATTAGAACCAAAAGAACAGCGGATGCTGTAAATCTCACACAACAACCAGAAGGTACTGGTAAAGCTCAGCAGGTCTGGCAGCATCTGTGAAGAGAAATCAGAGTTAACGTTTTGGATCCGCTGACCCTTCCTCAGAACTCATATTACTGAAAAGAAATGTCGGTTTATATGCAGAAGGTAGGGGTTAAGGAGTAAATGATAGGTGGGGATAGAGTCCAAAGAGATAGGAGCAGTTGGACTAAGGAGTGGATAACGATCTGGCTGGGGGAGGGTGAATAGCTGTTTCTGGGGACTGTTCGTGCCTAACCATAGGTAGTGTGTAATGGTAGGCTATGTGATAACAAGGCCTGGTGTGTAGGTTAAGAGGCTAGGGCGCGAGGACATTGGAGAGTTCAGGACCTAAAATTATTGAATTTGATACTGGGACGAGTGGGGTGCAGGATCCCCCAAGTAGAAGATAAGGTGTTGTTCTTCCAGCTTGCGTTAATGTGTGGCTCAAGAAAAGCACAGCAGGTCAGTCAGCATCTCAGGAGCAAGAGAATCGATGTTTTGGGCATGTTCCTTTCATCAGGAATGCCAGGATTGGGGAGGGGGAGTAAGAGAGCAGAGAAATAAATAAGAGGCATGTGTGGGGTTGGTGGGAAGGGAGCTAGGAAGGCAATAGGTTGATATGGGTGGAGGGTAATGGAGAGAGAGTGGAGTGGATAATTGGAAAGGAAGATGGACAGGTGGGACAGTTCAAGAGGCTGGGGTCTAGTTGGAGGGTTGGATCTGGGATAATGTCGGGGAGGACAGATGAGGTAACCTTGATTCTGTGGTTAAAGGGTCCCAATGTGGAAGATGACGTTTTCTTCCTCCAGGCGTCGTGTGGCTGGGATTTGGTGGTGGAGGTGGCCCGGGACATGCATGGAGTCGGTGGGGAAGTTGAAGCGGTCGACCACAGGATGGTGGGGTTGGTTGGTGCATGTGTCTCCGAAACGTTCCATGAAACATTCAGCAAGTTGGTGTCCTGACTCTCCAGTGTCCGGACATCAAAAGCAAAAGCCATTATAGGTGAGGTGTTTGGATGTGCAGGAAAATTTCTGCTGGATGTGGAAGGGTTCTTTGGAGGTGAGGGGGAGGCCTGGGCACAGGTTTTACACCTCTTGCAGTGGCAAATGAAGGTGCTGGGAGTGGAGGGTGGATTGGTGGGGAGCATTGATCTGACTAGGAATTCACAGGGAATGGTCTCTGTGGAATGCTGAAAGGAATGCAGAGGGAAATATATCTCCGGTGGGATCTGATTGTAGGTGGTGGAAATAACGGAGGATGATGCGTTGTATCTGGGTGGAAGGTGAGAGCTGGGGGGGTTCTATCTTTGTTGCAGTGATTTGAAGAGGAGCATTTACACATCAAACACATACCAAGAGAAATATTTGTCTTTACTGTTCAGTCTGCACTGACTGTGAGTTTTGTTTTGTGAATTCATTTTTTTAGGATATTAATGGAGAATAATTGAGACAGGGATCTCAAAAGCAAATTTTTATTGTCAGCAGGGTCATCAGGATCTGAATACCATTGACATTTAACTGTAGAAAGGTGAAAGGTGTGTCTGTTTTGTCTGTGGGAAAGTATCTGTTTTATTTCAAGCAAAAAGCAGAAAGATATTCAAATTTGTGGTTGGATCACCCTTGGGGTTTGTGCTAAATTCTGGGCCCTGCAGCTGTGGAAGGAGGTATTGGCCTGAGAGGAAGCACAGATTTATCCAAATTACACCTCGTCTCTTAATAGCAACTATCAGATTTAGACCCAATCACCCGCTTCATGATGTTAACCTGTAAACTCCTCATTTTCAATTCCCTGCAAACTTTTCATTAAAATTCCTTATGGACTCAAATTCCAGCACCATTTCAGGTGGAATGTTCCAGATTCTGACAACTGTCTGTTCATTCAGAAACTGCTGAAGTCCATGGTGACTCTGGGGTTACAAAGGGCTGAATTGAAAGATGAGATGCCAGTCCTGAGCTCCCATTGAGACTCATTGGAACAGTACAGGAGGCTGAGGGCATTGTAGGTGTGAGCAGACAATGAAAATGACAGGGCTGCACTGTGAGGGCTGCTTGGCTCAATGAGAGTGTTTTGGAGTTGGGTGTAAACAGAGCGAGGGGAGACGGGGAGAAGGTGAACCACAGCTTCAGTTTTAGTTCAGGCTGTTCAGAAATTCACATGGTCCCAATGGGAACAGCCAAGTTGTAAGCAATACTAGCTGAGTTTTTTTTAAAACAGTTTTTAAAGTATAAAATGTCAGCTTAAGTAAAGATCGGGGCTTTTGATTATAATGGAAATGTGTGAAGAGAAGGAAGGTTGCTAGCTCATTTAAATTCTCCTAATGGGAGTAACAGGCTGAAACTAAAGAGACGTTGTGACAGGAGACCTCAGACCCGTGGTGTGCTCCTCTTGCACAATGTGGGAAATAAGGGACACTTCCGTGACGGCTGTGTGTGCAGGAAGTGTGCCCATCTGCAGCTACTGGGAAACTGCTTTTCCGACCTGGAGCTGAGAGTGGACTCACTGTGGAGCAATACTGAGAATGTTATGGACAGCACGTTTAGTGAGTTAGTCACACTGCAGGTGAGGGTTACACAGGCAGTAAGGGAATGGGTGACCATCAGATCAAGTAAAAGGCTCAGGAAAGGAGTGCAGGTGTTTCCAGTGATCATCTCCTTCTCAACCAGATATTGTGCACCGCTTGGGATTCTATAAGGGAGGGAACAGGTGGGGTGGACTCTCGGGAAATCAGCAACAGCCAGGTTCATGACACCACAGATAGCACCGCTGCACAGAACGGGAGGAAGGAGAATGGCAGGCTATAGTGACAGGATCCAGTAGTCAGGGTCAGAGACTGGCATGTCTCTGGCCTCAGACATTAATCCAGGACAGTGGAATTGAACCCAGTTCCATTTATTGATAAATGCACAGACCAATAAAGGTCAGCGTCCAAATGCAACCTTCAGCACTTGATCACCCTGAAGTTCTACTTTCCAGGGTCTGTGCACTTGTTCTGAGCCCTTCAGAGGGACTGAAGATAGATGAGGAGAAAACAGGAACAGGGTTGTTTTGTAGATGAACAAAATAACAGTCACCCTCCCCTCTCGGTCTCCCCCTCTGTCTCCCACCCCCCCATCGTGCCTCCTCCCCACCACTGGGAAAAGATCTTATGTACTTAACCTATCCATGCCCCTACTGATTTTATAAACCTCTTTTAGGTCACCCATCAGCCTCTGACGCTCCAGGGAAAACGGTGTATTCATCCTCTCCCTGTAGCTCAAATCCTCCAACCCTGGCAACATGCTTGTAATACTTTTCTGATCCCTTTCAAGTTTTGCAATATTGTTTTGATAGGAATGAGACCAGAATTGCACGCAATATTCCAAGCGTGACCTAACCAATGTCCTGTACAGCCGCAATATGACCTCCCAACTCCTATACTCAATGCTCTGACCAATAAATAAAAGCATACTAAACACCTTCTTCACTATCCTATCTACCTGTGATTCTGCTTTCAACGAGCTGTGAAACTGCACTCCAACGTCTCTTTGTTCAACAGCACTCCCGAGGACCTTACCATTAAGTGTATACATCCTGCTCATATTTGCTTTTCCAAAATGCAGCGCCTCTCATTTATCTAAATTAAAGTCCATCTGCCAGTCCTCAGCACATTCAACCATCTGATCAAGATCCCGTTGTAATCTGAGGTAATCCTCTTCACTGTCCACTACACCTCCAATTTTGGTGTCATCTTACTAACAATACTTCCTATGTTCACATCCAGATCACTTATATAAATTATGAAAATTAATGGATCCAGCACTGATCGTTTGTGACACCCCACTGGTCACAGGCCTCCAATCTGAAAAGCAAACTTCCACCACCACCCTCTACCAGTTTTGTATCCAAATGGCTAGTTTTTCCTGTATTCCATGAGATTTAACCTTGCTGGCCAGTCTCCCATGGGGAACCTTGTTGAACCCCTTACTGAAGACCATGTAGTTCATTTCCACTGCTTCGCCCTCATCAATCCTCTTTGTTGTTACTTCAAAAAAATTGACTCAAGTTCATGAGGCGTGATTTCTCTCACACAAAGCCGTTATTAATATCCAGGACTTAACTCTGTACATTGGGGTCTGTGTCAACCAGTTATGGGTGTTAATATTCTGGATAAAGTTCACGTACACCAGCTTTGTGTAAATGACTGTGTATAGAGTCTTGTTAATATCACCGACACAGGTGAGTTCCTTTAGAAAGGCAGTCCCTATATCCCTAACCCCTCCCCCTCCCCATCTGCTCTGTCTCCTCCATTCCCACCGTAGACAGTAAGTGGGAAGAGCTCATGGAGTTTCCATGTGAGAGAGATTGAGAAAATCTTCCCTTCTTTCCACTAACCCATCAAGAAATGGTGGTAGTGTCCTTGCCTCTGGACCAGGAGGATCGGGTTCAGAGTTGAGTAACAGCATCTTTGAAGAGGCTGATTAGAAAACATGCCCAGGCCACCAGGCCATACTGTCGCCCAGCTGTCCCTGTCTGAGCCTCCAAACAGAACCTTCCTGTAGTGTCTCTCCTGTCAGACTCTCCCATTGCTCAGTTTGTCCAGGATCCCCTCCTGCTGCTGCACTGATCCTGTCCCTCACTGACCTGTCCATCCCCCAGTGTCCTCCACATTCATTTATTGTTTACAATCCCATTCTCTTAGTCCTCCAGCCCCGACCCCTATACTCTATTGGCCAGCAGCTGCTGTCAATCACCCAGGCTCCTGTGTGATCTGGAGCATGTGCTGCAGGAAGGGAGACCAGTGCACAGGCGCGGTGCTGGCCAATTGTTGGCATATGTGCAGTATGGGTCAGTGCCAGGGCATTGGGTCAGTGCCATTGGCAGTTCCTCCCTCTGAAAGCAGGATCCAGGGGAATGGCCCCTCCCCCGGTATCCTGATAAGTGGTCAAAGTATCAACGGGGAAGCATTTGCAGAAAGTTATCAGAACTCTTGTGAAGATTCAGGAATGTTATGGAGAGGGACAAGGCAGGGCCTGTAATCTGTTTCATTTCAGTTCAACCAGATATGATTTGGCCAGTGTGTGCAGGAGGTTCTCATCAGAGGTCGGAGTGGGGGAAATGAGTAAGAGGTTCCAGATTGGGGGAAATACATCAATGTGGGTCTGACCAGGAAGGAAACCCTGGGAGGTGGGGGGAGGATTCATCAAACCCCGGGAGGCTCTGAGTCAGACTCATTGATTTGATTAGATTTCCTACAGTGTGGAAACAGGCCCTTCGGCCCAACCAGTCCACACCGACCCTCCGAAGAGCAACCCACCCAGACTCATTTCCCTCTTTTTAAAAAAACACCTAACACTATGGGTAATTTACCATGGCTAATTCACCTGACCTGCACTGTCAGTCTTTGGATTGTGGGAGGAAATTGGAGTAAACCCACGAAGACACGGAGAGAATGAGCCCAAGGCTGGAATCGAATCTGGGACTCTAGTGCTGTGCCATCGTGCTGCCCCTTTTATTGGTTCTTAGTCTGCATACAGGAGCAAGAGACTGAATTCAAAGAGAGGAGAGAGTGTTAGAACTGGGTTTGGAGGGAAGGAGTGAGGAGATTGGTTTGGATTTCAGTTCACAGAAGAAATTGTGAGAATGAGATTTAAAGCTTTGGGGGAAACCAAGAAACTACAATTTAATACAATAATTGTCTTATGAATTTCCATCCTGTATTAACAATGGTGACCTGGTTTCTCTATTGTTGGGTTCTGAAAGGGCAGATTTGTGGATGAGAAATTCAAATTGAACTTTCTGTTCGGTTTTGATAGTTACTTGATCCTTGCCGATCTGAATATCATTGGCCTTTTCATGTGGAAGGAAAGGTGTGTATTCTGTCCGTGGGCGAAGATTTCAAATGTCAGTGTGTCTGGAAAAAATTACCGAGACAAAACGAAGTCCATGTTGCGTGGTGACTGGGGAGAGAGATTTCATTTGGTTTTAAAAGTCTGAAAAAAACATGGCACATTTCCCAGAAACAATTAATTTACAGACTTGTTTTGTATGAGGACAAGTTTAAAATTAATCATGCAACCAGAAAGACACAAGGATGCCTGCAGCATGGAAAATGCTATGAAAACGGGATTGTTGTAAAGGAGTTAATTCTCGATCATGGTGTGTAATCCGTTGGTGTTGTCATGTCAGTTCCAATGCCGCGGGGAAACACTGGAAATATGATGAATAGGTTTCAGTTATTAAACTGTAAAAGGTGCAGAAAAATTTACAAGGATGATGCCAGATCTCAGGGGTCTGGGTTGCAGGGAGATGTTGGACAAGCGAATTTTTTTTAGAGCAGTGGAAAACGAAGGGGCAAGTGTACTGGAAGTGTATAAGATCATGAGGGGGCATGGATAAGGTGAATGCACTCAGTCTTCTTCCCAGGAAATCAAGGAGTGGAGGGCATCAGTTTCAGATTAGAGGAGAAATTATGAAAGGGAACCTGAGGGGCAACTGTTT
Organism: Hemiscyllium ocellatum; assembly: GCF_020745735.1. NCBI lineage: Eukaryota > Metazoa > Chordata > Chondrichthyes > Orectolobiformes > Hemiscylliidae > Hemiscyllium > Hemiscyllium ocellatum. The sequence goes on along the minus strand of NC_083414.1, from coordinate 76,427,982 downwards.
TACCCAGAGGGTGGTATGTATATGGAATAAGCTGCCAGTGGAAGTGGTTGAGGTGGGTACATTAACAACATGTAAAAGACATTTGGACAAATACATGGATAGCAAAGGGTCAGAAGCAGATGGGACAAGTGCAGGGAAATGGGGTTAGTGTGGATGTACATTCTGGTCGGCTTGGGCCAGTTTGGGCCAAAGGGCCTGTCTCTGCTGTAGGACTCTAACGCCAAGTATATTTACTATTTCTCCCGCGATCTCTGGTAGCACCCTGGGATATATTCCGTCAGGGCAAAGAGACTTATCTCCCTTTAATTCCATTAGCTTGCCCAGCTCTAACGCATTTGTGATAATGGTTGTTTCTTGGTCCTCACCTTCCTCAGTCTCCTTATCACTTACTGGCATGTTCTTCATATCCTCCACTGTGAAGACTGACTGCTGTATACTCATATTCCTGAACCCTGCTGGATAGGAATAACTAGGTACAGAACTCTGAGACGTCTTCTTTGAGTCTTTATGGATGAAACATGGCAGTTATCTGGATAGTGTACATGCAAAACACCTCCAGCATCAGGTAACTCCCCGCCTGTCCGATGTACAGCTCCCATTCTTATACCTTTGTGGTTTGTGGTTTTGAATGGATGCTGTCTCTGAGTATTATCTCCATGACAATGGCAGTTAAAAAGTCGAGTTCAGCTCAGCTCTTTGTGGTTAAACCACATCCCCCTCCCCCACGCCCCTGTGGCTCAGTCAGGTATCTGACAGTACTTCAGTACTGTCAGAATTCTGATGTGGAAGAACTGGTTTTTTTTTAGATTAGATTACTTACAGTGTGGAAACAGGCCCTTCGGCCCAACAAGTCCACACCGACCCGCCGAAGCGCAACCCACCCATACCCCTACATATACCCCTTACCTAACACTATGGGCAATTTAGCATGGCCAATTCACCTGACCCGCACATCTTTGGACTGTGGGAGGAAACCGGAGCACCCGGAGGAAACCCACGCAGACACGGGGAGAACGTGCAAACTCCACACAGTCAGTCGCCTGAGGCGGGAATTGAACCCAGGTCCCTGGAGCTGTGAGGCAGCAGTGCTAACCACTGTGCCACCGTGCCGTGTTGGAGCGGGGTGGGTAAAGTTTAAAAACCACACATCACCAGGTTATACTCCTACAGGTTTATTTGGAAGTACAAGCTTTTGGAGTGTGCTGTGATTTTTAACTTGATCAGGATTATCTCTATGGTGACAGTTATGTGCTTCAACAATTACAGAGGCCATATGTTCCCCACACAATAGGTTTCCCTCTAGCAGTGTAAGCTGCTATTCTGGCCCTGAGGACAGCTACTCATCACTTTTCTCTCCCAATCCCATCTAGCTTTCTGTTGATCTTTAAAGTTTTTCTAATCTCCTAGTTTTTCCTTGGGTATTGCCAATTTGTATGCCTTCTATTTCAATTTGATAGACTCCCTTTTTTCCTTAGCCACCCATGGCAGATTACTCCTTTTCCTACAGTCCTTCCTTTTCACTGATATATACTTTTGCTGAGCAGTTTGAAAAAAAAAATCTTTGATATTCCTCCACTGTCTGTCAACTGTCCCACCCAAAAGTCTTTGCTTCCAGTCTACATTAGCCAGCTCCTGCTTCATCCTTTCTTTAAGCACAGGATCTTAGAATTGGACTTAATCTTCCCGCTTTCCAACTGTATTCTAAATTCAACCATACTTATCACAAGTCTTTTATCAGATTACGAGGTGAGGTGATGTTACCTGGGTGTTTTGATTTTCATTGTCAGCGACCTTGGCTTTGTAATAAAGTACAGGATGGATATTCACAAGAGTACTCTGGACGGTGTGAATGTACTACACAGTCTAAAACCATAAATCCCTGTCTCCCCTCAATTTACATGATTTGGAGATGCTGGTGTTGGACTGGGGTGTACAAAGTTAAAAATCACCCAACACCAGGTTATAGTTCTTCAGGTTTAATTGGAATCAAACTAAATTTCGGAGCATTGCTCCTTCATTTTGATTCAATTAAACCTGTTGGACTATAACCTGTTGTGTGATTTTTAACTCACCTCAGTTTAAAATTGCAAAATCAGTATCTCCCACATGTGTCCTCACTATCTAAGTTTGGAACGCTAATCCACCTGACTATCCTGGATTTTTTTCCGAAAATCTCCTTTGGTGAAGGTGGTGAGTTTTGGATTCAGCTTTCCAGTTATTACCGGAAGAAGATAAGCACTGGGCACAGGAGAGGCAGTTCAGCCCTTCGAACCAGCTCCACCATTTAATACGATGACGATCGAGCTAACAATTGCTGTCTTTAACTTGTGCACCAGCCTCAATCTTCTTTCTGACCTTAAGAATGTTTAAGGTGCAACATCCCGCCAGATGAGATTATATCCTCTCAAGCAGCTCTAACAATTTGCCCCATAGGATATGGGTCCCACTCCTTCTCCCAGTTCGGGTCCACTTGTGCTGACACTTCAGACATCCAGAGACTTGTCCACCAAGGTCCCAGTGTTACTCGTACTCAAGGAGGACCTCCCACTCATGATGTACGTCCTTCGCTTATGAGACTTCTCACAGTGATCCGAAGTAAACTCCATCTGCCATTACTCTGCTCGGTTTATCATCTGATCGATATCTGACTGCAACCTGAGACCATCCCCCTCACCTTTCATGTCATCTGCTCATCTAATAATGATTCCTTCTGCTTTCACATCGGAGTTATTATTCCACAGAGTAACCAGCAATGGTTTCTGCACAGATTCCTGTGGTAACCCACTGATAAAAGAATTTCAAACACGAAGAGGTCTGTCCACTAATTTTGTATCCAAATTACCAACTTTCCTTGGATCCCAGTGGCTATTCCCTTTTGAACCAGCCTTCCATGAGGGACCTTGTCAAAAGTCTTATTCAAGTCCATGTAGACCGCATCATCTGCACTGCCCTCATCAATGTTTTTGGACACCATTTCAACAAACAACTTAACTGAATTCCTCAGACAGTATCTCCCTCTCCCAAATCCGTGATGACGCTGCCACGGTGATCCATGCCTTTGGAAGTGTTGATTCATCGTCACAATTGTCTCCAATAATTTCCCTCCCCCCAGCTGTCAGACGATCTGCTCTGTAATTACCTGGCCTATCCCTGCTGCCCTTACTGAAAAAAGGAACCACATTAGCTATCCTCCAGTCATTCAGCACTTCACCTGTGGCCAGCAAAGTATGAAATATGTCCACCAGGGCCCAGCAATCTCCTCCCTTACCTCCCATAGCAGCCTGGGATACATTTCATTGGGCACTGGGGATTTCTCTACCTTTATGCCTTTGAAAACACTTAATACCTCCTCCTTATTGATCTTAATATGTTCTAGAACCTCACCGTCCCAACTGAAATCCCTGGCTACAATGCCTTGCTCCAGTGTGAATACAGATGGGAAGTATTCATTGAAGACTTCACCTACTTCCTCTGGCTCCATGCACAGATTGTCTCTTTGGTTTCTAACAGGTGCAACTCTTTACCTGGGAATCCTCTTCCTCTAACTATACTCATAATTAGTATAGATTACCTTGTGATCGCTCCTTAACAGTATCTGCCAAGGACATTTCATGCCCATTATTTGCCTGTCATTTTAAGGATCCCCTTGCACTCCCTATACATTGGTCGGTCTTTGCCTATTTTCATGGCATTGTACTTCCTTTATCAAGCTCATGATATCGCTTGACCAGTATTCACTGGAGTTCCTGCCTTTGACAATCGCTCTTCAGGGAACACACTGGCCCCGAATTCTCCCTGTATCACTTTAACATACTTCCTCTTTCCGAATATGAACCCAACTTCAAATACTTCCCCCCCCCCCAGTCTATGTTTGCCAGATCCTGTCTCGTGATAGTGATAATACCCAGTGACAGTGATATTCTAACGATTAGGGGGCTTCCCCAAATTTGGCCACTTCACTTCTGCACTATCCTTATCTCTTTCGAAAATGACTTTGAAACCTAGTATTATGATCACTATCGCCAAAAAACTTCAAAAATCCATATGTCTGTCATCTTGTCCAGTACCTGCAGCCCCCCCGTCTGTAACATCCAGCCCTTACTGACCTCCCCATCTGTGTACCTTCCTCCAGCCTCTCCAGCACATGACGTCACTGTAACCTTCTCCAGTCCCAACAGCACTCCTCCATCCGGTCCTACAGCACCTTCATTACCTCTAACCTTCCACCATCCATTTCATCTCCCTGTCTGTATGGAGTCCTTCAGTTCCTGCAGTGTTTCCTGCCAACCCTTCATTTGTGTATCATTCTGAAGCCACTTGAACTGCCCCGAAACCTGCAACCTTGCCCTCTCTCTTTCTCCCTTCAATCTTCTCTGTCTCTGTGACTAACTCCCATCTCTACAACGTTCCTTATCTCTGACCATCTCCAGTCAGTACTAGCCTTCTTAGCTCTCGAACATCCTTCAGCCACTAAAACCATCCATGTTCCTGAAATATTCTCTCACTTGTTGTAGCAACGTTTCATTCCCACGACTGCCTCTGTCTAGAACCTCAGCCAGTCCATAGAATCCTTGCTAACTCGGTAACCTCACCCAGTGTGTACAACTCTGAGTATGACTACCTTCAATCAGTCTCCCCAACCGTCCAGACCCATGTAACTGTCTAGAGATTCCACAGCCTTCCCTATTGCGATAACCTCATCCAGTCCCTTTCCTGGACGCCATATATGTAACCTTCTCCTGTTCCTGACTATATTCTCCTCCTGTTACAATAAACCCTTGCGAACTTTGTGACTTGGTCAAATGTCTGCAGTGCTCTGTATATTCAGATCCAGGGGTGGCTCAGTGGTTAGCACTGCAGCCTCACAGCTTCAGGTCCAGTCTTGGGCGACTGTCTGTGTGGACTTTGCATGTTCTCTCCCCTGACTGTGTGGGTTTCTTCCGGGTGCTCTGGTTTCCTCCCACAGTCCAAAATTTGCACGATCAGTGGATTGGACGTCATAAATTGACTGTAGTATTTAGAAATGTGTGAGTTCACCATGAGAAATGTGCAGGGTTTAATAGATATGTAGAGGGATGGGTCTTGATGGGATGCTCTTCAGAGGGTTGGAATGGACTGGTTGGGATGAATGGCCTGGACACACAGTGTGGAGATTCTATTCAGGTTATTGTCCAGCCTTGTCAACCATCTCAGTCTCTTGAACCTTACCTCATGCCCAATATTCTCCTTTGCACTGTCATCTCCTCCAGTCACTAAAACACTTCTTGCATATGTAAGCTTCTCCAGTCCTTGCAAACATCAATATGAGTGTCACCTTTTCCTGCTTTTAGAATCCTCCCGATAATTATTGCCGTAAATGTTTGTATCTCGGAAAAGTCACCTGGGCTGTCTCAACCTCCCATTGACAGTTACATGCTGAGACCTGCTCTATATCAGTGAAGCAATTCAGTCTTGGTAACACTCACTGTTATAACCTCCCTCCAGCCTTACAGCACTGAGGATCTGTAGAAGCTCTTTTCAAACCGACAGCCATCTCTGTGTCTGTAATCTCCTCCACTCCCCTTAATACATTCTCTTTGAGCTCCTCTGTAGTCCATTAAACACTCCCTAACACTGTCTGTATCAGTGTAAACTTTTCCAAAAACACAACCTTCCCTACCTATGTAAATCCCTACACCAGTCCCTATACCTCTAAGCTCCGCCTAACAATATAACCCTCCATGTTTGCGTATTCACCTTCAGTCCCTACTCACCTCCCTATCTGTGTAACCTTCTCCATGCAGTTTTGCTTCAGTCTCTTCAACTGTCCCTGTCAGTGTAATCTCTTCCAGATGCAAAAACTCTCCCTCTCTTTAATATACTCAGGCCACACAGCCCTCACTATCTGTAAGCTGCTCCTGTCTGAGAAACATCACTCTGTGAACTGCTCCAACTCTTCAACTCTCGATAAGCTCCTGTAGCTCTTATACCCCTCCCGATCTATGAAACCTCTTCCAGTCCCTAAACAGCAACAGTCTGTAGAGACCGACCAGTACCCCTATTTGTGTAATCCTCTCAGGTCCCTGCAACCCTCCTGATCTGTAGAACTCATTGCAATGTCTGTGCCTCTCCCCATCCAGTTCCTCGCAGACCCACTATCTATTAAATACCAGTCCAATCACTGTCGCCCCCTGTCAATGTTATCTCCTCCAGTCTCTCCATCATCTACCCATCTCCATAACCTTCTCCAGATTTTACACCCCTATCTGTGTAAATATCATCCTCCCCTACAACCCTCCCGATCGCAGGAACTTCCTTCTGTTTGTGCTATGCTCCCTTATCTGTGAAACTGTCTCCAACTAAAACTGCTTCCCCAATATCTGACAGAAATCCAGATTCCGCAGTGTCCATGTCTAAACTGCCCCCGGAACCTAAGCCTTTCTATATCTATAAACGTCTTCAGTCACGACTACCCTGCGTATCTTTGTTTGTTCTTCCAGTCGATACAAACATTTTTATCTCTGTAATCTGCTCAGCTCCCTAAAACACTCGCTGTCTGTGATCCAGCCCTGTCCTACAAACATCCTTATCCCTGTAAATCTCTCCGTCCCTCCCAACATTCCCAACTCCATGAACCCATCAGCCCTATAGTTCTCCACATTTCCGTAATCTCCTGTGGCTCTATGGTCCTCATTCCCTCTGAAATCACCTCCAGTCCCCACAACCCTCCCAATCTGGGTCCTCTGCTCCAGATCAGACCATTGCTGTCTCTGTAAGCACCTCCACGACTGACAACTCTTCCCATTTGTGTAACCTCATTCAGCCCCCATACTCTCCTGAATCCTCTTCCTGACATTGAAATCAAAACCATGTTTATGTAACAACCACCAGTGCTTAAACCTTCCCACCTCAGTAACCTCTTGCAGTCGTAACAAAACTTCTAAACTGTGCAACCTCTCATTTCCCTACAATCCTCCCTCCTTCTTCAAATGCCTTCATCACCATGAAACCTCACAATTACTGAAGCCTCCTTTTGCACTGCAAACCACCTAATGTCTCCAAAATTCTCCTGTCCTGATATTCCTTCCTATCCCTGTAACTCCCACCACCCTCCAGTGTCCTTCTGGGGAACGTGGCAGAGGAAGGAAGATTTTTAGAGACTGGGCCATGTTACCGCGGTAGAATTCTGGGAATTACAGATTTAGTCTAGTTTATGTGGTGTGCAGATTATAGGAGATGACTCTAAAGACAGGATTTATGACTGCTTGGAAAACCATACTTAAATTAGAGACAGTCAGCATGGGTTTGCGAGGGGTCAGGTCATGCCTCACGAACCTAATTTAATTCTTTGTGGATATGACAGAATACGTTGACGGCTCATTGAGAAAAGAAGGATGATTGGGATAAAGGGAAATCTATCTCTGGATACAGGATCGGATGGCCCAGAGAAGACAGAGGGTGGCAGCAGATGGACAGTATTGAGCCTGGAGCTCAGTGACCAGTGGTTTTCTGTAACAGTCAGCTCTGGGACTCTGCTGTTTGTGACTTTTATAAATGTCTTGGATTTGGATGTTGGAGAATGGGTTTAGTAAGTTTGCCAATCACATGAAGGTTTGTGGAGTAGTGGGTAATGTGGAGGGCTGTTATAGGTTGCAATGGGACATTGACAGAACGCAGAGCTGGGCTGGAAGTGGCAGATGGAGTTCAATCTGGAAAAGTGTGAAGTGATTCATTCTGGAAGGTCAAATTTGAATACAGAATACAGGGTGAAAGTTAGAATATTTGGCAGTGTGGAGAAACAGAGAGACAATGGGGTCCATGTCCATAGATGCCTCAAAATTGCCACGCACGTTGGTAGGGTTGTTATAAAGGCATATGTTGTGCTGGCTTTCGTTAGAAGGGGATTGGTTTTAAGAGCAGTGAGGTTTTACTGCATCTTTATAGTGTCCCGGTGAGAGCACACTTGGAATATCATGTTCAGTTCTGGTCCCGTCTTTGCAGGAAGGATGTGCAAGTTTTAGAGAGTGTACACAGGGAGATTTACCAGGATGCTACCTGGAATGAAGGGCATTTCTTATGAAGAACGTTTGAGGGAGCTAAGGTTTTCTTGTGGGAGTGAAGAAGGGGGCGGGGCGACCTGGTAGAGGTGAACAAGATGATGAGAGGCACAAGAGAGAGCGAATAGTCAGAGACTTTTTCTCCTATGGAATAAATGGCTATAACAAGGCGGCATAATTTTAAGGTGATTGGAGGATGGATAAGAGGATAGAGAATGGTAGGTGGTTGGAATGCACTGCCAATGATAATAGTAAATTTAGACACTTTAGGGACATTTAATAGACTCTTGGATAGACAGATGGATAGTAGTAAAATGAAGGGTATGTAGGTTAGTTTTATCTCACAGTTGGATAAGAGGTTGGCATGAAATCATGGCCGAAGGGCCTTGGGCTGAACTGTTCTGTGTTCTATGTTCTGTTTGGAAAAAATGGGTAATAAGCTCAGATCAGTGTAGAAAGGACTTGGCATTCAGGAGGAGCTCGTGAGCTGGATACAAAATTGGCTTGATGGTAGGAGACAGAGGGTGATGGGAGACATGTTGTTTTTCTGACTGGAGGCATGTGACCCGTGGTGTAGTGGGTCCACTGTTGTTTGTCATTTTGGATAAATAGTTTGGATGGGAATATTGGTTTCCTGGTAAGTAAGCTTCTTGGGTGTCACTGGAATTGGTGGTAAAGTGGACAGTGAAGAAGGGTACCTATGATGCAACAAGATTAACAGTACTGCTGGGATAGTGGGCTGAAGTATTGCAGATGGAATTTAATTAGATAAATGTGAAGTGTTCCATTTTGGTGAAACAAGCCAGGGCGGGACTTGTACAGTTAATGTTCGGGCCCTGGGTAGTGTTGTCAGAGAACCAGGGATGCTGGTACACAGTTCCTTAAAAGTGGTGTCACTTGTAGACAGGCTGGTGAAGCAGGCGTTTGGGTGGTTGCCTTCATTGGGCAAAGCATTGAGAGTAAGAGTTGGGATGTCATGTTGTGGCTGGAAAAGACATTGGTGGGGCCACCATAAAATCATTGTTGATCAGTGGGAAGAACTCATCTAGTTCACTAACGTCCTTTAGGGAAGGATATCAAATATTCCTACCTGGTATGGCTAACATGTGACTCCAGATCCACAGCAATATGGCAGACTCTGAGGTACGCTCTGGGTAATTAGCAGTGGGGTCAAAGAATGTTGTTCCAGGCAGTGACACCTACAACCCATGAATGAATATATAAAAATACATATGTTCTTCCCTATCTCTACAAATCCCTCCAGCTGCAGCCATTCGTACTGGCTTTGTAACACCTTGACCACTCTCTGTAATACTCTCACTACCTCCAGCACCTTCAGCTCTCCCTGTTACTATCATGTCAATAAACCCTGACAGAGGTTTCCCTTCCCACAGCCCTCCTCCTGCGAGCAGACCCATTGCAATCCATTAACATTTACTCCTAAAACACTCTCACACTTCAGGATTTTAAGTAATTTGTGCTGATCGTCTCAGCCTCATAATCTAGTATGATCTCTTTTGTCTTGAGTGAGGGACCAGTGGGGATTTCTTGCTGAGGTTTTTACTGTTTCAATGGAATGTCCTTCTGTTGAGTGTTTTATACTGTTCCTTTAAATGTTTTCCACTGTCCATTTACAGACACATGTTTCAGTCTGTTTAGTCTATTTACCTTGGTCAGTTCTCCTCTCAAACTCATGTAATTGGCTATTTTTATTTCTAGTTGTAGCTTGTCCTTTTTGTGATTCACTTTAAAACTTTATATTTCTTTAAACTGCACTTTATCACAATTTCCCGAAGGATCTCTCCAGGTGACATTACTCATTCACTAAGTTTCATTACACGGTCGCTCTGCAATAGTTATGTCCCTTAACAGTTGCACAATGTGTTTTTCAGAAAAACACTGAAAAAAAATAACTGAACTCCTCTTCCAATATAAATGTTGACCATGCGATTGTCCCAGATTATATAAATATTGAAGTTTTCCAAAATTATCCCCAAGCCTTTGTTAACAATTGCACTGAGTTCCTGTTTAATGCAGTGATGAGCAATGCTATACTGTTCGGTGGCTAAAAGTGTTCTGCTGCTTGTGTCCTTGGCAAGTAGTAGCCAGAATTTACATTCAGACTGACTCTACTTCATGATCTGAGGCCAAATGCTTTCTCTGTAATGCCTTTGGTATCCATTATTGTTAGCGTTGTCTGTTTTGCCTGAGTTTGCACAAGGTTGTGAACCACAAAATGTTTTTGTTCACCCTGTCACCATGTCTCCCTGGTTTCTTTTATCTCTGTGTCACAAATTGATCGACCTTATTGCAGCGACGTTGTCCATTAAAAAGAACATAATATACTCTTTCTCACAATTTTCTGTCACAAATCTATTTGCTGATGTACAATTTTAGTTAATCTCCGTCCTTTCTGTTCCTTTCTGCTTATCTTCAGCCACATTCCCTTGCTGTTCTTATGTTTCACCTTTTCCCTTTGGATTTGGAAAGCTCCTTTCACCTGAACCCTGTCCCTGCATCCTCTCTGTCAGTTTAAAAGTCCTGTCCATAAACCTCTCTCCATGACTGGCCAGGACACAGGTCCCAGCTCAGTTCCAGGGGGACCATCCTAATGGATTATTTATTAAATCAGGTATGGGATGTGAGTGTCTCTGGCTGACCAGCCTTTCTTGCCCAGCCCCAGCTGCACTTGAACTGAGTAACTTACTCGGCCATTCAGAGGGTCATTGAGAGGCAAACACTTTGCTGTGGGTATGTCGTGCAGACCATGTCAGGATGGGCAGATGTCCTACTCGAAAGGACAACCATTTGGATTTGTTGTACATCAGTAATGGTTTCATACTTATTTGTGGATTGTTAATTATTATTTTTAAAATTATTGATTTCAATTGTCTCCTTTTCAGATGGTGGGATTCAAACCTACCTCCCCTGAACATTAGCTGAGGTTTTGGACACATTCTCTCGCAATAATACCACTATGCCATCACTTCACCTGCTCACAGGATGCTCATCCCTAAGAACTGATACCAGGGGATCCTGAAGCTAAACCCGCTCTTCCAAGATGACTGTGTGATCCTGACATATTCCAGCAATCTGGGACTATTACTTAATATCGCTCCATTTTCCAGATCTCTGTGGGACTCAGTGCCATTCTCCATGTGTAACCCTCACTGCATCTATTTAATTTCCCATTCTGTCTATTTCTCTGTCTCGTGTAGGTACTCAGGAAAGTCCTGACTCAATAACCTTCCCAGTTGCGGGGTGGTGGTCCTTCACCACATTGAACGCAGTTGGTCTGCCAGAGAGAGACAAAGGGAAAGGAGATCTGGAGCCTTCAATAAATCCTGTAGTGAGGTAAGATCACCCACAGCTCACAGTGCAAAGAACAATGAGCGGGCTCCAAAAATCTGTTTACATAACATGACATAGATACAGTGCTGGAGGGGAGCACGGTACACACACACCCCAAGCTCAATCACCACTCCTAATGTAAGTTCTGTTGTACTAAGACTCGCTACTCTGAAACTCTGTATTTATGGCATGTCTTGCGGACCAGTGTCTTCAATAATTTTTAATTGCCAGAACAGTTCCTATCGCTGTAACCTCCTCGCTTCCCAATAGTCCCTCCACATATTTGAAATGTACTGCATTTCGGACTACCATCCCTATCACTGTAACTTGCTTCAGTGTGTACAACATACCTGATCTCAGTCGTCTCCTCCTCCAGTAAGGTAAAAACAAGGACTGCAGATGCTGGAAACCAGAGTCTAGATTAGAGTGGTGCTGGAAAAGCATGGCAGATCAGGCAGCATCCGAGGAACAGGAAAATCGACATTTCGGGCAAAAGCCCTTCATCAGGAACAGAGGCGGGGAGTCTGTAGGGTGGAGAGATAAATGAGAGGGGGGTGGGGATGGGGAGAAAGTAGCATAGAGTACAATAGGTAAATGGGGTAGGGAAGAAGGTGCTGGGTCAGAGAGAATGGCAGAGTGGATAGTTGGGAAGGAAGATACGCCATTAGGACAGGTCATGAGGACGGTGCTGAGCTGGAAGTTTGGAACTAGGGTGATGTGTGGGAAAGGGAAATGAGGAAACTGTTGAAGTCCACATTGATGCCCTGCGGTTGAGGTGTTCCAAGGCGGAATGTGAGGCGTTCTTCCTCCAGGCGTTGGGTGGTGAGGGAGCGGCGGTTTAGGAGGCCCAAGACCTCCATGTCCTCGGCAGAGTGGGAGGGGGAGTTGAAATGTTGGGCCACAAGGCGGTGTGGTTGATTGGTGCGGGTGTCCCGGAGATGTTCCCTAAAACGCTCTGCTAGTTCCTGTTCAGTTTCCCCAATGTAGAGGAGTCCGCATCGGGAGGAAGGATACAATGAATGATATTGGTGGATGTGCAGGTAAAACTTTGGATGTGGAAGGCTCCTTTGCGGCCGTGCATGGTGGTGAGCGAGGAGGTGTGGGCACAGATTTTGCAATTTCTACAGTGGCAGGTGAAGGTGGCAGGAAGGGAGGGTGGGATTTTGGGGGGCGTGGACCTGACCAGGTAGTCACTGAGGGAACAGTCTTTGCGGAAAGCGGAAACGGGTGGGGAGGGAAATATATCCCTGGTGGTGGTTTCCGTTTGGAGGTGGCACAATTGTCAGCGGATGATTTGGTTACTGGGAAAGTTGGTAGGGTGGAAGGTGAGCACCAGCGGGGTTCTGTCCTTGTTACAGTTGGAGGGTTGGTGTGTGAGGGCGGAGATGCGGGATGTGGACAAGATGCGTAGGAGGGCCTCTTTTACCACGTGGGAAGAGAAATTGTGATCTCGAAATAAGGAGGCCACCTGGTGTGTTTTGTGGTGGAACTGCCCCTCCTTGGGAGCCGGTACGGTGGAGGCGGAGGAATTGGGAATACAGATTGACAACTTTGCAGGTGGTAGGGTGGGAAGAGGTGCAATCTAGCCAGCTGTGGGAGTCGGTAGGTTCGTAAAAAATGTCAGTATCAAGTCGGTCGTCATAAATGGGGATGGAGATGTCCAAGAAGGGAATGGAGGTGTCAGAGATGATCCAAGTAAATTTAAGGTCAGGGTAGAATGTGTTCGTGAAGTTGATGAATTGCTCAAACTCCTCGAGGGAGCACGAGGTAGCTCCAATGCAGTCGAAAGTGTAGTGGAAGAAGACGTGGGGAGTGGTGCCGGTGTAACGACGGAAGATGGACTGTTCTACGTAGCCAACAAAGAGACAGGCAGAGCTGGGGCCCATACGGGTGCTCATGGCTACCCCTTTGGTCTGGAGGAAGTTGGAGGATTTGAAGAAAAAATTGTTAAGGGTGAGGACAAGTTCAGCCAAATGAATGAGAATGTTGGTGGAAGGGTACTGTTGGGGACATCGGGAGAGGAAGTAATGGAGGGCTTGGAGGCCCTGGTCGTGGCGGATGGAGGTCTAGAGGGATTGGATATCCATCGTGAAGATGAGGCGTTGGGCGCCATGGAATCGGAAGTTTTGGAGGAGGTGGAGGGCGTGGATGGTGTCTTGAACGAATGTGGGGAGTTACTGGACTGGGGAATAGGACAATGTCGAGGTAGGGAGAGATGAGTTCGGTGGGGTAGGAGCATGCTGAGACAATGGGTCAGCTGGCGTGGTTAGGCTTGTGCATCTTGGGGAGGAGGTAGAACCGGGTGATTCCGGACAATGAGGTTGGAAGCTGTGGGTGGGAGAACTCCTCCTGAAATGATGATGTTCTGTATGGTCTGGGAGATGATGGTATGGTGATGGGAGATGGATCATGGTCGAGGGGGCGGTAAGAGGAAGTGTCTTCGAGTTGGCATCATGACTTCAGCTGTGTAAAGATCAGTGTGCCAAACTACCACTGCACCCCCTTTATCTGCTGGTTTGATAGTGTGGTCAGGAGTGGAGGGCTGCGCATTGTGAGGGTGAGAGGTTGGAGTGGGGGAGGGGGTAGATAGGTTGAGGCAGTTAATGTCTCAGCGGCAGTTGCAAATGAAGAGATCGAAGGCAGGTAATAGGCCAGCACTGGGAGTCCAGGTGGATGGAGTGTGTTGGAGGTGGGCAAAGGGGTCCTCAGAAAGTGGGTGGGAATCCTGATTGTAAAAGCCAGCTTGGCAGCAGCGGAATAAGTGTTCAACATCACGGCGTGTATTAAATTCATTGATGCGTGGATGGAGGGGGATAAAGGTGAGGCCTTTGCTGTGGACTGATCTTTCGTCTTCAGTGAGGAGGAGGTCAGGGGGAATGGTGAAAACTTGGCAGGACTGGTAGCCAGGACCTGGCGTAGGTTTGGAGCTGGGGGAAGGGACAGAGCCTGAAACTGGAGTGGGTGTGGTGTTCGGGGGATTGGGGTTGGAGTCATGAGCAGGGGTGGTGTTCCCCTCAGGGTTCTGGGGGTGGGGTGTCAGCAGAATACAAGTGAGTGGTGTTGGTGAGGACGGAAGTGGTGGCAAACACGCAGTAGGGAGTGCGGAAGTCACTGAGCGTGTGATATCAGCGATAATGTAAGTGGTGGAAGTGATGTCACTTGTGGTGTATGAGGAATTGAGAGGGGCAGAAATGGTGTTTACTTTATTTTAAGCAATAATTTCCTGTCACAAATCTGTTTGACAATGTAATATTCGAATTAAACTCAGTCCCTTACTGTTTCTTTCTTTTGGTCTTCATCCTCATCTCCATGGTATTCCAATATTTCACCTTTCTCTTTGGTCTTGGGAATTACCATTCACCTCAGACCTGTCCCCCTACTCATCTGTGTCCGTTTATCGCACAGGACATAATCCAAGTACCAGAGGAGTCTATCCCAATAAAATAGCTCTATCCTCCCTGAGTGCTCACTGGTCAGAACCTCTTCTAATCATACCATTGTGTGATCCTGACACCTTCCAGCACACTGCTAATATCACTCAGTCTCTCTCCATGCGGTATCCCTCACTGTGAGGGTCTAATTGCTGCCTCTGTCAGTGCCTCTCACTCTTGCAGGTCCTGCAGATCCTGAGCTAACAGAATTCTCCATTCCAGAGAGACGTAGGCTGGGGATGGAGACTGGGATTTTCCAGATCTCTGTGGGACTCAGTGCCATTCTCCCTCATTGTGTATCCTTCATTGCATCAGTCTAATTTCCCATTCTGTTTCTAAAGGAAAGCATACCATTTGCCTTCTTCACTATCCTATCTACCTGCGTCTTCATTTTCAAGGAGCTATGAAATTGCACTCCAAGGTGTCTTTGTTTAACACCACTCCCTAGGATCTTACCATTAAGTGTATAAGTCCTGTTAAGATTTGCTGTCACTAAATGCGGCACCTCGCATTTATCTGAATTAAACTCCATCTGCCACTTCTCAACCCATTGGCCCATCTGGTCCAGATCCTGCTGTAATCTGAGGTAACCCTCTTCGCTGTCCACTACACCTCCAATTTTGTTGTCATCTGCAAACTTACTAACTGTACCTCATATGCTCATATCCAAATCATTTATGTAAATGACAAAAAGTAGCAGGACCAGCACCGATCCTTTTGGCAGTCCACTGGTCACAGGCCTCAAGCCTGAAAAACAACCCGCCACTACCACCCTCTGTCTTCTACCTTTGAGCCAGTTTTATATCCAAATGGCTACTTCTCCCTGTATTCCATGAGATCTAACTTTGCTAATCAGTCTCCTGTGGGGAACCTTGTCAAACGCCTTACTGAAGTCCATATGGATCACATCTACTGCTCTGTCCTCATCACTTTTCTTTCTTACTTCTTCAAAAAACTTAATCTAGTTTGTGAGACATGATTTCCCACGCACAAAGCCATGTTGACTATCCCAGATCAGTCCTTGCATTTCCAAGTACACATATGTC
Organism: Hemiscyllium ocellatum; assembly: GCF_020745735.1. Taxonomy (NCBI): domain Eukaryota; kingdom Metazoa; phylum Chordata; class Chondrichthyes; order Orectolobiformes; family Hemiscylliidae; genus Hemiscyllium; species Hemiscyllium ocellatum. Next base: position 76,412,118 of record NC_083414.1, on the reverse strand, counting down.
CTGTCCCTCTGGATTCCCTCCAGCACCTTGCCCACCACCGAGGTCAGGCTCACCGGTCTATAGTTCCCTGGCTTGTCCTTACCACCCTTCTTAAACAGTGGCACCACATTTGCCAATCTCCAGTCTTCCGGCACCTCTCCTGTGACTATCGATGATACAAATATCTCAGCAAGAGGCCCAGCAATCACTTCTCTAGCTTCCCACAGAGTTCTCGGGTACACATGATCAGGACCTGGGTATTTATCCACTTTTAACCGTTTCAAGACATCCAGCTCTTTCACCTCTGCAATCTGGACATTTTGCAAGATGTCACCATCTATTTCCCTACAGTCTACATCTTCCATTTCATTTTCCACAGTAAATACTGATGCAAAATATTCAATTCGTATCTCCCCCATTTTCTGTGGCTACACACAAAGGCCGCCTTGCTAACCTTTGAGGGGCACTATTCTCTCCCTAGTTACCCTTTGTCCTTAATACATTTGTAAAAACCCTTTGCATTCTCAATAATCCTATTTGCCAGATCTATCTCATGTCCACGTTTTGCCCTCCTGATTTCCCTCTTAAGTAAACTCCTACTTCATTTATACTCTTCTAAGGATTCACTCGATCTATCCTGTCTATACTTGACATATGCTTCCTTCTTTTTCTAAACCAAACCCTCAATTTCATTAATCATCCAGCATTCCCTATACCTACCAGCCTTTCCTTTCACCCTGACAGGAATATACTTTCTCTGGATTCTTGTTATCCTTTCTGAAGGCTTCCCATTTTCCTGCCATCCCTTTACCTGTGAACATCTGTCTCCAATCAGTGTTCGAAAGTTCTTGCCTAATACTATCAAAATTGGCCTTTCTCCAATTTAGAACTTCAACTTTTAGATATAGCCTACCCTTTTCCATCACTATTTTAAATCTAATAGAATTATGGTCGCTGGTCCCAAAGTGCTCCCCCACTGACACCTCAGTCACCTGCCCTGCCTTATTTCCCAAGAGTAGGTCAGGTTTTGCACCTTCTCTAGTAGGTACATACACATACTGAATCAGAAAATTGTCTTGTACACACGTAAGAAATTCATCTCCATCTAAACCTTTAACACTCTGGCAGTCCCAGCCGATGTTTGGCAAGTTAAAATCCCCTACCATAACTACCCTATTATTCTTACAGATAACTGAGATCTCCTTTCAAGTTTGTTTCTCAATTTCCCTCTGACTATTGGGGGTCTATAATACAATCCCAATAAGGTGATCACCCTTTTCTTATTTCTCAGTTCCACCCAAATAACTTCTCTCGATGTATTTCCGGGAATATCCTCCCTCAGAACAGCTGTAGTGCTATCCCTTATCAAAAATGCCAGTCCAAAAGTGCCCACGACCCTCCCTGGCTCCATAATCGCATCCAGACTCGACGACCCTCCCATTCAGAGTAACCTCCTTCAATCCCCATGATCCTCCTGATCTGTGCAACCTCCTTCAGTCCCAACAGCCCTCCATATCTCTCTGTCCTCTTTCAGGCCCCACAGCACTCCCTATCTCGTTCTTCAGTCACCACTGCATTCTGTGCCCATAATCTCATTCAGTCCACACATCACTCCTAATCTCATACTGTTCTTCAGTCACCCTATTTCCAAAGCCTCTATTACCTGTTGACCCTGTAAGCTACCGTTTTCAGATTGATAAGCAAGAACTCCCATAATCCTTTCTGCTGTAAGTCTGAAACCACATCGTGTAACCCTGACAGCAAGTCGGGAGCTGGAATGTGTTAGAAAGAGTGTGTCAATAAACAACAACACACTACTCTCATAGGGCAAGCCAGACAGAGAACAGCCAGGGAATTCCTAGAGGCATGGCATTCATCCACAAACTCCATCAACAAACACATCGACCTGTACCCAATGTACCAACCACTACAGCGGACAGCTGATACTGACAACCGGAAGCGGCAAGGACAGACCAGTATAAATACCGGAGGGAACATCAAAGAAGCGCTTCGCAGGAGCCTCCAAAGCACTGATGATGTCACCTAGCCAGGGGACGAAACGTTTGCAACAAGAACTTTCAGCTCAGCGAACAGAACCACAACAACGAGCACCCGAGCTACAAATCTTCGCACAAACTTTGAACAATAATTGACCCTTAGAAACACTTTTAATAAAAAGATAATGTGGTTTTGAGCCTGTTGGATTGTATTTTTATTGGTGTGAGAATAAATGGCAGAATAGATACGGGTGTAGGAGTGGCTGTACCGAGGGTACAGTTTATTTAAATTTTCAGAGACCTTTCTACAAGTTTCAATAAAGGCTAAGGAGTAACTTGGGAGAGAATAGGGCCCCTTAACTATCAGGAGGTAGGTGAGATATTAGTTAAAGTAGTGTTGTCAGAAGCTAGTGTGGAGAAAGACATGGAAGCTCGGGAACTTGGGGAAATAAATAGTGATGTCTTGGAAAGAATCCTCACCAGAGAAGAGAAAGTGGTGGAATCTTAAAACAAATAAAGGTAGGTCAATCCTAAGTAGCTCATGATGTCTATGCTAGAATATTGTGGGAAGCTAGGGAAGAGATTGTAGTGTCCCAAACAAGGATAATTATATTATCAACAGACACAATGAGTTACCAGAAACCTGGAAGGTGGCTAATGCTGTTCCATCACTTTAGGTCTGCAGGGAAACGCCAGGAAATCACAGCCCAGTGAGCCAGTGCTGGGTAAGTTGTTGGAGGAGATTCTGAGAGAAAAGAGCTACATATACTTGGAAAGGCAAAGGCTGATTAGAGATATTCAGCATAGCTTTGTGAGTGGGAAACCATGTTTCACAAACTGGGTTGACTCTTTGAGGAGGTTGACAAGAGATAGATGAAGGCAGAGCAGTCAACGTTGTCTACATGGACTTCAGCAAAACATTTGACAAAGTTCCAAGCGATGTAGAACATCTAGTGAAGAGGAAGAAGGAAGTTAACTTAACGTTGAGGAACCAAGCATCAGAAACAGGACTTTAGAGAGTTACATGGGTCAGCACGGTGGGTCAGTGGTTAGCACTGCTGCCTCACAGCACCAGGGACGCGATTTCGATTCCAGCCCTAGGTGACTGTCTGTGTGGAGTTTGCTCATTCTCTCCATGTCTGCATGGGTTTCTGACAGGTGCTTCGGTTTCCACCCACAGTTCAAAGATGTGCAGGTTAGGTGAATCAGCCATACGTTGTTCAAGAAAGGGAATAGAGATAATCCTGGGAACTACAAACCTGTCAGTCTTCTGGCTGTGATGTGCAAATTATCAGAGTGGACTCTGAGAGACAGGATTCATGATTCCTTGGAAAACCATAATTTGATTACAGAGAGTCACCATGGCTTAGTAAAGGACAGGTCATGCCTCACAAATGTTATTGAATCCTTTGAGAATGTGATAAAACACATTTATGGCTCATTGAGAAAGTACAGAGCATGGGATGCGGGGAATCCTGTCTGTCTGGATACAGGATTCCTGGCCCATAAAAGACAGAGGGTGGTGACAAATGGAAAGCATTTAGCCTGGAGCTTGGTGACCAGTGACTTTCTGCAGGGAGAGGTTACAGGACCTCTGCTCTTTGTGAGTTTATGAATGACTTGGATGTGTGAGTGGAAGATTTGGTTAGTAACTTTGCCAATGAGATGAAGGTTGGTGGAGTGGTGAATAGTGTGGATGTCTATTGGAGGTTGCAACGGGACATTGACAGGATGAAGAGCTGGGCTGAGAAGTGGCAGATGAAGTCAAATCTGGAAAGGTGTGAAGTGATGCATTTTGGTAGGTGAGACTTGAATGCAGAATAGAGGGGGAAAGGCAGAATACTGAATAATGTGGAGGAACAGATGGATCTTGGATTTCATGACCAAATTTGCCACCCAAGCTGATAATGTTGTTAAGAAGGAATATGTTGATTTTGACTTTCATGAGCTGGGGGATGAAGTTTTAAAGCCAAGAAATTATGCTGCAGCTCTATAGAGCCCTGTTTAAATCCCAATTAGAATATTGTGCTCAGCTTTGGTCCCCTCGTTACAGGAAGGATGTGAAAGCTTTAGAGAGGGTAAAGAGGGTGTTTAACAGGATGCCACCTGGACTGGAGAGCATGTCTTATGAAGAAAGGTTGAGGGACCTAAGGTTTTTCTCATTGGAGTGAAGAAGGGTGAGGGGTGACATGGTCGAGGTGAACAAGATGGTGTGAGGCAGTGATAGAGTGAATAGTGAGATACCTCTTTATCCCATGGCATGCATGGTACAAGGGGGCATAATTATAAGGTGATTGGAGGATGGGTAAGGGGAGATTTCAGATGTAGGTTCATTACACAGAGTGGTGGGTGGGTGGAACGGGACATTTAACAGACTCTTGGATAGGCATATGGATGATAGTAAAATGAAGTGTATGGAAGTTAGTTTGATCTTACAGTCGGGTTAAAGATTGGCATGGCATCATGACCAAAGGGTCTTGTGGTGTATTGTTCTGTGTTCTATGTTCTGTATGGTAAACTGGGTAATACGTTCAGATCAATGTAAAAGGATATGGCATTCAGGAGGAGCTAGTCAACTGGATACAAAATTGGCTTTGTGGTAGGAGACAGAGGGTGATGGGAGACATGTTTTTTTCCTGACTGGAGACATGTGATCCGCGGTGGAGTGGGTCCACTGTTGTTTGTCGTCTGGTTAAATGGTTTGGTTGGGAATATTGGTTTCCTGGTACATAAGCTTCTTGTGTGATACTGGCATTGGTGGTAAAGTGGTTAGTGGAGAAGGTTATATATGATCCAACAGGATGAACAGTACTGCTGGGATAGTGGGCTGAAGAATAGCAGATGGAGTTTAATCAGACAAACGTGAAGTATTCCATTTTGGTGAAACAAACCAGGGTGGGACTTGTACAGTTAATGTTCGGGCCCTGGGTAGTGTTGTCAGTCAGTGACCCAGGGATGCAGGTACACAGTACTTTGAATGTGGTGTCACAGGTAGACAGGCTGGTGAAGCAGGTATTTGGGATGCTTACCTTCATTGGGCAGAGCATTGAGAGTAGGATGTCATGTTGTATCTGTAAAATACATTGGTGAGGCTATCATAAAAACATTGTTGTTCAGTCAGAAGAACTCAGCTGGTTCACTTACCTCCTTTCGGGAAGAACATCTGACATTCTAACCTTGCCTGGACGACATGTGACTCCAGACCCACAGCAATGTGGCTGACTCTGAGCTGCCCTGTGGGTAATTAGCAGTGGGGTCAAAGAATGTTAGTCCAGGCAGTGACACCCACATTCCATGAATGAATAAATAAAAATACATATATCCCTCCCTACTTCTGCAAACATCTCCAGCTGCAGCAATCCGTACTGCCATTGTAACACGATTCAGGCCCTAACCACTCTCTGTAACACTCTCTCACCACCTCCAGCACCTTCACTTCTCCCTGTTCCTATTGTGACATTAAACCCTGACAATGGTTCCCCTTCCCACTGCACTCCTCCTGCCAGCAGACCCTTTCTAATCTATTTAACATTTACTCCTAAAGCACTTTCTCACTTCAGGATTTTAAGTATTTTGTGGTGATCTTCCCAGTCTCATAATCTAGTATGATCTCTTTTAGTCCTGAGTGAGGGACCAGTGTGGTTACCAAGACCAGACAAAATCCACCAAGTTCAGTTAATAAAACGATTTTTGGCTTGCCGTTTGCTCCTGGTTACTTCAGATACATTCTGCTGGGTGACCTTTGAACTAGTATCTTAGCATCCACAGGCATGTATAATTTTATTTTGATACTGTTGAATGTGAAGATACACTTATTGGATATAGTTTCAGAGGGTTCACTGTAAGACACAAAATGCAACAATAGAACATCAATTGTGAATGTTATCAGCCAGTGCCTGGTCCAGGGTGCAGATGTATAGAGTATGGGGGACATGACAGATGTCATCACCGTACATAACTTGTGCGATGTCATTCTGGCACTCCATGACCATACATCTGCTCCCTGGGCCAGGCTCTGACTGATCGTGAATTTGGAAGGCATGGTTCCTGGTCAGTCATTGGTATCTAATTTAGACAGCATTTATACCTACACTGAGAGCAGTGATAGCCTGTTGGCTAGTTTCGTCCTGCTCCAGGTGGATTTCAAATGATTCTCTGTGAGGGAATGTTTGAATGACTGCCCTGACCCAGGTCGGAAACTCTCTTCACAGATTCAGGACAAGGCCAGTGTCTCTCTGAGTCCTACATGCACTCTATCCGAATCCACCCTTAAGGAATCCATTTTTAAAGTCGGTCATAATGCAAAGTGACGGGTTTACTGACCTGTACGATAATCAGGAGTTTGCCATGTTTGTGAATCGTGCAATAATAAGGTATTAGCTACAATTATTCAACTGAACAATAACTGCATCATCTCTGAAAACAATCAAATTGATTCTATATTGATGGAATTAAATATAAACACTTTTATTATACAAAAGGAAAGAATACATATTTTGTTTTGTGTTGAACAAGAACATGTTGTCTGACTATTTTGCTGATCACAATTTAACATTGAATTTCGGTATTCAAATGCATACATTGTCGCTCTATCATTTGCAAAATAGTTGACATCTGCCAGATTGAATATTCAGAGTGAGCATTTGATTGAACAATCAAATAGAATTATAACATTTAAATATAATCAATCGATTTAATTTCTCATCTGAAATGTGTGAGCTGCAGTTATTTGCCAACAATTCTATTAGTTTTAAAATAATGATGGAAAAGGATAAACTAGATCTAAAAGTTGAAGTTCTAAATGAGAGAGAGACCAATTTTGACGGTATTAGGCAAGATCTTTCAAAAGTTGATGGCGGAAAATGTTCGCAGGTAAGCAGACGGCTTGAAAATGGGAAGCCTTCAGAAATTAGATAGCCGGAGTCCAGAGACAGTATATTCTTGTTAGGGTAAAAAGAAACGCTGGTAGATATAGAGAGTGCTGAATGACTAAAGACATTGAAGAGCTGGTTAAGAATAAGAAGGAAGAATATGACAGGTACAGACAGGATAGATCGAGTGAATCCTGAGAAGAGTATAAAGGCAAGAGGAGTATACTAAAGAGGAAAATCAGGAAGGCAAAAAGGGGAAATGAGATAGCTTTGGCAAATAGAGTTAAGGATAATCCAAAAGGATTTTACAAATGCATTGAGAACAAAAGGGTAAACAGGGAGAGAAAAGAGCCCAAAGATCAGCATGGCAGCCTTGTGTGGAGCCGCAGGAGATGGGACAGATACTAGATGAGTATTTTGTATCAGTGTTTACTCAGGAGAAGGACATGGGAGATGTAGATTTACAGAGAAATAGATAGTGATATCATGAAAAATGTCCATATTACAGAGGAAGAATTATTCGATGTCTTGAAACGCATGAAGATGCAAAAATCCCCAGGCCCTGATCGATCAGGTGAAACTTGAAAGGGTTCAGAAAAGATTTACGTGTATGTTGCCAAGTTTGGAGGGTTTGAGCTATAGCTGGAGGTTGAACACGTTGGAGATTGAGGGGTGAACTTATAAACGCTAAAAATAATCATGAGGGGCATGGATAGGGTAAATAGACAAGGTCTTTGCCCAGGGGTGGGGGAGTCCAGAACTAGAGAGCATAGGTTTCAGTTAGGAAGGGAAAAATGTAAAAGAGATGTAAGGAGCATTTTTTTCACTCAGAGGGTTGTACGTGCGTGGAATGAACTGCCAGAGGAAGTGATGGTCGTTAGTACAACTGCAACATTTAGATGGCGTCTGGATGGGTGTATAAATCGTAAGTGTTTAGAGGGAAATGGGCTAAGTGCTCGCAGGTGCAACTAGATTGGTTTGTAATATCTGGTCAGCATGGACAAGTTGGACTGAAGGATCTGTTTCCATGCTGTACATCTCTTTGACCCTGTGACTATAATTTAGAAATGCCAATAATTTGACATGCACTATCAAATAAATAAATCATTTATATTATCATGTAGCATACAATAAGTTGAAAACTTGCTATTTTTAGAATGAGTGATAAAAGCAACGAACATTCCAACACAGGAATAGACACTTCAGCCCTCCAAGCCTATGCTGATCCAGATCCTCCTATTTTCTAAACCTGCCACCTATTTTCTAAGGGTCTGTATCCCTCTGCTCCCTGCCCATTCATGTTTCTGTCTAAATACATCTTAGATAACGCTATCGTTCCTGCCCCTACCACCTCTGCTGGCCACATGGTCCAGGCTGCCACCGTCCTATGTGTAAAGAACTTCCCACATATATCTGCCCTAAACATTTCCCCTCTTACTTTGAACTCATGACCCAAAGTAATTGAGTTCCACAATCTGGGGAAAAAGCTTCTTGCTATCCACCCTTTGTATATCTGTCTTGATTTTGGAGACCTCAACCTTCGACTTTGTAATGAAAATAGTCCTAATCTACTTAATCTTTCTTCATAACCAGCACTGTCCAACCCAGGCAGCATCCTGGTGAACCTACTTTGTACCCTACTCAAAGCATCCCCATCCTTTTGTTAATGTGGTGACCAGAACTATATGCAGCATTCCAAATGCGGCCAAACCCAAGTCCTATGCAACTGTAACTTGACCTGCCAATGCTTGTAATCAACACCTGGTCCAATGAAGGAAAGCATGCCATATGCCACTTTGACCACTTTACTGACCTATGTTGGTGTCTTCAGGAAACAATGGACCCGAACACCCAGATCTCGCTGTAAATCAATTTTCCCCAGGACTTTTCCATTTACTGTGTTGTTCACTCTTCAACTGGTTCTTTCAAAATGCATCACTTTCCATTTGCACAGTTTGAATTCCATCTGCCATGTCTGTGCCCATCTCCAAATCTATCTATATTCTGCTGTATTCTCTGACAGTGCCCTTCACTATCTGCTACTCCAACATTCTTAGTATAATCTGCAAACTTTCTAATCGGGCAAACAATAATTTCTTCCAAATCATTGATATGTATCACAAACAACAGTGGTCCCAGCACGGATAGCTGTTGCACACAGCTGGTCATAGGTCTCCATGTTGAGAAATTCTCTTCCACTACTAGTCTCTGTCTCTGTTGCTCAGCCAGTTCTCTATCCATCTGCATAAAACACCCTGAAATCCATGCGACATCACCTTCTCCATCAGCCGACCATGGGGAACCTAATAAAACGCCTTACTCAAGTCCCTCAATGTCTTCTCTAGCAGCTTCCCTACCACTGATATCAGGCCTGCCGGTCTACAATTTCCTGGATTATCCCCATTATCCAGGTTAAACAAGGGGAAAATATTAGAAATTCGCCACTCCTCTGGGACCTCACCCTGCAAAATCATCCTGCAAAAATATATGTTAAAACCCCAGTTATTTCCACACTACACCCCTCAGTGACCTGTGGTTGATCCCATCCAGACTTGGGGGCTTGTCTTCCTTAATACATTTTTGGAGTATCCAAAACTTCCTCCCTCTTTATGTGGACTTGACCCAGAGTACTCAGAGATCTATTCCTAACCCCAACATCCGTCATGTCCCTCTCCTTGGTGAATACAGAAGCAAAGTACTCGCTAAGAATCTCACCCATTTTATCTGACTCAATGCATAACTTTCTTCCTTTGTCCTTGTGTGGCCTAAACATTTCTCTAGAAACCCGCTTGCTCCTTATATATGAAAATAGGTCTTTGGGATTTTCCTCAACCCTGTTTGCTATCGATATCTCATGACCACTTTTAGCCCTCTTAAATCCTCGATATTTACTGTGAAATGTAGCTAATGAAAAGAAAATAAACATTTGTTCGTGTGAGTGGGATCTCAGACCTTTTCAAAGTGTTTTATGTCAAAAAATATTTGAAATCCGTCTCAGTGCAAATAAAAATCAAGAGAAGAAAGCTCTTGGGAAGAGTAATTTTCAACCGCTGTCCCTCCAAAGTAATTCTGAGGTAGAAAAGAGTGAGGGATTGTAACAAGGGCACAACAGTAACTATGGGTGGTATGAACATGCAAATCGGCTCAAATAGTCATCTCAACAGTGATATCCTTGAATAAATATTCATAGAGTGTATGAGAGATTATTTCTGAGAGGAGGACGTCATGGAACCAACCAGAGAATGGTGGTTCAGTGGTTAGCACAGCATCAGGGTCACAGGTTCGATTCCAGCCTCGGGGGACTGTCTGCGTGTAGTTTGCACATTCTCCCCCTGTCTGCGTGTGTTTCCTCTCACAGTCCGAAGATGTGCAGGTCGGTGATTTGGCCATGCTAAATTGTCTATAGAGTTAGGTACTTTACTCAGAGGAAAATGGGACTGGGTGGGTTACTCTTCGGAGGGTCGGTTGGGCCGAAGGGCCTGTTTCCACACTGTAGTGAATCTAATCTAATTTAGAGTTGATATTACGTAACAAGGAAGGATTGGTTGATGAGCTTTGCCTTGGAAGGAGTAACCACATCATGCTGGAGTTTCACATTCCGCTTGAAAGAGAGAAGACTGAGTCATACATGAGAGTGTTAGGCAATGATAATTATACTGACCTAAGGAAGGAATTGGCTGTGAATACTCTGGGGGAAGAAAAGAGCAGTCAAAGGCAAGACAGCTGAAGAAATTTGGCAAATAATTAGGGAGATACGAAAGACCGAAGAGGAATTGCATTACAGAGAAAAATCATCCATATCTTGATAAGGAAGTCAAGGATAACATGAAGGCAAATCCCATTGCATGTCATAATGCGACGTTAGTCGCACTGTGGTTGTTTGAGCAACTTTGCCCTTGTGGTGTTATCATTGAATTCCTATGTGATAAATCCCAGATAATGTTCGAGTGACCTGGGTCCAAAGCCTGCCACAGCAAGTGGCGGAGCTTGAATTCAAATTTGGAATTAAGAGACCGATGGTGGTTATGAATCGATTGCCAAGAAAAACTCTCCTGGTTCACTGACGTCCTTTAAGGAAGGAAACTGCCATTCTACCATAGATTCACCACTCTCAGGCTGAAGACGTTTCTTCTTATCTCCATTCTAAAGATGTTCTCTTGACTCTCAGGCTATGTCCTTGAGTCCTTTCTCTCCTAACAGTGGAAGCATCTTCTCAACGTAAGACCAGGCAACCAGTATTCTGTATGCTTCTATTAGATCCCCCTTCATCCTTATAACTGCAGTGAGTATAGACCGAGAGATCTCATCTGTTGAGCTTGTCATTTCTCAGACCATTCTTATGAAGCTCCTCTGAACACGCTCCGGGGTAGTATACCCTTCCTGAGTTATGGGGCCCAAAACGGTACACAATACATCAAATGTGGTCTGACCAGAGTCTTATAGAGCCACGGAAATCCATCCATTCAAATCATTGCAAAACAAATCACATCACTGTATTTGCCTATCTGACAAGACAGGCCACCTGAAATAATAATCTTACAATGGACAATAATAAATTTACCATGGAGTTACAAAAATGAACAATGATTAAAGCATGCTGGGAAGTAGAACCCAGCCTTGACCAAAGTCTCCATGCTCATCCACATGCTGCAGAATCCAGACAGGCTGCAGCTCCCCACAAACGGTTGCAAACAAACCTGACAGCTACAGACCCTGTAATACACACCCGAAGTTGGACCTGAATGGGACAATGGAATGTCGCCCTTGGCCCATCAATGTCACAACCCCAGGTCGGATCTGATTGATCAGGGTAAATGAACCTGATCATTCCATTGGCAGATTGTCCACATTATCCCAAAAGGCGTGAAGACTTGGGAGGATAAGAATCACTGTAACCGTTTGGTGATGTGGGAGACTGCTAAGCCATACGTGCGAGGCTTGGTTATCTCATTAAGACAAAAGGGAGAAGAAAAGCGTCTGCTCGAGGCTTGCCTGAAGGTGGGTGAGACAGTGTATGTGGATAGACCCTCCATTACTAAACAGCAGCTGATCACAGCCCATAGGGCAACTTTGAATACCACACTGACTCAAACAGCATATTACTGGCGAAGCAGAGATTATCTGAACATGGTGACAAGCCTGGCAGGTATCGAGCATCCCTTGCCAGAAAGAAAAGGGCTCCCCAAGCCATTATGTCCATTGTGATCGTGAAATGAGCAGTGCAGCCTTTAGAAAGTTTTGTGTCGAATTGCATAGATCACATGGATGTAAGAGTAGTTCGAGGAAGATAGCCTTTTTTAAAATAACATCTGACATGGGCCTAACCCCCGAACAGGTGTTGTTCTCGAATGAGACCCTGGCAACCCAGGAAATACAGGACACGGTAAGCCTTTCCAGGGTGGTAAAGCTCCTGGACCAGATGGATTCCAAGCTGAGTTCTGTAAAGAATTGATTGGATAATTGGGCGGGCCACTTATAAATATGTATAATGATTCACGTAGTCAGGGCTGCCTCTCGCCTTCTCTGAGAGAAGCAAATCTTTCTCTCATTCTTAAGAAGGGAAAGGCCCCAGATGACTGCTCTTCATATAGACCTATGCCCTTGTTGAATGTGGATTTTAAGTTCTCACAAAAATGTTGGCATTAAGACTGGCGAGGGTTTACCATTCGTTATAAAAGAGGACCAGATAGGGTTTATAAAGGGTCGCAGATCAACTGATAACATGAGAAAAGTCTTACATATGGTATAGGCTTGCCAGGAGGGAGCGATACTGGGATTAGTTATCTCCCCAGAGGCAGAGGAGGCATTTGATGGGGTAGAATGGCCATATCTCTTTTGTAACTGAAACGGTTTCGTGTTGGAGAGGCCTTGACTAAATGGGTTACTTTATTAATTAATGATCCCAAAACAGCGGTTTAAGTTTGGATAGCGTTAGCGTTGTGAGAGGTTGTTGACAGGGTTGCCCTCTCTCACCATTATTATTTACGCAAGTGATTAAGCTGTTGGTGGAAGCTATATGAGCCGACCCTAATACAATGGTTCCGGAGGTTAAATCGGGTAAGCACAAAATTACTCTCTATTCAGAAGATGTCCTTCTTTTCTTAAATGATCCATTGACATCTGTGCCCTGCTAAATTCAAGTGGGTAACTTATTTGGTATGTTCTCAGGTTATAAAATCAATTTAATAAAATCGCAGACCATGCTGCTTGGAGGACTTGCCAGTATATACAATTTTCCGGATGAATCCCGATTCCCCTTTTGGTGGTCACTGAGAGGTTTTCTTTACTTATGTATTTTTATTTCTCCGGCATTTAGTCAGCTACATAAAGCCAATTATGCACATTTATTTGAGAAAATAAGATAGAACTTTCAACTCTTGGAAGAGGTCCCGATATCCTTGCGAGGTTGAATGGCTTTGGTCAACATGAACATCCTACCTGTCCTTTTATAAGCTATGAGAATTCTCCCCTTGATGCTGCTGAGACAGGCGCTGCATAAACTTTATGGTTGGCTCGGCTCCTTTATTTGGAGTCATACACGGCCCCTTATTAAATTATAAAAGCTACAGCTTTCACAAGTAATGGATGGGTTGGATTTTCCGGATTTCAGGAGGTACGAATTGAGCTCTGTATTATTAAGACACTGCTTGATTAGGGACAGCCAGCACGGATTTGTGAAGGGTAGGTCTTGCCTTACAAGTCTTATTGAATTCTTTGAGGAGGTGACCAAGCATGTGGATGAGGGTAGAGCAGTGGATGTAGTGTACATGGATTTTAGGAAGGCTAAAAGGCTAAAAGGAAGGCTATAAGGTTCCCCATGGTAGGCTTATGCGGAAAGTCAGGAGGCATGGGATAGAGGGAAATTTGGCCAATTGGATAGAAAACTGGCTAACCGGTCGAAGTCAGAGAGAGGTGGTAGATGGTAAATATTCAGCCTGGAGCCCAGTTACAAGTGGAGTTCCGCAGGGATCATTTCTGGGTCCTCTGCTGTTTGTAATTTTTATTTATGACTTGGATGAGGGAGTCGAAGGGTGGGTCAGAAAATTTGTAGATGATACGAAGATTGGTGGAGTTGTGGACAGTGAGGAGGGCTGTTGTCGGCTGCAAAGGGACTTAGATATGATGCAGAGCTGGGCTGACGAGTGGCAGATGGAGTTCAACCCTGCCAAGTGTGAGGTTGTCCATTTTGGAAGAACAAATAAGAATGCGGAATACAGGGTTAACGGTAGGGTTCTTAGTCAGGTGGAGGAACAGAGGGATCTTGGGGTCTATGTACATAGATCTTTGAAAGTTGCCAGTCAGGTGGATAGAGCTTGTAAGAAGGCCTATGGTGTATTAACATTCATTAGCAGAGGGATTGAATTCAAGAGTCGTGAAGTGATGTTGCAGCTGTACAGGACTTTGGTTAGGCCACATTTTGAGTACTGTGTGCAGATCTGGTTGCCTCACTTTAGGAAAGGTGTGGAAGCTTTGAAGAGGGTGCAGAGAAGATTTACCAGGAAGTTGCCTGGAATGGAGAATAGATCGTACGAGGATAGGTTGAGAGTTCTCGGCCATTTCTCGTTGGAACGGCGAAGGATGAGGGGTGACTTGATAGAGGTTTATAAGATGATCAGAAGAGTATATAGAGTAGACAGTCAGAAACTTTTTCCCCAGGTACAACAGAGTGTTACAAGGGGGCATAAATTTAAGGTGTAGGGTGGAAGGTATAGGGGAGATGTTAGGGTGGGTTCTTTACCCAGAGGGTGGTGGGGGCATGGAATGCGCTGCCCATGGGAGTGGTAGAGTCAGAATCATTGGCGACCTTTATGCGGCAATTGGATAGGTACATGGATGGGTGCTTAATCTAGGATAAATGTTCGGCACAACATCGTGGGCCGAAGGGCCTGTTCTGTGCTGTATTGTTCTATGTTCTATGTTCTATCCTACGTAGCTGATTGGATCTCTAGTGAACCACAATCAATCTGGTTTCATATTGAAGCCTCCCAAGCAAAATATTCCCTCATCAATCTACTATTTATGGATATGATGAGCGTTATTTCGGATCATTGTAAAAATTCTCTTGTATTAAATCCAATCAAAGCCTGGAGGATAATGCAACAGGATGAGGGTAACCTACAAAAAACCTTCCTTATACCCCTCTAGTGGGAATGTTGGGATTCCAGCCAGGGCTGACTCATGCTGTATTCAGAACCTGGGAGTCCAGAGGTATCTCCTGTTTGGGAGACCTGTTCAATGGGGGGGGGGGGGGGGGGGTCATAATGTCCTTCAAACAACTGCGTCAGAAATTTGGGCTGTCTAGTAAAGATCTTTTTCAATATTTTCAAATCCGAGACTTTATACAAAAGAAGACCACATTGATAATTAATCCATATAAATCGGATAGAGAAAGGAGAGTGCTTCGGCCGATGGGTCCGCTCGCGGACAGTACTCTCTACCACAAACTATTTAATAAGGTAACAAAGGACATGAAACTGTTATATAAACCGAGAGTCAAGAATTGGGGATGGAATACTCCTTAGAGATGTGGGAGGAAGTCACGGAAAATGCCAGGAAGATGTCTATTTGTAACAGAACTCAGACTATGCAATTGAAAATACATCACAGGGCTCACATAGCATCTGACTGACTTGCAAAGTTTAAAGTAGGATCATCTCCAATGAGGCCTATATGCATAATAGAAGTTCGTGCTCTCACGCATTGTCTGTGGACATCCCGTAAGACCCACATGAATTGAGATAGAGTAGCGAATGCCTTGGCAAAAAGTCTGGATACGGATATTGGGTTGAACCCTGTGCCTCTACTTTTGGGCTCCCCAAATTTCCCTTCTTTGGATGTATACTGGTGGATATTATTCATTATCCTTTTCTTTCGTCCGGGGAAAAACATTTTAGTGAGTTGGATATCTGGAGGTCCCCTATGACTTTCAAATTGGCACAGGATAGTCATGAAATAAATCCCCCCT
Source organism: Hemiscyllium ocellatum (assembly GCF_020745735.1). Lineage (NCBI taxonomy): Eukaryota > Metazoa > Chordata > Chondrichthyes > Orectolobiformes > Hemiscylliidae > Hemiscyllium > Hemiscyllium ocellatum. The sequence goes on along the minus strand of NC_083414.1, from coordinate 76,396,306 downwards.
TAACTTCCTTATGAATATGGTGCTGCAATAGACAGAATTATTTTATAGAACATGGCAGCCCTTCTTGAACTACATTGACACAGATATATCAGCCACATTGTTCAGATACTTTGCTTAGCCGTGGGGTGGTTCTGAATGGTTCGGGGGCCCTGAGAGGAGGAATCCTGCATCAGTATGGGATCTGTTATGACTTAATACAATTTTCTTTACATATTTATTGAGTTATTTATTTACTTATTTATTTTCTTTTCTCCTTTTGTTTATTGTTAGTAATGTAGGATATCCTATTTTATGTTTAGCTAGCTTTGAGAAAGGATGCAGTTTGTTTTCGAATTCTATATTTGCGTTGTTATTATATTATAAAGCAGAATACACTAGTTTGTACTATGGTTGTAATTTTGTAAAAAAGTTCAAAGATCTTCTTTTTCCAATAAAAATATCTATTAAAGAAAGCAGCGTGTCACGTTCACAATTTTCTTGACTTCTGGGACCCTCCCTGATTCCAAGGATTCCAAAGATCACCATTAATGGCTCCATCCAGGTTATTTACCCATTTAGTTTTTCAAGCAGCTTCTCCTAATCAGCTCTTCCTCCTGACTCACTTGAATTTTGGGGTATTATTCATGTCTTCCACCGTGAAATCTGACATGAAATAATTATTCAGTTTCTCATCTATTATTTGTTCCTCACTACTATCTCTCCAGCGTCATTTTCCAACGCCCCAATACCCACTTCTGCTTCTCTATTTTGCCCTTATATTTCTAAAGAGACTCTTACAGTCATCCTTTACTTCACTGGATAGCTTACCCTCATATTTAATCTTGCCCCTCCTTATTTCTTATTTTGTTCTTCAATGTAAGCTTCCCAATCCTCTGGTTTCCCACTGCCATTTGCCATGCCTTTTGCTTTTACCCTAGTCATGCATTCCCCAGTCATCCATGGATGCCTCATCCTCTCTGTACAATGTATCTTTTACCTCGGGATGAATCTCTGCTGTGACTCCTAAATTGCTCTAAGAAACTCCCGCCATTACTGCTTCAGTGACTTTCCTACTCGGCTCCTCACCCAGACAATTCTACCCAGCTGTTCCCTCATGTCTTTGTAGGTGCCTTTATCCAGCTGTAATATTAACTCTGATTCTACTTTCCCCCTCTCAAACTGAAGGTTAGGTTCAATCATATGAGGATCACTACCTCTGAAGGGTTCTTTCACCTTAAGGTTCCTTATCAAGTCTGCCTCACTGCACAGCTCTAAATCCAATATTACCCGTTCCCTTGATGCCTGCACCTTAACCTGCTCATAGACATTCCACAAATGCCTTTCCTTGCAAACCACTACCAGTCAGATTTTCCCAGTCCACCTACACATTAAAATCCCCCACTCAATGTAGCTTTGCCTTTCCTACATATTTTTTCTGTCTTTTCGTCTATCATGCGCCTCAGCTCCTGACTACTATTCAAAGGCCTGTACCAAACTTCAAATGTGGTTTTTCATCTTTGCGATTCCTCAATTCTACACACACAAATTCCACACCATCTGACTCTACTTTGAGTAATGGGAACTGAGTGATGGGACTGCAAAACACTTTAGCTTTGTCTCAAATTTATAATTTAGACATGGATTAAAAGTATTTCATTTTAAATTACTGTGAAATGTCACCACAGTGCATTTCTTTAACCAAATATTCTGTCTGTATTATGAAAGAATACAAACTGTTGAAACTGTTAGAGAAGGAAGCTATGAAGAGGACATGAATCTACAAAATGTTTAAGGTGGGCGAAGTGAACAGGAAAATTTTGGTGTATGAAACATAGTAGGAAAAATGTATCTGTGCTCAAAGATATTGGCGGGTTGAATGGAAACGTAGTGTATTATTTCAATGTAGAGATTGGCTTTAGGCACGGAGAAACTGGCACCTCGATTACAAAATAAAATCTTTACATGTACATCAACTTTTTAGGCCTAGTGTGCAAATTCAAACTCTATGGGATTGGGACTAAAATATGAACATGATTTTAGAATAGGAGAACTGACAGGAAACAGTGAGCAGGCATGAAGCAATATGGTTTGAAGTGGAAGGATCATGACGTGTTGCAGGGATCAGTGATTGGGTTACAGCCATTCTCAATGCATGTCAAACATTTAGTTGAGGGAATCAAATGCAATATTTTTCAGTTTTTGACAGCACTAAATGATATTGGATTGTTAGTGGGCGAGGAGGATTTAAGAAGAAATCTCCAAAGTGATGGAGATAAATGGAGGGAATTGGGAAAATACGTGGCAGATGAAGATCAATGGGCGTGGATGCGACGGTGTGCACTTTGATGGGGACAATAGTACAGCAACCTCTCATTTGAAAAGGATTGGATGAAATGTGTTAATCTTTAAAGGGATTTATGTTCTTCTTTTTTTCCTGATGGGCAGCCCTCCGAGACCATGCAGGGCAGTGAGTTCTGAAACCAGAAGCCAATACTGGGAATGGAATTGGCACACTGACCAGTGTACATAGGCCCAGCAAATGAGGAACTACAACATTGAAAAGCATCTGCATCTCCTTGTACACCAGCCACTGAAAGCAATATTGCAAGAACAGAAAGCAGGCAGGAAGCTGCATGGTGTGATGATCTTGTTTCTGATTGACTGACAGGACTAAGGGTGTCTTACAGCAGCTGTACAGGGCCTTGGTGATAGCTCATCTTGAAAATTGTGCAGTATTGTGTCTAGTTTTGGTCTCCTAAACCTGATATTGAGGGAGTGCAGTGAAGGATGACCAGACTGATCTCTGGGATGACAGGCTTGTTGTGGGAGCAGAGTTTGGGGCGACTGGGCCTGTATTCCATGGGATTTAGGAAAATGAGTGGAGATCTCAGTGAAATATACAAAACTCTGACAGGGTGAGACAGATTGGAAACTGGGATGATAATTCCCCTGGCTCGGACATCCAAAACAAGGGCCCACAGTATTAGGTACAGACAGTCCACTCTGCATTGAGATGAGAATAAATGTCTGCACTCAGTGACTGGTGACTGGGGATTTCTCTCCCACATAAGCTGTGGAACACAAGGCACTGAATATAAATAAGGATTTCTCAACATGAAAGGGATCGAGAGACATCTGGAGTATGGCTGTCACAAGCTGTCAGATGTTAGGAAGGACGCCTCTGCAGGACCAACAGGATTGTGTTTCCCATTCCCTTTTCCGATACTGAGGCTGGTGCTGGAAGTTCTGTCAGTTTTATCCTTCCAAACCTCGGAGTAGTTTGATACAATTTCGTGTTTTGCTTTACCGTTTTAGAGACAACTGAAAAGTTTATCACATGCGTGTGTGTCTAGAGTATCTTTTAAGCCAGACCAGGGATGCATGGAATTCACCAGGGCAGAATTCCCTTCCTGAAAGTACGTTGATGAAGCAAATTGGAGTATGTAATCGACATTGATTTCAGCATCACCGTTACTGCTACCAGATTTTAGATCTCGATATTTTATTAATTGTTATTAATTTCCATCAGCTGCCAGAGCATTAGCCTGGTCTGGATTGGTAATCCAGTGACATTTCCACAACAGCACCAACTCCACATAGGGACCTATTGGATACCATACTGAGCTGGTTATTTCTGGGCTGTTTGACAGATCTGTTAAAAAGAACTTCTATCAATTTAACTATCGTGATGGGACCGAGGGGGTTGGTAAATGGTCAGATTGTAATTAATCTCCTCTTAGGGGATGGGGCATATGTGAGCAATTTTCCACTTGTCAAAGTTGGAGCTGGGATGCAACAGCTTCCCCAGGGACACGGCTTGTTGCGCTGCACAAGTCTTCGGTCCTATTGCAGGAATGGGGTCAGGGCCCATTGCCTTTGTCGTACCTACTGTGTTCAGCTGTTTCTTCATGTCACATGCAGAAAATCAAATTGATTGAAGACGGACATCCGTGATTCTGTGGGCATCATGGCGAGGGTGAGGTGGATCATCCACTCAACACGTCTGGCGGATTATCTTGCTAGAACTACATCCTTATCTTTTACACTGATGTACAGGACTGTTCCATTATTTATTATTGGGATAATAGTGGAGTCCTCTCCTTCATGTAACTGTTCAACCATCCATCACCATTATGGCTGGATGTGACAGTACTGTTGGTTTGTTGGTGTTGGCATCATTACACCCTCTCTATCAGATGTTAGTTTTGTTGTTTGGAATGCAAGCAATCAATTATGATAGCTTTAACAGGTTGTTATAAGGTTTAGGTACACACGATTAGGATACTGGCACTTTCACCTATACATCACTGAACCATAGATTAACTTGTTTGGAATGGTAGACTGAGGGATTAACTCAGGAAAAACGATACAGATTGTGCTTGAATTTAATTCTGCTTCTGCTGCTGCTGTGGTCGACAGAACCCCATCAATGCCAGGAATACTGTATTTAAGAAAGTTTGGAGAGTTGGAAATTACTTGCAGATGTGTTTTGACTTGGAAATGAATTGAGTGCAATGAAGGATGAGTGATGAAGGAGGACTGAAAGAGTCATAGACTCTTAGAATCATACAATAAGCAAACAGACATTTTGGCCCAACTTGTCCATGCACCCCTGGTTTTCTAAACTGAATGATTACTATCTTTCTGCTTTTGGCACAGACCCCTCCAAACCTTTTCTATTCATGTCCACATCCAATTGTCTTTCATATGTTGTAATTGTACTCCCCAATGCCACTTCCTCTCACAGCTCGCTACATATACACACTACCCTCTGTGAGAAACAACTGTCCCTGAGATCTCTTTTAAATCCTCTCTGGTTCTGGACATACACACCTATCCATGCCTCTCATGATGTAATGAAGGTCACTTCTCAGCCTCCAACGCAAAAGGAACAAAATCCCAGCCTACCCGTATATCTCAAAATCTCCTATCTCCGTCACATATTTTAAATATTTTTGTCTCCTTCCCAGTTTATAACATCCTTCCAATTGCAGGGCAACAAGAATTGCACTCAATGCCTCAAATATGGCCTTGCCATTCTTTTATAGAGGCACAACATGATGTACAAATTCCTATGATCAATGCTCTTACGGATGGAAGACAGATTGCCTTATGTCTTATTCTCTGCCCTGTCAATATGCGACTCCACCTTTCACGGACCTATGTACCTGGATCCTGGATCTCTGTTTGACAACACTCCCAGCGCGGTACCATTTTCTGAATAAATCCTACACGCATTTGCCAAAAAAAATGCAACATATCGTATTTATCTGCATGGAGCTCCATCAGCCAATCCTCAGCCCACTTGTCAAGTAGATCAAGATATCTTTGTGCTGTAAGATAGCCTTCTTCACTGTTCACCTGAACTCCAAGTTTGGGAGTTTCATCTCCAAATTACTATTCACGGTCCCAGTGTTCTCATCCAAACAATTTACAAAAACAATGAACAACAGCAGCCTTGTCCTTGTGGGACAACACTGGACACAGGCCTCCAATTGGAACAGCAAATCTCTCCCAGCACCCTCTGTCTCCTACTGTCAAGCCAGTCTTGCATCTAATTGGATAGCTCACCCTGATTTCCTGTGATCTAACCTAATTAAACAAACTACCTTGTGGAACCTTGTTGGGCCTCACTAAGGTCAACGTAGACAACATATGCTGCTTTACATTCGTCTATCATCCTAATAACCTCTTTAAAACCTGCAATCTCGTTTGTGAGACATGGATTCCCAGACATAACGCCGTGCTGAATATCCCCAATCAGTCCTTGCCTTTCCAAATGCATGTAAATTATGCCTCTCAAAATCTCCTACAAACACTTATCCACTCTTGACATTAAACTCACTGATCTGTACTTCCCTGGGTTTTCCTTGCAGCCAAATTACAAATAATGTTACGACATTAGCTGTCTTCCTGTCCTCCAGGACCTCAACCATGGCTGTCAATGATGCAGATAAGAAAGTCAAGAGAACTGCAGAGTTTGTAAGACAGAAATGTGCTGGAAAAGCTCTGCAGGTCTGGCAGCATCTGTGCAGAGGAATCCAAGTTAATGTGTTACAACACAGGGAACACCCCCGCCCCCACCCTGCGCTAATTTAAACTTGCAACACAGAAAAGATTTAACTTGTGCTGTAATCTGTAAAAATTCAGAAGGCCAACAACCATCCTAAAGGTCAATATTTAAAGTAAAAGTTAACAACTTTTTAATAAAAGGCTAACAGAGAATAATTAACTAACAACTATTTGCAACTCCTTTCTCTGACGTATCTTGTACTTTCTCTTCTACAATACTGGTCCAATCACCGCCCCCCCACCCCCACCCCAATTAAGATATACCAAAACATTCAAATTTCAGAACCAGCCAGCTGTCGAATCTTCTCTTTGTATCTTCCTCTGCCTTTTCTTCTTCTGAGAGTTTCTGTTTCACAGGTCAATGATAAATAAAGGCTATTCTCCGGGCAGTCTGCAGATGGTGGTGTCGTGAAAGTTCTCCCCTAAGTGATCTTTTTTTTTCTGCTTTCTACCCCAAAGCATCGAATATTTTCATTTTTTTATAATATTGCCAAATGCCAATTTTAAACTCGATTGTAGTTTAGCTTCTTGGAAATAATTTAAATGGATTGATCAGATTTGATTTTTTTTTTGTCTCATAACAACCCAGGCACTGCCAGCTGCTGAACCAAATCTTACATTGTAAATTTTCCAGAACTCACTCTGCATGTAAATCCTTCAACTATCTTAAAGGTACAGTATCATGTATACGTTCATAACACCTTCTCTCTCAAAAAAGAACCATCATAATGAAAACACGACCTCATTTGTTTTTCTATTCTGTAAACACATTACCATAACATACAGATAACTGAAATATAAGTCAACCTTAACTCCTTCCCATTTACCGATATTTTACATCAGATAAATACAAATCTCGTCTAAACTTTATCAGTTAAATCGGTGAGAACGCATTTGTGATTATATTCTTACTACACGCTACATGTACGATTTTTAAATTAAAAATCCATAACATAAGACTCCAGTGAAATACTCTTTAAAGCATTCAAAGAATGTAAGCAGATTGGAATCCGGGTACACAACTGTCTCCAACACGCTGTTTGTGAATGCACATTAAAATGTTATAAGGCTAGTACCAAACTCAACAGTTCTTTCTCAAACGTAGAATATTTTCTCTGAATGGATGTGGAGTTTCTTTGAAAAGTATGATCCCATCTCATTGTCCTGTAGCAGGACAGCTGCAACTCCTATGTCACTCGCGTCGATGGCAACTTTGAAAGGTTTTCAAGCGTTTGATGGAGCTGAAACTGGTTTGGTGTTCAATATTTCTTTTTAATGTTCGAATGCCTCCTGGAATTGTTCTGTCAACCAAAACTTTGTGTTCTTCTTCAGCAAGTCGACTAATGGTGCCACTACACTGCTGAAATTTGGAACAGACGTCCGATAGAATCCGCTGACTCCTAAGGAGTGAAACACCTTTTTTTTCAAGGTTGGTCGTGGAAATTTCTCGGTTGCATTTCTCTTTGCGTTCCATGGGATCAACCTTACATGACCGATATTTTGTCCCTAGAACATTACGTCTGCATTCATGCATTCTGTTTTGTTCAGTTTTATCACCAGTTTTGTTTCTCGTATTCGTTCAAAAATCTCTGCCAACTGTACCAAGTGTTGCACCAGGACTTAGTAAAGATCACTACATCGTCCAAACGGACTGCACAGTTTATTAATCAGGCCACAACTCTGTTCATGAGTCTTTGGAATGTGTTGGGTGTATTCGTCGTTCCAAAGGGCATCACTTTGAATTGATACATACCATGTGGCATTACAATTCAGAAATTTCTTTCTCTGTCTCTGATAAATGTACCTGCCAGAAACCACACATAGAGTCCCAAGTACGTGATGTAACTGACTTGTCCAACTTTCTCAATACAGTCCTCCAATATCGGTATTGGATATAAGTCTGATTTTGTAACAGTGTCGATATTTTAATAATCCAAGCAAAATCATTGAGTCCCATCCGGTTTGGGAACTAAGATAATCAGCGAGCTCCACTCGCTCGAGCTTGTTTTGCTGATGTCCTTATTGAGCATAGCCTCCACCTCCTTCTGGACCTGTCTGGCTTTGAGAAGATTATGCCGATATGGATTGTTTTATCTGAACAGCATTCTCTACATCTACTTCATGTATAATAGCATTTCTCCCCTCGATATGATTCTAACATATGTCCTCATATTGCAATAACAAACCTTTCAACTGTGTTCTTTGCTCCTGAGACAGATAGTTTACTAACCTGTCCCACTGCTCAAAGACTTCTACATTTTTGACATATTTTGAGGCACATCAAAATCCACAACATTTGGATTTGATTCCTCACTCTGTGGGGCAGTAACTAACACCTGTTTTTCCAATTTGTTCTCTCCTCTACTTTTCAGGAGGGGACCTACACTCTCATGTATAAGTCAAATGAAGGGGTCTTCGAATGTGGGAATTGGCAACAGAGGTGCTAGTTTCATTACTGCCTGTGGCCTGTGACATGAATGACATGTATGCCAAACGTTAACCACATCTTTGTGCATTCCAGGTCAATAAAAATGATTTGTCCCTTAGCCCGAGTCTTTCGTACCCCTAGGTGACCTCCTACAGGTCGTTCTTATGCTACCTGTAAAACTTGCTGTCTCTACGCTACCAGCAACACAATCTGGTGCACCTCAGCACACTTCTCCTCTGCACTAACCTGATGTAGTTTCCATTTCTGTCTTAAGATCTATCTTTCAGATAATAACCCTCATCAATATTCTCTGCCTCCTTTTCAGAGTACACATGCACATATATATCCTTTATCGTCTTGTCTGTCTGTTGCAATTCCCTTAGCCTTTCAGGCCAAAACATCTCTGTCTGACCTACTGCCTGTTCAGGTTTTCCCTACACCATTACGGCAAACAGGGTGTCCGTTAACTGAACCTCAACTCCTTCATCTTTGTCTATAGTTTGTCCTTCGTGCTGTCACTTATAATAGTGGGATATGGTTGCTGCGCAGCCTGGGAAAATACCAGGATATTTCCGATTGAACGCTTCAGTTTCTTGGTCTGCCTTGGGGTTCTCCACATCAAGCAATTTCACTCCCAACTTGGACCCTGTTAAATCCTTCCCAAGAACAAACTGGATTCCTGGATCTGACAGTCTGCTAATCATTCCCACTATAACTTCCCCAGTCTTGAGTAGGCACTCCAACCTGATCTTACATAGGGAAATGCTAAATTTCTGTCCATCTTTCCCATAAATTAATACACTCTGGGGTAACAGATCAGAAAGACTGCAAATTCGTTCATTAGCGACTGGTTAGTTCATGTACCTCTCAAAAATATAACTACTTGCCTTTCTACCGCTGTTATTTCTGAGTAAACTTTACTCACAGAGGTGAATTGTTTATTGAGATCAGATACTAACTCCATACCAAGCCTCTGCCTAGGCTGTGCACTTTCCTGCAGCTTTTCAGTTCTTGTTGGGGTTTCCTTTAACTGGCTTAGCTTCTTTTACCACATCTTTTCCCACAGTCTCTTTCTTAACAATCAGCACTGTGACAATACATATCCCTCCTTATGTCAGTGAAAATACATTTTCCCAATGCCCTTCTGAAACCACCGGCACTGTAATTTTCTGTGCCCCACTCTATTACAGTGAAAACACCTGAGGCCTTTCACCTCCTTTCCACTCTCTTGGGCGACTTCTTTAACCTGTGGTAAACTCATATGTTCTACTCTTTCTTTTATAGTGTAGCATCTCCCTTTCTGCCAAATTCTATCCCTCACAGGACGAAAGTATGGCTGGAAGTTTGTCTAATGCAGCAAAATGTATTCATCTGCTAATTCTGCGGCCATTCTCAATTTCTGGACTTTCTTTTCCTCCACGTGAATTATTATCATCTCTGGAAGTGAGGTTTTAAACTCCTTCAGCAGAATAATCTCCCTTAGAGCCTCAAGGTCTTATCTATCTTTAAAGCCTGCACCTATCTATCAAAATGTCTATGTTTAATTCTTTCGAACTCAACATAAGGCTGACCTGGTTCCTTCTTTATGTTTCTGAACTGCTATCTATATACTTCCAGTACCAATTCGTAAGCACATAAAATGCGTTGTTTCACGTCTTCGTAATCTCTTAACACCTCATCTGACAGCGCAGCAAATACCTCACTAGACTTGCCTACTAGCTTAGTCTGAACTAGCATTACTCATAAATCCTTGCACTACTCTATCTGTCTAGCCAATTTTTCAAATTAAATAAAGAAGGCTTCAACACATTTCTCATCAAAATGTGGCAGAGTTTTGACATAGTTGTATATTTCACGAATATCCCTTTTAAGCTCCATCCTATTCACTTCACTTTGCTGACTAAATCGCAACTTCTCAAGTTCAAATTCGCTCTCTCTTGATAAGAACCTTCTCCTCTCTTTTTTATTCTTCTCCTTCTCTTCCCTCTTGCTTTCTCTTTCTTCTCTCTCTTTCTCTCTCCCTTTGTTTATCTTTAAACTGCATTTTCTTAAATTGTAATTCAAGTTTTTTTTTTCTAAATCTCCTGCACTTGTCTGTTTCTCTGACACACCTTAGTGTTTGAGTAATTTCCTGACAATTTCAGCTTTACTATTATTCTTGGTTAAACCCAAATCTAAATTCTTTGCTAATTCTAGACGTTTGGGCTTTATCTTTCCTTCTAAACGCCCTCGGCAAATGTAAGGATCATCTTCAAATCCCAGAACCTCTTTAACGTTTTTAAAGAGCCATTTCTCTCACTTTAAATTTAACCAACCACAATTGACCGAAATTAAACCAAGTGTCTCGCCGACTTTTTATTTAAAGCTCTCGTACAATAACGTGTAAATGATTGAATATACTGTGCATTTTCATACCCCAAACCTATTTAACTCTGCCCAAATATCAGACTGGATCTGTCTAAACTTGCTCAAATCGCAGACAAAAGGCCCCAAACTGTTATGACACTGGGTAAACCCCTCTCCTTATCTGAACCAGCCACAGAGAAAAAAAGTTCACCTCATGCTGGAATCTGTTAAATTTCGAAAGGCAAAGATTCATTTACAGAGATCACTATTTAAAGTAAAATTAACAATTTTGTTACTTAAGTTCAACAGAGATTATTAAAATCAACAACTATTTAGAACTCATTTCGTTAAACCTATTTTTTACTTCCCATTCTACAATACTGTTCTGATAAAACAAAACACCATGATTACGATTTTAAAAGAATATAATCACATTTCAAAACCAGTCAGCTTTGTCAATTCTCCTTTGTAGTTTTTCTCTGTAGATTTTTATCTCGGTTGGCTTCGATGTTCTGCTGTGCAAACGTCTTACAACAGGTAGTTTTCAGAAAGCTCTTCAGCTAGCAATCTATCTTTGTGGATGCCCTTGGCAGTTCTCTCCCTAAATGTTCAAACTGTCCGATTTTACACTTCAAAACATTGGATTATTTCATTGACTTTGTTGTCATCGAATACATTATATTTCAAACTCCATTGGATTTCAGAGTATTGGGGCATAGTTAAACTGACTGGCCGGATGTGAATTTGTTTTTGTACCATGGCAACTCAGACTCACGATTTGTTTCACAGTCAAATGTTATATTTCAACGTTTTCAGAACCTCTACACCTTCATAACAATATCGTTTGTCAGCCCTACATAGTTATCCATAAATTTGATCACCTAATTTCACATGATAGTCTTTTCTGTTCAAATAAATACCCATTTTCTCTCATCCTTCCTTTGTCTAAATCCTTCTTTCCAGTTATGATTCCAATTACTAACAATGTTGCTGGTATTCTTCGACAAAGTAATACATTGTGTGTGTTTAGTCAATAATCCTCTGCAATTGAACTGAGATGAAAGAATGAGATGCAATCACATTCCCACATGAAGAAGTAAATATACAACTTTTCCGAGCTTTCTGATATTAACAAAAAATGCAAAAATCACCTTTGTTCAGGATTGGGAAAGTGAACAAATGACGTTCACGAACAGAACATGAGTAATTCAATTAAAATTTACTGGGATCATTGAATGACCAAATCTTTAGTTTTCTCCTGAACATTTTAATTCAGCTTTGTTTCAAGTTTGTGTTGCGCATGTTTTTATCAATATGTGAATATCATCGGTGACGAAACCAGAAATTGCTGGAAATGCTCAGTATTTCTGAAAGTATCTGTTGTGAGAAAGCAGATTCAACATAGAGTAACAGAATGGGTCTAAGTTGTTTATTTCTTGCCAATAGTGTTCAGCGATATGCCGGTTATGTGCATTAGTCAGGGGCAAATGAAGAGTAATCGAGTAGGGGAATGGGTCAGAGTGCGTTACACTTCGGAGGGTCAGCGTGGACATGCTGTGTGAAATGGCCTATTTTCCCACCCCAATGATTCTATGATTCTATGAATTCTTCATACAAAGGGCGATTGTTGCGAGGATCAGGGATGTCTCCGAGCATGTTCAGAGCACACTGAAGTGGGAGGGTGAACAGCTAGCTGTCGTGGTACACATTGATATGAATGACATCTGTAAGAGGAGTGAAAGGTCCAGCAAAGAATGTTTAGGAAGCGAGGCCTGAGTTTAAAAGCAGGATCTCCATGGTTGTGTGGGAAATAGAGCACACTGACTTCTATAATTTCAGTCCGAGTCAAGATCTGATGCAGCAGTATCGTTCATTATACTCTTGCAAGAGTGGTGCCTATAAGATAGGCACTCCGAGTTTAACAAGTTCACAACTTTTTATCCAATTCATTCCTCTTTTACTCCTCCAACACTTATTCCATTCCTTCTCCCCGATTACATTGCCCACTTCTCTAAACATGGCTGTTTATCTCTTGTCTCATCTGGCCTTGCTCGTGACAAAAATGCATGTCCTGCTTGGCTGTTTCACCACATCCCTCTGTGGTCTATTGTGATATATCCTCCTTGACTGCCATCTGCTTCCTTGCTCGATAAAGCAACATTTCCATCCATTCTTTGCCCATACTGAGCCTTATGACCTCTCCATTGTGTCTTTTTTGTTTTTGCAGAAGCTGGAAACAGATGCTTATAACTGTTCATACAAGCATATATCGCTTAACCCCTCTTCCTCTTTCATGATTCAGCCTTGTGAGCGTTGCAGATAACAACATTTATAATTACTCCTCACAATTCCCCCTTTTTATTTTACATGCAAATTGTAGTTTCTATAATTTTTTTCCTTTAAGCATCGCCCCCAAAAATCACAAGAATCATTCACGAGACTTCATCCATCTTGGTCTCACTCATCCCCTCATTATTTAATAGAAAAACGACGTTCTGCCTGATTCCCTTTTAAGGTCATCTGGTTCATTAAGGCTGTCTTAATCAGTCTTTGGGCGAGTCCTTGTATACAGTGCAACAGCCAATGGCTACAAATACCACGGCTACTACTATCAGGGACGTAAGGATGGAAACCACCACCCCCTTCCATTTTCCAAACCATGATTCAAGCCATCCCGTGAGAGATATGTCTTCTCCTGAATTATCAGCCAGTTCCTCTGCTAAGGTAGTAAATCCTCTTAAGGCCCGAATAATTGAACCATCAGGTGCAGTGTTATCAGGAATGAAGTACAACAGCTTCCTCATAACATCACACACACACACCCCTTTTCCACTAGAATCATATCAAGGGCCATTCTGTTTTTCCATGCCATCCTACTTGTCGCATCAAGCTGTTCTGATATTCCGTTAACAGCATCTCTTGTATAATTTATAAATCGCTATTGATAATAGAAAATGTAAATTATCCAATCTACACTTTTATCAACTGTTATCCACCAAACTGCAGCAATCTGGTTGCAAGCCTTGAAAATCAGGTACTCCCCCCCCCCCCCCCCCCGCCTCCCCGGACTCCTATAGAATTGAGATAAATCCTGTCATCGAAAGAAGAATCTAAGAGTGATCTCTTACTCCTTCTCTTTTACCCTAGTATCTTTTCCTTCTCAAATGCCAGGGTAAATGGAATTGCCAATGTACAATTGCACTTATCCCTCTCCAATCTGGAGGCAGGGTGGGTCTCAATATCTTGCCTCCACAGTGCCATCACAGATCCACTCGGGGGACCTTTAGTGCTGACTAGTTCCCTCCCTTGTCTGTATCGGTGATATTATTAATCTCTTTACATAATTTCAGCTTCCCCAAATCTCTAGACCAATTTGTACCTCGTCTATGCACATACGATGTGTGATTTCTGACTGCGGCTGAAGACTTGGTGAGGGGCGGGGGAGGCTGTTAAGTCTTTCATCTCCAATGGAGGGAACATTAGTGATAGGGAGGTACAATTCCTATCATTCCACGCAGTCTTATCCTGATGCAGGGCTATCATACATTTCATGCCCCTCCTGTCTCGCTTCCACCCGAGTGGAAAGGGAATCTCCTGGGCCATTGGCCGACCGGAGGCAAATGCAGTGCAATTGCTTTTGTCCAAACTTTTTACAGTATACTTTACCCATTCAACCCAGGCATTTGCATCCCTGTGTCCAGTTTATATTTCGATGGCCGGTTTCAAGTCCTTTACCTCAATAATTTTTAATACTTTAGGGTCATAGGGAGGGGTGTAAGGTTGTATCTTACTATCCAGTAGTTCTGCCCGTTTTCCCTTTCCTAGGCTAATTCAAAAACAACAGCCTAAGAAGTCATTCCCGTTTGATATCATTTCTATCCCAATTGATCCATTTGATTGTACCTGATAGGTGCCATACACACACACCCACACCCCCATGATTTCCTTCGTGCCATGTGGTTTTCTTTATCGTTAGATATATTGGATTACACTCTTTATCTGTACAATCGAGAGCTGATCGGAAGGGGGCCCGGTATACTATGACGAGACAATTATACTAAGTACCATCCCCAAGGCCATCCCCATAGGACTTATGATATCTCTCTGAACTGTGGTACTGTCTTTGATTATCTACATCCCCACAATTTACTAAGCTGCATGCATCAGCGTCTATTACATGTGGATTATCAGACTCAGGAACCATTAATAACACGTATGAAAATGATGTTTGACAAAATTCCAATACTAAGAGAGCAAGTATCATAACTCGAAGCTTCCCCAGCATTCTAAAAATCATGCTGAAGCACCACAAGACTTAATATACAATCCTACAGAAATAATCCCCACGCTCGCATCACCACTGCATAATTAGTTACTCAAAGTCTCTTTAGCCTGAGTTTCAGCGGGTCTTGCGTTGATTCGGCTGTCCAGACTTCTTCCTCAATTGGAGATTCCACTGGCCCTATGATTCGAGTGTAGTGAGTCCAGCCTTTCTCCACTGACCTTATTGCCGTTTTGGTAGTCAAAAGAGCCTGGTACGGCCCTTCCCAATCCGACTGCAATTTAGTCTCTGTCCATGATATTACTAAGACCCAATCTCCCGGCTGGATGGGATGAACAGCGAATTCAAGGGGCAGAGTCTGTGCCAATAAACTCTGTTTCCAGAGGAAAGACAAAGAGGACGACAAACCCAGTATATACTTATTTAAGAACAAATCTTTAGTTTCTGGGTTTGGCAGTGGCCAGAGGATATTCCTCCACACATCCGGATAAATGATCAACTATTACTAACATATATCTCAGTCTTCCCACTCGGGGTAACTCGGTATAATCTACCTGGATGCTCTGGAATGGTTTTAGCCCAAGTTCTCTCCCTCCTGTGACTTGTTTCCTTAACACTTTCTTGTTTACTTTTTTACGTGAAATGCATCCCTCACATATCTGTTTTGCTATCATATTTATCCAGTTGCATCCATATTTTCTTCAGACTAAATCACACATTGCTTGCACACACTAATTGCTCCCCTGATGTAAGACAGCCATCATTTCTCTCATCATCATTTTGTTTAACATTTCCCTTCCATCAGGTAACATCCAATGTCCCTCTGCTGTTTTTACACCCCCTAAATCTTTCAATTCTTTTTCCTCTCTTTCAGTGAATATTGGAGCTTTCCAAAGACCTGGGACAGTAGGTATTAGGGAATAAATCACCGCTTCTTGTGGGTTCAGGGCAGCCTCGTTAGTTTCCTCATCGGCCAGTAATGTAGCTTTCCATTCTTTAATTAAAAATCAATTAATGCAGTCATGTTTTAAATTAACCGTGAATCAATATTGCAGGTCACTGAGAATGTGTGAAGGGATCCTGCCCACTATTATTGATTCAGGCTAACACTATCGATTTATTATAAATATCAATTATTAATTGTGTATATTATATAAATAAAATAATCATTATCTGTAATTCAGGATGGAAACGCAACAAGTGACCAAAACATTTTTTTAAAAACTGTAATTGCTCAATTCTGTCTGTTTACCAGTCACTTGTGACTTCTCATTCTGTTTCTGTAATTTTTTTGCACGAGCACATTCATTTTTAAGAACCTCAACAGATTTCACAGCACCATTTGCTGTTAAATCAATCCCAAAAATTTGTGGCAGTATTTTGTCATGAGTGCGAAACTGATTCTTCGTGCCTCTCATCACAAAACTGTCGCCATAATCCAATTAACTCTTTCGTTCCTCCTCCCTTGGGCTTAAAATTTAAGGATGAATTTGCTGCCCCCGTATCAACTAGGAAAACGAGGTCCTTATTATAAAGTCGCACCTTTAAAGTTATCAAGTGTTCCTGGTGGGCCCCAGGGGGCAGGTACCTCTGACACCCCTATTCTTCATCGAAATTCATAAAAAATATCGCCCTCTCTTCCCTTTTCAGATCCGGACACTCCTGCTTAAAGTGATCACAGTAATAACATCCCGCCTGTGGGGATTTCCACCTCGATCCCGGTCCCTGTCCATCAAACCACTTTACATCTCCTCTGTTTATTTTCAACATGCTGCCCACCACCATTCCGGTTTCTTTCTCCTTTTAGTTTCGACCTTTTTTTATTAACTCATCAACCGTGGCTCCCATTATTTTTGCCTTTTGTTTCTGCTTCTTATGTTAATTGCCAGATGTTTGTTTGCTCCCTATAACTTCAAATACCAATTCATCAATTTATGCTTGTCTAACTTTAAAGCCTGTTCCTAACGATACATTTTGGAACCTTACTTATAAATATATATTTATATATTATAAATTCATTTATCCAGTATTTAATACTTAAAATGTAAAATGCATACAGTTCCCAACTTTGAAATCCACTACAATTACCTGGTTTTATTCCCTTAATTTAATCATAAAATTAGTTTTCTTAAGTAGTCTTAACCAGTCATTGCTCAATTACAATGCCATAATAATCGGAGAAATAATCGGAGGTGTCTTCAAAGGATTTGTCTATTCAAGTTTTAAAAAAATCTTCTAATGCATGAATAATGGCAGAATCCAAGGACACAGATGTTAACCATTGGATTTTTAAAATTACACTCTAATGTTGAACTGAAACTTCAATTGTCCTCCATAAATCACTGATATGTAAGGATAAAAGAGATTAGTTAGAAACTGATAGTGAGATAGTCATGACCTGTAAAGGAACAGGAGGTAACATTTTATTTCATAATCACTGTAATATCCTTAATCTTAAAATAAATCATGTTAAGTTTCCATAATAGAAATCAGATTCAAAACAGTCTCGGATCTCAAGCCCCAGGGAACAAAGCACAAACACTCGGTCACCAACAAACAAATGTACATTCAAACCAAATCACAAAGTGTTAAACTTTCTATCAGCTGTACAGAAATTGGGGTTAGAGACCCTGGGTGTGGTTGGGGTTAGAGTCTCCTATATTTGACTAGATTAATCAATTGGCAAGGGGAGCCTCAAGGAATGATTCATCGAACGTATGAGGGATTGTTTCTTCGAGTAACATCTTGAGGAACAAAACAGAGAACTGGCTTTGCTATAATATAATGAAGAAGGAGTGATAAATCATACTGTAGTACAAGATCACCTTAGAAAGAGTGACCACAAAATGCTGCAGTTTTACATTCAGACTGAAACAGTGAAGAAAGAGTCACAGATGTGAGGTGTAGTTTTGGACAATGATAATTTTACTGTCCTGAGGAAGGGCTTGGCCTGAGTGGACTTGGCAAAACACAATAAAGGGCAGGACAGATGAAGAACAGTGGCAACTACTTCGGGAGGTAGTCCAAACTCCTTAATTGAAGTGTAATTCTGAGTGGAAGAGGAATTTTAAAAAAGGTGAAAAGTGATCCATGATTTAACAAGTGAGTCAATGCTAACATGAAGGTGGCATTATCACCGACTGCTGATCCAGATAATGTTCTGGGGACTCAGGTTCAAATGCTGCCATGGCAAATGGTGAAATTTAAATTCAATATGAACCTGGAATTAAGAGTCTATTGATGATAGTGAATCTATGCTCATTGTTTGAAACATCCATATGTTTCATGAATGTCCTTTAGGACTGGAAACCGCCATCCATACCTGATCTGATCTACATGTGACTTCAAACACACACAAATTTGCATGACGCTTAACTGTCCTCTGGGCAATTAGGGAAGGACAATGAGTGCTGTCTAACCAGCGACGCCATCTTCCTGTGAATAGAATATAGAAAAACGCTTTAATTGTTCGCAAACTTTTGCTAAAAACAAAATCAAAATGTCTAAGAAGGAAAATGCATCGAAAACATAAGAATTGATAAAGAACACTTCTTCGAGTAGGCAAAAAGTAAAAGAATGCTGAACGCAAATATTGACCTTTTAGAGGATGAAAACGGCGGGGTTGTAATGGGAAACTCAGAAGTGG
Organism: Hemiscyllium ocellatum; assembly: GCF_020745735.1. Lineage (NCBI taxonomy): Eukaryota > Metazoa > Chordata > Chondrichthyes > Orectolobiformes > Hemiscylliidae > Hemiscyllium > Hemiscyllium ocellatum. The sequence goes on along the minus strand of NC_083414.1, from coordinate 76,377,553 downwards.
CAGAGGTAAAGCCAACACTTCATGCTTTCACAGTGGAAGATAATTTCTTCCCAAAATTTATGACAACTGCAAAGGATCTTGCTGGAAGTACGATGCTGAGGGAAAAAGGTATTAAATACATTGATGGGATTAGAGGGAGGTCAGGCTCTCGGCCTCCACTCTATTATATTAAAGGAGGGAACAACAGAGGTACCTAATGTGTTAGTTATGATATTCAAAAAATCCCTTGATTCTAGAACTGTGCTGAACTATTAGAAAATTAATAATGTGACGCTCGTATTCAAAACAAGAGATAGGAAAAAATGAAAAATTTTAGACCAGTGAGCTTTAACTCTGTAGTGGGGAAGTTTCTTCAGTCAACCATAAAGTAGGAAATAACTGAACATTTGGAAAAACAAAGGTCAGTTCACCACTGTCAGCATGGTTTCATGATGGGCAGCTTGTGCTTGATATACCTGCTGGAGTTCTTTGAGAATGTAACAAGCAATGTGGATAATTGAGATACAGCAACTGCTGTACATCTAAACTTCAGAAGGCATTTGACAAGGTGCTGCATGAAGGACTGATCTAGCAGATTAGATCCCAGGGGGTTACAGGTAGAATATTGAATTGTATAAAAGATTGGCTTACTGACAGAAAGCTAAGCATCAGGATAACTGGTCTTTCTCTGATGAAACTAAAACTAGTGAGGTGCTACAGGTTTCAGTTCTCAGACCTCAACTGTTTACAATCAATCCAAATGACTTGGAAGGAGAGACAGAGTACAACAACTAAATTTACAGATGGTACTAAACTAGGTGGCAAACAGGCTGTATAACGGAAATAAAGAGTTTACGGATGAATATTGGAAATTGGGGCAGATTGTTATATCTGGCAGATGGTGTTTAATGTGGATAATCCTTCTGCCACTCCTAATTTCCATGTTCTTGTGTTGCTCCATCTGCAGTTCTTTGAGTTTTATTCATTGTTAGTGGATGGGGTAACAGGAGTTGAGGGGTTTGGCTAAGGGAGGTGTAGGTTTCTCTGAGTGTCCGGGAGAAGATATTAATGTGGAGAAAAGACTGCAGCCAGGCGTTGTTGATTCCCACAGCAGGCCTGGCACCCAGCTGGCCTACCCGGTTCTTTATTCCTGATGTTCAATTGCCTGGAGTAAACCACTTCAAAATGTTGCAGTCAGACAGACAGTCCGTAATTAACATGCCCATTTCATAATAAAGAGACAAATTACCATTCCGGTCAGAAGTAAATACTTGGCAATTCTTTAGAGATTTCAATGACTATTTTCTGCAACTTCAGTCTGGGAAGTGAGTGACTGGACTGCAAAACACTTTAGCTTGGTTGCAACTTTATAGTTTTGATTTTGAGTAAAGATATTACATTATCAACGCTGTTGGAAAGTGTCATACTATATATCTTATGAAAAATATTTTGAATTATTATAAAAGAATACAAACATTGAAAAGATTAGAAAAGGAAGATGTAAGCAGGCTATAAGACTTTAAACAGATCAGGGGAACAGGCAAATATTGCTATTTGGATCATAGCTGAGAAACTGTGTCTGTATTTGAGCATGTTGGAGAGTTGAATGAAAAAAAATGTATTATTTCAATGAACAGATTGCGAAACGGAGGCACGAGGAATAGGGAATCTGATCACAAAACAAACCTCTGCATCAATATCACATTTTTCAGAAGACAATATAAATGTTGAAATATTTAAAAAACAAATACATTTAGAAACAGGAACGTTTTTCTACAGTTTAGAGATTAGTGGTGAGACAGCTTTCACTTTGTAAGTGTGTCTCCTTTTTATTGAGCCTTCGTATAAGGGGAAAAGCCGCTCTCTGATCACCCTGTGCATACCCCTCATGCTGTTAAACACCTCCATCAGGTGCACCACTCAACCTTCTTTTCTTAAAATTAAAATCAAGCAAATCTAGCCTCTGTTCAGTTTGAGTACACTCTTGTCTTGACACTTCAGAAATGTATCACATTTATATGTGTTAAATTTCATCAGAGATTGATTTATCCACCTGAACAGTTGGTTTATATCCAGCTGTACCCTCACACATTCCTCCTCACTGTGAACCACCAGCTTATTGTTGTGTCATCCACAACATTATTTAGCATTCCCCCCAAACTCCATCCCTCCCATTCTCATCATCATCATTTATGAAGTTCACAACTTAACATTGATTTTCTTCCCGTTCTCTTGTTATTCCTATTTTGGTGAATTTACAGCATAATGCAGTTGAGGTTTTTTTTATGAGAGAGCCACAAAATTTATTTTGGACATGGAGCTGAATTCACCTTTTATACTATGCTCCCCTCTATGTTTTATTCAGAAGGCTTGTACGTAATTAATATTGGATTAAGTTTAGGTGGCTTTTGGGGTTTACCTGGACCTGGGTAATGTTCTTTGTATCATTCCTGCAATACTCAGAGCAGAAGGAACTTTCCATCTGTACGATGAACACAGATTCACAATTTTGTTTGAAAGAGCTCGAGTAATGAGGATAAAGATTCAATTAAATTCTACATTACGAATCGTGGCAGGAGATTAAATCATATCGTCAAGCCACTTTGAATTGGGAACAAATTATTAGACATGCACCCACTTTTCTTCATATTGTAAAAACAGTTTCACATAGTGTTCTTAGAGCAGCGTGGATCTTACAGCTGCTCCTGGAATTGCAGCCAGTTAAGTATTTGATGTAGTCTTTTTTGCAGTTGATATGACTATTATAGTTTATGATTTTCACATCATTTTTTCTATTTTGTTTCATTAACATACAAAAACGAAAAAAAAACAAATTCACAATTTTCATTCAAACGAACTTTTGTTTTAAAAGAGCTTTTTAAGGGTGGTTTGCAAAAAAAGAGAAAAGTCCATTTATGTTTTAAAAGGTTTCTTTTATTATACTGCAAATGTGTTTTTGCTTTGAAAAAATAATCAGGTCTTTTTAAAATAAGGAGTTGCACCTTCCTTCCAGGGAGTCCTACACATTTTCCATTCTGGAGATGTCTACTTTCTTCTCGGGATTTATTGAAGAGGAATATATTTATTGGTTTAATTAGCTAAATGGTTGATTTTGTTTAAGTTTTATATGTTGATATGCATATGTATATATTTTACCATTTTTAAGCGTTACTGTCTGTAGGTAATGAAAGATAACATATATATATAAGTTGTCAAAAACAATCCTGCTTTTAGGCATAATGATACTAAGCTGAAAATGTGTTGCTGGAAAAGTGCAGCAGGTCAGGCAGCATCCAGGGAACAGGAAATTCGACGTTTCGGGCATAAGCCCTTCATCCTCCATTCCTGATGAAGGGCTTATGCCCGAAACTTCGAATTTCCTGTTCCTTGGATCCTGCCTGACCTGCTGCGCTTTTCCAGCAACACATTTTCAGCTCTGATCTCCAGCATCTGCAGACCTCACCTTCTCTTCGATAATGTTACGAAGGCCATATAAAAGGTACAGAGAGAGATGGCTAAAAGATTTAGAGAACAAATTATCCAGCAAATCAGTTATATAGTTGAGTTAGGAAAGATAAGAATGTAGTTCAAATGTTTCCAGTGGCTATTCCTCTATCAAAATATTTTTTCAGCTTTTAGAGCAGCTGAAGGTGATTGTCTCTCTGAGGAAAACGGAGGAGTAATCAATTATTGGACAATTGGAATGATTCTTCTGTTCAGCAGCATTTGAGAAGAGTTAGTAGAATTATTGCTTCAGTGGAATTTTCTATCGGAGCATCAACAGGAGATTCTGGGCCAGTGAACATTAATTGAGGATGGTTTGTTGCTTTCTCTGTGTTAGGATTAAGAACATTTTGAAACATTTCAAGCACCTTGGTAAAGGTGAGATTGAGTAGCCAAACATTATTGTCGATAATGGCAGGAATTACATGTTTTAGGAAAAGATTAAAACAGTACAGAGTGAACTTAAGAGGTGAGGTAGAGTATTAAAAATAAAATCATTAAAGCAATATTTTCTTGTTTACTCCCAATACCAAACTCAACTGGGAAGGAACAAAGAGTTAAAGGAGAAAAATCAATGGCTGAAGAGCTATTGTGTTATTGCGGGATTTAGATTTTTGGGATATTGGAATCTAGTTTAGAATAAAAATGACCTATTCAGAAAAGATTAGTCTAATCTAAACTGGAAAGCAACGAATATCTTAGCAGGGAGATTTCGTAATTCTATGTAGGGAAACTTTATATTGATAGAGTTGACAAGGGGGATATTCCAAATAGAATTACAAATGGCAGGATGGTTAGAGAAGTTAATGATTGTGAGGACAGCACTTCAATTAGAAAAGAAAAACGAGAGAGTCAAGAGTATATAGTAAATCTGAAGCACAAAATTGAATTTATTTCAATGTAAGGGGTCTTACAGGGAAAGCTGATGAACTCAAGGCATGTTTAAGAACATGGGATTGAGACATAATATGTAGTACAGAAAGTTGGTTGAGAGATGTCCAAGTCGAGAGTGTAGTTCTGGAAAAGCACAGCAGGTCAGGCAGCATGTGTGTAACAGGAAAGTTAACGTTTTGGGGAAAAGCCGCTCATGGGGAATGGGCTGATGAAGGGCTTTTGCTTGAAACACCGAGTTTCCTGCTCCTCGGCTGCTGCCTGACTTGCTGTGCTTTTCCAACATCACACTCTTGAGTCTAATCTCCAGCATCTGCAGTCCTCACTTTCGCCTTAAAGATGTTCAAGACTGGCAATTCAATATTCCAGGTGTTAAGTATCATAGAAAGGTTAGAAACTGACATGCAGAGAGCAGGGAGGGGGAGGTCTGCAATTTTTGATTCAGGAATAGATTATTGCTGTGACTGGGGAAGATATTTCTGAAAAATTATCCAGTTAAAATATGCAAGTAGTATTATAAATAACAAAAAAAAGTTCACTTTGAACAGATTGCACTAAACGCTCATTTGTGACAAACTGTCCAGTGAAAATATATTGGTAGAAATTAAAAACAAGAAAGGAAAGAGCACGTTGATTGTATTGTACCATAAGTTCTCCAACAGTAAGAAAGAAATTGAGAAACAGGCATATAGGGAGATCTCGGATATATGTAAGCTTAATAAGGTTGTAATAATGGGGAATTTTAATTTTCTAAAAATCGATTGGGACTACTGCAGTGTTAACGGGTTGGATTGTGAAGAATTTGTCAAATGTGTCCACGAAAATTTTCTTCATCAATATGCAGATGATTCTAATAGAGAAAGAGCAAAACTAGGCCTTCTTTTGTGCAATAGGCAAATGACTGAAGTAAACGTGAGGGAATATTTTAGGTTTTGCAATCATAACTCTATTAGTTCCATAATATTAATTACTTTAATTCCTGGTGACTGTTTCGGGGCCTATAGTACAGCCCCTATAAAATCATCATACCCCTTCCTATTTATTAGCTCCATTCACAAATCCTCGCTGTTTGATCCTTCAGTTATTTGATTTCTGTTTCCTGCTGTGATACTCCCCTTAATCAGAAATGCAACCCCCCACCTTTCCACCATTCTCTGTCCTGCCTAAAGCTATACCCCGACACATTAAGCTGCCCTTCTTGTCCCTAGCTTAGCTATGTTTCTGGAGTGCCTGTTATATCCCATTCCCACATAGCTATCAATGCTCTGAGTTCTTCGGCCGTACCTGTCAGTCCTCTTGCAATGAAAGAAATGCAATTTAATAAAAACAGGCATTCTCGCTGCCTGTTGTGTTCCAGCCTGACCTGTCTTTTCACTTTACTGTTTCTGATTACTGTATCGCCTTCCAGTCTCGCACTTGCCTCCCTGCTCTTGAGGATCTCACCCCCTGCCAATCTTGTTTAAACCCTCCCTTGGAGCACCAGCAAACGTGCATGCCAGGATATTGGTTCCCCCCTCCAGTGCGTGTGCTACCTGTCCCTCTTGAACAGGTCAACTCTGTCACAGAAAAGACCCCAATGACCTAAAAATCTGAGTGCCTTCCCCCTGCACCAATTCTTTAGTTATGGATGTATCTGACACACTCTTCTATTCTTACTTTCATGAGCTCATGAAACAGGAAGTGCTCGGGGGATTACCACTTCGAGGTCTTGGTTTTTAACTTTTCTCCGAGCTCTCTGTATTCACTCTGGAGGACCTGATTCCTATAACTACGTGTATCATTTGTGATGCCAACGTGCACAATGACTTCTGGCTGCTCACCCTCCTCCTTGACAACGTTCTGCAGCCAAGCGGAGACTTCCTGAAACCTGGCACCTGGGACGTAGCTGAAAATGTGTAAGGGCTTATGCCTGAAACGTCGAATTTTCTGTTCCTCGGATGCTGCCTAACCTGCTGTGCTTTAACCAGCAACACATTTTCAGCTGTGATCTCCAGCATCTGCAGACCTCATTTTTTACCTGGGACGTAGCACAACTTGCTGGATTCCCGTTTGAGGCCCAAGAATCTCCGAAGTCTCTCCAACAATCGACTTTCCTATCTCTAAGATCCTGTTTAAATTTACCCTTTCCCGCTATGCTCCAAAACCAGTGGTCGTACCACCATTTGAGCTACCACTGCTTTCCCTTGAACGGTCGTTCCCTCCAACACTATCAGAAGTGGTATACTTGTTTTCGTGGGGACCGGCCTCAGGGGATAACTGCACTCTCTGCCTACTCCCTTTGCCATTCCAAACCTACTCTCTGCCTGGAACACGATAGGGAGCAAGGACTGGCTGTTGGATTAAATTGTGTTTATTTAAATGCAACAGGGCAGACAGGTAAGACTGATGAACTCAGTGCATGGATGTTTATGTGAGACTGTGCCTTTGTAGTTATTACAGAAACATGGTCAGGGTGGGTCTTGGGCGTGACCACCACACTAAAGCAGTTATATGTGAAGTTCGCAGCATCTCCGATAATCCTGAGTGCATACAGCTCCAGCTGTCAAACATGGTCTCCCAGGAGCTGCAGCTGGGTGCACTTTCCACACGTGTAGCAACGGGGATGGTGGAAATCTCTCTGAGCTCCCACATCCCACAGGATGAACGTGCAACTGACCCAACTGCCATCTTGACTGCTGTAACAATAAATTAAAAGGACTTTATTTGAGCTTGCCTGTAATTTTTTTTTTCTGAGCTGCTGCAATCTGAAGCCTCTCAAACAAATGACTTACTGCTTACTCTGCTACCAACTGCATTTTCTCTACTCTTCCAACTTTATTTTTGTTTAGGGAAGAAGGGAGAAACTACAGTAATGCAATGTTTGTGCCTTAAACACTCCTTGACACCAAGCCCATGACGACCTGCTCTCCAGAGCATGTCATTACTTGTACTTAGAGGATGTCTTGCTGAGTCTTCCTCCTCCTGGTGGTGACTGCGCTGAGCCAAATATTCACCCCAACAACCAATCCGCATTGTCGTAGTCCTCTGGTCCTTTCTGCCTATTAACACTGCATTTATGAAATCCTTGAATCCGTCGATTGCATTCTAAACTGTGTCTCACTCCAAAGGGAGGGAAGTTATGTTGCAGTGAATACAGGGCTGTCGGAAAAAAGAATTGCATTAGACTTTGGAGCAACATTCTGGCTATCCGTGCACTGAGTCTGCTTTTCTGTTAAGTTCCGTTATATTTATTCTGATAATCCCCCATTCTACTTTATTGCATTTTCCCTATAATCAACTCTTGTTTAAAAATCATTCTGCCTCAGCCTTCAAGATGTATAATGATCTAGCCACAACAGCCCTCAGAATTTTCTACAATTATTTCCCTCTTACTGTTGGGAAACTTGGTGGTCTTTAGTCCCATACCTTATTTCTAGCACTCTGTGTGAGAGTTGTGCCAACATTAGAGTTTGTCGTGTCCCATCACACCTTCGCTGTGGCCAGAGACAAGAGAAAAAATAAAAATGTCAGAGTCTTTGCTGTTCTCCCTCATCTTCCACATCAGTCTAAGTTACAGCTCACACGGATCTGGGGACTTTCGCACTCTTTACCCTGCATAAACTCTCAATTCTTTCTTGGCTTCTCTGTCAATTCATTAAAGGAGCACACTGTCACTCTCCCTGAATCCAGGAACTGCTTCTCCCAACTGAAGACCGATATGATGCCCGTGTTTAACATATCCTGTGGCTCCATGCACAGGCTGCCCCTTTGTCTCTAATACTCCCCCTTCTTTCAGCTGTTACCCTCTTCCTCTTAATAAACTGATATAATGTCTCTGGATTCTTGTTAATCTTACCCACTAATGTTTTATCACGATTAACCCTTCTGTTTTTGTACTGACTCTTTAAGACTAGCCTGACACTTCCTATATTCATTTCGTGCATCCACTGACCTGCTCACTTTATACCTGGTTTAAGCTTCTCTTTCGTTTTTAATTCTGTTCTGATTTTTTTGTTGACACCCGAGGTTCTCTGGGCTTGTTTTCCAAATTTTCGTCTTTCGTGTAACACGTAGGGCGGATACTTGCATTAGTTCCATTTTGATCAAGTGATCCCCCAAATGCCCGCCACACGCTGTTCTGCTCCAGTTTCACCCAGAAGCCACTGCCCTTTGGCCAGATCCAGTCATATTATTTCATAAAATCTGTCTCCCCAATCCAAAAACCTTTTATTTACCAGATAATGCATTTTTCATTTTACCTTTTCCTTTCCAAACATAAAGTGCATGATGTCACTGTCACTGGCCGTATAATGCTCTCCCAATCCTGCCTGCAATATTCTGACTGGCTTCATTCCCCAGAGTGAGGCACATCACTGCCCCACCCATTGTTGTATGTGCTCCATGATGATACAAGGAGCTTTCTGGAATAAATTTCAAGGCATCTGTTCCCTCTTAAAAAGTTATAACTGCCCTAATGAGTGCTTGGAAATGAAATGCCTGCGCATAATAAACCTTTCTTTTTACACATCTCAGTATATCTGCTCCTGTACTTTCTTTTATCTGGGGGTCTATAATATATCCCCAACAGTGCCTCTGCGATGGGTTTGATCCTGAGCTCTCACCACCAAGTTTCATTAGAAGATCTTTCCAAGATATCGTCCCTCCTTATTGTAGTAACTGACTCCATAACTAGTAATGCAACACCACCTCCTCTTTTACCCCTCTCCTGTCCTGCCTATAGTTCTTGGATCACAAGATATTGAGTTGTCAGCCCTGAGCTCCCTCAAACGCATCTCTGTAATGGCAACAATGTCACATTTCCACATGTCACCTTCTTCCCTTATCACATCTATCAGTCCGATAATATTCCCAGCATTAAAGTCAAGCTCATCCACCCTGCAATATAAAACCTGGAATACTCTGTACCTCGGAGTTCTTCACTCATTCAATGTTCCTTATGAAGCTTCCAAATTCATGAACCAAAACTGTAACTCTGGGACTGAATTAGTATTTTTTCAAATGCAATTTTGTTTTTAATGAATGTATTAATCTAATGCAATTTTCCAGAACTGAGCACTCTGCTCCACATGCAATGCGTTTCTGCTGATTAATTCCCTGCTAGGTGTGCAGAGGGGACAGCCGTCAGTAATAGGGAAAATGAGGATGGCAGATGTTGGAGATCAGAGTCGAAGCGTGTGGCACTGAAAACGAACAGCCAGTCAGGCAACATCTGAGAAGCAGGAGAGTCAAAGATTTGGGCATCACCTCTTCATCAGGAACCTTCCCATATTTTCCGTTCCATGGTTCACAGGATATTGGGAACCATACATGCTGAGTGAAGCAGCACGGTATATAGTCCTGAAATGGAAAGCAGTAATCAGGTGAAGTACAGGCTAATTGAAGTACATGCATAAGAATAGATAAATCCCCTGGGCCAAAGGGGAAACACCCTAGGTTGTTACAGGAAGAGAGGGAAGCCATTTCTGCGCCTAAGTTGATGATCTTTGTGTCTTCACTCTCCATTGGAGTAGTGCCAGATGGTTGAGGGTGGCAAATATTACTCCCTTGTTCAGGAAAGGAAATTTGGATAATCCTGAGAATTACAGTCCAGTCAGTCTTACATCAGTATTGGGCAAAGTAGTGGAGAGGATTTTGAGAGACAGACGTTATGATTAAGTGGAAAATCATAGCTTGATTAGAAATAATCAGCATGGCATTGTGAGGGGGCAAGTCATGCCTCACACACCCTATGGAATTCTTTAAGGATGGGATCAAACACATTGAAGAAGGTAGAGCCGTGGATGTGGTGTACATAGATTTTAACATGGATTTGATCACGTTCCCCATGGTAGATTCATTCAGACAGTAAGGAGGCTTGTGATACGGAGAAACCTGTCTGTCTGGATACAGAATTGACTGGTCCATAGAGACACTATGTGGTAGTAAATGGGAAGTAGTTAGTCTGCAGCTCGGTGAAAAGGGGTGTTCTGTAGGATTCAGTTCTGGGAACTCTGCTGTTTGTGGTTTTTATAAATGATTTGGAAGAGGAAGTGGAAGGGCGGTCTATTATAATTGTCGATGGAACAATGGTTGGTAGAATTGTGCATAGTGTGGAGGGCTGTTGTACTTTGCACTGGGACATTGACTGGATAAAGAACGGAGCTGATAAGTGACAGGTAGATTTCAACCTGGAAAAGAGTCAAGCGATTCATTCTGGACAACCACATTTGAATGCAGAATACAGGATAAAAGATAGGTAGTGCTCGTTAGGTCCCCAACAATTCACCCTCCTGTCTAGGCACCTTCCCCTGCCACTAAATGAATGCAAGACCTGTGCCCATACCTCCCCTCCACAAACCCCTCCGCCCCCAGGCCCTAAAGATCCTTCCACATCCATCAAGGTTTCATCTGCAGTTGCACGCATGTCAGCTACTGTATCCGTTGCCCCAATGTGGTATTCTACACGTTGGGGAGATAGGACCTCTACTCGCGGAGCACTTCAGAGAACATCTCTTGGACACCCAAACCAACCAACGCTTCAACTTCACCTTCCACTCTGCTGAGGACATGCAGGTCCAGAGCATCATCCATCACCTCATCTTCGACCTCGTGACACTACAACCCCATGGCATTCATGTGGTTTTCACCAGTTTCCACATTTCCTCTCCTCCCACCTTGTCACAGTTCCAGACTTCCAGCTTAGCACCGCCCTCATGAGCCATCCCATCTTTTTATTCAAAGTGGGAAAGGAATTTTCTTAGATTCCCTACAGAGTGGAAACAGGCCCTTTGGCCCAACAAGTCCGTGCCAAACCTCCGAAGAGTAACTCATTTCTCTCTAACTAATGCACCTATAACTATGGCCATTTTAAATGGCCAATCACCTGGCCTGGACATCTTTGGACTGTGGGAAAAAACCCAGAACACCCGGACGAAACCCATTGCAGACACATGGGAGAATGTACAAACTCCACACAGAGATTAGTCTCAGTATGGAACCGAATCTGGTCCCTGACACTGTGAGACAGTAGGGCTAACCACTGAGCCACCGTGCCCACCTGTCCATCTTCTTTCCCACCTATCCACTCCACCCTCCCCTCCAATGTATCACCATTACACACACCTCCATCCAACTATCGCACTCTCAGTTACCTTCCCCCAGCCCCAAACCCTCCAATTTATCACTCTACCCTCATGGATCCCATTCTTATTGCTGATGAAGGGGTTTTGCACGAAACGTCGATTTTCCTGCTCCTTGGATGCTGCCTGAGCTGTTGTGGTTTTCCAGCTCCAGCCTCACGACTCTAACTTCCACCATCTGCTGTCTTCACTTTCGCCTTGTTAACGTCTCCACTCAGTGCCTGTCCAGGTTGCAGATGAAACATGGCAAATATCTGATTATTTTTCGGATCATTAAACTCATCACCTTGCAATCATAACCTTCGTTCAAAATGCATTTAAAAGGATCTGAATTCAGGCAGAGTGTTACTGAACCTCATAGCTGCCCGAGACACGTAGTGAGATCCTGTCCTGCACCTAAATGTATCCAGAGCACTACCACGTGATTCAGGACAGTCATTCAAGCATTATTTCACAACAAATCATTTGCAATCCACTTTGGGAATCCACCTTTGGAATCCATTTGGAGTCTGTGAGGTAGGTCAGATGTCATCACCGTAAGTAATTTGTGTGGTGTGCTTCTGACACTCCACGTTCACACATCTGTTCTCTAGGCCACGGTCTGACTGAAAATGAATTTCTAAAACATCGTTGATAGACAGTCAATGATGTCAAATTTGGGCAGCATTTGTGCTTACGCAGAGACCAGTGAAAGCCTGGTGGCTACTTTCCCCACGGCCCAAGGTGGATTCCAAATGATGTGTTTTGAAATAATGCTTGAATGACTGCCCTGAATCAAGTGGTCGTGTTCTGGATGCATTTAGGTGCAGGCCAGTATCTCAGTAAGTGCCACGGGCAGCTATGAGGTTCAGGAACACTCTTCCTGAATTCAGATCCTTTTAAATATATTTTCAGCGAAGGTTATAATTGCAAGCTGATGAGTTTAGTGATCCGAAAAATAATCAGATATTTGCCATGTTTCATGAATTGCACAAAAGTAAAATGTGAAGTATGATTATTCAACCAAACAATAATTGCATCATCTCTGAAAACAATGAGGTTGATGTTATGTTTATGGAATTAAAATACAAACTCCTGTCAACATTTAATGATTCAAAAATAAAGAAGGTACATTTTATTGCATTTTGAACAAAGAATATGCTATCTGACTGTGAACGTGATTACAATTACACACTCATTGTCGGTATTCAAATAAATACATTGTCACACCAACATTTAGAAAGCGCTTGACGTCTGACTGATTATATATTCCGATTGGTAAAGTAATTGAACAATCATATAGAATTCGAGGTCTTATATATTTAAATAACAATCAGTTTAATTTCTCATTTAAATGTACGAGCTTCAGCTATTTACCAACAATTAAGGAATGATAGTAATGCAACATGCACTGTGAATATTAACTTAAATAAATGATTTGTGATATGATGTTGTAGCGAACAATAATTTGAAATCTTGCACTTTTTAAAATGAATGAATGGCATTTAATGCGAAATTTGTTTACCAATGAAAAATGATGAACATATTCCATAGGAAAGAAACGTCAAACATTTACAAAGTGTTTGTGCCAAAGCAAAAAAAAATTGTTTTAGTAATTGGGATACAAGATTAAAATATTTATGTGCTGAGTAATAATTAGACTTCATCATCAAGCTGACATTGCAATACTTGCATTTTAAATGGCTATGCTGCGCCAGATATGATCAGATATTTGCCAGCATTTACAACAGGAAATGATCAGATACTGATGTTTACTTGCATCTGTACATGATCGAGTACAGAAATTTAATGGACAGGTGGAGGTTGTTGGCCACTGTGTATGCATCAGCTCCAGAAATGTCTCCCAAACTCCTCCCATTTGCCACCCGGTCTCTATAGCCCTTTAAATTCGGAACTTACAAATATATATCCAGTTCTCATTTGAATCTTCATTCACAACTCTTCCAAGCAGAGCATTCTAAATTCTAACAAATCCCACAATAAAGAAGATTTTCCTTATCTCACTCCTAGTTCTTGTGCTGACAATCTTGAAACCAGGACTCCTGGACGCTGTAATGCCAACGAACAGAAACAGAGTATTCGTATTTTAACCTATCATATTTTTTACATAATTTTGAGCACTGCAATAAGTTCACAGCTTTGTTGTTATTGCTTAATGAAGAGTAACCCTAATTGTTTGCATCCTACCTTTAACTAATTCGTTTATTCCAGTTGTCATTCTCATTATTCATAAGGTTACTGGCATTCTTCTACAAACTAATGTGGTGTGTGTTTGTCTGTGTGTGTGTGTGTGTGTGTGTGTGTGTGTGTGTGTGTGTGTGTGTGTGTGTGTGTGTGTGTGTGTGTGTGTGTGTGTGTGTGTGTGTACGCGCTCATCTGTGGCTGTGTGTGCATTTGTGTTTATAAGTCTGTCTGTGTGTGCAAGTGTACATGCGTATGTGTGTGCGTGCGTGTGTGTGTGTGTGAGAGAGAGAGAAAGAGAGAGAGAGAGAGAGAGAGAACAATCCGCCGGAATGTCTGAATTACTCCCGGTACTGCGTGGAAAAGAGGTAATGATTAGGAAAGTGGTATAATTTAACATGTGGTTAAAGAAGTAGTACAAGGGTGAGGGTTTCAAATTTTGGATCATTAGGGGCTCTTCCAGGGCAAGTGAGAGCTTTCAAAAATGGACATTTTGCATCTTAACTGGAGGAACACCAACATCCTTGTGGGGCAGTTTGCTAATGGAAATTGGGTGGATTGAAACTAATAAACCAGGAGGCTGGGAACCAAAGCAGCAGGTATGAAACTGAGCAGAAGGTAGAGGTGAATAGGACAACAGGCATGGCCAGGCTCATGACCATGATGAAGGATGGACCATGTCAATTCAAAATGTGAGTTGGAGATTGGAATAAATGTCAGAGATGAGGTGCATAATTATCAGGGATTAATAAAAAGGTTCGACAGTGTGGGAGATGTGATGGAATGAAGTGTGTGAGATCAGGAAGCTAGTGTACAAAAAGTATAAAAGCTAAATCTAAACCAATAAAACTTATTTTAAAAGTTTTTACATTAAAGCATAAAATATTTGGAAAAAATATTGATGAGCAGACAATAGGTACAGAGTCAAATGGGTATGATGTGGGGCGGATTACTGAAACATGGTTACAGGGAGATCAAGACTGTGCAGTGACATGTCCAAGGTCACTCACTATTCCGGAAGGTTAGACAAGGAGGAGCAAGAGGTGGAATTGATGTGTTGGTTAAGTACGATGTCAAGGCTGCATTAGGAAATGATGTTGGCACGAGAGAACGACAGGTAAATCAGTCCAGACATAAACAAAAAGCAAGACAAGAAACCTCTTGGGAAGAGTAATGTTCTGCTACTGTCCCTCCGAAGTATTTCTGAGTTCGGAAATAATGATGACTGGTGACAAGCGCACAACAGTGGGATGAACATGCATATTGACTCAATTAATCAACTTGGCAAAGGTAGCTACGAAGAACAATTCGTAGACTGTATGAAGTATTGTTTTTGAGAGCAACATGTCATGGATTCAAACAGGGAACAGGTTACTTTAGATTTGATATTATGTGACAAGGAGGGATTGATAAACGATCTTGCAGTTAAGGATCCTCTTGGAAACAGTGACCGCGACATGCTATAGTTTCAAACTCAGATTGAATGTATAAGGACAGAGTCACATATGACGGTTTCCGTGTAGAGAAATGATAACTATATTGGGCTAAGGAAGGAGTTGGCCTGGGTGGACTGGCCAGGAAAAAGCAAAACTATCAAGGCAGGACAGATTAAAAAAAAAGATAAAGGCACAAGGTGATACTAAATAACCTCTCACTTAAAGTACATTGGTGAGAGGAAGAGGAATTGTATAATGGAGAAAAAAAACACCCATGATTCAACACGGAAATCAACAATAGTCTGAGGGAAAAGTCTTGGGCAAATCATATTACACAGGTTAGTCACACGATGGAGGACTGGTCAAGGCAGTGGCTTGCTGGTGTTATCGCTGAACTGTTAAGCGAGAGACCCAGCTAATGTTCTAATGACCTGGATTTGAATTCTGCCATGGTAGATGGTGGAGCTTGAATTCAAATGTGGAATTAAGAGACTGATGGTGATTATGAATCGATTGTAAGGGAAAATCATCTGGTTCGTTAATGTCCTTTAAGGAAGGACACTTCCATCCTTACCATAGACCCATCACTCTCTGGCTGAAGACGTTTCTCCTTATCTCCGATATAAAAGGTCTTCTCTGAACTATAAGACTGTGCCTTTGGGTCCTTTCCCTCCTAACAATGGAAAACTCTTTCTGACATCTACTCTGGCCAGGCATTTAGTACTTTCTATGATTTAGTTAGATCCCCTCATCCTTCTCAACTTCCCACTATCCTCATATGTTAGGCTTTTCAGTCCTGAGACCATTCCTGTGAACTGCTTCTGAACATGCCGAGGGGCCGTATATCCTTCCTGAGATACGGGGCCCAAAACATTACACAATAATCCAAATGTGGTCTGATTAGAGCCTTATAGAGTCTCAGAATTACATCCATGCTTTTATATTAAAGTCCTCTCAAAATAAATGTCATCAATGTATTTGCCTTTGTGACCAGTCGTGCCACCTGAAATAATGAACTAATGATGGACAATAACAACTTACCATGGAGTTACAAAAATGAACAATGATTAACTCATGCTGTGAAATTGATCCCGGCCTTGAGTAAACCCTCTGTGCTAACTCACAAGCTGCAAAATCCAGACAGGCTGCAGCTATCCACAGACGGTTTGTAAACAAACCTGACAGCTACAGACCCTGCAATACAAACCTGGAGTTTAATTTGAATGGGACAACGGAATGCCGCCTTTGGGTCATCAATGTGCCGCCCTCTGGTTGGGTCTAATTGATCAGAGTTATCCAACATGGTCATTCTGTTGACAAATCCTCCCAAAATGAAGTGAAGACTCTGAAGAATGAGAATCACCGCAAAACCCCACTTAGCACAGTAAATAGAGAATACCCACCAAAGCAGAAGATGCTTCCAAGTCCATCATAAGAAGGAGAAATCAGCACGTGGAACCCGGCAACGTTCTGTTGGGGTGGTATACGATAAAGTTAAGTTGTAGTATAAGGTAGTTTGTAGTGTGTTTCGTTACATTATAGTAAAATTTGTTGTTCTAATAATAATTGTGTTCAATAAACAGATGTTGTTGTTTATGAGTCGACTCACAGTTCATTTGGTGAATATAAGATTTCCAAACACACTGTCGTGATATAAAAGTTTCCTAACAATTGGAGTTCGCCTGCAAGTTTACCTTGAGACAATCTTGGTCGAGAACTCCCAAATCACTTTGCACTTCAGATTGAAGAATTTTCCTGCATTTAGAAAATAGACCTTGCCTGTATTCCTCTTACCAAAGTGCACAACCTCACACTAGCTCCCATTGTACTCTATCTGCCACTTCTTTGCCCATTCTCCTAACGTGTCTATACCCTTCTCCAGCCTCTCCATTTCCACAATTCTACCTGTCTCTCCACCTATCTTTATAGCATCTGAAAAGTTAACCAGAATGCCGTTAGAGCATTCATCTAGATCATTAATTTACGAAGTAAAATGTCATGGTTCCAGCACTGAGCCTTGTGGAATATCACATGTTACTGGCTACCATACTGACAGGACCATTTTTATCCTCACTCGCTCTTTTCTGCCTTTTTAAGCTTTGTTGTTTCTCAATTCCAGCAACACAGATTCTACACTATCTGTCCATATTTCAGTGATTGGAACTGAGTGATGCAAAACACTTTAGCATTGTTGGTAATTTATAGCTTGGACATGGACTAAACATATGACATTGTTGATTCCGCTGAATTGTAGCGACAAACTATGTCTTTGACGAAATATTCTGTTTGCAATATGGAAAAATATAAACATGCGAATCTGCTTGAGAGGACATAGACAATTTCAAATGTTTGTATTCTTCCATAATACAGACAGAATATTTGGTCAAAGACATTGGCTGTCGCCCAACAAGTCCACACCGACCCGCCGAAGCGCAACCTACCCATTCCCCTACATTTACCCCTTTTTACCTAACATTACGGGCAATTTAGCATGGCCAATTCACCTAATCTGCACATCTTTGGACTGTGGGGGGAAACCGGAGCACCCGGAGGAAACCCACGCAGACACGGGGAGAATGTGCAAACTCCACACAGACAGTCGCCTGAGTCGGGAATTGAACCCGGGTCTATGGCGCTGTGAGGCAGCAGTGCTAACCACTGTGCCACCGTGCGGCCCACAAAATGTAATATTTTTATTTTTTGTTTTTGTTTGTATATGAAGAAGACACGAGTTAATAAGGAGATACAAGTGGGTCAAATGGACAACAAATATTGGTATATGGAACATAGAATGCAAGATGTGCCTGTGCACAAGTATGTTGGAAGTTTAATGGAAATGCACGAATTATTTAAATGGAGAGATTGGATTGAGGCACAGAGGAATCAGGCACCTGGATCACACAAAAAAGGTTGTGTACATCAAGGTATTAGAGAGGCCAGACAAATGTTGAAACGTTTTTGAAACAGAATTCAGTCAGATGCAGGAAGAATTTTCTACAGTCTTACAGGGTACTGGTGAGACCACATCGGAAGAGCTATGGCCATAATGACCTGCAAAGCAGTCCAGAGATGATTCACTTCACTGACTCCTATGAAGAATTGCCTTTCAGGAGGACATGGATCTCCTGGAGTTTAGCTGGACAATATGTGATCTTGTTTAATCTCAGAATGTACCGAATAGTCTTTTTAAGTTGAGTTGTGAAAAAATATTTCAGTTTGTATGAGAGATTACAATAAGTGGATGGAAAGTAAAATTGGAGAGTATCTCATTTCATAAGATGTGGATTGTTTCAGCCCTCTTAAAGTGTTGTGTATTCACGAACTCTTACCAGAGAGCGATGAAGGCTAGGACATTGAATATTCATAAGGCAGAGGCAGGCAGATTCTTGACTAAGAACTACACAATCACGTTGTAAGGGCAAAGAAAGAACACTTATTCCTGATGCTAGTTTCTACTTTTTTGTTGTCTTCAGCTACTGAAAAATTAGGAGACCATTCTCATGAACAGATTGATGGGCACAACTTTCCAAATGTGTTTTTTAAACAAGTGAAAAACTCCTTTGAAACTGCTTTAGAAATTAGATAATGCCGAATATATGTATTAATAGTGCAGCTTCCTTTCAGTTGACGTTTGTGAGGTGAGTTTCGTCAGCAAAGCCTTATGTTTAATTTCCACTCATAATATGTTAGTGAACCCCAGTGGACGTCGTGCAGGGACATAACATTTTTGTTTCAGGGAGAGTTGCAGAATTGTGAACAAGTGACAGTGAAGGGACAATGGTTTCGATTCAAGTCAGGAGGCAATGTGACCTTGGAGATTATATTCTTCACCAAATGATACTCACAAGCTATGGACATGGTGAGACTATTTTCTGTTTACAAGAATTAAAATGAAAGTCTTATGGCACACAAACAGGCCATTCAGCGCAACATTTCTACACCAATCAGAAAACACCAAACTACATTAATGAAGGTTACCTCACGTTGCATGGCCGACTCTGCTCTGGCATTTTGTGCTATTCATCTGCTGATTAACTGCTGCATTAACTTGTGTTATTCGTGATCTGGACTGTCAGCTGGCCTTTTATTTCAATGTATTCACACTACTTCAAAGACCGCAACAAGCTCATCAGATCAATAAACATGGTTACATTATTCAATTATTATGAGGAAATTGGATTTTTCAAAAAATCATTTGGGATTTTAATGGAGCTAGACCAGCATTAATTTGTCCTTGAGATGTTCCAGTCCAGTTGGTGTTGGTTCCTCCAAGTGGCTGTTGAGAGGGAGTGCCAGCTAAGCATCTTAAGTGCTGGTTTAGCTGGGAGCAAAGACAACTGTTGTTGGACGTGGTGTTAAACAAGCCGCGCGACTGTGATGAACAGCTGGCAGGAAAGCTGACTCCTCGTCAAAGCAAATATGTGGCAAGGAATTTATAATGCTGCAGAGAAATAACAACTTTACAACTAGAAGGATATATAAAAAAAGGCAAGTTTGTTTCTATATTATTGGTGCCCTTAAACTAATGGTGTCAAACAGCTGGAATAATGTTGGTGGGCTTATTCAACGAAACTTACACTGAGCATGTGAATTATCTTGGATATTTTCAGAGATGGATGGGCTGTCCTATGTTTAGTAAGTGCTGATGCTCCATGGGATGATGCTAAGTTGTAATCTCCCCACTTACTGAGCACACTTCGATGGAACAAACCAGCAATTACCATTGGGTGGTGCTTCACAATATATTATGGAATCGTATAATAAAGAAGATGCCTATCAAATCTGGCACCATCGAGTGCTGATCCAAGTGTTTTTCCAAGTTTGTTCAGTTTCCTTCCTCAACCATCCTAACAGGCAATGCATTCCAGAAGCATATCACCCTCTGGGTTCAAAACAGATTTCAGAAATCCTCACTCAATCTCTTGTCTTTCATTTTAAACGTGTATCCCCTTGTATTTAACCGTATGACAAAGGGGAACAACTGCTGACTGTTCACTCTGTCGATACCTCGCATGTTGTTATACACATCTGTCAGGTTCACACCATAACCTTCACTGCTCCACAGTAAAACAAAAGCAAATCTAGCCTATCTTCATGGTTTGGGTACTCTCTTGTGCTGTTATTTTTTCAAAGTGCAGCATCTTAAATATTGCAGAGTTAAGATTTTCGGTCATTGATCTGGCCATCTGAAACATACGGTTGTACCCTCCTGTAACCTAACACTTTTGTCCTCACTGTGAACCACGGAATAATCATTGTGTCATCCACAACATTGTTTATCATGCTCTAACCCCCACCCCCATCTCCCACGTTCGTATCATCAACGTATATGAATATCAGAAACAAAAACTTGATTATCTACCTGTTCTACAGTCGTTGTTGCAGAGGAAGAATTGATAATACCAGTCTATAGTTTTCCTACTTTTGGTGAATTTGCAGCATGATGCAGGAGAGGGCTTTTATTAGAGAGCCACAAATAGTATTTTGGACATGGATCTGAATTCTGCTTTTAAACTCCGCCCCTCTGCATGTATTATTCATAAGGCTTGTACATCATTAATCTTGGACTCGCTTTTGGCACTGTGCACTGCAAAATTTCCATTTTATGTAGGCCTGCAGCTCATTATTTATAAAATTCGCTGCAATCCCGTCAGAGCACAGGGAACTTTTTAATCTGCAGGATGGATGCAGGCTCATTCCTGAAGTTTGTTTGAAAGAACTAAGGTGATGAGGATAAAGATACAATTAATTTCTGCGTTATAAGCATGCAGTAGAAGTTCAAATCACATTCTCATTTCTACATGGAATTGGAAGCAAATTCATAGAAAAAACACCCACCTTTCTGGATATTGTTTAGTGACATACAGTGACATAATGTTGAGATAATAAATTGGAGAGTTAAGAAAATATCTGCACTTGATGGAGATACAGAAATGGAGAGTGGATGTACAATATGAACAAGAATCCAGTTAATAAAAGAAGTAGGAGAAACATTTTCCTCATATTCAAAGGAAACTAGATCCCAATTTTCCTTAACAGTGACGTTTGATTATCCATCACTCTCAATTTTCCAACTGCATGGTATTGCCTGCCACAGGTGATCCTTCCCACACACCGCCTCCTCCCCTTCCTACTCTTTCCTTACCCACCTATTTCCCTTGCATTGTCCCTTCTGCTGTGACATACCCTTCCACTGAAGATCTCCCTTCACACTTCTCGCACTGTGTATCACACCAGTTTCCTATCACTCCCACTTTCCCTGACTCTCCCTTCCACTTTTTGCTCTCACATTAAATGCTGGATGTTGCTGACGTCTGTGGTATTACATGTCATCAGTGAATGATGCGTTTGAAATGATCACTGTCCAACAGCAACAGAAAACAGCATGTTTGCCACTGTCTGGTGCGCCGTGAACAGGATGGACTTGTTAATTATTGGTACAGAGTGGAGTTTCTTCTTGTCCCTCTATCACAACACCTAACCAAACAGCCTCACCACCAACAGGACAAACATCTTGGGACAGAACTGGAAGTCCATGTATCATTTTTCTTTTGTATGTGGTGAGGATATTGATCAAACAAACAGTATTCTTGTCTTTTGCTCCTTACTCTTTCAACTGATCTTCCAATATAATTTGAGATGAGATCAGAGAGACTTCCCTTTCAATCGGAGCAGGACTTGATTGAGAGTGGAATCAAGGATCCTGAGTAAAACTGTGATGAACGGGAATGAGAGAACATTCTTCACTGATAATGGGAACAATGGGAAAACGATCTCTACAATTTATCTTCCAAGTTGCATGCCATCTTGACAAGGTACTAATTCGCTGTTCCTTCACTACCAGTTGTTAACACATCTTGGAATGTGCCTACAAGCAGCTCTGTGTGTCTGTGCATCACTTGGACAGGAGAGATTCAAGTAGGCCGCTCTATTTCGCCTTTTCCAGAGTGATTGTGTTCGACACGTAAAATCTGCCCGTGCTAGTTCCTACCAAAACCCGTGGATGACTATGCCCTGTACCAATGTACCTTATGTTTCCACAGTTTCATCTAAAGTTTCAGAAATGTAAGATCTTGCAGAATGAGTATGACCCTAGTGACACCAGGAGCATAATATGATATTGACGAAATGATTGGGATCCTTAAGTGAATTGACTACTTATAGAGGATTGATCTTAAGATTCATGGCCACAGAATTCAATATTTTCATGATGATTTATGACATGAAAAAATGTTATTAATATTTAGGTCTATGTCAAATGAAAAGTTTTTAATATTTCATTCAATGACCATAACCAAATATATGAGATTTCACTGAAATGGCAGCTTTACTATTCCCTTTCATATCAGAAAAATATCCACAGTCCAAAGGAAAAAGGAAGTTGGAAATGCTGGAAAACTTCAACAAGTCCAGCAGCATCTGAGCAGAAAGAGAATTAACGTTCTGTGACCAATATGACTTTTTCAGAACAGAGTCATGTTCGTATCAATATATTTACTGTCTCCCTCTCAAGATACTGACTCATCAGTCTTGTTTCACCAACATTTACCACTTGAATTTGAGATTTCCAAGTTCCTTCATATACGTTAGCACAGTGACATATTTGGATGGGTGGCACGGTGCATCAGTGGTTAGCACGACTGTCTTGAAGCACCTGGGAACCTGTGCTCAATTCCACCCTTGGGCCACCGTCTGCATTGAGCTTTCATATTCTTCCCGTATCTGCAAGTTTTTCATCCAGGTGTTTCTGATTCCTCCCAATTGACCATGAAAAATTGTTAATCTGCAACTACTTTCTTTAACTATGGGAATTAGAGGAACCGTGTAGGAGGTGGATCTGTGCCCAATGTTCTTCAGAGGATCAGTGTTAGCTCAATGGGCCGAATGTTTTATTTTAACATATTAGAATTGTATATCATTATTATAACAAAGGCAGTGGTTGCTGGGGCCAACATCTCTGTATCAGTACGTAATGAGTATTTTTTCTACTCATGCTGTTCCTTATTCTTTCCACGGCCCAGCACATTGTGCTATCCATGTCGTGGTTTTTAATTCTGAATATTCTGTGCATAGAAGAGCCAGGAGGGGACATGAGAAGTCGTTGGTGGATTGGGTCAAGGAAAACCCGAAGGCTTTCGATAACTATATCAGGGATTAAAGAAATGACTAGAGTAAGATTAAGGCCCATCAAGTGTAGGAGTAGGAATTTGTGCTTTGAGTCAGAGGAGATAGGGAAAGCGCTAAGCGATTTTTTTCTTCGGTATTCACACTAGAAAATAGCCAATGTTGTCGAGGAGAATCCTGAGATACAGACAGTGGATTTGATAGGATAAAGGTTCACAAGGAAGAGGTTTTAGCAATTCTGGGAAGTCTAAAAATAGATAAATCCCCTGAGCTGGATGGGATTTATCCTTGAATTCTCTGGGAAGCCAGGGAGGAGATTGCATAGCCTTTGGCTTTGATCTTTATGTTCTTATTGCCTACAGGAATAGTTCAGAAGGCTGGAGGATAGCAAATGTTGTTACCTTATTCAAGCATGGGAAAGAATTTAATTATACAAAAGTGAGTGGTACTTTGGTTATGGGTAAAGTATTGAAATTGTTAAAGAGATAGGGATTGTACTGACCTAGAAAGGAAGCATTTGATTAGGTACAGTCAACAGGTTTGGTGAAGGGTAGGTCGTGCCTCACAAACCTTATTGATTTTTTTGAGACGGTGACCAAACAGGTGGATGCGGATAAAACGGTTGATGTGTGTATATGACATTCTGTAAAGCGTTTGGTAAGGTTCCCCTCGATAGGCTATTGCAAAAAAAAAACCAAAATAGAGGCATGAGATTGAGGGTAATTTAGTGGTTTGGATCAGGAATTGGCTAGCTGAAAGAAGACAGAGTGTGGTAGCTGATGGGAAATATTCATCCTGGAGTTCAGTTACTCGTGGTGTACTGCAAGGATCCGTTTTAGGTCCACCGTTGTTTGTCATTTTTATAAAAGATCTGAATGATGGCGTAGAAGGATAGGTTCGTAAATTTGCAGATGACACTAAGGTCATTAGAGTTGTGGATAATGCCAAACGATGTTGTGGGTTACAGCAGGACACAGATAATTTGGAGACTGGGTTGTAAGATGGCAAATAGAATGCAGTGTGGAACAATGCCAGGCCATTCACTTTGGATGGAGCAACAGGAATGCAGAGTATTGGGCTCTTGGTAAGACTTTTGGTAGTGTAGATGAGTAGAGATTCCTCAGTGTCCATGTACATAGATCCCTGAAAGTTGCTACCCAGTTTGATAGGGTTGTTCGGATGGCATGTGGTGTGCATGCTTTTATTAGTAGAGGGATTGAGTTTCGGAACCATTGGTCATGTTACAGCTGTACAAAACCCAGGTGCAGACGCACTTGGACTATTGAAAACTTTTCTGGTCACCTCATTCATGGACGGATGTGGAATCTTTGGAAAGGGTTCAGACGAGCTATATTCTGTTGTTGCCTGATATGGAGGTCTTACGAGGAAAGGCTGAGGAACTTGAGGCTGTCTTCGTTTGAGAGAATGTCGAGAGGTGTCTTAATTCAGGCATATAATATAATCAGTAATTAGATAGGCTGGATAGCGAGCGCCTTTTTTGGATGGTAATAGTTAGCTCGAGGATAGCTGGCTTTAAATTGAGATGTAATGGATACAGGACAGATGTCAGAGGTCGTTTCCTTACTCAAAGAGTAACAGGGTGTGGAACGCACTGCCTGTAACAGAAGTTGACTCGCCAACTTTAAGGCCATTTAAGTGGTCATTGGATAGGCATATGGATGAAAAATGGAGTAGTGTAGGTTAGATGGGCTTCAGATTGGTTTCATAGGTCGGCGCAACATTGAGGGGAGAAGGGTCAGTACTGCGCTGTAACGTACTATGTTCTCTATGTGCACAACCCTGTCGAACAGTACATCCACTGATTAAATACTTATGTAGCATACTATTCTTTCCGTTTGATATTGTCCTGTTCACATTCATCGAATGCATGTAATGCGGAAACAGGTCCTTGGAAGAGTAACCTACACAGACCCATTCTTCTCCCGCAGATATTGATCTCTCACTAATGTGCTTCACCTACAGATCAGTGAACACAATGAGAAGATTAGTTTGGCTAATTCACCTAACCTGCACATCTTTGAACTGTGGGATGAATTGCACATAGACCTGGGGAGAATATGCAAACTCCACACAGAGAATCGTCTGAGGGTTGGAATCGAACCAGACCCCGAACACTGTGAAAGTGTAGCGCTAATCCCTGAACGACAGAGCCACATCATCAATTAACATTCTATCCCAGTTTTGTTGCTCTGTTTTGCATTTCATTCTGTCTGCCAGAAAGCATGATGTAGACTGGGAGATTATCGTTGTTTTCCCTCAAATCTCCACAACTACTGCTCCCATTCCTCTCTATCTCCTAATTAATGTTATTTCCATTCTGTTCCATGCTCATTAATCCATTGGTTTTAATGAACAAGGGCTTTGCACATGCCGTTTTTTTCCCTTTGGACTGAAGTTAAAAAAATGTAAATCTCACTGTTTTAAAGCGAATAAAACAGCAATAAGATGCTTGCCAATTTAAAAAAAACAT
The DNA here is from genome assembly GCF_020745735.1 of Hemiscyllium ocellatum. Lineage (NCBI taxonomy): Eukaryota > Metazoa > Chordata > Chondrichthyes > Orectolobiformes > Hemiscylliidae > Hemiscyllium > Hemiscyllium ocellatum. The sequence continues at coordinate 76,351,829 of NC_083414.1, read as the reverse complement.
GAAGCGCAACTTGTTTGTTACAGCATTACCTTCAGACAGCAGTCAGAGTCATGTCCAGACCTATCCAAGCTTCCTCTATAAAGCCAGGGCAACTCTGCCCAGGAACAAAGTTTTGGTTGGCAGTTGTTCTAGCGGAGGATAGAACAGCACAATAACAACAACTTGATTGCGTGATTTTTGGGGCTGCAAGCCATTACAACATTGTACATGAACAACACAGCAGAATCATCTAACCTGAGAAAAGAAAAGATCCATCAGTTCCCCTCACCAACTCCCCCACCCTTCCCCCAACCGCGCCTCACCCTCACCTCGGCACTGACTTCACTACTGATTGTAGATGAGACCAATACCTAATGATGTCGACATCCAATCCAGTCCAATAGTTAATGTGAGCTAAAAATGCTGAAGTGAAAGGGGTTAACTGGAACTGTTTGTTCAGTAACTGCGATTGATGTCAGTCTCCATGGACTCTAACTGTATCAATAGAGGTTTTATCTCTCCTATTAGTAAGGGACTTCTTTCAGTGCTTTATCCCATGGTAGCAGCAGATACATCACCTCCAACACTAACGGAGTCAGTAGCTACAGTGACAGGGAGAGGACATATCAGGATCTGAGAACAATAGACTGGAATGTTGCAACGATGTACAGGAGTTTATCCGATGGTCTTTTCTTGTTTTCTTGATCTTGGTCAACATTATCATTCCAAATATTTGGTGTACTGATAATTATTCAGGCAGGTTATTATCCCACCCTCGCTATTGTTGGTGTTCCTGGTAAATTTTTCAATCTCTCTCGTTTTATTAATTACAGAAACCACGTTAAAATTCATTGCTTTTTTTGTTATCTATATCTGGTAAAGACAGAAACTACTGTATTTAGTTCCGATATAAATTCCATTCATTATCCACAAATTTCAGACCCCTCCCTCACAAACGTCTGAAACAAAACTGTGAGGATCCTTTTTGCGTTTAACTGATGTATGTCTTGGTATTGTCTCCATCACCAAACAGGCCCACTACCAGCTTCATAATATCCTGAGTCTCCACCACTGTGTCAGTGTTGTTGCTGAATAAACCATTACCTATGCCTTGCTAAAGGTCAAACTTTGCAGTTACAACTGTCTTCTGGCCACTGCTCCAGTTATGAATAAATCAATCACAAACTTGTTATGTCTCTAAAGTAAGTTTATGATAGGGATACCGTGTCAGAATAATAATGTTGCTTGATGGGTAATTCAGAGGCACCAGTTAGAATACTCAAGATACTGTTTCAAATTCTACCACAGCTGATCGCAGAACTTAAATTGAAATGAAAAGAATCGAATTAAAAATAAATGCATGAACTGTAACCAGGAGCATTTTGTCTAAAAATCTATCTGTTTCACTGATGTCCTTCGGTAAAGAAATCTAACATCATTATTTGGTCTGGATTGAGAGTGACTTCAGACCCACAACAATGTGCTTGGCTCTGTACTGCTTTGTGCAATGGTCCCAATTAAGGGCAATTAGTGATGGTCATCAAATGCTGCCCTTCACAGTGATGCTGATATCCCATGAAATACCAAAAAGAAACATTAAATCAAACAAAGAACGCTACTGAAGATCGAAACGAAAAGAAACACAGTGCTGGAGAAGTGGAACAGGCTTGGCAGTTTCGGTTGAGAGAAAAATAGAATTAACGTTTTCAGTTCACTCACCATGCATGAGATCGGAAAGCAGCTGGGAAATATTGTAATTTGTTTTGGTGGAGTGAGTTGATTATATGGAGGAATAGAGAAAAAGATTCCAAAAAAAATGTTGATAATCAGCTCGGATGGAAACAAAATGTGATATTAATTTCGTTGTTTTTTCATGTTTTCCCATATTCCTGAGTATCATGCCCATGTAGATATCTAATCAAGCCCCTTTTGATAATTAGGTATGTCCCCTCCGTCTCTCTTCGCTGAGTGTGGTCATCTTCTTCAATTCAGTAATGCGACATGGGTGTAACTGGCTGGGCCAGTATGTATTTCCCTTTCCGGGTTGCCCAAGATAAGGTGTTGGTGAACTGCCTTCTTGAACAATAGCAGTCCACATGCTATAGGCTGCCAGTGCTTAGGTCTGTTTGGTTTCATTTCTTTGAGACCTTGTAGTGATATAACTGAACGCTGGCTTGGTCATTTCAAAGGGCAGTTGAGAGTCAACCACATTGCTTTGGGTCTGGTGTCACATGTAGGCCTGACCACATGAATTTAACAGATGTCCTTCCACGAAGGACACAAGTGGGCCAGGTGCTTGTGTTTTTTTTTGACAATTGGCAGTCTTCATTAGATTGTTAATCCAAGTATTCCATTGAATTCAAATTCCACCAGCTGATGAGGGGGGATTCAAGTCCAGATCTGTGTCATTAGGTGGGAACCTGGGTTAACAGTCTCGACATAACACGAGACCATTGCATCCCCAACATCTACACTGGTAATGGTAGTGTTATTTTATTGTGGCTGAGGTCAACTTCCATGGAGAACAGAACCGGGAATATTTTGAGTCACAGGGACTGTGCAGAGCTGCCATGGTTTCTCAGCCAGGAATAGAAAATGAGGCGAGAAAGCCGTTTTTTAACTCTGAGTGGGTGTGACATATATACAGAGATTTGACTTGTTCGCATCACTGGAAAGTCAGAGGAGGTTCCCTGGATGGTTTTCTTGGGTTTGTGTTATCAGCTACCGGAATGATTTAGGGAAACCTGAGGGTCTGGTGTCCCCACTCCGGACAAGGTTTGGCAACTGCATTTTGGAGAAAGTCTGGGTCTGCAGAGACTGCATAGGAAGGAGCAGGACACTGCACTTTCCTTTCTGTGATTTCCACAAATATTTCCCAATGTTGTACCTTTTCCATGTGCAAAGTGTGAAGCCAGTTCATTTCAACAATGACGTCACAGAGCTGTGAAACCTCCATCAACATAAACTATAGTCTCACACCAGGGAGAGGACAGTACTCAAAATGCCCATCAACTGTTTTGATTCTGGAATTTTCCAGGCAGGAGTGGGGAAGTATCCATTTTGACAGACTGCCATCCTCTCATGTACTCACAAGGTGACAGAGGTCATCTCTGTGCGGAGAGGTAAGTAGGTTGGTTCTATCTCCACAGAGGAAGGAACAGAAAAATCTTCCCGAAATGTTAGGGAATATGGTGACTGGCGAAAACATGGAACTGCAAGAAGTTAGAATTAGTGAAGAAGAAGTACTGGGGAAAAAGAAAACAACAACGCTCATTGTATTCAATATTGGTAAGTTACCGGACTAAATGAGTTTTGAATTTAGAGGGCTAAGAGTTAGGGCTGTAAAGTTGTGCTTGCCGGGTAGCTGTTTCAGGAGCAGGTACAGACACAATGGGTCAATGGCCTAAATCTTTACTGTCAATTCCTTAACTCTGTGAAGGAGTGCAACGTATGTCAAAACGTTTTATACGATGGAAAGAATCCTGCAGACTTGGAAGTAGCTACAGTGACCACAAACATTTAAAACAGGAGCGAGATGGAAAGCAGCATACCAACTGATGAATAAATCGATGTCAATTGTGAGGGAAAAATTTAGAATTTTTTAGTAATTCATAATAACTAGATCTTGGGCGAATAATTATATGATTTGCAGAGTCAGCCTAGATTTTAGAAAGGGAAATTATTTTTGATAAACCACTTGGAGTTTGTGGAGGATGTTGATTGTTGATTGTGACATCGACAAATGAGAACCAATGGGAAAAGTGTATTTGAATTTTCAGGAGGCTTTTGACAGGTTAGTGAAGAACGTCAGAGTCCTTGTGTAAGGAGTGACTATACTACATGGATTGAGAATTCGTGAATGGGGAGAATACAGAAAGTAAGATTCTGCTCTGGACTAAGGGTCATTGCTCATCGGGTATCCAGTATATCAGTGCTTGGAGCACAGCTGTTTACAAAGCAAATAAATGATTTGAATGCGAGCAACAAATACAGTTTTTTTTTCATTTTGTATTTATTAGAAGAGGAGAGGTTGGGAAGTGCAGTTATCACTTACACTATTCACACTAGCCGGCAAGTAATCAGGACAGTAAATGGTACGTTGTCCTTCATTATAAAATGATACAAGTGTTGGAGTAAATTCATCTTCCTGCAGTTGTAGATTGTTGCTTGGACAGAATTTCGGCCACTGATTACAGATTCTCTCTCCTTTATAAGGAATGATTACATTGCGACTGAGATAGTGCAAAATACTTCCACCAGACTTATTCCTGTGATGATGGTACCGTGAGGAAAGTGTGAGGAAAATGAGTCTTTAATACGTGGCGCTGAGAGAAAATAACAGGCTTTTCCTATTAAAATTGAAGATTAGGGGCTATCACTCAATTTGCTAAGAAAAAGCCAGTGATCATGTGAAAAATTACATTTGTTCCATGATATTTGATTTCCAATAGTTCACATACATGCGCGGAGCCCCCATGTTAGTTGAGAGGCAGTTCCAGGCTCTGAATGAACTTTCACTGTCTCAATATGCAGCTGGTGTGTGAACCTGCATTGTTCACAAATCTGTCAGCAGCAACAACACCTTATTCCTGAAAGAGTTAGCCATTCCCACCAGTTTGTAACCTCCATCGAATTCTCGGAGATAGAAGCTTTTTCCTTGAGACTTGGCACAAACCAGCCACTTTCCCTTCTCACCTTCAATAAACCAAACTAAAGTAACACGTGTACCACTGGCAATGGATCCAGGAGGAACAACATAATGCAGTTTATCTGTGTAGTCTCTGCTTCATTGTCTGTCATGTTGGAGCAACAATGCAATCTTCCTATTACTGCATATTTGACTTGACAGGCTGAATAGCCTCTTCCTGCTCACATGGAAGAGACTCAAAGACCTGACTTGGCAACTCCTGGTTCCTGTTTAACACCTCGATGTGCTGACTACACACCTTCCCTCCTCGTGTAATAGGCAGGAGAGACTGAATGGGCTATGTCTGTTCGCATTCAATAGTTTCAGTGCATTGAATGTGTTCGGTTGAAACTAGCTTGATGTGCTGACTGAGCTCCTGTTATTTAACTGTAGAACACTAAAAAGAGACATTTCAAGTTAGACTGTTACAAGAATGTTACCTTCACCTTAACAACACAGTTTTGATGCTATCCAGGTCTTACTGCACATGGACACGGACTGCTTCAGCAGTGGACAGGTGACAAATTATTCTCAATGTTCTGTGATCGTCAGAGAATATCTCCACTTATAACCGTAAGATGTGGGAAAGACATTGAAACAGCTGAAGAAAGCTACGTTGAAGATCCAGGCAGAGATGTCATGTGACTGAAATGATTGATCCACACCAAGCACAAATATCTTCCCTTGTCCTCTAAATGCCTCTAACCAGTGGGGAGTTTACAAATCGTTCCCATTACATTCAATTCTGTTCAGGATTCCATGATACCATCCACAGTTAAATCCTGCCTTGATATCAGGGCAGTCACTCTTACCGCGTGTTCATATATTTTATTCATGTGAATAGGTCACGGTGTGTTTGTGAGGAGTGTTTCCTTCTCTCAGAGGGTAGTGACTACTGGGACTTCTGTATTCCAGAGAGGTAGGGGAGGTAGATCACTAAGATATTTGGAAGAGGGCACAATGGATATAGGAGGCATCAGAATGTTGAGGAATGCAGGGATTGAGCATAAAAGAGGAGTTGAGGCTTTGCAGATCAGCGATGATCATATTGAATAGAAAGACAGGTCTGAAGGGTTGAATGACGTATTCGCCTATCTGACGTGCTTTCATTCTGTTATTGGGAAGATATTTTCCTTAAAATGTTGTTATTGGATGTTGCAGTCAGGGAGACCAGATGATTTTGTGGGCCTAATCTGGGTGAGGTATGGGCGCTGTATTTACAGTGAATCTGACTCGGCAACATGACCAAGAAATGAAGACAGTTCTGTAAAGACAGAGGAGTGAGATGTTTCACACCGTCACCAACCCTTTCTTTTCCCAAGAATATTTTCCAATGCCATGTCAAACTGTGTGTGACAGTCTTCATCGGCTGAATGGTCTCCGCTGTTCCTGTCCATCAGGTCTGAGAGGTTCAGTGGAACATAGGAACATGGGACTGAGGAGAAGGGTTAACCATGAGACACCTTGAGCCTTCTCCACCAGGCACTAAGATTGGGGTCTCAGCCTCACTTTCCTGTCTGAAGTTCATTGTCGTTTACCATCCAAGGTCTAAATAGCATGGCTTTGAACAAATGCAAACACACAGGCACCACAAAATTCTGAGGAAGAGTATTCCCAATCAAACAGCCCTTTGTGAATTTCTCCTCGTCCCTGTTCAGACTGGTTTTGGAGAGGTCTCTGTTTCATTTTCTATTCCAGCTCCTTCATTGGTCATGACACATTTTAAATGTAACTAGTTTGGTGATATGGTCAATGATGTAGTTCTCTGACTATGTCAGGTTCTTTGCTAGGCACAAGTCAGGTAAATATCTTTAATTTGGCAAAGTAATTTACGAAAACAAACTTACTCAAGCTATGATGGAAAGATACATGGCAAGCAGTGTAGACAAATATGTACATTAATATTTATCTTTCAATTTATACTGAGACGCAGTTTGTATACACATAAACATACACATACACAGACATACACTGAGACAGTCACAGTATCACACACAGGTGCACACAGACATGCGCATACACATGCATGAAGACAAACAGAAAAAAATCTCTGCAGAATATCAGCTTGAAAGAGCTTTTCGTAGAAAAAGTTAAACGCAACGCAAAAGGAAAATGGGGTACTCTAATAAGACCCCCGACAGGCATGGTCTCCAATTTCATAAAACTGATTTTATACCTCAAGAAAGATCCAAATACATTAATCACTTGGGGCATAGATATCATCGAGTTAGTGAGAAAAAGAAGAACGTCATCTGCATAAAATGTGATCTTATGCGATCCTAGTCCTACCTCCAGGGCAGTTATATTGTTGTCCCTCCGGATGGGCTCTGCCAACGGTTCAGTCACCAGTGTAAAGAGTAACGGAGGAAGAGGACACTTTTGATGGCTGCCTCAGCCATTGCTAAAATTGTCAGACCTTATACCATGAGTCAGATCCGCTGCTTTATAACTCGATAATACTGTTGCCCACCTAGCAAAGGCCCCTCCAAGGCCAAGCCACTCCAGGACATAATAGAGGTACGGTCACTCCACCCGGTCAAATGTTTTCTCTGCATCCACTACCAAGCCTGGAATCGACCCTTGCTGGCACACCTGAACCATATTAACACTCTCCTATTATTATTAGACGACCTGTGACCCTCAATAAAACCTGTCTGGTCCTACTTCACAATGAAGGGCAAGACTTTCTCCAGCTTACCAAATATTAAAGTCCACGTTTAATAAGGATATAGGTCTTTATGTACTGCAATCCTCGGGAGATTAAGGTAAATGTTTCCTGCTCTCAAGAGGATGGGAGGCAGTCCTGACTGTGTGAATAATTGTACATATCCAACATTAGCCCAGCCAGCATGTGTATGAACTCCTTTTAAATCTCACTCTAAAATCCATCTGGGCCCGGTGCTTTACCACTCTGGAACTGCCTCACTGCCTCCTGTATCTCTTGGATTGTCTGAGGGGCATTCAAAAGAGCCACCTGCTCTGAAGTTACACCTGGGAACCGCCCAGAAAATAACTTCATGTATGCTGCATTAATCTTTCTGGGCTCGCAGGTGATGGTAGCACACTCGCAAATGGATGTAATAGACTGGGGGGCACTCTTCTTTCTGACCAAGTATGCCAGATATCTACCCTGATTATCACCATACCCGAATACCCTCTGTTTCGCAAATTGAATCGCTGTCTTTGCTGTCTGTATGAGCGCAGCGTTCAGAGCAGCCCAGAGCATTGTAATCTGCTGCAACTTAGTTACAGATGGTCAGTCAAAATACGCTCTGTCAGCTGCTGCTCCCCCTTCTACCGCTTCGAAGTCGCCGAGTAAGAAATGATCAAACACCTTGCATAGGCCTTGGCAGTCTCCCAGAGCACCGTCGGATTACCTGCCATCTAAATTAATGGATAAAATAATTTTTAAATCCCATGAAAAATATTTATTAAACTAGCTACCCTTCATGAGGAAAGTATCCATGCATCAGTGTTGCGAGCCTGTCCCATCACCACCATCCTTAACCTCCATGTACACTGCCATATGATCAGAAGTGGCTATGTTCCCAATTCTACAGGACAGCAGTGAATTCAAAAAGGCCAATGGGCCAAAAACATGTCGATCCTAGTTTGGCAGTTATGTCGGTTAGGAAAAAGGGTGAAGTCCCTACCCTAAGGGTGAACCCTCTCCACACATCCACCAAGTGCATTTCCCTATTTAGATCCACCAGCTGCCTAGATTGCAGGCAATTATCCGCGAGAACCCGAAACATCCTATCCACCTTGGGATCCATAGGTCGGTTAAAGTCTCCCCATATAATTGTATGACGCCCCTTAAGGGCCCATCAACCTGTAGAGCTCATCCATTAAAAATTTGAGATGTGTACCTGAGGCAAGATGGAGTATGGTAAAAATTTCTGGCTTCACGAGTTGCTCCTTGTTTTGAGGTATTTTAGGTGCTGGAGGTGATTTCCTCGAATTCCAGGAGCAGCATTTTATATGCTATTGCATTGTTTTGGAATTTTGGGGCAAAAAGTAAAAACAACAGCAGTTTTAAAAGGAAAAGTATACAGAAAGTGAGCACATGATGAGGACAGTGCAGGTAAGAGAGGTATAGAACCTGCACAGTTACTGCTTTTACTGTTTTTGAATTCATGTATCGCTGGACATCGGAGTGCGTCTGAGAAAATTAACAAACAGTGAATTTCACGATTAATCTTGGAGAAACCTGTTTGGGCGAAGTTCACAACACAGAATCAGATAGGTTAATTGTTGTTTTAAGTCTGTCCAATAGAAAGGCTGCAGTAGTGAGTGCAGTGGGATCTTTCTTGATTATGCTTTTGGAGATAAGACCCTTGATTAAATTTAAAATATATGCCATAACTATTAATTTAACCTGGTAAAGTGTTTTGTAGAGGAATAAGACAGTGTATTTTCTTGGTCTGTAGATAGTGAAGGAGCAAAAATGGCCTTTGCAGTGATATGTACTTCTTGCCACATGTGGGAGTTTAAAGAGAGTTTAAGTTTTACTGCGGATTATATCTGCCATAAATGCTGTTGGATGAGAATCTTATCAAATCAAATGGATCGGTTGGAGAGATAATTAGAAGCGATGAGGAATTTGCAACAGCAACAGTATGTGATGGATGGCAGTTTTCGGAAGGGGGGAAGACTCAGATGCAGTCACAAAAAATAGGTTTACTGCAGGAAGGGTAAGACAGGTAGGGACCTAGGGCAGGAGTATTTTGTGGATGTACCCATTTCAAACAGGTATGCTGTTTTGGAAAATGGAGGGGGTAATGGATTCTCAGGAGAATTTAGCACGAGCAGACAAGTTTCTGGTATTGAGACTGGCTCTAATGCAACGAGGGATACGTCGGCTTCCAAGAGATCAATTGTGTTAGGAGATTCTGTAGTCCGAGGTACAGACAGACGTTTCTGTGGCCAGCAGAGAATAAGCAGAATGGAGTGTTGTTTCCCTGGTGCCAGAATCAAGGATGTCTCAGAGAGGGTGCAGAATGATCTCACAGGGGAGAGGTGTCAGCAAGAGGTCATTGTCCACATTAGAACCAACGATATAGGAAGGGAAAAGGTTGAGATTATGAAGAGAGATTACAGAGAGTTTGGCATAAAGTTAAAAAGGTCCTCCATGGTAGTAATATCTGATTTACTTCCAGTGCTACGAGCTAGTGAGGGTAGAATTGGAGGATAGAGCAGATGAATGCATGGCTGAGGAGCTGGCACATGGGAGAAGGATACACATTGTTGGTTTATTGGAATCTGTTGTGGTTCTGGACGCCGAGCTGGGAATTTCGTTGCGGACATTTCGTCCCCTGTCTAGGTGACATGCTCAGTGCTTGGGAGCCTCCTGTGAAGCACTTCTGTGATGTTTCCTCCGACATTTATAGTGGTTTGAATCTGCCGCTTCCGGTTGTCAGTTCCAGCTGTCCGCTGCTATGGTCGGTATATTGGGTCCACATCGATGTGCTTATTGATTGAATCTGTGGATGAGTGCCATGCCTCTAGGATTTCCCTGGCTGTTCTCTATTTAGCTGGTCCTATAATAGTAATGTTGTCCCATTCGAACTCAAGTGTGCGGCTACTTAGGATAGCTGGTCATGTCGTTTCATGGTAGTTGGTGTTCATGGATGCAGATCGTTAGCTATCTTCCTGTTTGTCTTATGTAGTGTTTTGTGCCGTCCTTGCATGGAACTTTGTACACTACATTGGTTTTGCTCATGCTGAGTATCGGATCCTTCGTCCTGGAAAGTTGTTGTCTGAGTGTGGCTGTTGGTTTGTGTGCTGTTATGAGCCCTAATGGTCGCAGTAGTCTGGCTGTCAGTTCAGAAATGTTTTTGATGTATGATAGTGTGGCTAGTCCTTTGGGTTGTGGCATGTCCTCATTCCATTGACTTTCCCTTCGGCATGTATTGATTAAATTGTGGGGGTATCTGTATTTGGTGAATACATTGTATAGGTGTTCGTCTTCCTCTTTTTACAGTTCTGCTGTACTGCAGTGTGTTGTGGCCCTTTTGAACAGTGTCTTGATGCAATTTCTTTTGCGTGTGTTGGGGTGATTGTTTTCGTAGTTTAGGACTTGGTCTGTGTGAGTGGCTTTCCTGAATGGTGGTGCAGACTTGAAGGGCACGATGGCCTACTCATGCTTCTAGGTTGTATGCTCTTATGTAATGGGTCAACATGAAATGGGAATCATATTTGAGAAACTGACTGATCGACGCATACAGAGAGGAAATAGATGCAATGCATTTAGATTTTCAGAAAGAGCTTGATAAAGACTATGGTCGAGTGTGCAAACTCAAATGTCACGGCATTGGGACTAAAAATATGAACATGATTTTAGAATAGGAGAACTGATACGACAGAGTGAACAGGAATAAAATAATTTGTTTTGAAGTTGAAGGATCATGGCATGTCGTAGGGATTAGTGATTATGACACTGCTATTCTCAATGCATGTCAAACATTTAGTTGAGGGAATCAAATGCAATATTTCTAAGTCTGCTGACAGCACTCAATGATGTCGGATTGTCAGTGGGTGAGGAGGACTTTAAAAAAAAGCTCCAAAGTGATTGAGACAAGTGGAGTGTATTGGCAAATACATGGCAGATGAAGATCAATGGGGGTAGATGTGACGGTGTGTACTGTGATAAGTACAATCGAACAACAACCTATCATTTGAAAAGGGATTGGATGAAACATGTTGGTCTTTAAAGGGTTTATGTTTTTTCTTTTTTTTTAACTGCTGCGCAGCCCGCCGTGTCCATGCAGGGCAGTGAGTTCTGAAACCAGAAGCCAATATTGGGAATGGCATTGGCACGCTGACCAGTGTACACAAACCCACCAAGTGGGGAGCTGTAACATTCAAAAGGATCTGTACCTCCTTGTCAATCAATCACTGAAAGCAATATTGAAAGGGCAGAAAGCAGGCAGGAAGATAAATGGTGTGTTGACCTTAATTTCTAGGGGATTGATGACTAGACTAAGGGTGTCTTACTGCAGCTGTACAGGGCCTCAGTGAGAGCTCATCTCGAACATTGTGCAATATTGTGCAGTATTGGTTCCCTTACCTAATAAGGGACAAACCTGACATTGAGGGAGTGCTGTGAAGGATGACCAGACTGATCTCTGGAATTACAGGCTTGTTGTGAGAGCAGAGTTTGGGGCGATTGGGCGTGTATTCCATGGGATTTAGGAAAGTGAGTGGAGATCTCAGTGAAACATCTAAAACTCTGACATTGTGAGACATGTTGGAAGTAGGGATGATAATTCCCCTGATTGGGATGTCTAAAACAAGAAGAACTTCTACCAGTTTAACTATCGTGATGGGACTGAGGGGGTGGCAAATGGTCAGGTTGTAATTATTCTCATCTTATGGAATTGGCCATAATTGAGTAACTTTCCACATTGCCAAGAAGATGTCAGAGTTGGAGCTGGAATGAAACAGCTTCCCCAGGGACATGGCTTGTTCTGCAGCACAAGTCTTCATTTCTACTGCAGGAATGGTATCTGGGCCCAATGCCTTTGTCGAATCCACTTTGTTCATCTGTTTTTTTTCATGTCACTTGCAACAAATCAAATTGATTCAAGATGGGCATCTGTGAGTCTGTGGACATCATGGCGAGGGTGAGGTGGATCATCCACTCAACACGTCTGGCGAAGTATCTTGCCAAAACTACATCATTATCTTTTACACGGATGTACAAGACTGTTCCATTATTTAGGATGGGGATAATAGTGGAGCCCTCTCCTCCATGAAATTGTTTTACCGCCCATCACCATTTGTGGCTGGATGAGACAGTACTGTTGGTTTGTTGGTATCATTACACCCCCTCTATCAGCTGTGATTGCTGCTGTTTGAAATGCAGACAGTCAATTATGGTAGCTTTAACGGGTTGTTATCAGGTTTAGGTACACACGATTGGGACACTGGCACGTTCACCTATACATACTGAACCATAGATCAACTTGGTTGCAATGGTAGATTGAGGGATTATCCCAGTAAAAACGTTACAGATAGTGCTTGAATTTAATTCTGCTTCTGCTGCTGCTGTGGTCTGCAGAACCACATCAATGTCAGGAATACTCTATTTAAAAAAAGTTTGGAGAATTAGATCATTTAAAGTATTTGCAGATGAGTTTTGACTTGGAAATGAATTGTGTGCAATGAATGACTAATAATGAATGAGGAGTGAAAGAGCCATAGACTCTTAGAAACTTACAATATGCAAACAGATCTTTTGGTCCAACTTGTCCATGCACCCCTGGTTACCTAAACTGAATGATTACTATTTTTCTTCTTTTGACACAGACCCCTCCAAACTTTTCCTATTCATGTACACATCCAATTGTCTTTCAAATGTTGTAATTTTACTCCCCAATGCAACTTCCTCTGACAGCTCGCTACATATACACACTACCCTCTGTGAGAAACAACTGTCCCTGAGATCTCTTTTAAATGACTTCTATCTCATCTTAAACCTATCCTCGCTGTTTCTGGACACACCCACCCGGAGGACATGATCTTGTCTATTCATCCTATCCATGCCTGTCATGATGGAGTAAAGGCTACCTCTCAGCCTCCAACACAGAAGGAACAAAATCCAAGTCTATCCGTATATCACAAAACCTCCCGTCTCCGTCACATCATTTCAAACTCTTTTGTCCCCTTCCCAGTTTATAACATCCTTCCTATAGCAGGGTGACAAGAATTACTTCAAATGTGGCCTCACCATTCTCTTGTAGAGCCACAACATGATATGCCAATTCCTGTAATCAATGTTCTGGCCGATGAAAGTCAGCTTGCCTTACGCCTTTTCACTGCTCTGTCAATCTGCGACTCCACTTTCACGGAAATATGTACCTGGAATCTCTGTTTGGTAACAGTCCCGAGCGCGCAACCATTTTCTTAATAAATCCTACACTCGTTTGTCTAACAAAATGCAACATCTCGCATTTATCTGCATGAAGCTCCATCAGCCAATCCTCAGCCTACTTATCAAGATATGTTTGTTCTCTAAGATAGCCTTCTTCACTATCCAACATAATTCCAATTTTGACGGTTTCATCTCCAAATTACTATCCACGGTTCCAAAGTTCTCATCCAAACCATTTACAAAAACAATGAACAACAGCAGCCTGGTCCGTACGGCATGACACTGGACACAGGCCACCAGTTGGAACAGCAAATCTCTCCCAGCACCCTCTGTCTCCTACGGTCAAGCCAGTTTTGCATCTAATTGGTAGCTCTCCCTGATCTCTTGTGATCTAACCTTATTAGACAGACTACCATGTGGAACCTTGTTGGGCCTCACTAAGTTCCATGTAGACAACGTATGCTGCTTTACATTCATCTATCTTCCCAATCACCTCTTCAAAAACTGCAATCTAGTTTCTGAGACACGGATGCCAGACATAAAGCCGTGCTGAATATCCCTAATCAGTTCTTGCCTTTCCAAATGCATGTAAATCCTGACTCTCAGAATATCCTACAAACACTTATCCACCCTTGATAATAAACTCACTGGTCTGTAGTTCCCTGAGTTTTCCTTGCAGCCCAAATTAGAAAAGATGTAACGACATTAGCTGTCTTCCTGCCCTCCAGGACCTCAACTGTGGCTGTCAATGATACACATAAGAAAGTCAAGAGACTGCAGATTTAGTAAACCAGAAACTAAGACAGTAATTTGCTGGAAAAGCTCTGCAGGTCTGGCAGCATCTGTGCAGAGAAATCCGAGTTGAAGTGCTGCAACACGCGGGAAAACCCAAACCCCACTCTACGCTAATTTAAACATGCAACACAGAAAAGATTGAACCCGTGCTGAAATCTGTAAAAATTCAGAAGGCCAATGAACATCCTAAAGATCACTATTTAAAGTAAAAAAATTAACAATTTTTTTTAGTAAAAGTCTAACGGATAATAATTAACTAACAGCTATTTGCAACTCCTTTTGCTGACCTATCTTTTACTTTCCCTTCTACAAAACCGGTCCGATATTAAGATATACCAAGATATTTCAGAACCAGCCAGCTGTCGAATCTTCTCTTTGTATCCTCCTCTGTCTTCTTTTCTACTCCTTAGGGTTTCTGTTTCACAGGTCAGTGATGAATAAAGGTACATTTCGGAGAGCTATTCTCCGGGCAGTCTGCAGATGTTAGTGGAGTGGCATTTCTCCCCCAAGTGATAATTTGTTTTCAGCTTATACCCCAAAGCATCGGGTCATTTCATTTTTTTTTAATAATATCGCCAAATGCCAAATTTAAACTCCATTGTAGTTTAGTTTCTTGGGACATAATTTAAACAGATTGATCAAATTTGATTTTATTTTTTGTCTCATAGCAACACAGGTACTGCCAGCTGTTGGACTACATGCTACATTCTAAATTTTCCAGAACTCACTGTGCTTGTCAATCCTTCAGCCCACTTAAAGGTACAGTACCCTTTAAACGTTCATAACACCTTCTCTCCCCAAAAAAACCTTCATAATTAAAAGACAGTCTCATTTTCTATATTTATTTTACCGTCTCTGATAAAGGTACCTGCCAGAAACCACGCATTAAGTCCAACTTTGCAATGTAACTCACTTGTCCAACCTTCTCGATACTGTGTTCCAATGTCTGCATTGGATATAAGTCTGATTTTGTAACAGTGTTGACCTTCCAATAACCCAACCAAAATCATTGAGTCCCACCCGGTATGGGAACGAAGATAATCGGCGCGCTCCACTCGCTCTGGCTTGATTCACGACGATGTCCTCATTGACCATAGCCTCCACCTCCACCTGGACCTGTCTGGCTTTGAGAGGATTAAGCCAATAGAGGTGTTGATTTATCGGAATAGTATTCCATATGTCTACTTCAGGTACAATGGCATTAGTACCCCCAATATGAATCTTACATATGTCCTCATATTGCAATAACAAACTTTTCAACTGCGTTCTATGCTCCTGAGGCAGATTGTTTACGATCCCATTCCACTGCTCAAGGACTTCTACATTTTGAACATACTTTGAAGCATATCAAAATCCAAAACATTTGGAATTGATTCCTCACTCTGTGGGGTAGAAACTAGCACTTGTTTCTCCAATTCTTTCTCTCCTCTACTTGACCGGAGGGCACACTCATTTATAAGCCACATGAAGGGGTTTTGAATGTGGGAATTGGTGATAGAGGTGCTAATTTCATTACTGCCTGTGGCCGACCTATTATTTGGCAAATATGACACGTATGCCAGAAGCTAACCATATTTTTGTGCACCCCAGGTCAATAAAAATGTTTTTGTAGCTTATCCTGAGTCTTTCGTACCTCTCCGTGACCACCCACAGGTAGTTCACGTGCTACCCGGAACACTTCCTTTCTCTATGCTACCGGCAACACAATCTGGTGCACTTCAGCACGCTACTCATCTGCACTAACCTACCGTAGTCTCCATTTCTGTTTTAGGATTCTATATTTCTAATAATAATCCTCAGGAATATCTGTGTCTCACTTTCAGAGTCCGCATCCACATATATATCGTTTATCATCTTGCCTGTCTGTTCCAAATCCCTTAGCCTTTCAGGACTAAACACCTTTGTCTGACCCACTCTTCGTTCATGTTTTCCCTGCACCATTACGTCAAACAGGATGTCAGCTAACTGAACCTTAACTCCTTCTTCTTGTCTTTAGTTTGTGACTCATGTTGTGACTTATGATTGTGGGATCTGGTTACTGTACAGTCTGGGAAAATACCAATATATTTCTGTTTTAAGTCCTCTGTTTCTTGGTCTTCTTGGGCTTCTGCACAACAAGGGGTATTTCTCCCAACTTGGAACCTGCTAAATCATTCTCGAGAACAAACTGGATTCCTGGAACTCACACTCTGTCAGTCACTCCCATTGTTACTTCCCCAGACTTTGAGAAGGCACTCCAACCTGATCTTATGGAGAGGAAAGCTAAATTTCTGTCCATCTATCCCACAAATTATGACACTCTCGGGTAACAGACCAGAAACACTGCAAATTTGCTCATCTCTAACTATTAGAAACTGTATCTGTCAAAATTATAACTTATTAGATTAGACTAGACTTACAGTGTGGAAACAGGCCCTTCGGCCCAACAAGTCCACACCGACCCGCCGAAGCGCAACCCACCCATACCCCTACATTTACCCCTTACCTAACACTACGGGCAATTTAGCTTGGCCAATTCACCTGACCCGCACATCTTTGGACTGTGGGAGGAAACCGGAGCACCCGGAGGAAACCCACGCAGACACGGGGAGAACGTGCAAACTCCACACAGTCAGTCGCCTGAGTCGGGAATTGAACCCGGGTCTACAGGCGCTGTGAGGCAGCAGTGCTAACCACTGTGCCACCGTGCCGCCCACTACTCCTCCTGTGTTTCTGGGTAAATTGTACTGGAAGAGGCGAATTCTTTATAGAGATCCGGTACTAAGTCCATACCCAGCCTCTGCCAAGGCTGTGCACTTGCCTGCAGCTCTTCGGTTCTTGTTGGTGTTTCCTGTAAGACTTTCACTAATGCCACTGGCTTACCTTCTTTTACCACATCTTTTCCCACAGTCCCTTTCTTAACGATCAGCACTGTGACCATACATATCCCTCCTTAAGGCAGTGAAAGCATCTTTTCTCAATGCCCTTCTGAAACCACCGGCATTGTAGCTTTCTGTGTCCCACTCATTTACAGTGAAATCGCCTGAGGCCTTTCACCTCGATTATATCCTCTTGGGCATCTTCTTTAACCTGTTGTAAACTCTTATTCACTACTGTTTTTTTTACAATGGAACATCTCCACATCTCCCAAATGCTATCCTTCACAGGACAAAATTCTGGTTGGAAGCTTGTCTTATGCAGCAACATGTATTCATCTGCTAATTCAACTGCCCTTCTCAAATTCTGAACTTTCTGTTTCTCTACGTGAATTCCTATCATATCTGCAAGCGAATTTTTCAATTCCTTCAGCAGAGTAATCTCCATTAGAGCCTCATAGGTCATATCTATCTTTGAAGCAAACATCCATCTATCAAAATGCCTATGTTTAATTATTTCAAACTCAATATAAAGTCTGACCTGATTACTTCTTTATGTTTCTGTACTGCTGTCTATATGATTCTGGTACCAATTCGTGAGCACTTAAAATACCTTGTTTGCCAGCTTGAGAATCTCGTGACCCCTCATTTGATAGCGGAGAAAATACCTCACTCGCCCTGCCTACCACGTTAGTCCGAACTAGCATTACCTATAAATCCTTGGACCACTCCAAATGCCAAGCCAACAGTTCAAATGAGATAAAGAAGACATCAACATCTTTCTCGTTAAAAAGTTGCAGAGTAGTGACATTGTTGCATATAATACTACCATCTCTTTTAATCTCCATCTTTTTTATTGTGACTTTGCTGACAAAATCGCAACTCCTCAAGTGCAATTTTTTCTCTCTTTTTGGTCTCCTCTTTTTTCTCTCTCTTCGTTCTGTCTTGCTTTCTGTTCCTTCTCTCTCTCTTTTTCTGTCCCTTTGTTTATCTTTAAACTGCATTTTCCTCAATTGTATTTCGGTTTTTTTGTCACTCTACTGCACTTTGATGTGTTTCTGACACACCTTAGTATGTGAGAAATTCCCAGACAATTTCAGCTTTACTTTTGTCCTTGATTAAATCCAAATCTAAATTCCTTGCTAATTCTAAAAGTTTGGCCTTTATCTTTCCTTTAAAAAATTCGTGGAAAATTTCCGAATCATCTTCAAACCTCTCTTAACTTTTTAACAGCCATTTCTCTCATTCTTAATTTAAACAAACACCAGTCATCGGAATGAAACAAGTTGTCTCACTGACGTTTTACTTAAAGATCTCAGACATGAATGTGCAAATGTTTAAATATACTTTGTTTTCTTTTCATCCCTCAAATCTATTCAAATCTGCTCAAATCTCAGACTGGATCTGTCTGAACCTGTTCATATCGTGGACGAAAGCCCCCAAGCTGTTACGACACAGGGTTAACCCCTCTCCTAATTTAAACCAGTCACACAGAAAAAGTTCACCTCATGCCATAAACTGTTAAATTTCGAGAGGCAAAGATCCATTTACAGAGGTCACTATTTAAAGTAAAATTAACAATTTTGTTATTTAAGGGCAACAGAGAATAATAAAACAAACAACTATTTAGAACTTCCTTCGGTTAAACGTATCTTTTACCTCCCACTCTACAATACTGTTCAAATACAACAATAAAAAGGTTTACAAAAAAAATCACGTTTCAAATCCAGTCCGCTTTGTCGATTCTCCTTTGTCGACTTTCCTCTGTAGAATTTTCTCTTGGTTGGCTTCGATGTTCTCTTGTGCAAACCTCTTATAGACAGGCACCTTTCAGAAAGACCTTCAGCTCGCTGTCTATCTTTCTGGATTCCCTTGGCAGTTCTCCCCATTAATGTTCAAAGTGTCCAGTTTTACACCTCTAAACATCGGACCATTTCGTTGATTTTGATATCATCGTGTATTTCAAACTCAATTTGATTTCAGTGTGTTGGGTCAAATCTTAAACTGGCCGGATTAAATTGGTTTTTGTTTCGTGGCAACTTGGCTATTGATTTCACAATCAAATGTTGCATTTACCTTCTTTCAGAACACTTTGTGCAAGCTTCTAGCCTCTCTTAAATGTTGCATATATCTCTACACTTTCATAACAATAATTTTTATCTGCCCTGCATAGCTTTCCATAAATTTGATCAACTCAGTAGTTCACATATTAGTCTTTTCTGTTCCAGAAAGACCCATTTTCTCTATTCCTTCCTTTACCTAAATCCATCTTTCCAGTTATCTTTCCAATTAATTACAATGTTACTAGTATTCTTCGACAAATAATTACATTGCGTGTGTGTGTGTATGTGCATATGTGTATGTATGTGTGTGTGTGTGATTGCATGTGTGTATGTGTGTGTGTGTGTGTGTATGTGTGTATGCATGTGCGTGTGTATGTGTGTATGTGTGTGTGTTTTGGGAATAATTCTTTGTAATTGGACTGACATGAAAGAATGAGATGTTATCACATTCCCATATGAAAGAGTAAACGTACAATGTTTCTAAGCTTTCTGATATCAAAAAAAAGGTGTAAAAACCTCATTTATTCATGATTGGAAAAGTGAACAAATGATGTTCACGGACCGAACGGCAGTAATGTCATGAACCTTAACTGGGATCATTAAATGACCAAATATTTAGTTTTCTCTTGAGAGTTTAAATTCAGCTTTATTTTTCAATTGTGTGATGCATACATTTTTATCAATATTCAATCAACATTGGTGACAAAACCAGAGATTTCTGGAAATGCTCAGTAGTTCTGTCAGTATCTCATGTGAGAACGCTGATTCAACATAACATAGAGAATGGGTCTGGGTTGTTTGTGTTTTGCCAATAGTGGTCAGCGATGTACAGCTTAGATGCATTAGTCAGGGGAAACTGTAGAGTAAAGAGTAGGGGAATGGGTCAGAATGGGTTCCTCTTCAAAGGGTCAGCGTGGACGTGCTGTTTGAAATGGCCTGTTTCCCCACCATTGGCATTCTATGATTCTATGATTTCTTCATAAAAAGGCAGGTCGGTGCAAGGATCAAGAATGTCTCCGAGCATGCTCAGGGCGTATTGAAGTGAGAGGGTAAGCTGCCAGAGGTTGTGGTTCACATTAGCACCAATGACATCGGTAAGAAGAGTGAAAGGTTGAAAGGCCCTGCTAAGAAACTTCAGGGAGTTAGGAGTGAGTTTAAAAGCAGGATATCTTGGGTTGTATTCTCGGGATTACTCCCCAGGCATCTGGAAGTGACTGAAGGAAGAGGAAGCTAGTCGAGTTGAATATGTGGCCAAGAGCTAGTTTGGAAGGAGGGTTTCTGATTTTTGGATGATTCCGATCGCGTCCAGGGCAGGTGGGAACTGGACAAAAAGGAACGTGTGCACTTTAACTGAAGCGTCCCCAACATCCTGGAAGGGAGGTGTGATCGCACAGATGTAAGCTAATGATACAGGAGGATGGGAACCAAAGCAGCAGGTCAGAAACTGAGCAGAAAGTAAAGGTTTGTCAAATAAACACGCAGAGCCATTTTAATGACCATGCTGAGGGAACAAATCACAAGAATTTTAAAAATGTGAGTTGCAAGTTGGAGTAAATGATAGGCTCACTATTATCAGGGATCAATAAATAAGGATGGAGCGCCTGTGCACACAAGTATTAAAAGAGAAAGATAAATCAATAGAACTTTTGTTAAAATGTTTTTTTTAACTAAATGTGTGCAGTATTTGGAATAAAATGAATGAGCTGATAGCGCAAAAAGGTATAAATAGGTAAGGCATGGGGGGCATGACTGAAATGTGGTTTCATGAAGGTCAGGACTGGGGTGTTAAATGCCCAGGCTACTCAGTATTCAGACAAGAAGGAACAGCAGGTGGAGTGCCTGTATTCGTTAAGGATTATATCAAGGCTGTATTAAGAAATGATACTAGCACGTGGGACAAAACTGATGAATCAGTCTGGTTTGAAATAAAACACATTGAAATAAATCTATTGGTAGGAGCATTTCCAGCCCACAAACTACCCCCCTCACCTCCCCTTCCCACAAATTACTTTCAAAGTAGTGAATTGCATGAACCAGGAAATAACGATGGCTTGAGACAAGAGCACAAGAGTGATTATGGGAATATGAGCATGCAAATTGACTGGATGAATCAATTTGGCAAGGGGAGCCTCAAAGAGCGATTCGTCTATTACATGTTGGATTATTTCTTTGATTAACATGTAGTGGAACCAACCTGAGAACGGCTTTGGTATTATGTAATAAGGAAGGAGTGATAAATCATATTGTAGTACAGGATCATCTTAGAAAGAGTGACCATAACATGTTAGAGTTTCACTTTCAGACTGTACCAGCGAAGACAGAGTCACATAGGAGAGGTTTAGGGTTGGACAATGATACTTTTACTGGCCTGAGGAATGGATAAGCCAGAGTGGACGTGTCAAAAAGATTGAAGTGCAAGACATTTGAAGAATAGTGGCAACTACTTAGGGAGATAGTCAAACCCCCTCAAATAAAGTGTAAGCCTGAGTGGAAGAGGAATTGTAAAAAGGTGAAAAGCAATCCATGTCTTAACAAGGAAGTCAACAATAACATGAAGGTTCTTGTCTGGTGGTGTTATCACTGACTGCTAATCCAGATAATGTTCTGGAGACATGGGTTCAAATGCCGCCACAGCAGATGGTGGAATTTAAATCCAATAGGAACCTGGAATTAAGAGTCTATTGGCGGTAATGAATCCATTGTTCATTATTGGGAACACGCATTTGTTTCAGGAATGTCCTTTAGGACCGGAAACCTCCATCCTTACCTGGTCTGACCTACATGTAACTTCCAACCCATACAAATTTTGTTGATGCTTAACTGCCCTCTGGACAATTTGGGACAGACAATGAGTGCTGTCTAACCAGCGACATGCTCATCCTTTAATGAATTAAAGAAAAATACTTTACTTGTCAGCAAACGACTACTAAAAACGAAATCAAAATGGCTTCGAAGGAAACAGAGTCGAAAACTTAAGAAATAATAAAGAACACCTCTCCGAGTTGAAAAAAAGTAACAGAATGCTGAAAGTAAATGTTGGACTTCGAGAGGATGAAATAGCGAGGTAATAATGGGGAATTCATAAATGGCAGAGGTAAAACCAACACTTTCTGTTTTCACAGTGCAAGATAATTTATTCCCAAAATTTAAAACAGCAAAGTATCATGATGGAAGTACGAAGACGAGGAAGAAGACATTAAATACATTGATGGGATTATAGGCAGGTCAGATCCTCAGCCTGCAGTCTATCATATTAAAGGAAATAACAGCAGAGACAGTGAATGTGTTAGTTACGATATTCAAAAAATCCTTGGATTCTGGAACGGTATGAAATATTGGAAAAGTAATAACGTGCAGATAGGCAAAATTTCACAAACTATCGGCCAGTGAGTTTTACCTCTGCAGTGGGGAAGTTTCTTCAGTCAACAATAAAGTAAGAAATAACTGAATACTTGGAAAAACATAGATGACGTCACCATGTCAGCACGGGTTCATGGTGGGCAGGTTGTGCCTGGCATACCTGCTGGAGTTCTTTGAGAATGTAACCAACATGCTAGATAATGGGGATGCCGCAAATGCTGTACATCTGAACTTCAGAAGGCATTTGATAAGGTACTGTGGAAAGGACTGATCTACCAGGTTAGATCGGAGGGGTTAAGGGTACAGTGTTGAATTGGATGGAGGATTTGCTGACTAACACAAAGCAGAGCATTAGGATAAATGGTCTTTCTCTGGCGAATAGGAACTCGTAAGAATTCAGTTCTCAAACCGCAATTGTTTGCAATCTGCCCAAATGACCTGGAAGGAGAGAGAGAGTGTAGTAACCAAATTCACGGATGGTATTCAACTAGGTTTTCAAACAGGCTGTAATGAGGAGCTAAAAGGTTTACAGATGGATACTGATAGGCTTAGAAAATGGGGCAGATTGCTATATCTGGCAGATGGTGTTTAATGTGGATAATTGCACAGTGGAATTTCCTACCGCCACTCCCAATTTCTATTTTCTTTTTTGGATTTTATTCCCCGTTGGTGGCTGGGGTAACAGGGGTCGAGGGGTTTGGTTGAGGGAGATGCAGGTTGCTCTGTGTGTAGGGAACATGACGTCAGTGTGGATAAAATACCGCAGTCAGGCCTTGTTGATTACGACAGCAGGCCTATCGTAGATGGCCTACCGCCTGATGTTTCATTGTCTGGAGTAAACCGCATCAAAATGTTGCAGTCAGACAGACAGTCCGTAATTAACATGCCCATTTCGTAATGAAGGTACAAATGAACATTTAGATCAGAAGTAAAAACTTGGCAATTCTTTTGAGATGTAATGACTATTTGGTGCAATTGCAGGCTGGAACTGGGTGATGGGACAACAAAACACGTCAGCATTGTTGCAACATTATAGTTTCAACATTGAGTAAAAATATTACATTATCAATTCTGTTCGAAAGTGTCCACAATCTATATGTTATGGAAAGTGTTTTGAATGCATTGTAGGAGAATACAAACATTGAAAAGATTAGAAGAGGAAAATGTGAAGCGGATATAAGTCTTTAAAAAGATCTGGGCATGTCAAAGGAACGGTCAAATATTGATTTGTGGATCATAGTTGGGAAAATGTGTCTGTGTTTGATCACATTGGCGAGTTGAATGGAAAAACAGTGTATTATTTCAATGAATCGATTGCAAAACTGAGACATAAGGAACAGGGAACCTGGATCACAAAACAAAACCTTTGCTTCAACGTCAGATTTTCAGGAGGTAATATAAATCTTGACATATTTTAAAACCAAATACATCTGGAAATAGGAAAGTTTTTCGACGTTTTACAGATTAATGGTGAGACCACTTTTACTTTAAAAGTATATCTCCTTATTGTTGAACCCTTGTGTAAGGGGAAGATCTGTTGGATGGCACAGTGGTTAGCACTGCTGCCTCACAGCGCCAGAGACCTGGGTTCAATTACTGTCTCAGGCGACTGATTGTATGGAGTTTGCACGTTCTCCCCGTGTCTGTGTGGGTTTCCTCCCACAGTCCAAAGATGTGCTGGTCAGGTGAATTGGCCATGCTAAATTGCCCGTTGTGTGAGGTAAGTGTAGGGGTATGGGTGGGTTGAGGGTCAGTGTGGGCTTGTTGGGCCGAAGGGCCTGTTTCTACACTGTAAGTAATCTAATCTAAAAACACCTCCGTCAGGGCCACCTCTCAACCTTCTTTGCTTAAAAGTGAAATCAAGTAAATCCTCAGTTTGAGTACACTCTTGTTGGTTACTTCAGAAAGGTATCACGTTTATCAACAATCGGTTTCCTCCCTCCTGTACCATCACACGTTCCTGCTCACTGTGAACCACCAGCTCATCTTTTGTCATCCATAACATTATTGATCATTTCCCCCAAACTCCATCCCTCCCATTCTCATCATAATCGTTTATGAAGTTCACAACCAATCCTTGATTTTATCCAGTTCTTCAGATGTTGTTCATAGGGAAAGCTTTGAGAATTCCATTCTCTTGCTTTTGCTATTTTGGTGAATTTGCAGCATGATGCATTTGGGTTTTATTTTACAAGGGAGCCACGATTTTTATTTTGGACATGGAGCTGAATTCTCCTTTTCTACTATCTGCCTCTGTATGTTTTATTAATTAAGCTTGTACGCAATTAGTATTGAATTAGGTTTTGGTCGGTTTCATTGCAACATTTGTGATCTACGTGGTCCTGGATAAGTTTCATTGTGTCATTCCCTGCAATAGGCAGAGCTGAAGAAACTTTCCATCTATGACAGGCACAAATTCATAATTTTGTTTGTAAGAGCTGGAGAGATGCGATTCAAGCAAATTCTACATATAGGCTCACAACAGGAGTTCAAATCATTTCGGCAAGTTCATCTTGAGTTAGAAACACTTTATTGAAACATACGCCCAGTTTTCTTCATATTGTAAAAATAGTTTCAAAAAATGTCCATAGACCAGCATGGGTCTTACAGCAGGCAGTTAAATATTTACTGTAGCTAAATATTTTTGCAGTTGATATTATAGTTCATTAATTGAACATTATTTTTTCTATTTTGTTTTATTTACATTCAAAACCCAATCACAAAGCAAAACAAACTCACTGTTTTCTTTCAAACGAATATTTTTTAAAATAACTTTTTAAGGCTGGTTTACAAAAAAAAGGAAACAGTCAATTTATGTTTTAAATGGTTTCTTTTATTACACTGTGAACGCTTTCTTTGTTTTGTAAAATTAATCAGTTTCTCTTTTTAAAAAAATAAGTAGTTATACCTTCCATCCGAAAAGTCCTACACATTTTCAGCTCCGGAGGAGATGACTTTCTTCTCGGAGTTTATTGAAGAGGAATATTTTTATTCATTTAATTAGCTAAATGGTTGATTTTGTATATTTTTTCTATGTTTGATACGCATATGCATTTTTTTTTCAATTTTAACATTACTGTCTGTAGGTAATGAAAGTTAATATAAGGTGTCATAAAAAAGTCCTGCTTTCGGCATAATATTATTAAGGTCACATGTAATGGACAGAGGGGATGGCTAGAAGACTTAGAAAAAAATGTTATCCAGCAAATCAGTCATATAGATGTGTGGTTGTCAGGAAAGATAAGAAAGTAGTTCAAATGTCTCCACTAGCTATTCCTCTATCAAAATGATTTTCAGCTTTTAGAACAGCTGAAGGGGATTGTCTCTCGGAGGAAAATGGAAGAGCAATCAATTATTGGACACTTGGAATGATTCTTATGTTCATCAGAGTTTGAGAAGATTTTGTAGAATTGTTGCATCAGTGGACGTTTCTATTGGGGCATCAACATGAGATTCTGGGGCAGTGACGGTTAATTTAGGATGGTTTGTTGCTTTCCCTGTGGGAGGATTATGAACGATTAGAAACATTTCAAGCACGTTGCTAAAGGTGAGATTGAGTAGCCAAACATTGTTGTAGATATTTGCAGGAATGACATCTTTTTAGGAAAGATTAAAGCAGTAGAGAGTGAACTTAAGAGGTGAGGTAGAATATTTTTTTAAAAAACCTTTAAAGCAATTCTTCCTGATTTACTCCCAATGCCAAACTCAACTGGGAAGGAACAAAGGGTTAATGGAGAAAAATCAACGGCTGAAGAGCCACTGTGTTGTTGAGGGATTTAGATTTTTTAGGAAATTTTTAGAATAGAAATGAGATGTTCAGAATGGATTGGTCTACACTAAACTGTAAAGCAACGAACATCTTAGCAGGGAGATTTGCTCATTCTATGTCGCGAGACATTATATTGATAAAGACGGCAAGGGGGATATTCCAAGTAGCTGTACAAATGGTAGGATGGTTAGAGAAGTTTATGAATATGAGAAGAGCACGTCAATTAGAAAAGGAAAACGAGAGAGTCAAGAGTATATTGCAACTCTGAAGCACAAAATTGCATTTATTTCAATGTAAGGAAGGGTTGGATGGTGAGGAATTTGTCAAATATGTTCACGAAAACATACTTCATCCATATGTGGATAATTAAAACAGAGAAGGAGCAAAACCATGCCTTCTTTTTGCAAGAGGCAGGGCAAGTGACTGAAGTAAACGAGGGAATATTTTCGGTATTGCAATCATAACTCTATTAGTTTCATAATGGTTATGGAAAAGAATAAGGCTTTCATTTTATTTCATTTAATTGGAGTACAATAAATGTTAATGACATGGGACAAGGACTCATCAAGTTTGATTGGAGTAGACTGTTAGCAGGTAAACAATGTCTGACAAGTGTGAGGCGGTCAACAGTCTGACGACTGGAGTTGAGAGGCACTGTGTTCCAGTTAAAGTGAAGGGTTATGCTTGCAACATTAAGGAGCAATGGTCAAGTACAGTTATTGAACTTTTATTCCAGAATCAAAGAAAACCATACTTTATATATGGACAACTTTATTCAATTTAATCTCTTAGTCAATATAAAGAGTGTATGGCATTATTTCGAGAGAAATCAGGAAAGCAAGAAGGCGATATGAGACAGTATGGGCAGATAAGGTGAAGGATAATCCAAAGATATTGTGCAACTACATTAACAGCAAGAGGGTAACCGTAGAGAGGGTTAGGCCTTTCAAAGATCATGAAATATACCGATGTTTTGAACCCAGGAGATAGGGATGTAAATCATCCCTTTCCTAGTGCATCAGACAACAGCAAACATGCACCATTGCCTGCCTCTCATATTCATCCAACTTGAACTCTATCTGCTATTTGGCAGTCTAATGACCCATTTCATCAAGACCCTTTTGTATTCTTAGGAACCCTTCTTCACTGTCCACTATGCCACCAGTTTTGGTGACATCCACAAACTTACGAACCATGCCTTCGATATTCTCATGCAAATCATTTACATAAATAGCAATGAAAACCTAGAACTAACCTCTGTGGAACACTGCTCGGCACAAGCATCCAGTCCAAAAAGCAACTGCCCACCAATACTCTCTGTCTCCTGCCATTGCAACAATTGAAAGTGCTGGAGAGAAACCCAGCAGTTCAGGCAGTATCGGAGCAGAATAAATTGGCATTAACTCTTTTTGAGTCCAACATAATTTGTTCAGAACAGATTCATCTAAGATTGATGCGTCAACTCTGTGTCTCTGCCCAGATCCTGCGTCATGTGTTGCATTTCTCCATCATTTTGCAGTTGTATTTCAGATTTCCACTATCTCTAATATTTTACTTTTTCTTGATTGGTCTCGATGTTGACCCCGGTTATATTTGGACAATATGCTCCATTCCTGTTCCCATCACTTGTGCCAGTGACAGATGTATTACACTGGAGTCTGTTTCTTCTTTAAGTTCTGAAAATAAATGCAGATGTCATCGAAGTGATTTTGATGCAAAGGGCGTTTTAGAGACAGCTACACTTGATGGACAAATAGGAATAAAATATTAATTATGACATTGCCTGCGTATTTTATGTCTAATCTTGTCTCCTCAGTCTCTCTACATTTTCAATATATTTCTCTGAATAATTTCAGCAAAGATGGTTGCCATGCAGCCCATCATCTCTGTATGAGCTCAGTATGAGCTGGATCCTCATTGTTACTCTGCTGTAACTCACAGTAACTCAACACATTTTGTTATCTGTGTCTGTTTTTATTTCTGAATATCCCGTGCAGATATAACCAATCTTAACAACCTGTATTACCTGTGATTAAACTGTCTGTATAAATGACATAATTTTGCACATCACATTTAAAATTGTCCTGTTCTAATCACACTGTTGTTCAGCATTCCATGTAACAACGTTCATCTGTTATCTTGCTCGGCATTGCATTTCATTCAATTTGTCAGAAACAGTGATGGCTGAATACTCGTGACTGGGAGATATTACTGTACTCCCCTCAGGTCTCCTCAGTCACTGGCTGTAGCCCTTTCTGTCTCATAGCCATTATCATATCCATTCTGTCACTGACTCATTAATTCATGACTGTTAATTATCAAGGTTATTTAACGTTGTTATTGGCCAGGGCCGAGCCCTCAAAACATTCTTAAGCACGTTGCCCGGACCATAATGTTGCCATTTGTTGAAGTTAAGTGTATAGTGGATATTTCCAGAGTGAATTGGTTGGTCTGACTGCCGACTTTTAAATAAGCAGAATTTATTTATATCAATAAGGAATGAAATACAACGAACTGAAAATACTGTACCTGAATTATTCCTTCTATCTGAAACTGACAAGCATTCTCCAATTATTGATGCTGATACAAATTACCTACAACAATCCAAGTAATCAAATCCCTGAGCACAAAGAGAAAACATTACACAAAAAAGCTTACAGATTATGAAGTCAGTGGACTGAAGGAGGAGGAGTGCGTCCAGTTTCAACAGTGAACCTAACTCCACTAACCCTCGAACTGAACTGACCTTTGCAGCTGGAGAGCTCACCGCATCCCCTTGATTACAACAGTTGTGTTTTTTTAAGAGGCTTGAAAGCCTTCTTCCCGAGGCATTATCTGTTCGTTAAAAGAAACAAAGAACCCCAATGAATCATTCAAAATTGGGACATTGTGGAACATTCGGTCGTTTAGAACCTCTCTGAAAGCATTCAAGGATAACATAACTTTGTAAAGAGACTGCCTGTGTGACAACTCACCCAATATAAAAACTAATCTTTGATATCCAAAGATGGCTTCCGTTTTCAAAACCCCCAAAAATAGTAATTTGTACTCTACAATGCGCATGTACATTCATTTACTATAAACATGCAAACATGCACAGCTACATCCAGATTCAGTGTGTGATAGTTCCATCATTCAGTGCCTCCATTTGTCACTCAAGTCTCAACAATGCTTTGGAAATCATGTTTTTAAGACCTGCCACGTGCACAATTTTCAAATTGAATTGCTGTTACAACAAGCTCCAGCTACACAGTCTCGCATTTTTGTCCTAAAATTTCTCATAAAGATTTCATTGAGTTATGATCAGTGTAAATGCTTGTCTCCGATATGTTGCTGGTAATATAAACACTGAAATATTGTCGTACCAACACAAAGCTCATTGTCTCTTTCTCAACTGTTGAATATTTCTACTAATGAACGTTCAACTTCTTGGAGAAATACCCAATAGGCCTCTCTGTCTTCTCGTCATATTCCCGCAAGAGCCCAACACCGAAATCCACATCATTGGCATTTAAATCCATCTTGAATGGTTTTGCATAGTCAGATGTGTCTGATCGTGGGGCAGTGGTTGACACATATTTCAAATTCCCCACAAATGCCTTCTGACAGTCCTCTGTCCACTGAAACCTCTTGCCTTTCTTTTACAAATCAGTGATTGGAGCAGTCACTCTGCAAAAATAAGGCTCAGACATTCAATAAAATCCACTTAGTCCCAAGAACTGGTCTTTTTGTCAACAGTATAGGAAATGCCCCACATACCTTCACTTTTAAAACTCATGGCACCGTTTATCTATGTCCAATAGCATGGCCAAGGGAGGTGACTTTTGCTCTGGCAAATTCACTTTTCGCTAGGTTTACCACCCAGCCTGCCTTCCGAAGTCGATCAAACAAGTTCGATAGATGCTGTCGTGTTCCTTCCATGAGTCACTAAAAATCACAAGGTCATCGATGTACACCACAGGTTGGATAATCTGGCAATTTGTTGGTTAGTGCCTGAAATGTGGCCGGCACATTTTTAATACCAAATGAAAGTTGCTTATCCCACATTTTCAATGCAGTCTTCCAACCATAGAACTGGGTACACATCAGTCCTTTGAACTGCATTGACGTTACGATAGTCCACACATAATCGTTGGGTACCATTTGGCTTTGATACCATGATGATGGGTGATTTCAAGTCACAGTAATGCACGTGGATTATGTCGTCTTTGGGCATGCATTCAATCTCATTCTGAACCTGTGCAAATTTTAGAGGATTATACTCGAAAGGATGCTGTTTAATCGTAACAACATATCCTAATATCCTAAAGCTACATTATACACAATTAGGTGAGTGTATCCAAGTTATTATCTGCATTTTTCCACGTGTGATAATAATAACGCTTTCTGATAATTTCAATTTTTCTCATGAAGGTTAATCAGTAAATTATCCCAATTTTAGACAAGTAATTTATTGTCCCCTTTAATTTGAGGAATTTCCATTTCAGAATCATCTGAACTTGGTTCTTCCTTCTATGCCATAATCATTCACACCTTCTCTTCTGGCTTTCCTTCCCTATCAAAGTACATTTTGAGCATTTTCACATGACATACATTGTGAGATTTCTTACTTTCTGGATTCCCTGTCAAGTACTTACCCTCATCCGTTGTGTTTGATAAGGTCCAGAAACCTTGCTTTTCAAGGTTCACCTATAATGAGAAGTAAAAGAAATAACTTATCCCCGTTCGCACAATTGCAATGTTTTGGGTTCTTGTCCGCTTCCTGTTTTATTGCATGCTGCAATACTTTTAACTGTTAGCCAACTCCACAGCACTATTAATCGTTCCCTAAAATTTGAGACCTAGCCCAAATGTGTGGTTTTTGAATTCTGATTTATTATTTTCTCTTTAATCAATATTAATAGTCCTCTCAATTAATGCCCCAAAAATAATTCAAATGGATTGAATTTGCTCTGTTAATTTGGTGCATTTCTGATCACGAAAAGCGCAAATGGAATTCCCTTACCCCAATCATCTGGGAAATCCTGATCATAAGCCCTCAACATGGTCTTTCATATTTAATGTCACCTTTCTAGCGCTCCCTGCAATTTTGGATGATATGCAGTCGATTTGAATTGCTTTATTCCTAAGACATCATAGTGAATAAATTAGATGTGAAGTTTGAACCTTGACCTCACTCTATCTCTATTGGTAGTCCGTGTCTATTTCTTTTTTTAAAAAAGAGTAATTCCTTTGCAATTACTTTAGTTGTGATACTGCATCTTGGGATGGCCTGTGGAAATCTAGTCGATGCATCCAGTATTGTCAACAAATACTGGTGCCCATGTTTTTGTTTAAGGTCGAGGACGCAGCCAATCAATTATACTCTTGTAAAAGGTTCTTCAACTGCACGAATAGGTAAGGAAGGTGCAGGTTTCATTATCCCTTGTGTTTTATCCAATTCTCTGACATGTGTGACACGACTGGCAAAATGTAACTCCATCATTTTGCTGTCCAGGCCAGTATAGATGTCTGTGTTTCAGCCTGTGTTTTCCTCACTCCTAAATGACTTCTCGGTGGTAGCTCATGCACCATTCACATCCCTTGTTTTCTGTATCCCGTTGGCAATACGATTTGATGAACTTCTGCACAATTATATCTTCTTGAGTATGTGATAATCTCTGTTTCCTCATTTGGATGTCATTTTTAGTTTAATAACACTAAGGGATACATTCAAAATTCCTAACGTATATGCTTTTTGATAAAACTGCTTTACCATGTTTTTCTTTCTGCTGCAACTCAATTAGTTTAAATGAATTAAAATATTTGCATGATGCCCTGTTTGCTCAATAGTTTTTTTTCACAACTCTCTGATGGAACAAAGTCTCTGTAAATATCGCTTCTGCTTCCTTATCTTTATAATTTTGATATGTCCTTTTTCAATTGGTGACATTTGGGTTTCCTTACCCACAATCAGCAAACTTCCAGGATAAGATTCCTGCATTGCTTCAGTTGCCTGGGTCTCCACTGGCTTTTCAACCAGAGTTGGCAGCACTCCTACTGGTGAATCAGCTGTATTTTGTGCAAGGACAGATTGTATTCCTGGAGGTGACAGTTTGTCCAATACTCATACCACAATTACGCCACACGTTTCTGGACACTCTGTCCACACTTTACATCATTATTCGCTTTTTTAGTCAGAAGGTGAATTCCCTTTAACAGTACGTTTGCTGGAAATAGTCCTTCTGGAGTATATATCTCCTGACCTTTCAGCATCACGGACTAAGAGGATCTTGTGTACCTTAATATTGCATCCTCTTTACTTGCCCTATGTCAGTAAACTTTCCCTTTGCAGGTATATTTTCCAAGCAGATCTACCACTTCCTCCATAACAAACGTCTGATCAGCTTATACACTCTTATGCAGCTTTCTAGCTTCCACTGTGTTTTCTATTACCACTCCAACAAAACTTCCAAGCTTATCCTGTTTTTCTGTATCTGTATTTTTGTTCCTTGAACGCACCAACACAGTGTTTCATGTGACATAATTTATTGCAATGAAAACACCGGAGCTTTTTAACTTCTTTGTTTCCTTCAAGTGTTTCCTTTTTAGCCTGTGGAAAGTTATCCTTATGATCTTCATTGAGATCTACATTTCCCTCCCAAGTAAAGATTTCTCTTTGCCCCAGTTTCTATTTCTCGTGGACTGAAATTGATTCTAGAAGCCAAACCATTTTTTATGAACCAATTCATAAGCATCAGCTACTTCAGCTGCCAGCCTTGCCGTTTTAACTCTCTGCACTTCCGAATGTGTTTGCACTATGTCAGGCAGTGAATCTTTGAACTCCTCCAAAGTAATTGTATCTCTCAGAGCATCGTAGTTGTACTGTATTTTTAAAGCTCTTTTGCAGCTATCAAAATTACTTTGTTTGATCCTTTCAAACTCAATACAGGTTTGACCAGAATCCCTCCTTATATTCCTGAAACGTTCCAAGAATATAAGGAGGGATCCTGGTCAAACCTATATTGAGTTTCAAAGGATCAAACAAAGTAATTTTGATAGCTGGAAAAAGAGCTTTACAATGCTCTGAGAGATACAATTACTTTGAAGGAGTTCAAAGATTCACTACCTGACAGAGAGTTAAAACGGCAAGGCTGGAGCTGAAATGGATGATGATTATGAACTGGTCCATAAAACATGGTTTGTCTATCTCTGAACCACAAGCCCTCTCTATTTTTCTTTCCCTCCTGCTAAGGACATTCATTGCTTTTGCTTTCCTCCGTTAAACTTATTCATTTTCTTTCTTTCTCTTCTGATTTTAGCTGTAACACAAACTGCTTCATTTCCACTTTTAACTCAAGCTGCGTCATTTGCAGTTGAAGCTTGCTCATCTCTTTAGATTCTGATGAGTTTCCAGCAAATTGGAATGCTGAGCTACTGCTGCAATCATCACA
Organism: Hemiscyllium ocellatum; assembly: GCF_020745735.1. Classification (NCBI taxonomy): domain Eukaryota; kingdom Metazoa; phylum Chordata; class Chondrichthyes; order Orectolobiformes; family Hemiscylliidae; genus Hemiscyllium; species Hemiscyllium ocellatum. The sequence goes on along the minus strand of NC_083414.1, from coordinate 76,318,013 downwards.
TCTTTCCTCACGTTAGGAGCTAGCTTCAACATAAGCTTGTCCACTAATTCCCGCAGCTTGGACTTATGTGCATTCTATTAAAACCCCCAAGGTCACTTCTTCCACCTCCAAATCATTCTTGTTTCCTGTAAAAGTCATTGCTATCTGAATCTCTGTGTCCCCACCATATCAACACACAAAATAAGAGACACTAATACTTGCCACTCACTGCCTAATTCCCGTAAATGACCCCCATTCTGATTTGGAACAGGCCTGACCCACAGAACATTTTAAGCAGCTAGCCAAGACCGTGACTTTGTTATTTCTTCCAAGTTAGAGTAGGGTGGATCTTCCCAGATTGAATTAGCTAGTCAGACTGCTGAGTTTTAAACAAATAACATTTATTTACCAAATTACTGAATAAAACAAAAGAAATCAAAAATAGAATACCTGAATAACCAATCCTATATAAACACGACAGGCTAGCCAGACTTAAGGATCCTGTACCAAAATACTTGCAACAATCCCAATGAGCAAACCCCTTAGCACCAAGAGTAAAATTGACACAAAGGCTTACAGGTATTAAGTTCAGAAGGACAGAAGGAGGAGGAGAGCTTCTAATTCCAACAGTGACCCTGACTTAACTAACCCCAGAACTGATCAGACCTGTCCAGTTAGAGAGTTGGCCACGTCCTCTTGATTATCTAAGTTTCTTATTAAATACTAAAAAAAGCCTTCTGGCTTATGCATTACCTGTTAGATACAAACAAAACGATCCCAATGAAACTTTCAAAGTTCAGACATATTTGAATCTTGGTTCATTTAGACTTGCTGTAAAAAAAAAAGACAATATAACCTTGGAAATGGACCGATTTTCTGACAACATGCCACATATGGCTTCGAACTGAATTCAGTAAATGTATGTCTTACTGCTTTGAAGCCAATAAAGTGTTTTCAAGTGTTTGTGAGTTTGCATAAAACAAAGCTGAATAGCGTTATGTGTTGAAGGTTCAATATTGTTTTATTAGAGCTACGAGAGGAAATTCCAGACAGATCAACACTTTCTGTGTATGGTCATGGAAAATTTGCCCAGTGAGAATCTATTGGCTGGCGTCTGGTCTAGTTGAGGTGAGATCAGCACTTTAACTACATCTAGATCGCGTATTTTGTGGATGGGTGTGTTGGGGGTGGGGATGGGGGGTGTTCAGGTGGTTACAGCATTGCAAACGGACAACACAGCAGAATTATCTTGCCTGTGATAAGGAAACATCCATCATTCTCCCTCACAACTAACTTCACAAGAGCAATTGGTGATGGGAGATGTGACCAATAGTCAGTGATGTCAACTTTCAATCAAGTCCAGTTGTAATTTGTGATCTGAAGGCACCATACTGAAAGGGGTTAACTGGATCTGTTTGTTCAGTTACTGTGATTGATGTCAGTCTCCATGGATCCTAATGATGTCGCTGAATGTTTTCCCTCTTCTATTAGTACGGGGGTTCTTGCTGTGATTTATCCCATTGTAGCAGCAGATGCATCACCTGTAACACTAACGAGAATCAGCAGTTGCAGAGACCCGGAGAGGAGAGTCAGAATCTGAGAGTAGACTGGAATTTTCTAACAATGGTTCAGAACCTGAGAACAGTAGACTGGAATGTTACAAGAATGGTTCAGAATCTGAGAACAGTAGACTGGAATGTTCCAACAATGGAATAGAATCTGAGAACAGTAGACTGGAATGTTTAAACAATGGTTCAGAACCTGGGAACAGTAGATTGGAATGTTGCACCAATGGTTCAGAATCTGAGAACCCGAGGTTGAAATGCTGTAACAATGGACCGCAATTTATCCTGGGGACTTTTCTATGTTTCCTGGTATGGGAAAATATTATCACTTCGGATATACTGTGTACTGCTGATTATTCAGGCTGGTTACTATCCCATGCTTGCTATTGTTGGTGTTCCTGGTAAGTCTCCCCATCTCCATCTATTGATTAATCCCATTAGCCATGGTGAACTTCAGGGCTATTTCTGTTAACTATATTTGGCAAAGTTGGAAACGATATATCTTCAGTTTCAAATACAAATCCATTCAGTACCACAAATTTTAAAAGCGCCCACACACACCCCCTCACACACGTCTGAGAACAAGGCTGTTCACAATCGGGAAGTACCTATTTGCCCTGAATTGAGTTTTGTCTTCACATTCTCTCCATCAACAAACAGACCCACCACCAGCTGCATGATGTCTCCATTCTCCAGCTTGACGTTTGTTCAGTTGCTAAATACACCATTATACATGCCTTGGAAAATTGCAGACTGCATGGTTTCAGCTCTCTTCTAATCACTCTTTCCATTACAATGTTTCCACCATGACCTTGTTCTTGTGTTTAAAGTAACTTCATGTCAGGGACAATATGTCAGAATAGTAATGTCGCTGTCCAAGTTATTCAGTGGTCCAGGTTACTACACTAAAGACACTGTTTCAAATCCTATCTCAAACGATGAGAGAACCTAAACTCAAATGACAGAAACCGGAAATACAAGCGAATTTCACTAATATAACCCGACTAGGATTTTGTCAATAAGTTTACATATTTCGATGACGTCCTTTGGTAAAAAATCTAATATTATTATCTGGTCTGGATAAGGACGACTTCAGGTCCACAGCAATGTGTTTTGCTCTATACTGCCTGAAGGAATGGCCTCTCAGTAAAGGGCATCTAGTGAGGTCAACAAACGGTGCCCTTAACAGTGATGCAGATATGCTATATAATGACAACACTAAAGTTTGGGGGAAAAAATGATGCGAGAGATCAGAAGGAAAAGGAAGTGCCAGAGAAACTGAACAGAAGTGGCAGCCTCGGATCGAGATAAAAATAGAGTTGGCATTTCGAGGCCAATGACCATCCATCAGAACAGCATACGACTGGGAAATGATGTGACTGATATTGATAAAAAGGACGTCTGTTGTGAAGGGGAGAAGGAGGGAGTTGAACAGATAGCGAAAGAGAGAGATAGAGAGAAAGAATCAAATAGAGGGATTGTTGATGACCAGCTGGAATGGAAATAAAAATCAAGATTAATCTTATTTATTTTTCTCCTGTTGCCATATTAACGAAAATACTGTCCATGTAAGGAATACATCAAAGTCACATTTTGAAGTGTTATGTCCCTTTGTCTCCCTTTCCTAAGAGTAATCATCTTTTTTAAAATTCATTAATCGGATGTTGGACAGCATGTAATTCCCTTTCCACGTTGTCCTTGATAAGCTGTTGGTGAGCTGCCTTCCTGACAACTGCAGTCTGTGGGCTGTCAGCATTCAATGCTTAGTTCCATCTGGTTTAATTTATTTGAGACTTTATAGTGAGTGATATCACTGAGTGGTTGGGCTTGGACATTTAAAACGGCAGCCGAGAGTTAACAACATTGCTATTGGTCTAGAGTCACATGTAAGCCCGATCAGTGAAGATGATAGATCGCATTCCTTGATGAGCATCAGTGTGCCAGGTAGGTTTTTTTCTGATAATCGTTTCATTGTTTCTTAATTCATGATATTTTATTGAACTCAACTTCCAATATTTGTTGTGATGGGAATTGAATCTGTGCTCTGGGTCATTACCTGGGTCGCTGCATGAATAATCCGGAGATAATACAGCTAGGCCATCGCCTCTTCAGCATATCCAAACATCTCCAATGGCATTAATGATGATGCCATTGGCGTGGCTGTGCTGGAAGTATAGCGTTTCGCAAGGCAAAGAAATGATTTGGAAAAGCATACCATCCTTCTCATTTTATAACTATGAGAAGGTGAGATGATGGGAAGTGCTCTTGATGAAAAGGAGCTGAATTCCCTCGGTCATGAGTCACTGACAGAATTCATACAGAGTAGCAAGTAATCAGCACAGTAAATTGTCTACTGTCCTTCATTGAAAAATGATTCAAATGTAGGCTTTAAGACACCTTCCTGCAGTTGGAGAGGTATTGAGACAGTACGTGGGGCACTGTGAACAGATTTCCCCTCCATTATAAGGAATGATCTCCTTGCCATTGCGATAGTGTAAAGGAGTTTGACTAGACTAATCCCTGCAGTGATGGTACCATGAGGAGAATGTGAATAAAATGAGTGTTTAATCTGTAATATTGCAAAAGATCAAAAAATGATTGCAATGAAACTTGAATGTTTAGAATCAGGACTCATCATTCACAAACCAAAACAATGATAGCGTGAAATATGACATTTGTTTTCTTGCAGTACATGTTTTCATATGTGTACAGATACATTGATAGGAAAGGTTTAGCAGAATATGGGTCAAGTACAGGGAAATGGAGTTAGCATGAATGGACATTTTGGTTGGTGTAGACAAATTTGAGCTAAAGGGCCTGTCTCTCTGCTGTTAAACTCCATGACTGTCTGAGAATTTACATTCTCTATGGAGACCCTATGTTGGTTGGAAGAGCATTGCAGTTTCTGAATCAACTCTCTCTATCTCAACAACAGTTGGACTGAGACCCTGAACTGAACAATATGTTGTTCACAAACATGTCAGCAGCTACACTCTGATCAAGTTGGCCATTCCCAAAAGTTTCTGATCTCCATGCCGAAGATGAACCTGTCTTCTCGGAGATGGCAGATGCGACCTTGTGATGTGGGACAAGCCATCCGTTGTGCTCCTCTCCATCAGCAAACCACATTAATGTAACACATGTGTAGCTATAGCAATGGAGCCGGGAGGAACAACTTGGGCCAGTCTGTCTGTGCAGTTTCTGCTTCATTGGTTTGTCGCGTTGCAGCATCAATGACTTTCTCCTTTTTCAGTGTAAGAGTTTGGAGGGGCTGAATGGTTTTTCCTTTTCATGTGTCAGCGTCTCGAGGGGGTTGCATGTTCTCCTCCTCATCCCAGGGAAGAGGTTCATTATTGGGTGACTTGTCGTAGCTGCTAACCAGCGCGTTGTGCTGACTAGACTCCTTATCGTCCTGTGTAATAAGAGACAAACAGGAGGCTGGAGAACACAACAAACCAGGCAACATCAGGAGGTGGAGAACTCAATTTTCTTCAAGATTGGAGGGGGTGGGGGGTGGGTAGGGGCAGCTGCAGATAAAGAGAGAATGAAATGGTCGGGGTGGGGAGAGAAGGGGAAGGGGAATTGAAATGGGTCGTGACCGGGAGCTCACGTCAACCCCTTTGGGCCCGGCTGTGATGGGAAAATGTGTCCTTAGTTTATGTTTTGTCACCCCAATGTAGAGAAGACAACATCAGAAACACTTGATGCAGTACACGAGGTTGGCAGGGAGGCAGGTGAATCTCTGTTCGCCTGGAGGGACTGTTTGGGGCGCTGGTTGGATGTGAGAGAGAATGGGTGCCAGTGGTGATGCATTTTTTCCGTTTGTAGGGCAGTTGTCAGTGGGGATTGGAGGGTTTGGTGGGAAGTGGGGCACAAACCAAAGATTAATGAAGGGAATGGTCCTTGTGGAAGATGTGCCAGGTGTTGGGATCCAACCTAGTTTACTGTAACTGGTGTTCCTAATGTGGTATTCTCTACATCGACGATCCCAAATGTAAACTAAGGGAATGTTTTTCTAAGCATCTCAGCTGGGCCCATAAGGGCTATGCTAACCTACCAGTCACTGCCTATTTCAAATCCCCCTCCCACGCCATTTTCAACGTGACCATCCTTGACTTCCTCCATTGACGCAATGAAACAAACCGCAAATTGGAATAACAACACTTCATCCTCTTCCTGGTCAGTCTACAGCCTGGGGGACTCAACATTGAGTTCTACAATTTCAAATAACCTCCCCTCCAATCCCCTAAAAACATTCCCAGCCCCTCCTCCTCCCTTCCACTCCACTGATCAGCCCTTCTTCCATCTCCCAACTGGATTTATTCCTCCCATCGATCAACCCAGTCATAACCTCTACTTTTTTCATCTATCCCCTGTACCTGGACGATTGTGTACAAGGTTGGTGAGACTGTACCTGGTGTATTGTGTACTGTTTTGGTGACCTAATCTGAGAAAGAATATGCTGACCACAGAGGAAACGCAATGGACATTTGCCAGATTCGTCCCTCAGATGTTGAGATTGTTTGATGCAGAAACTGGGCCTGTGTTCTCTATGGATTTCAAAGAATGAGAGATAATCGCAGTGAAATTTAGAAAATTCACGAAACATATGACAAGGTGGAAATAAACAGGATGTTTCTCTGACTGTGTACTCTACATTTAAGGCAAATAATGGCAGGATAAGGGACACATCATTTAAAACTGCAATAAGGAGGAAATTCTTCACGCGGAGAGGACTGACTAATACAGGGGCATGAAAATCTGCTGGCACGGCAAGTTTAGGGAGATTCCCCCGGTATTCAGCAAGTGTGTCAAGTGGAACAGAATTACCAGGCAATTGGTAGGAGTCATTAGTGACTTGCCAAGTTGCATCTAAATCAACTTTAGTGGTAGGAGACAGAGGGTAGTGGTAGAAGCCTGTTTGTTTGACTGCTGTCCCGTGCTGTACGAGGGGAGCAGTGTTGTGTCCCTTATTATTTGTGATTCGGACTGGCCACCCCAGTCAACCCGATGTGTTTGACTGGGGTGGCCAAAGTTTAAAATTCACACGGCACCAGGTTTATTTGGAGGCACGAGCTTTCAAAGCGCACAACCACCTGATGAAGAAGCAACGCTTCGAAAGCAAGTGCGTCCGAATAAACCTGTTGGGCTATAACCTGGTGTTGTGTGATCTATAACCTTATTATCTGTGAATATGGACAGGGTGGGGAGAGGGTGATAACGAAGTTTGAGTTTGATACAATGAATGACCGGTTGGTTGGCAGTGAGGATGAAGGTTTTATGTTACAGGAAGATGCAGTGGAATGGTCAGAAGGACAGACCAATGGCAGATGGAATGTAACCCTGATAACTATGAGATGATGCACTTTGGAAGAAGGAAGCAGACTAGAGTACTCAGTGAATGGCAGCACACTAGGGAGCTCAGAGGGGGCTTCTCCACACATCCCTGAAATTGGCTGGACAGGTTAATACACAAGTTGAGAAAGCAAAGGGGAGCATAAGCATAGCCATTATTCATCGAGGCACAGATTATAAGAGCTATGCAGAACTTCGATTAGGCCAAGATGGAAAACTTGGTGTAGTTCTGGGAACCACATTACAGAAGGGATGTGATTGTACTGGAGGGGGTTGCAGAGGAGATTCACCAGAATGTTCCCTGGGATGGAGCATATCAGCTACGGAAAGAGGCTGGGTAAGCTCGGGTTGTATACATTGGAGCAGAGAAGGCTGAGGGGGATATGATTCAGAAGGTAAAGATTATGATGGATAAGAACAGGTTGGATAGACAGCAGCTGTTCGTTTTAGTCAGAGTGAGAAAAACAAGGAGGAGCACACTCTTAAAGTGAAGGCTTTGGGATCTAGATGGGACTTGAGGATAATTTTTCACCCAGATGGTTTTGAGATCTGGAATGCACTACCAAAGAGGGACTTATCAGGGGTAACCTCACATCTGTTACAAAGTACTTGGATGACCTCTTGAAGTGTCATAATATTTGTGTAGAAAAGTGGGACTAATGTAGACCGTGCTGTATTTCTGATGAGTGCATGGTTGAGCAAGTTCAATCATTGAGAAGCATACGACAGGAATTGATGGATTTCAGAACACTCTAAAGGGAAATAAGAGGGAACTTATAACAGCTTCAAAAAGTACGCCAGTGGCAAAATTAAGGGAAAACAACGTGCAGCTTCTTTACAGTCTGAAAGCGGAGAATGGAGAATGGAGTAGAGGGAAATGGCAGAACTATGCAGGAAATAGTTCAGTTATGTGTTCCCAGAAGAAAACAAAACAAAATAAAACAATCTTCCCAGCAATACAAGGAAAGCTTAATCTGGTGCGAGAGAAAAAGGGAGTAGAATATAATTAGCAAATAAACGTTATGGAGAAAGTACTTTAACTGAAAGTAATGAGACTGAGACAAAGGCAACAGAGATTTCTCAAATGGGAATCATATTTGAGAGACTGACTTTCAGCAAAACTATGGAGAAGCAATCAATGCAATACGATTGGATTTTCAGAAAGATTTTGATAAAGCCCAAAGCCTACTATGCAAATTCGAATCCTATGGGACTGGGGCTAAAGAAGGGCATGGTTTTACAATGGGAGAGCTAACAGGAAAAAGTGAGTAGGAATCAATTGATTTTTTTTTACAGCAGAGGAATCGGGGGTATAGCAGGATTCAGTGTTTGGGCTGTAGCTATTTCAAATACACACCAAGCTTTTGTTAGAGGGAATCAAATGCAATATTTCCAAGCCTGCTGATGGCACTAATCGATATCGGATTATGAGTGGGTGAGGAGGATGTAAAAGGTGACCGAGGCAAGTGAAGTGTGTGCAAATACGGGACAACGAAGAGCAATGTGGGTGGATGTGACGTTGTACCCTTTGATGCGAAAAAGAGAACGTAGCCTAAGGTTGGAAAATATATAAAGGGACTTATGATTATTTTTGTTTCATTCTTCACCGACCTCCACCATCTATACAAGGCAGTGAGTTATGAAGCCAGAATAAATACTGGAAATGACATTGGGACACTTACCAGTGTACATAGACCCACCACTTGGGTAGCTGTAACATTGAAAAGGATCTGGATCTCGCTGTACACTAGTGACTGAGCGTATATTTTTGCAGGAACAGAAAGCAGTTAGGAAAGTAAATGGTGTGTTGGATCTTCATTGCAAGTGTCAGGGTGTTGTACTGCAGCTGTACAGGCCCTTGATGAGACCCCATCTCGAACATTGTGCAGTATTGTGGGCAGTGTTGGTCTCCTTACCTGATAAAGGACAATGCTGACATTGCGGTAGGGCAGTCAAGGATGACCAGACTGATCTCTAGTGGGAGCAGAGTTTGGGGTAACTGGGCCTGTATTCCATATGCTTTAGCAAAATGAGTGGATACCTCAGTGAAATATACAAAACTCTGACAGGGTGAGACAAATTACAATGATAATTTTAGTGATGATAATTTTGGAGCCATTTCAGAGACCATTGAAGAGTTTATCACATGTTTGTGCGTCTGGAGTCACTTTTATGCCACACCTGGAAAGCACGGGAGATTCACTTCCTGAAAGTACATTGGGGAAGGAAACTGATGTTTACAATCGACATTGGCTTCAGGGTAACTATTACTGACACCAGATTTTATGTCTCAATATTATACTAATTGGTTTTAACTTCCACGAGCTGCCAGAGCATTATCATTGTCTGGATTAGTAATCCAATGATATTTCCACAATAACACCATCTCCACATTGGGACCTATCAGAAACCACACTGAGCAGGTTATTCCTGTGCTGCTTGACAGCTCTGTTAAAAAGAACACATACAAATTTGAGCATCGGAAAGGAACTGGAGGCGTGGTAATTGGTCAGATTATAATTATTCTTCTCTTAAGGGAGTGGACATAGTTGAGTAATTTTCCACATTACCAGGGAGATGTCAGAGTTGGAGCTGGAATGAAACAGCTTCCCCAGGGATACGGCTTGTTGTGCAGCACAAGTCTTCAGTCCTATTACAGTTAAACCCCCTCCGACTTTGTCGTATCTACTGTGTTCAGCTGTTTCGCCATGTCACGTGCAGTGTATCGAATTGGTTGAAGACTGCCATCTGTGATTCAGAGGGCATCATGGCGAGGGTGAGCTAGATCATCCACTCAACATTTCTGGCTGAGGATGTTGCAGATAGAACATCCGTGTCTTTTACACTGAGGGTGCAGGGCTTTTCCGCTATTTAGGAAGGGGATGTTTGTGGAGCCCTCTACGGTGTCGTTTGTTTAATCATCCATCGCCATTTGTGACTAAATATGGCAGGGCTGCAGAGCTTCAATCAGATCTGTTGGTCAAGCGCGGTAGCTTCAATGGGTTAGCATCTGATTTAGGTTCACGTGGTTCTGACCTTGACACGTTCACCCAACACTCGTCACTGAGCCATAGATCGTGTGGATGGTAATGAAGGATTATCCTGGGCAAAAATTTACAGATTGTGGTTGAATGCTGTTCTGCTTCTCCTGCTGCTGTGGTCTACAGCACTTTATGAAAACGCAGTTTTGAGCTGCAATATCTGAATGCAATTCTGTCCGTTCCCCAGTTCACATCGAGACACATTCACCCATCAGCCCTGTACTCAGTGACCAACTCTGGTTGCTGATGTAGGAATACTTCCATTTTCTAAAATTCTCATTTTGCTGAGGGTCTCTCCCCGGGTCATGCTTTCAATCTAACACATTCCACAAAAGCATTCAACTGTTTACTTCATCTGATGTTTTGTTTTTCCTTCATTCATGCCATCTTCGGTGTTAAAATGAATGTGTTTCGCTCTGTTTCTCTCCCTGACCATGATTAAGAGCTCTGTAGTGTCAGTGAAGCCAGCCTTATGTAGTTCTAGAGACAATCAATTCTCTGCATTCCCAATAATCTTCACCACCTTGTATGTTTTCTCTTTTGGTTTGATGCTGTCCCTTACTTGCCTTATCAATAATGGCTGCCTTGTTCTTGCATGAGTATGTTTCATCTTCTTTCGGATGAATTTCATTATGTTCCAAATTATCCCCAGAAACTCCTGCCATTGCTGCTCCATGGTCTTCCCTGCTCGGCTTCCGTTCCAATTAACTCTGGCCAGCTCCTCCCGAATGTCTTTGGAGTTATATTTCTCAATTATAATCACATTACATCAAGAAAAAAGCAATAGCTATAAACCAAAAGAAAGAGTTTTGAGAGATGGGACGCGAAGAATAATTGGTGGGTTCCTTAACTCGATAATAAGAGAGAACAAGAGACAGGATGTAGATGTGAAGGTAAGAAAAATGAGAAAACCAGATTATTGAAAGAAGTAGATATTCATTCCTCAATGTTTTGGCAATTCCTGTGTGCTGTGCTCCTTTGTACAGTGCATTTACAACAGAGTAATATGTTCAAATGCTGAGTCTGATGCCAGAATTTTTATCTCCAATAATATGACAGACAGTAGCTTTGGAAAGACCCAGCAGGCCAATATATTGAATTCCTGGTAGAAAGGGGATTAACTGAAATAAGTTGGGACACCATAAGCAAGATTCAAAACATACATCCTGATAAGAATGAGAGACAAGAGTAAGGAATCCCGGAAAAGGGGGAACGTTGAGAGAAGGGTAATTTACCATTTCAGATGAGGATCAAATAATGTTTTAATGCTTTGTAAATGTTATACATCATGTGCACCATTTTTCATTAACTGTGTCTCAGTTGTTCTTTCAGAATGTGTTGTACACATATGAACAATCTTCCTTATTTGAACACACACTGATTAAACAGTGAATAAAAATCATTTTGCACAATTTCAAACTGTCCTGTTGTTGCACTACCAGGATACATGAACACCAACTGGCCACAAAAGACATGACCCACTATCACTAGTTTCCTTCCATTCAGACAAAGAATAATACCACTTTGACTGAGACTACAAACACATCGTAGGAAAAGTGAAATAAAGACACGCATGAAAGTTCACAGGGGCATGGCATTCTAACCAGAAGTACATTAATAAACACATCAATTTCGATCCTATCTATTGGCTCTTGAAAAAAAGAACTGGAAATGACATCATCCAACTTAAGAAACCAAAACCTACATATAGAGAGTCGGGACATACCACCAGTGTGTCACCGGAGACTCTAACTGACGGTGTTACCTCGTCATGGTAACGAAACATCTGAAAACAAGCCTCCAAACTCAGCTAGCTAATTTACATACTTATAAATTGTTATTTTTCTTTTAAGAGTTGAATTGGGACTTCTCTGTCACTCATGTTTCAACAAATTACTAGGTGAGTTGAGCTTTTCTGGGTGTGTGGTTATAATTAACAGAAGGTTTCGACATCGACATCATAACAGTTTGAGGGCTTGGTCGTATGGGATTTAGACAGATTTGAGGTACAACAGGTCCCAACAGATTCCATCACTTGGCAGTTAGTGACCGAGATCTTCAAATAAAATGCTGAGAAAATTCATTTAATTGTGTTTCCTTGTGGTTGGTTAAATTATAAGAAATGGTTTTTAACATTACTAACGAAGTTCTGGGGTTTGAAGATGATTCCCAAGTTTGCCAAGAAAGTCTAAAAAGACAGAGGAAGGGCATACTTTTAAAATTAACAAATTTATTAGAATTGTGTTTAACCAGGGACAAAAGGAAAGCTGAAAGTGTAATGGAATTGGTCAAGCACTTTGGTGTATCGGAGAAACAGGCAACTGCCGTCGAGTGAGAAAAATAAACTGAAATTGCAAATGTGACAACTGGACTTAGAAGATAACGAAAGAGACAGAAAGAGACAGAGAGAAAAAAAAAAGAGAAAGAGAAAGAGAGGAAAAAGAAAGAGAGAAAATCTGAAATTCTGAAGTTTGAAATTAGATACGAAAGTTAAATTAACAGGATGAAGATGAAAGGAGAATGTAGGGATGTATACAACTATGCTAATATATTGCCATATTCCTGTGAGAAAAATGTCAAAACCTTTTTTTAAATAATTCGAAAAATTGACTTGGCAGACGGTGTGTCCAGTGAACTTGTGGGTAATGTTAGTTCAGACTAAGCTGGTGGACACAGATGGTGCGGTGTGTGCAGCGCTGTCAGATGAGGGATCAAGTGATTATGCAGATTTCAAACACGCTGTTTTGAGTGCTCATGAATTGGTACTTGAAGCATATAGACAGAATTTCAGAAATATAGAGATGGAGCCAGATCAGTTTGAAATAATTAAACAAAGTAATTTTGACAGATGGATGCAGACCTTAAATATGGATAAGACTTGTGAGGCACGAAGGGAGATTATTCTGCTAGAGTTGTTTAAAAACTCACTTCCAGAGATGGTAAGGATTCTTGTGAATGAATAGAAAGTTCAAGAAATGAGAAGCGCGGCAGATTTGGCAGGTAAATATGCATTGGTACATGAAATGAAATTTAGCTTATGGGAGGAGTTTCATGCTGTGAGGGATAAAAATTGGGAGAAGCAAAGCACTGCAAAGCATAGAGTAAAGCACATTGGCAATACTTTACCACAGGTGAAAGAAGAAGTCAAAGGGGGAGGGGGGGCAGGGGGGAATTTGGTTAAAGCCTCAGGTGTCCTCTCTATAAGCGAGTGGAACACATAAAATTACAGTGCCGATGGTTTTAGAAGGGCACTGGGAAAAAGAGCTTTCACTGCAGTAAGCTTGGACACACAGTGCTGGGGGGTTGAAGGAAGACACTTTGGAAAAAGATGTGGTAAAAGAGGTTAAGACAGTGGCATTAGTGAAATTGGTAAAGGAGACTCCAAGTGGACCCAAAGAGTGCAGTAGAGTGCACAGCCTGGGCAAGGGCTAGGTATGGAGGCAGTGCCTGATCTCTATAAATAATTCTCCTCTGTACATAAAGTTTACTCGGGTGGGGGTGGGGGTGGAAGTGAAATTGCAATATATGGGATCTGCTCGGTATCTAATAGTTGAGAAGTGAGGCGTGTGAAAAGCACAACAGATCAGGCAGCTTGCGAAGAGCAGGACAATCGACATATCAGGCATAAACCCATTGTCAGGAATGTGGCGTGGGGCAAGGGGTCTGAAAGATAATTAGGAGGGTAGGAACTGGGATGGCAGGAGGGTCACTGGGAGGGCGATAGGAAGATGTAGGTGGGAGTGATAGGTTTACATCGGAGTGTAGGGTGGGGTGGATATGTGGGAAGGAAGATGGACAATTAAGACAGTTTAAGAGGGCGGTGCTAATTTGAATGGTTGGGGAGGGGAGGTTGGGGAGGGGAGATTTGGATTTTGGTGAATTCAACGTCGATGCTGTATAGTTTGAGGGTTCCAGCTGTCCTATCACCTATCCACTTCACCCTCCTGTCAGACCTATCATCATCAGACCCCACCAGCATCTACCTATCGCCTTCAAAGCTAACTTCCACCCAGTTCCACACCCACCCTCCTATTTATTTCTAAAAACCCCTTCCCCCTCCCCTGCCCCCCCCCCCCCACTGTCCTGATGAAGGACTCCTGCCTCCCGGATGCTGCCTGATCTGCTGTGCTTTTCCAGCCTCACACTTTTCAACTCTGATCTCCAGCATCTGTAGCCCTCACTTTCTCTCGGCCTCTAATAGTAAGAGATGGAAGTATTTTCACTCTTTCTGACATGTTACTCAAGACCGTGACAATTTATGGAGTGGGGACCGAAATTAAGCATTTTCTTGTGCAACATCAGGCTGGAATGCCAAATCAATATTGGGGAAGTAACAGTGAGAGTGAGTAACAGAGTGTCAGTTCCAGGAATGCAGTTTGTTCTTGGGAACGATTTAGCAGGATTCAAGATGGGAGAAACACCCATTGTGGTGGAGAAGGCAAAGGAAAATTAGGGAACTAGGGAGTTAAAAGAAAAATACCCAGGAATTTTTCCAGACTGTGTAGTAACAAGATCCCGCTGTCATAAGTTACAGCAGGAAGGGAAAAACGAAAGAAATACAAATGCGTGGATGTGCAGTTAACTGACACCGTGTTTGATGTCATGGTGCAGGAAAAAAACCTGAACAAGCAGAGAGTAAGGCAGTGGTGTTTAGTGCTGAAAGGCTAATAGACTTATAATGGAGATATATACACACACGTACACATGCGCACACAGAGAAAAGGAATCATAATATATTATTAATTTAAAGATAGAATCCTAAAATTACAATGGAGCCCACAGTAGATTAGTGCAGAAGAGAAATGGGCCGAAGTGCACCAGATTGTGTTACAAGGAGCATGCAGTGTTACGGGTAGCACATGAACTAATTGCAGGCAGTCACCTAGGTATACAGAAGACTCAGACTAAGGTAAAGAAAAATTTCTAGTGACCTGGAATGCACAAGGACGTGGTTAATTTTTGTTACATGCCAAATGGTAGGTAAGTCACAATGCAATAGCAAATGTGTTGTCGTGAATTTAAAGGAAAAAGTGTAGATAAGATTTGACTTATTCCAGTGCTATATATGTGGTGGAATTAATATGAATGGTATAACTCAGATTACTACTTTTGTATTTCAGAATAATGCGGTTAAGAATCAGAGGAAAAAGGTTCATTTTTTTATGAACATGTGAAGTGTTCTGAAGCCGAAAGCATGTCTGGTCACTTTAAGACAGAATGGGTTTTGCTGAATAGAAAGTATAGCCACAGATGCCAGCTAAAGGTCAGACTGTTCCAAATGTAACAATTAGCTGGGAAATAGATACCTGAGTTTTGGTTGCTATTTTGACAACAATTCAAATACAACCAAAGAGTTTGAATAACTCTCAGGATACCCGAAGCCAGCGGAATGTGAATATCATTGTTTGGACACCTTGAAAGCAATCAAATTATGAGAATTGTTGTATCATGGGGAATATATGAACCCAACATTTGAACACAAGAGGGAGAGCCACTGCCATCCAACAGCAGAGTAACTGCTGTAGAGCAGGAGTGCTAACTGGCCATCTCAAACACTCTGTATCAAAGATACATGTTCATTTAAAACCTAATTACAGTAAAAAAAAACATGACCCAGGGAGATCAGCAGCTGGAAGAGTAAAGACAGGGTGGAAGATGGAGACTGTGTGGTCTTGAGATTGAAATGTTTAATATTGGGTTGTTGGAACAATATATTTTTACAGAGGTTGGAGTCAGATAGTAAGTAGTTCAGAAACAGAGGGGCTTGTGTTTGTGAATAGTTGTTGTGTCGTGTTCACTATTAAAGTTGAGAAATTAATTTGCTCTTTTTAGAAAAAATAGTGGGATGTAGGGGATCTATGTCGCTCATATTTTAACAGATTACGAGCTGAGGTGAGCTTTTCTGGGTGTTTGGTTTTAATTAACAAAAAGGTTCGACTCTACCTTGTGAATGTCCATCCACGCTAAACCCATTTCCCTGCAGTTGGCCCATATCCTTCTAGTCCTTTCCTATTCACATATTTATCCAAATGCTTTTGAAATGTTGTTAATGTACCCCAACAACTTCATCTGCTGGCAGCTCATCCACATACCAGCCTCTGTGTAAAGAAGTGGCCCCTCCGGTTCGCTTTTATCCCTTCCCCTATAACCTTAAAATCATCCCCTCTATTCTCGATTCTCTAAACCTTGGAAAAAGACTGAGAGCATTCATCCTATCCATATCCCTCATGATCGTATACAGCTCTATAAGCCCCCCACCCCCCCCACCCCCAGTCTCCTCCTCTCTAAAGAAAAATGTCCTAGTTTGTTCAACCTCTCCCTATAACTCAGACCATTGGGTCCTGACAACGTCCTTGTAAACTTCTTCTGCACTCTTTCTAATTTCATAACATCCTCCCCATAACAAGGTGACAAAACTGATCACAATACTCCAAGTGCGGCCTTACCAAAGTACTGTGTAATTGCAACATAAATTCCCAACTTCTATACTCAATGCACTGCCTGAAGGCCAGTGTGCCAAAAGCCTTTTCCCTGCCTGTCTACCTGTGACTCCACTCGCAGAGAACCGTGCACCTGAACCCAATGGTCTTTCTTCCAACGACACACCTTAAGGCCCTCCCATTCAACATGAATAAATCAAGGCCCTCCTACCTTGATTTAAGCTTCCAAAAGGCAAGACCTCACACATCTACACTACATTCCATTTTCCATTTCTTGGCCCACTTCCCCACCTGATTAAAATCCTGCTGCAATTTCTGATAATCGTTCTCACTGATGACGATGCTACTTATTTTAGTGTCATCTGCAAACTTACTAATCATACCTTGTACATTCTCAACCAAACAACAGCTATGGACCCAGCCTCTAGTCTGACCATCATCCTTCCACTAAACCCTCTGCTTCCTACCATCAAGCCAACTGTGTATCCAATTGGCTAGTCCCCCCAGCATTCCACGCGATATAACATTCCAGAGCAGCCTGCCATGTGGAAACTTTTCAAAGACCTTACTGAAATCCATAGAGACTACGTCTACCGCTCGATCCTCAGCATCCTTCCTGATCACCTCATCAAAGAACGCTAACAAATTTAGGAAGCGTGATCTCCCACTCACAAATCTATGCTGATTGCTACGAATCAAACCCTGGGTAATTAATGGGTGCAGTCAATAGTATGCTGTCCTTCATTGTAAGATGATTCGAGTGCATAAATAAAGCCATCTTCCTGGTGTTGTAGAGCCTTGCTGAGAGATTATTTGGTGCACTCTCTACAGATTTGGTCACCTTTGTACGGAATGATCTCCTTACCACAGACACGGGTGATGGTATCATGGAATAGAGTGAAGAAGATGAGTGTTTAATCTTTAGGGCTGTGAGAGATTAAAAAAATAGTGATGCTGAAACACGAGGAGTGGCCGAGATCACTTATTTCCAAACAGACATTGACAGGGAGAGAAATTCATACTTTACCCAGGATTGATTGGTTTGATTTATTCTCACGTGTACCTCAGTGTAGAGAAACACTTTATTTATGAGCAGTGGAGGCAGATCATAGTAAGCATGGCCAGGCAGATCATAGGGTGGAAATAGACTTGGACAGAGTAAGGCATACAGGTTACACTGAACAGGACGTGCACTAGACAAGATCAACATGAACAAGATCAGCATTATTTGAACTTGGAGAATCCATTCATCAGCCTAACCTGACTTTCCTACTTGTTTATATGCCTCAATTAACTCTCCCCAAGTTAATGTGCAGTCGACGTGTGAACCCGTACTGAACGTTATGTTGCTCACGATCCCCAACAGCAGCCACAATACTTTCCATCTGAAACAGGTAGCCATTCCCACTAGCTTCCACCCTACATAGAGAACACCAGGCTGTCTTCTCGGAGTTGTGACTTCACACATATGGCTTCCCTCCTCACCGAGAGAAAACCAAATTAAAGTCCCACGTGCTTATCATGAGCAACAGAGCCACGAGGAACAACGTGGAGTAGTCTGTCTGTGCAGCCTCTGCTCCACTTCTTCATCATGTTAGAGCATCTGTTAGGATACACCTCCGACTGCCGATGCTGGAGATCAGAGTAGAGAGTCGATTGTTGGAAAAGTACAGCAGGTCAGGCAGCATCCAAGAAGCAGGAGAATCGACATTTTGGGCATAAGACATTCATCAGGAATCAGCATCAATTACCTCATTCTGCCCCTGTGTAAGTGCATTGAGGTGGGAATGGTCTCCTACTGATCCTGTGTAAGTGACTCAAGGGACTGACTGGCTTCTTCCTCGTTCGATTGGACAGGGCCAAGGGCCTGACTGGGTTACCCCTGGCACCTGTTTGATAGCTTGATGCGTTGACAAGTGTGATGATGCTGCAGCTTTAAGAGGCTTTTTTAAAATCCTGTTTTCTTTTAAGAGAGATATTGAAAGATCGTTACCAAGCTGGTTAGTTCATACCACTTGAGTAAATAGCAAGCGAGGCCTTAGGTTTATTTTAATGCAGCCTGAATGGGTGTGGCCAGCTCTCACAGACTGGGATCTCTGGGTTTTGGTTTCTCAGTAACATCAAAATTATAGAGGTCTCCATAGAGTTGGAAGTTTCACAGAATGTCTCCTGGCTGCTACTCTCTCTGAATTTTCTCTTGATGCTGTTTTCTATTCCTGCATTTTCCTTTTTGCCAAGGGCTGTGTTTATGGGAATTTCCTATTTTGGACTAGTTCATTAGTAATAGCTCCTCGTTCTATTATTCTGTTAAGTTGTCCAATAGAATTACGTTATTCTAAATTCCTCTTTCTTTGGTTTTATTTAATCTTTCGTGTTTAAATAAATGGTGTTTTGCTTACCACCGAGTAGTTTGACCTGTCACATTGTATCTGGAACAGGCACTTTACATTTCCTTTAAAATAAGAAAACGTTAGAGTCTAGGCTACTGCCTTCAAATATTTTCAAGGGACTCTGGTGTGATCCATCACACTAGATCCCTTCTCTTCCTGAGTAATAGGCTGGAGGCACTGAATGGGCTGTCCCTGTTCTTCTCCAATAGTGTCAATGGGCTGAATGATTTCCTCAAATTCCCATGAAACCAGTGTTAGGCCCTGAATGAACTCTTGTTTTACTGTGGCAGTAGGCAGCGCTGTTACATGAATGTTACTGACACGTTAACAGCACAAGCCTCAATGGAGTCTGGGTCTTGCTGCACAAGGACACAGACCAGTTCAGGAGCTGACAGGGGATAAAATGTTCTGAACATTGTGGAATCTTCAGTGACCATCCCCACTTCTGATCTTATGGTGGGTAGGGTGGGGGCGGGGCGACATTGATGAAGCAGCTGAAGGTTGTCTACCCCGATCAGCACTGACCTTCCCAAATATATGTAAATGCTATCCCTCAGAATCCCCTCCAACAACTTACCCATCACTGACATCAGGCTCACCGGTCTATAGTTCCCAGGGTTTTTGGGTCACTGTTTTCTTTTATAGTCCCACTCCTCCACTGGTCACAACAAAAGTTAAATGTTACCAGGTTGGTGATATGGCCGATGATATCGGTCTCAGACTGGGTCAGGGTCAGTTTTAGGAATAAGTCAGGCTACTTTCTTTAATCTGCTAAAAAACACGTTTATGATCCAGAGCAATGTTACTGTAACTATGATGGAAAAATGAATGGCAAAGTGTTTGGGTATTGCAAATATATAATCAATATTTCCCTTTCTAAAAACACTGACACACACACTCACTCACACACAAACACACATACACACACATTCTCTGCAATTTTGACTTGAAAGAACTTTGTCCAGATATTATTGGAACTCATGACAAATGAAAAATTGCACCATTGTTCAAAACATTATTCTGCTTCTGAAGATATTGTACTCACACAGCTCTTAGCAATGGGATTTCATCCTGGGAGAATTGAATTTGGCTGAAATCCCTTTGCTTTAAGCAGTAAGTAGATTCCAGTGAATTCTGTTCAGGCATCACCCAAAGGGCAGCACGGTGGATAGCCCTGCTGCCTCACTTCTAATGGGTGATCTAGTTTTCTACCACAGCTCAAACTGTGCAGGTTCGTTGGATTGGTCATGCTAAATTATCCGTCATGTTCAGGGATTTCTAGGTTAGATGCATTAGTCATGGGTAAATATAGGGAAATGGTTGGGAAGGTTAGTATGGACTTGTTGGGCCGAAGGGCCGGTTTCAACACTGCAGGGACTCGATAAAAATAAGAATGGTAACGATGACTTTAGAGGTTTTTTTTAGCTCACACACATTGCTGTGATGAGGAACAATGAAGGAGAGAGAGTGCAATAGGCTGTTCCTTCTCAGGCAGATTACATATTCACCCTCTCTGAGCTGAATCGCACAGTAATGTCATCCTCTCCCAAACTGGACAATGTGAGGTCCCTTGTACATTGTCCAAACTATGTCTCCATCACATTCCCTATTCCATGTAGGTGCATCATTGCTGCTGTCATATACAGAGCCATACCCTTTGCAGAAAATGGTCTCGGTCAATTTGAAGATATGTTCATATGTCCCTGCATCATTAAAAAATAAAAAAAAATAAATTATTCAGAATACCTGTGTTAAAATGAATGCATTTTGAAAAGAATTACAGAAATTTCTGGAAAATCTCGGCAGGTCTGTCAGCATCCAGATGCCTTTTACATGTTGTAGTTGTACCAGCCTCCACCACTTTCTCTGGCAGCTCATTCCATTTGCACACCACCCTCTGTGTGAAAAGGTGCCCTTCAGGCCTCATCAAAACCTTTCCGAGCACACTTTCCACCAATGCCCTCTAGTTTTGGACGCCCCTAACCTGGGGAAAAACCTTGACTACGCACCCTATCTATGACCGTTCTTATTTCATAAACCTTTACTGCTGCGAAATGTGACTTCAATCAACACGAATGGCTGTACTTTCAGTCATCCTGGGCCTAAGTTATGAAATGCCAAACTGACACCTCTTCCTTCTCCATCAAGTCACAATTCTAAATTCATTTTAATCAGTTTTTTCAGATGTATCATGAGGCATTTCTGTGGGCTTCATGCCTAGACTTTTGTGCCCGGAAGTAGGGACACGAGGATCACTCAGCAATACCCATAAAGCTGTAACATTATTCTCCTGTATGTTTGTTCATCAGCCTGTTCTGACATGATGTGACATACCTCTGCAACAGGCAGGACTTGAATCCAGGCCTTCTAGTCCAGAGCTATGAACACTACCCCACAAGTTCAGGAATTGGAATCAAATCCAGAGCTCTGGTTCAGAGACAGGGACACTTCCCACTACAACTACCATACCCAGATTTTAGGTCATATTTTAATTGCCCGCTATCAGCTTGGTATGGATTTATTATAATCAGGATACCATTGCTGAATTACAAAAAAAAAGCTTTGTATTATTAAACAAATGCAAAATATTTATCGCAACTGTAGGATATTGAGTGTACTTGCTATGCTATTGAAATTAACTATGAACATCTTTAATCGCTATTATGTGTAGTCTGCAATATTTAGGAAAGAAATCCTACAGACACACTCTGCCCAATGAAGGGTCTCAAAAATAGATATTAATTACTGAACACCAGAGACGAAGAAAGCTTCATTTCTGACTCCAAAACACCGATCACTCTTACCCACCTCTAACGTGCGACTGTCCTCTTCATAAAACCATGAAATGATACCACGCTGCTGATTATTGTCCAGCCTCTCCTCCTCACTGACTGTGTCTGCAATCTGTCCCTCTTCTCCCTAACCACACAAGGCAACCCAAGCTCAGGGTCTTTGTGAAAATCAAGGCCGGAGTGTGCAGGTATCCTGGAGAGGGGGAGGAAATTTTAAAATTGAAGGGGGATGGGGAGGAGGCCGTAATATCACACACTGGGCTGAGGGTTGGCAGATGGAGTTTAGTTTGGATTAATGTGAGGCATTGGATTTCGTAAATCAAACAAGAAAGGACATATGCAATTAAAAGTAGGGTCTGTTGGCGGTGTTGTAGTACAGAAACCTAGGCCGTCAGGTTTAATTCTTTAAAATTGGCATCTCACATAGATAGTGTGGTTAAGAAGGTGTTTAACACACTTGTCTTCATAGGTCAGACCTTTGAGTATTGGAATTGGGATGTCCTGTTGTGGTTCTACAGGACATTGGTAAGACATCTTGCAGAATACTGCGTCCAGTCTGGTCATCCTACCCCTCATTCCAAAGGCACCCCCCCCCCGGGTGAAAACGCTGCCCCTTATGTCACTTTTAAATACTCCCCTCTCACCTTAAGCCTAGGTCCTCAAGTTCTGGACCCGCCCTGCCCCCCCCCACCACCACCCCGTACCCTTAGAAAATACCTTGACTAACACTTTGATATTATTGACCTTGATATTATTAAGCTGGAGAGGGTTCCGAAGAGATTAGCTCAGATGTTGCTTGGAAAGGAGGGATTGAGCTACAAGGGGAGGCTGGATACGCTGGGATTTGTTTCAGTGAAGAATATGAGATTATACGGTAACTTTACACAGGTTTAAAAAATAATGGAGTTAACAGATAAGTTGAAGGGCTGACGTCTTTTCCCTAGAGTTGGGGATTCAAAACTGAGGGATATTTAAGGCGTGAGGAAAAAGATTTACAAATGTCATGAGAGGTAATTATATTAGACAGAAGCTGGCTTGTGTGTGGAATGAACTTCCAGAAGAACTGGTGAAATAGGGACAGTTACAACATTTAAAGGACATTTAGATCATTACATGTATAAGACATCAGTTTGAATAGTGCTGTGAGCAGCTGCTCTCTGCATCTCCCTCTCTGAATGAATCCCTGTTGGTTTTCACCCGCTGCCAATGCCTGCGCAGGAGCGTGGAGAGGCCAGCAGAGGGTGGCATTGCATCACTTTAAGCACCACAGAGACTGCCAGACCTGCCACACACAGAGACACACACCGCAATTGTTCGGGCACAACATTGAGCTCATCTGGTAATTTAAACTAAACATAAAGAAATGCTCAATTTGCCTTGTAAACTGTTAAAATATGAGTGACAGATCTGCCAAATTCCACTATTTAAACAAAAATATCAATTTATTTTTTTTCACACTGAAAGTGAACACTTTACATCAACTATTCACAACTCTGAGACCCCACTTCTCTTAACTGCTTATTACCCCACTCCAACTCTACAGCAATATACTGTTTCAAAAAGACACTTATTAACACTACATAAACGTAATTTCAAAACCACACAGCAGCTGTTGTTTCATATGACCTCACACCAAATTCCCTTTATCCCATCTTTCCTGGGAACACTGGCTCATGTTACAGGATGATGTCGAAGTGTCTACACTTCAGCATTCTGAAACCTGGGAACACATCATTCCATGGCACTGTCTCTCAGTCTCCCCCTCTCTGTCCATACCCCAAACACCTCCCAGGTGGTGATATTTTAACTGATTCCTCTGCCATTTCTCCCTGGCAGTGATGTTCACACCCACAGCACCCCCATGTCATGGCACAGTAGAGATATGGAGCTATAAATGGGTGGGAGCTGTACGTCCTTTCACTTCCAGCATGAGCTGCAAGTTTCCCCACGCTGGGCAGGGATCTAACACAGTATTACTGGGTAATGCACTGGGGTGGCGTACACAATCCTACATGCTGGGAGAGTAACTGCTCCTGGTTTACAGATCAATGCACTGGTGTGGTGTACATAGTCCTACATGCTGGGTGTGTAACTGTTCCTGGTTTACAGATCAATGCACTGGGGTGGTGTACACAGTGCTACATGCTGGGAGGGTAACTGCTCCTGATTTACAGATCAATGCACTGGGGTGGTGTACACAGTCCTACATGCTGGGTGTGTAACTGCTCCAGGTTTACAGATCAATGCACTGGTGTGGTGTACATAGTCCTACATGCTGGGTGTGTAACTGTTCCTGGTTTACAGATCAATGCACTGGGGTGGTGTACACAGTCCTACATGCTGGGAGGGAAACTGCTCCTGGGCTACAGATCAATGCATTGGGGTGGTGTACACAGTCCTACATGCTGGGTGTGTAACTGCTCCTGATTTACAGATCAATGCACTGGGGTGGTGTACACAGTCCTACATGCTAGGAGGGTAACTGCTCCTGGTTTACAGATTAATGCACTGGGGTGGTGTAAACAGTCCTACATACTGGGAGGACAATCGCTCCTGGTTTACAGATCAATGCAGTGGGGTGGTGTACACAGTCCTATATGCTGGGAGGGTAACTGCTCCTGGGCTACAGATCAATGCACTGGGGTGATGTACACAGTCCTACATGCTGGGAGGGTAACTGCTCCTGGTTTTCTGATCAATGCACTGGGGTGGTGTACACAGTCCTACATGCTGGGAGGGTAGCTGCACCAGGTTTATAGATTAATTCACGGGTGATCACTGCACAGGTGGCTGTGCTGGTCAGATTATCTGGTTGAGGTTTATGGATAATACATTGATGTGGTCTGTGCAGCTCCCCATGGTGGATGGATATTTGTTTCAGGTTTACATATTAGTTCCCTGCTGTTGGCTGGACTGCTCCCCGTGCTGGACAGATATCCAGTCCGGGTTTATCGATCAACGCACTGCAGTTGTCTTCACTGCTCCCCGTGCTGGACAGATATCCAGTCCGGGTTTATCGATCAACGCACTGCTGTGGTCTGCACTGCTCCCCGTGCTGGACATATATCTAGTCCGGGCATTTACATTAATGCAATGCTGTGGTCGGCGCAGCTCCACGTACTGGACAGATATCTAGTCCGGGCTTTTACATTAATGCAATGCTGTGGTCTGCACTGCTCCCAGTGCTGGACAGAATGTCTAGTCCGGGCTTTTACATTAATGCAATGCTGTGGTCTGCACTGCTCCCAGTGCTGGACAGAATGTCTAGTCCGGGCTTTTACATTAATGCAATGCTGTGGTCTGCACTGCTCCCATTGTGGACATATATCTAGACTGCATTTTTACATTAATGCAATGCTGTGGTCTGCACAGTTCCCCGTGCTGGACAGATGTCTAATACGGCTTTATAGATCACTGCACGGGTGTGGTCTGCACATCTCCCCGTTCTGGACAGATATCTAATACGGGTGTTTACATTAATGCAATGCTGTGGTCTGCACAGTTCCCCGTGCTGGACAGATGTCTAATACGGGTTTATAGATCACTGCACGGGTGTGGTCTGCACACCTCCCCGTTCTGGACAGATATCTAATACGGGTTTTTACATTAATGCAATGCTGTGGTCTGCACAGCTCCCAGTTCTGGACATATATCTAGTCCTGGATCAATTGATCAATGTTCTGCTGTGGTCTGCACTGATAGCTTGTCTGGCCTGAAATATCAATGCATGGGTATGGTCTGCATTGCTTCCCATGCTGTATACTTGCTGGAGGAACACCGCAATCCAGGCAGCATCACTAAGTGTGGAATTTGATGTTTCAGGTGTAGCCCTCCTTCAGGACTCTTACAGAACGGTTACACCTGAAATGTCGACTTCTCCACCTCCTGATGCTGTCTGGATTGATGCGTTCTCCCAGCTTCCTGCCTGTCTGCTTTGCACTCCAGCATCTGCAGCTTTCCTGTCTCTATCCCAGCTTCCCAAACTGGACATATGTCTAGTCTGCGTTTGAAGGTTAGTGCCCTGACATGATCTGTGCAGTGTTCCGCTCTGGACAGATTGCTGGGTTATACTGAGCAGTGCAATGGATGAATCTGGACAGATTGCTGGGTTATACTGAGCAGTACACTGAATTGGTCTGCACAGTGTTCCACGGTGAACAGATATCTCCTCTGGGTTTATGGTGTCTGGGCTGGTTCTGTGAGGTGGATTGAGAATGTGGTATATCTAACCATTTCTGCTGATCTGGCAATGCCTTTAGTTCCCATTCCTGTGATTGGAAACTCCGTCTCTCACCCCATTAAAGTTACAGTGTGTCCAGGCACAGTACATCATGTTGGTGGGGTGCAGAGGGGGGAAAGCTGATGGACAGGTCAAGGAGTTCCCCGGAACGCAAAGTCCCCAACATTCTATAACTGGCATTCCCCGGAACGTTCTGTCCCCGACATTCTATAACTGACATTCCCTGGAACGTTCTGTCCCTGACATTCTATAACTGACATTCCCCGGAACGTTCTGTCCCTGACATTCTAAAACTGACATTCCCTGGAACGTTCTGTCCCTGACATTGTTTGTGAACGGCCGGACGTCAGTGAATTGAAAAAACGATAAGATCCCGAGGGAAGAGATCCTGTTCCAGGGAGAAGGAGACACTGTTCCGAAGGCCCCTCAGGCAGTTAAAGGGGTAAATACGTTTTCCCTGTGTTTACATTTCTTCACGATACAGGATCAACCACAATTTAGACCAAAATACAGAAATTCCCAAACTCCGTTTATCTTCAGGAAACTGGGAGAGAATCCTTCAAGACAGCAACGTTTCCACCCTCCGTATTAGGAACTGGTTGGGAAGGACTTGTGTCTGCTCTCGAGTGATCGAGTGTGTGGGAATGTTCCAGAAACCATCTGTCCTTCTGGATGTGTCCCTGTGTTTGGGGAGGGAGGGTTTCTTGTGAATTATGTCACATTTTTGTCAGTAATTCCGACCTTCCCATTTGTTATTGCTGTTCCAATTATTTTAATAAATCACTGAATACAGGGACACATTTGAAAATCTCACTGGGTCCCCGATCAAACAGGTCCCTTTGCCTCCAGGCTGATGGATAATGGGATGTTTTCCTTCCTCACTGTTAGAAATTGGGAAAAGTGTTGTTTTAGCAGAGATTAACTCCGTAGGTATTGAGGGAAAGGAATCTATAAACATGGATAATTGAAAACTAACTTCAGTGTGTAATTATTGAAGATTTTAAATCAGTTCAATAAGTTCTTTTTAAAAATTATGTTTTCAGCAAAAAAAAACCTGAGATAACCGAAATGCTTGGTCTACACAAAATGACACAAGGTAATGAAATGTCCGAGGATGGAATGCACCAGCAGAATTGATACAAAATATTAGAACAGATCTTGATGTCCCTATGGAAAATGGACTTGTGAAAAAGGGACATCAAAATACAAGTTTAGCCTTGTGTCAGCATTTACAAAAGCGAAAATGGTCAACTTGGAAAGACGGGGGCAATGGGCGTGTAGCAAAGATGGGCAGAGGCAAAATTAATTAAAAAGATTGTGTAATACAGGAGTCGGGAGAGATGACCTCATGCAACTCAAAGGTATAACTTGTGTAGTAATTTGAATTTTTACCCACTTCAATGGCTTTCTGCAATTGGGGTCCTTTCTAGGAAGATCGTAGAATAAATTTTCTTGTTTCCAACTTCGGTGGTCTCGTCTAAATTTTATTGATTTTGTTTTTTAACACTCACAGTTAATGTTTTAACCACCTACTTACTGCTTTATAAAGATTGTAGATTGTCTCCATATGTCGGATGTTAACTGGGGGCTATGACAGCGGCGGATCTCCTGGTCGTTATAGAACATAGAACATAGAAAAATACAGCGCAGTACAAGCTCTTTGGTCCTTGATGTTGCGCCAATCCAAGCCCACCTAACCTGCACTATCCCACTATACTCCATATGACTATCCAATGCCCGTTTAAATGTCCATAAAGAGGGAGAGTCCACCACTGCTACTGGTAGGGCATTCCATGAACTCACGACTCGCTGAGTAAAGAATCTACGCCTAACATCTGTCCTATACCTACCACTCCTTAATTTAGAGCTGTGCCCCCTCGTAATAGCTGACTCCATACGTGGAAAAAAGTTCTCATTGTCAACCCTATCTAAGCCCCTAATCATCTTGTACACCTCTATCAATTCACCCCAAAAACTTCTTTTCTCCAATGAAAACAGCCCCAAGTACCTCAGCCTTTCCTCATACGATCTTCCTACCATACAAGGCAACATCATGGTAAACCTCCTTTGCACCCGTTCCAGTGCCTTCAGATCCTTCCTACAGTATGGCGACCAAAACTGTACACAATACTCCAGATGCGGCCGCACCAGAGCAACATGACCTCAGGACTCCGGAACTCAATCCCTCTACCAATAAAAGCCAGTACGCCATATGCCTTCTTCACAGCACTATTAACCTGGGTGGCACATTTCAGAGATCTGTGTACATGTACACCAAGATTCCTCTGCTCATCCACACTACCAAGTATCCGACCATTGTTCCAGTACTCCATCTTCTTGTTACTCTTACCAAAGTGAATCACTTCACACTTAGCTACATTGAACTCCATTTGCCACCTTTCTGCCCAGCTCTGCAGCTTATCTATATCCCGCTGTAACCTGCCACGTCCTTCCTCACTGTCAACAACTCCACCGACTTTCGTATCATCCGCAAACTTGCTCACCCAATCTTCTAGCCCCTCCTCCTGGTCATTTATAAAAATGAGAAACAGCAATGGTCCCAAAACAGATCCTTGCAGAACACCGCTCATAACTGCCCTCCAAGATGAACCTTTATCATCAACTACTACCCTCTGTCTTCTTCCAGCCGGCCAATTCCTAGTCCAAACCTCCAACGCACCCTCAATGCCATACCTCCGTATTTGTTGCAGCAGCCTACCATGGGGAACCTTATCAAATGCCTTACAAAAATCCATATACACCACATCTACCGATTTACCCTGGTTCACCTCCTTAGTCACCTTCTCAAAGAATTCAATAAGCTTTGTGAGACACTTCCTGCCCTTCACAAAACCACGCTGATTATCCTTGATCACATTATTCCTATCCAGATGTTCATAAATCCTATCCCTTACAATTCTCTCTAAGACTTTGCCCACAACAGAAGTGAGACTCACCGGTCTATAATTACTCGGGTTATCCCCACTCCCCTTTTTGAACAAGGGAACCACATTTGCTATCCTCCAGTCTTCTGGCAGTATTCCTGTAAACATCGAGGACATAAAAATCAAGTCCAGTGTCTCTGCAATTTCCTCCCTTGCTTCCCAGAGAATCCTAGGATAAACGCCATCAGGCCCAGGGGACATATCTATTTTCACTCTTTCCAGAATTTCCAACACCTCTTCCCTACATACCTCAAAGGCATCCATTCTAATTAAGTGTAACTCAATATTCACAATGGCAACAATGTCCTATTCCTAAGTGGATACTGACGAAAATTATTCATTCAGTGTCTCCCCAAACTCTTCAGCCTCCACACACAACCTCCCACTGCTATTCTTGACTGGACTCATTCCTACCCTAGTCATTCTTTTATTCCTGAAATACCTATATTAGGGTTTTCCCTAATCTTACCAACCAAAGACTTTTCATGCTCCCTCTTTGCTGCTCTTAGCTCTCTCTTTAGATCCTTCCTAGCTACCTTATAACTCTCAATCGCCCCAATTGAACCTTCACGCCTCATCTTTACATAGGCCGCCCTCTTCCCTTTAACAAGGGATTCCAATTCCTTATTAAACCACGGCTACCTCAGACGACCCTTTCCTCCCTGCCTGACAGGTACATACTTATCAAGGACATCAATAGTTGCTCCTTGAACAACCTCCGCATATCGATTGTGCCCTTCCCTTGAAGCCTACTTTTCCGAGCTACGCATCCTAAGTCATGCCTCACCACATCATAATTTATCTGCCCCATCTATAACTCTTGCCCTCCAGTGCACACTTGTCCCTCTCCAAAACTAGAGTAAAAGTCACCGAATTGTGGTGAATGTCCCCAAAGTGCTCTAATTCTAACACCTGGCCTGGTTCGTAACACAGAAACAAATCCATTATGGCCTCACCTCTTGTTGGCCTGTCCACATATTGTGTCAGGA
Organism: Hemiscyllium ocellatum; assembly: GCF_020745735.1. Lineage (NCBI taxonomy): Eukaryota > Metazoa > Chordata > Chondrichthyes > Orectolobiformes > Hemiscylliidae > Hemiscyllium > Hemiscyllium ocellatum. The sequence goes on along the minus strand of NC_083414.1, from coordinate 76,288,277 downwards.
AACCCTCCTGCACACATTGGACAAACACCGACCCATCTAACGTACTCGAGCTATAGCTTTCCCAGTCAATATCTGGAAAGTTAAAGTCCTCCATAATAACCACGCTATTACTTTCACTCTTGTCCTGAATCATCCTTGCAATCATTTCTTCTACATCTCTTGGACTTTTAGGAGGCCTGTAGAAAACTCCTAACAGGGTGACCCCACCTTTCCTATTTCTAAACTCAGCCCAAACTAATCAGATGGCGAGTCTTCATCCATCGTCCTTTCCACCGCTGTAATGCTATCTTTAACAAGCAATGCCACACCTCCCCCTCTTTAACTCCCACCTCTGACCCTACTAAAACATTTAAACCCTGGAACCTGCAACAACCAATCCTGTCCCTATTCTACCCATGTCTCCGTAGTAGCCACAACGTCGAAATCCCAGGTACCAACCCATGGTGCAAGTTCACCTACCTTATTTCGTCTACTTCTTGCATTGAAGTATATACGCTTCAAGCCACTTTGCTGTTTACAAGCACCCTCCTTCGAGATTGATGCCATGTTCCTAACCTCCCTACACTCCAGGTCCTGAACCCTAAAGCTACAGTCTAGGTTCCCATGCCCCTGCAGAGTTAGTTTAAACCCCCCAAGGAGCACTAGCAAAGCTCACCTCAAGGATACTGGTGCCCCTCAGGTTCAGGTATAGACCATCCTGTTTATAATGGTCCCACCTTCCCCAGAAAGATCCCCAGTTAGCCAGATACCGGAATTCTTCCCTCCTGCACCATCCCTGTAGACACGCATTTAACTGTTCTCTCTCCCTATTCCTCGACTCTCTATCACGTGGCACGGGTAACACACGAGAGACAACAACTCTGTTTATTCTACCTCTGAGCTTCCAACCTAGCTCCCTGAAAGCCTACCTAACATCCTCATCCCTCTTCCTACCTATGTCGTTAGTGCCAATGTGGACCACGACTTCGGGCTGCTCCCCCTCCCCTTTAAGGACCTGGAAAACACGATCAGAGACATCACATACCCTTGCACCTGGGAAGCAACATACCAAACGTGAGTCTCTCTCACCCACACAAATCTGCCTATCTGTGTCACGAATTATCAAGTCCCCAATAACTATTGCTCTGCTCTTCTCCACCCTTTCTTCTGAGCAACAGGGACAGGCTCCGTGCCACAGGCCTGAACCCCATTGCTTTCCCCTGGTAAGTCGTCCCCCCCACAAGTATCCAAAACGGTATATTTGTTCTTGAGGGGAACGGCTGTAGGGGGTCCCTGCATTGGCTGCTTCCTTCCAGTCCCCCTCACTGTCACCCATCTCTCTGCAAGGTTATCCTCGACCTGATCCTGAGACACATTCCCATTGTTTATAATGAACAGTTTTATTTCCTGATGGAGCTGAAAATGTGTTGCTGGTTAAAGCACAGCAGGTCAGGCAGCATCAACTGCAGGTCCTAGCTCCCAGCCATGCCGTATCTTCACCATCCCTCCAGACCTCCCCCTCTCTGAGGATGAAAGATCAGTCCTCAGCAGAGGCCTCACCTTCATTTCCCTACGCCTTCGGATTAATGAGTTCAACACGCGGCGAGATATTGAATAATTTTTCCGCCGCCTTCGCCTCCATGCCTACTTTCACAACCAAGACTCCCGCCCATCCTCTGACGACCCCTTCTCCCGCCTCCAACACACCCCATCCACCTGGACACCCCGTGCTGGCCTCTTACCCGCCCTCGATCTATTTATAGCCAACTGCTGCCGCGACATTAACCGACTCAATCTGTCCACCCCTCTCACCCACTCCAACCTCTCAACCTCAGAACGTGCAGCTCTCCACTCCCTCCGCTCCAATCCCAACCTCACCATCAAACCGGCAGACAAGGGAGGCGCGGTAGTAGTTTGGCGCACCGACATTTACACCGCTGAGGCCAACGCCAGCTCGCGGACGCCTCCTCTTATCGCCCCCTTGACCACGACCCCACCTCCCACCACCAAACCATCATCTCCCAGACCATCCATAACCTCATCACCTCAGGGGATCTCCCATCCACCGCCTCCAACCTCATAGTCCCACAACCCCGCACCGCCCGTTTCTACCTCCTGCCCAAATTCCACAAACCTGACTGCCCCGCCAACCCATTGTCTCAGCCTGCTCCTGCCCCACCGAACTCATCTCCGCATACACGGTTCTGTCCCCTTTAGTCCAAGAACTCCGCACCTACGTTCGGGACACCACCCACGCCCTCCACCTCCTCCAGGATTTTCGCTTCCCCGGTCCCCAACGCCTTATTTTCACGATGGACATCCAGTCCCTGTACACCTCCATCCCCAATCACGAAAGACTCAAAGCCCTCCGCTTCTTCCTGTCCCGCCGCACCAACCAGTACCCTTCCACTGACACCCTCCTTCGACTGACTGAACTGGTCCTCACCCTGAATAACTTCTCTTTTCAATCCTCCCACTTCCTCCAAACTAAAGGAGTTGCCATGGGCACCCGCATGGGCCCCAGCCATGCCTGTCTCTTCGGAGGATATGTGGAACAGTCCATCTTCCGCAACTACACTGGCACCACCCCCCGCCTTTTCCTCCGCTACATCGATGACTGTATCGGCGCTGCCTCGTGCTCCCACGAGGAGGTTGAACAGTTCATCAACTTTACTAACACCTTCCATCCCGACCTCGAATTCACCTGGACTGTCTCAGACTCCTCCCTCCCCTTCCTAGACCTTTCCATCTCTATCTCGGGCGACCGACTCAACACAGACATCTACTAAAAACCGACTGACTCCCACACCTACCTGGACTCCACCTCCTCCCACCCTGCCCCCTGTAAAAACGCCATCCCATATTCCCAATTCCTTCGTCTCCGCCGCATCTGCTCCCAGGAGGACCTGTTCCAACACTGCAAAGCCCACATGACCTCCTTTTTCAAGGACCACGGACTCCCCCCAGACGTGATCGACGATGCCCTCCACCGCATCTCCTCCACTTCCCGCTCCTCCGCCCTTGAGCCCCGCTCCTCCAACCGCCACCAAGACAGAACCCCACTGGTTCTCACCTACCACCCCACCAACCTCCGTATACAGCGTGTCATCCGCCGTCATTTCCGCCACCTCCAAACGGACCCCACCACCAGGGATATATTTCCCTCACTCCCCTATCAGCGTTCCGCAAAGATCACTCCCTTCGTCACTCCCTCGTCAGGTCCACACCCCCCACCAACCCAACCTCCACTCCCGGCACCTTCCCCTGCAACCGCAGGAAATGTAAAACTTGTGCCCATACCTCCTCCCTCACTTCCCTCCAAGGCCCCAAGGGATCCTTCCATATCCGCCACAAGTTCACCTGTACCTCCACACACATCATCTATTGCATCCGCTGCACCCGATGTGGCCTCCTCTATATTGGGGAGACGGGCCGCTTACTTGCGGAACGCTTCAGAGAACACCTCTGGGATGCCCGGACCAACCAACCCAACCACCCCGTGGCTCAACACTTTAACTCTCCTTCCCACTCCACCGAGGACATGCAGGTCCTTGGACTCCTCCACCGGCAAAACATAACAACACGACGGCTGGAGGAGGAGCGCCTCATCTTCCGCCTGGGAACCCTCCAACCACAAGGAATGAACTCGGATTTCTCCAGTTTCCTCATTTCCCCTCCTCCCACCTTGTCTCAGTCGATTCCCTCAACTCAGCACCGCCCTCCTAACCTGCAATCTTCTTCCTGACCTCTCCGCCCCCACCCCCACTCCGGCCTATCACCCTCACCTTGACGTCCTTCCACCTATCACATCTCCATCGCCCCTCCCCCAAGTCCCTCCTCCCTACCTTTTATTTTAGCCTGCTTGGCACACTTTCCTCATTCCTGATGAAGGGCTTATGCCCGAAACGTCGAATTTCCTATTCCTTGGATGCTGCCTGACCTGCTGTGCTTTAACCAGCAACACATTTTCAGCTGTGATCCCCAGCATCTGCAGACCTCAATTTCTACCCCTATTTCCTGATGGACTCCGTCCCCCGTGTGTAATATCCACGGCGTCCTGCTTTATGAAGCCACTGACTGCTCTGTCTGGTTCGCCGTCAATTTCACCTTTGATCGGTTTGTAGCCATTTGTTACCAGAAGGTGAAAACTAAATATTGTGGTGAGAAAACGGCGGCTGTGTTTCTGGGAGCAGGGACTGTGCTGAGCTGTTTAAGAACGTTTCTTGGTATTTTATGTTCAAGGTATTCGCTGTGGAACACCCCCTGGTTTTGTGATGTAACAGACGCTGTTGCATTCTCCAGTGTCTTGGTCACAATCGAGTCCCTCCACCACATTCTAACCCCGTGTGTCCCATTTCTCCTGATTCTGCTGCTCAATGTTCTCACCATCAGACACATTTTAGTGACCAGCAGAGCCCGCAGGAGACTCCGCGATCATACCAACGGGGACGCTCAGTCTGACACAGAAATGAGAAACCGGAAAAAATCCATCATTTTCCTCTTTGTGATCTCGACCAATTTCATCCTCTTATGGTCAATGTTAATGCTGTATTATATATATTCTCTCTGTCCCCGCTCTCTCTGTCCTCACTCTATGTCCCCCTCTCTCTGTCCCCTCTCTCTGTCACCACTCTCTCTTCTCCCTCTCTCTGTCCATCTCTCTCTGTCCCTCTCGCTCGGTCCTCTCCCTCTGTCCCACTCTCTCTTCCCCCGTTTCTCTGTCCCCCTCTATCTGTCCCCCTCTCTCTGTCCCCTCTCTGTCGCCCCTCTCTCTTCCCCCACTCTCTGTCACCCTCTCTCTGTCCATCTCGCTCTGTCCTACCTCTCTCTGTCCCCCACACTCTGTCACCCCTCTCTCTGTTACCTTCTCTCAGTCGCCCTTCTCTCTCTGCTTCCACTCTCTCTGTTCCCCCGCTCTCTGACCCCGCTCTGTCTGCCCTCCTCTCTGTCCCTCTCGCTGTGTACCCTCTCTACGTCGGCCCTCTCTCTTCCCCCTCTCTCTGTCACCCTCTCTCTGTCCTGCTCTCTCTGTCCCGCTCTCTCTGTCCCACCTCTCTCTGCACCCCTCTCTATGTCCCCCTCTCTCTGTCCCCTCTCTCTGTCACCACTCTCTCTTCCCCCTCTCTCTGTCAATCTCCCTCTGTCCCTCTCGCTCTGTCCCACCTCTCTCTGTCCCCCTCTCTCTGTCCTCCTCTCTCTGCCACCCGCTCTCTCTCCCACCTTCTCTATCCAACTCTCTCTCCCACTCTCTGCCATCTCTCAGTCCCTCACTTCTCGGTCCCACTCACTCTGTCCCCTGTCTCTGACCCTCTCTCTCTGTGCCCCCTCACTCTGCCCCCATGCCCCCTCACTCTGTCCTCTCCCTCTGTCCCACTCTCTCTTCCCCCGTTTCTCTGTCCCCTCTCTCTGTCCCCCTCTCTCTGTTCCCCTCTACATTCCACACTCTCTGTCCCCCCTCTGTTCCCCCGCTCTCTTGTCCCTCTCACTCGGATCCCTCTCTCTCTGTTGCCACCCTCTCTCTGTCCCTCTTTCTCTGCCCCCCGATCTCTGTCCCCTCCCTCTGTTCCTCCCTCTCTCTCCCCTCTCTCTCTTTCCCCCTTTCTCTGTCCCCCTCACCTTATCCCCCTCTCTCTGTTCCCCCTCCCCTGTTCCCCTCTCTCTACCCCCCTGTCTCTCTCTGCCCCCGCTCTCTGTCCTCCCTCTCTGTCCCCCATCTCTTTGCCCCCTTTCTCTGTCCCACCTCTTTCTGTCCGCCTCTCTCTCTGTCCTTCTCTCTTTCCCCTGTCTCTGTCCCCCTCCCTCGGTCCCCCTTCTCGCTGTCGCCCTCTCTCTGTCCCCTTCTCTCTGTGCCACTCTCTCTGTACCCCCCTCTGTCCCTGCTCTCACTGTCCTCCCTCTCCCTCTGTCCCCTTGCTCTCTCGGTCACCCCTCTCTCTGTTCCCCCTCTCTGTCCCTCCTCTCTCTATCCTCTACCTCTGCATCCCCTGCTCTGTTCCACCTCTATCCCCCACTCTCTCCTCCCCCTCTGTCCCCCCACTCTCTGCCCCCTCTCTCTGCCCCTCTCAGTCCCTCCTCTCGCTATCCTCTACCTCTGCATCCCCCACTCTGTTCACCCCTGTCCCCCACTGTCTCCATCACCCCACTCTCTGTCTCCCCACTCTCTGTCATCCCTCTCTGTCTCCCTCTCTTGACCACCTCTCTCTGACCCCCTCTGTCTCCCCACTCTCTGTACCCCTCTCACTGTCCCCTCTCTGTCCCTCCTCTCTCTGATCGCCTCGATCTTCCCCATAAACTGTCCCCCTCGCTCTGTCGCACTCTCTCTGCCCCGTCTCTTTGTCCTGCACTCTCTCCCACCCTCTTCCCCTTTCTCTGTTCCCCTCTCGCTGTCCACCTCTCTCTGTCCGCCCTCTCGCTGTCGCCCGCTCTCTGTGCCCGTCTCTCTGTACCCCCTCTCTGTCGCTCCTCTCTCTGTCTTCTGCCTCTGCATCCCCCAATCTGTTACACCTCTGTCACCCACTCTATCCTCCCCTCTCTGTCCCCCTCTCTGTGCCACTCTCTGTCCCTCATCTCTCTGTCCTCTCCCTTTCTGTCCCTCATTCTGTTTCCACATCTGTCCCCCACTCGTTCCATCACCCCACTCTCTGTACCCCAGCTCTCTGTCCACCCACTCTGTCCCCCTTTCTTGACCACATCTCTCTGACCCCTTCTGTCTCCCCACTCTCTGTACCCTTCTCTCGGTCCCCCTTCTCTGTCCCTGCTCTCTCTGACCGCCTCTATCTCCCCCACTCACTTACACCCTCGGTCTGTCGCACTCTCCCTGGCCCATCTCTCTGCCTCGCACTCTCTCCCACCCTCTTCACCTCTCTCTGTCCCCTATCTCTCTGTCCACCTCTTTCTGTTACCCCACTCTCTGCTCCCCGTCCCCCTCGCTCTCTGTCCCCCTCTCCCTGTCCCACTCTCTCTGCTCCCTCTCTTTGTCCCCGCACTCTGTCCCCTTTCTATGTTTCCCCTGTCTGTCCCCCGCTCTCTTTTGCCCTCTCTCTAGCCGCCCCTCTCTCTGTCCCCATCTCCATGTGCCTCTCTTTCCGTCCCCTTCCTTCTGCTCCCTTCTCTCTCTCCCCCTCGCTCTCTGTACCTCTCTCGCTGTCCTTCTCCCTCTGTCCCCCTCTTTCTGTACCCCGCTCTCTGTTCCCCCTCTCTCTGTCCCCTGCTCCCTGTCCCCCTCTCTCTGTTCCCACTCTATCTCGGTCGCCCCTCTCTCTATCCCGACGCCTTCTGTCTCCCTGCTCCCTGTCCCCCCTATCTCGGTCCCCTGCTCTCTGTCTCCCTCTCTCTGTCCCCCACTTCTTCCCCCTCTCTCTGTCCCCCTCTCTATGTCCCCCTCCCTCTGTCCCCCTCTCTCTGTCCCCTGCTCTTTGACCCCTCTCTCTGCTCCACTCCCTCTTGTACCCATTTCTCTGCCCCCTCTGTCCGTCCCCCACTCTCACTATCCCCATCTCTCTGTCCCCTCTGCTCTCTGTCGCCCCACTCTCTGTCCACCCACTCACTGTCCCCCTTTCTCTGTTCTCTTCCCTCTTTCCCTCTCTCTCTGTCCCACTCTCTCTGTCCCACCTCCCTCTGTCCTTCTCTCTCTCTGTCCTTCTCTCTTCCCCCTGTCTCTGTCCCCCTCTCTCAGTCCCCCCTCTCGCTCTCGCCCTCTCTCTGTACACCCTCTGTCCCTGCTCTCACTGTTCCCCCACTCTCTCTGTCCCCTTGCTCTGTCAGTCACCCCTCTCTCTGCTCCCCCTCTTTGTCGCTCCTCTCTCTGTCTTCTGCCTCTGCATCCCCCACTCTGTTCCACCTCTGTCACCCACTCTATCCTCCCCTCTCTGTCCCCCTCTCTGTCCCCCTCTCTGTCCCTCATCTCTCTGTCCTCTCCCTTTCTGTCCCACATTCTGTTTCCACATCTGTCCCCCACTCTTTCCATCACTCCACTATCTGTACCCCAACTCTCTGTCCACCCACTCTGTCCCCCTTTCTTGACCACATCTCTCGGACCCCTTCTGTTTCCCCACTCTCTGTACCCCTCTCTCGGTCCCCCTTCTCTGTCCCTGCTCTCTCTGACCGCCTCTATCTCTCCCACTCACTTACACCCTCGGTCTGTCGCACTTTCCCTGGCCCCTCTCTCTGCCTCGCACTCTCTCCCACCCTCTTCACCTCTCTCTGTCCCCTCTCTCTCTGTCCACCTCTTTCTGTCGCCCCACTCTCTGCTTCCCGTCCCCCTCGCTCTCTGTCCCCCTCTCTCTGTCCCGCTCTCTCTGCTCCCTCTCTTTGTCCCCGCTCTCTGTCCCCCTTTCTATGTTTCCCCTGTCTGTCCACCGCTCTCTTTTGCCCTCTCTCTAGCCCCCCCTCTCTCTGTCCCCATCTCCATGTGCCCCTCTTTCCGTCCCCTTCCTTCTCCTCCCTTCTCTCTCTCCCCCTCGCTCTCTGTACCTCTCTCGCTGTCCTTCTCCCTCTGTCCCCCTCTTTCTGTACCCCGCTCTCTGTTCCCCCTCTCTCTGTCCCCTGCTCCCTGTCCCCCTCTCTCTGTTCCCACTCTCTCTCGGTCGCCCCTCTCTCTATCCCGACGCCTTCTGTCTCCCTGCTCCCTGTCCCCCCTATCTCGGTCCCCTGCTCTCTGTCTCCCTCTCTCTGTCCCCCACTTCTTCCCCCTCTCTTTGTCCACGTCTCAATGTCTCCCTCCCTCTGTTCCCCTTCTCTCTGTCTACTGCTCTTTGACCCCTCTCTCTGCTCCACTCCCTCTTGTACCCATTTCTCTGCCCCCTCTGTCCGTCCCCCACTCTCACTATCCCCATCCCTCTGTCCCCCCGCTCTCTGTCGCCCCACTCTCTGTCCACCTCTCTCTGTTCTCTTCTCTCTTTCCCTCTCTCTCTGTCCCACCTCCCTCTGTTCTTCTCTCTCTCTCTGTCCTTCTCTCTTCCCCCTGTCTCTGTCCCCCTCTCTCAGACCCCCATCTCGCTCTTGCCCTCTCTCTGCCCCCCTCTCTCTGTACCCCCCTCTGTCCCTGCTCTCACGGTTCACCTTTTCTCTCTGTCCCCTGCTCTCTGTACCCCTCTCTCTGTTCCACGCTCTCTTTCCCACTCTATCTCGGTGGCCCCCTCTCTCTATCCCCACGCCTTCTGTCTCCCTGCTCTCTGTCAACCCTATATCTGTCCCCTTCTCTCTGTCTCCCTCTCTCTGTCCCCCACTTCTTCCCCCTCTCTCTGTCCCCCTCTCTCTGTCCCCCTACCTCTGTTCCCCTCTATGTCCCACTCTCTCTGTGCCCCCCTTCTGTCCCCCCACTCTCTGCCCCCCTCACTCTCGCCTCTGTCTCTCCCACGCTCCCCCCTCTCTCTGTCCCCACTCTCACTGTCCACCCTCTGTCTCTCTGTTCCCACTCTCTCTGTACCCCCGCTCTCGGCCCCGCTCTGTCTGACCCCCCTTTCTGTCCCTCTCTCTCTGTAAACTCTCTACGTCGCCCCTCTTTCTTCACCCTCTCTCTGTCACCCTCTCTCTGTCCCCTCTCTCTCTGTACCCGCTCTACGTTGCCCCTCTCTCTGTCACCTTCTCTCAGTCCCGCGCTCTCTGTCCCGCTCTCTCTGTCCCCTCTCTCCATCACCCCTCCCTCTTCCCCCTCTCTCTGTCCCTCTCGCTCTGTCCAACCTCTCTCTGACCCCTCACTCTGTCCTCCTCGCTCTGTCCCGCCGCTCTCTGTCCCAACTTCTCTATCCACCTCTCTCTCCCACTCTCTATCATCTCTCTGCCCCTCACTTCTCGGTCTCCTCACTCTGCCCCCTCTCTCTGACACCTCTCTCTCTGTCCCCCATCTCTGTCCCTCCTCTCTCTGACCGCCTCTATCTCCCCCACTCACTTTCTCCCTCGCTCTGTCGCACTCTCTCTGGCCCCTCTCTCTGCCTCGCACTCTCTTCCACCCTCTTCGCCTCTCTCTGACCCCGCTCTCTCTGTCTCCCCACTCTCCGCCCCTCACCATCGCCTCTGTCTCCCGCCTCTCTCTGTCCCCACTCTCTGTCCCCCTCTCTCTGACCCCTCTCACTGTCCACCCTCTCTCTCTCTGTTCCCACTCTCTCTGTCCACCTCTCTATGTTCCCCCAATCTCTGCCCCCTTCTCTCTGTCGCCCCACTCTCTGTTCCACACTCTCTTTCACACTCTATCTTCTGTCTCCCTGCTCTCTGTCACCCCTATCTCTGTCCCCTGCTCTCTGTCTCTCTCTTTGTCCCCCACATCTTCCCCCTCACTCTGTCCCCCTCTCTCTGTCCCCTTCCCTATGTTCCCCTCTATGTCCCCCTCTCTCTGTGCGCCCTTCTGTCCCCCCACACTGTGCCCCCCTCACTATCCCCTCTGTCTCTCCCACGCTCCCCCTCTCTCTGTCCCCCTCTCTCTGTCGACCCTCTCTGTCCACCCTCTCCCTGTTCCCACTTTCTCTGTTCCCCCGCTCTCTGCCCCGCTCTGTCTGCCCCCCCGTCCCTCTCTCTGTACCCTCTCTACGTCACCCCTCTCTCTTCCCCCCTCTGTCACACTCTCTCTGCCCCGCTCTCTCTGTCCCCCTCTCTCTGTCCCCCTCTGTCCCCCCTCTCTTCCCCCTCTCTCCGTCCCTCTTGCTCTGTCCAACCTCTCTCTGCACCCGCTCTGTCCCCATCGCTCTATGTCCCCTCTCTCTCTGTCCCGCTCTCACTGCCCCCTCTCTTTGTCCCGCTCTCTGTCCCCCTCTCTATGTTTTCCCTCCCTGTCCCCCGCTGTCTTTTGCCCTCTCTCTAGCCCTACTCTCTACCGTTCGCTCTATCCCCATTTCCATGTCCCCCTCTTTCCGTCCCCTTCCTTCTGCTCCCTTCTCTCTCTCCCTCCCTCTCTCTCTGTACCTCTCTCGCTGTCCTTCTCCCTCTGTCCCCCTCTCTCTGTCCCCCGCTCTCTGTCCACCTCTCTCTCTGTTCCCCGCTCTCTGTTCCCCCTCTCTCTGTCCACTGCTCTCTGTCCTCCTCTCTCTGTTCCACACTCTCATTCCAACTCTATCTCGTTCGCCCCTCTGTCTATATCCAAGTCTTCTGTCTCCCTGCTCTCTGTCCCCCCGATCTCTGTCCCCAGCTCTCTGTCTCCCTCTCTCTGTCCCCCACTTCTTCCCCCTCTCTCTGTCCCCCTCTCTCTGTCCCCATCCCTCTGTTCCCCTCTATGTCCCCCTCTCTCTGTGCCCCATTCTGTCCCCCCACTCTCTGCCCCCTCACTATCACCTCTGTCTCTCCCACGCTCCCCCTCTCTCTGTCCCCACTCTCTGTCCCCCTCTCTCTGTCCCCTCTCACTGTCCCCCTCTCTCTACACCCACTCTCTCTGTCCCCCCGCTCTCTGCCCCCTCTGTCGTCCCCCCTTCTCTGTTCCTCTGTCTCTGTACCCTCTCAATGTCGCCCCTCTCTCTCCCCCGTCTCTCAGTCACCCTCTCTCTGTCCCGCGCTCTCTGTCATGCACTCTCTGTCCCACCTCTCCCTGCCCCCTCTCTTTGTCCCCCTCTCTCTGCTCCAACTCTCTCTGTTCCCCCGTTCTCCATCGCCCCTCTCTCTTCCCCCTCTCTCTCTGTCACCCTCTCTCTGCCCCCTCTCTCTATGTCCCCATCTCTCTTACCCCTCTCTCTGTCACCCTCTCTCTCTGTCCCCCACTCTTTGTGCCCCACACTCTGTCATCGCGCCCTCTGTTACCTTCTCTCAGTCGCCTTTCTCTCTATCTGTCTCCCTCTCTCTGTCCCCACTCTCTGTCCCCCTCTCAATGTCCCCATCCCTCTGTTCCCCTCTATGTCCCCCTCTCTCTGTGCCCCATTCTGTCCCCCCACTCTCTGCCCCCTCACTATCACCTCTGTCTCTCCCACGCTCCCCCTCTCTCTGTCCCCACTCTCTGTCCCCCTCTCTCTGTCCCCTCTCACTGTCCCCCTCTCTCTACACCCACTCTCTCTGTCCCTCCGCTCTCTGCCCCCTCTGTCGTCCCCCCTTCTCTGTTCCTCTGTCTCTGTACCCTCTCAATGTCGCCCCTCTCTCTCCCCCCTCTCTCAGTCACCCTCTCTCTGTCCCGCGCTCTCTGTCATGCACTCTCTGTCCCACCTCTCCCTGCCCCCTCTCTTTGTCCCCCTCTCTCTGCTCCAACTCTCTCTGTTCCCCCGTTCTCCGTCACCCCTCTCTCTTCCCCCTCTCTCTCTGTCACCCTCTCTCTGCCCCCTCTCTCTATGTCCCCATCTCTCTTACCCCTCTCTCTGTCACCCTCTCTCTCTGTCCCCCACTCTTTGTGCCCCACACTCTGTCATCGCGCCCTCTGTTACCTTCTCTCAGTCGCCTTTCTCTCTATCTGTCTCCCTCTCTCTGTCCCCACTCTCTGTCCCCCTCTCAATGTCCCCCCTCTCTCTATCCCCCTCTCCGTCACCCCTCTCTCTTCTCCCTCTCTCTGTGAACCCTCTCTCTGTCCCTCTCGCTCTGTCCCCTCTCTCCATCGCACTTGTCTCTTTCCCCTCCCTCTGTCACCCTCTCTCTGTTCCGCTCTCTCTGTCCCGGTCTCTCTGTCCCACCTCTCTCTGTGCACCTCTGTATGTCCCCCCCTCACTCTGCCACCACTATTTGACCCCCTCTCTCTGTCCCCTCTCTCTATGTCCCCCTCTCTCTTCCCCCTCTCTCTGTCACCCTCTCTCTGTCCCTCTCACTCTATCCCACCTCTCTCTGTCACCCTCTCTCTGTCCCCTACTCTCTCTGTTACCTTCTCTCAGTCGCCTTTCTCTCTATCTGTCTCCCTCTCTCTGTCCCCTCTCTCTGTCCAGCTCTCAATGGCACCCCTCTATCCCCTGTCTCCGTCACACCTCTCTTCCCCTATCTCTGTCATCCTCACTCTATCCCTCTCGCTCTGCCCCCTCTCTCCATCGCCCCTCTCTCTTTCCCCTCTCTCTGTCACCCTCTCTCTATCCCGCTCTCCCTGTCCCGCTCTCTCTGTGTCCCTCTCTATGTCCCCTCTCTCTCTGCTCCCACACTCTGTCCCCCTCGCTCTGTCCCCTCTCTCTGTCACCCTTCTCTCTTCCCCCTCTCTCTGTCACCCTCTCTCTGTCCCTCTCGCTCTCTCCCACTTCTCTCTGTCCCCCTCACTCTGTGCTTCTCTCTCTGCCCCCACCGCTCTCAGACCCACCTTCTCTATCCACCTCTCTCTCCCAATCTCTATCATCTCTCTGTCCCTCTCTTCTCGGTCTCCCTCTGCCTCCTCTCTCTGCCCCCTTCTCTGCCCCTCTCTCTTTGTCCCCCTCTCTCTGTCCCCGCTCTCTGTACCACTCTCACTTCCCCCCTTTATCTGTCCCCCGCTCCCTGTCCCGCTCCCTCTGTCCCCACGCTCTCTATCCACCCTCTGTCAGCCCCCCTCTCTGTCCCTCTCTCTCTGTACCCTGTCTACTTCGCCCCTCTCTCTCCCCCTCTCTCTGTCACCCTCTCTCTGTCCCGCTCTCTCTGTCCCCTGTCTCTCTGCCCCTCACTCTCTGTCCCCCTCTCTCTTCCCCCTCTCTCTGTCACCCTCTCTCCGTCCCCTTCTCCCTGCCCCCACTCTCTCTGTCCTCCCGCTCTCTATCCCCTCTCTCTCTCTGTCCCCCTCTCTCTGTCCACCTCTCTCTGTGCTCTCTCTCCGTCGCCCCTCTCTATTCCCCCTCTCTCCGTCACCCTCTCTCTTTCCCTCTCCCTCTGTCCCCTCTCTCCGTAGCCCCTCTCTCTTCCCCCTGTCTCTGTCACCCTCTCTCTGTCCCTCTCACTTTTTCCCATCTCTCTCTTCACCCTCTCTAAGTTCCCCACTCTCTGTCCCCCACCTTCTCTCAGTCGCCCTTCTCTCTCTCTGTCTGTCTCTCTCTGTCTCCACTCTCTGTCCCCCTCTCACTGTCCCACCTCTCTCTATCGTCTCTCTCCGTCGCCCCTCTCTCTTCCCTCTCTCTCTGTCACCCTCTCTCTGTCCCTCTCGCTCTGTCCCCCTCTCTCAGTGCCCCCCATCCCCTCTCTCCATCGCCCCTCTCTCTTCCCACTCTCGCTGTCGCCCTCTCTCTGTGCCCCCTCTCTCTGTCCTGTGCCTCTGCATCTGCCGCTTTGTTCCACCTTTGTCCCCATTCTATCTTCCCACCCACTGGCCCCCCACCCTCTGGCCCCTCTCTAGCCCCCCTCTCTGTCCCTCATCTCTCTGTCTTTTCCCTCTCTGTCTCCCACTCTGTTCCCCCTCTGTCCCCCACTCTCTCCATCACCCCACTCTCTGTCCTTCCACTTTCTGTCCACCTCTCTCTGCCCCCCTCTCTAGACCACCACTCACTGACCCCCTCTGTCTCCCCACACTCTGTACCCCACTCTCTGCCCCCCCTCTGTCCCTCCTCTCTCTGACCGCCTCTATCTCCCCCACACGCACTTTCCCCCTCGCTCTGTCGCACTCTCTCTGCCCCCTCTTTCTGCACCGCACTCTCTCCCACCCTCTTACACTCTCTCTGTCCACCTTTCTTTGTCCCCCTCTCTCTGTGCCCCTCTCTCTGTACCCCCCACTGTCCCTGCTCTCACTGTTCCCCCTCTCTCTGTCCCCTTGCTCTCTCTGTCCCCCTCTCTCTGTTCCACCTCTCTGTCCCTCACCTTTCTTTCCTCTGCCTCTTCATCCCCCGCTCTGTTCCACCTCTGTCCCTCACTCTCTCCTCCCCCTCTGTCCCTCCACTCTCTGCCCCTTTCTGTCCCTCATCTCCCTGTCCTCTCTCTCTGTGTCCCCCACTCTGTTCCCCCCTCTGTCCCCGACTCTCTGTCGCACTCTCTCTGCCCCCCTCTCTCCCCCGCACTCTCTCCCACCATCTTCCCCTCTCTCTGTCTCCCCTCTCTCTGTCGACTTCTCTCTGTCCCCCACTCTCTGCGCCCCTCTCTCTGTCCCCTCTCTCTCTGTCCCGCTCTCTCTGCCCCTCTCTTTGTCCCCCTTCTCTGTCCCTCCTCTCTCTGACCGCCTCTATCTCCCCCACACGCACTTCCCCCTCGCTCTGTCGCACTCTCTGCCCCCTCTTTCTGCACCGCACTCTCTCCCACCCTCTTACACTCTCTCTGTCCACCTTTCTTTGTCCCCCTCTCTCTGTGCCCCTCTCGATGTTTCCCCTCTCTATCCCCCGCTCTCTGTTGCCCTCTCTCTGTGCCCCCTCTCTCCTGTTCGCTCTGTCCCCATCTCCCTGTCCCCCTCTTTCCTTCCCCTGCTTCTGCTCTCTTCTCTCTATCCCCCTCTCTCTTCCCTCCTCTCTCTGTACCCCCCTCTCTGTTCCCCGCTCTGTGTTCTTCCTCTCTCTGTCCCCTGCTCTCTGTCCCCCTCTCTCGGTCCCCCACTCTCTTTCCCACGCTATCTCTGTTGCCACTCTCTCTCTATCTGCACGCTCTCTGTCACCCCACTCTGTGTCCCGTCTCTCTCTCACCCCCTCTCTCGTTCCCCTTTCTCTGTCCCCCTCTTTCTGTCGCCCTCCCTCTGTTCCCCACTATGTCCCATCACTCTCTGCCCCCCTCTGTCTCCCCGCTCTCTGTCCCCTCTCTTTATCCACCTCTCTCTCCCACTGTCTCCCCCAAGTCACCCACCTCTCAGTCCTCCTCACTCCGTCCCCCTCTCTCTGCTCCCCTCTCTCTGTCCCCTTCTCTCTGCCCACACTCTCTCTTTCCCCGTCTTTCCCCCCCCCCCACGCTCTGTCATCCCTCATTATCCCCTCTGTCTCTTCCACCTCTCCCACCCTGTCCCTCACCTCTCTGATCCCCTCACTCTGTCCCCCTATCTCTGTGCCCCCTCACACTCTGTCCGCCTCTCTCTGTCCTCTCTCTCCATCGACCCTCTCTTCTTCCCCATTCTCTGCCCCCCCTCCGTTCCCCCGCGCTCTACCCCCCTCTTTGTCCACTCTCTCTGCCCCCTCCCTCTGTTCCCCCCTCTCTCTCTCCCCTCTGTCTCTGTCCTTCTCCCTCTGATCCCCCACTCTCTGTCCCCTTCTCTCTGTCCTCCTCTCTTTGTCCCCCCTCTGACCCCCTCTATCTCTCCGTCTCTCTCTGTCCCTCTCCTCTCTGTCCCCTCTCTCTGTCCCCCTCTCTTTGTCCCTCTCTCTCTGCCCCCTCCCTCTTTTCGCCTCTATCTCCCGTCTCTCTCTTCCCCCTCTTTCTGTCCCCCCGCTCTCTGTCACCCCTCTCTATCCCCTGTTTCTCCCACCTATCCCCCCTCTCTGTCCCCCACCTCTCTGTTCCCCTCACTCTGTCTCCATCTCTCTGTCCCTCCTCTCTCTGTCCCATCGATCCGTCGCCCCTCTCTCCTCCACCTTTCTCTGTCCACTCTCTCTGTCCCCTTCTCTCTCTCACCCCGCTCTCTCTCCCCATCTCTCTGTCTCCCTCTCTCTTAACCCTCACTCTGTTCCCGTCTCTTTCTCCACACATCTCCCTGTCCCCCTCTCTCTCACCCCCCTCTCTATCTCCCTCTCTCTCTGTCCTCTTTTGACTGTCCCCTCTGTCTGTCCCACTGTCTCTGCTCCCATTATCTCTGTCCCCCGCTCTCTGTCCCCCCTCTCTGTCCCCCTCTCTCTGTCCCCCTCTCTCTATCCCCCACTCTTGCCCCTACACTCTGTCCCCCACACTCGGTTCCCCCTCTCTCTCTTCCCTTCTCTCAGTCGCCCTTCTCACTCTGTCTCCCTCTCTCTGCCCCCAATCTCTCTGTCCCCCTTCTCTCCATCGCCCCTCTCTCTTCCCCCTCTCTCTTCCCCTCTCTCTGTCCCACACTCTCTGTCCCCCACACTCAGTTCCCCCTCTCTCTCTTCCCTTCTCTCAATCGCCCTTCTCTCTCTGTCTCCTTCTCTCTGTCCCAATCTCTGTCCCCCTCCCTCTGTCCCCCTCTCTCTGTCCCCCTCGCTCTCTCCCCCTCTCTCTCCCCCCTCTCTGTAACCCCCTCTGCCCCTGCTCTCACTGTTCCTACTCTCGCTCTCTCTGTCCCCGTGCTCTCTCAGTCACCCGTCTCTCTGTTCCCCCTCCCTGTCCCTCCTCTCTATGTCCCCTCCTTCTCTGTCCCCAGCTCTGTTTCCACTTTGTCCCCCACTCTCTCCATTCCCCCACTCTCTGTCTCCCACTCTCTGCCCCCCTTTCTGTCCCCCACTCTGGACCCCCTCTCTCTGTCCCCCTCTGCCCCCCCACTCTCTGTAGCCCTTTCTCTGTCCCCCCTCAGTCCTCCACACTTGACCACCTCTTTCTGACCGCCTCTATCTCCCCCTCTCTGTCCCCCTTCTCTGTCGCACTCTCTCTGCCCCCCAACCTTGATCACCTCTCTCTGACCGCTTCTATCTCCCCCACACTCTGTCCCCCTCCCTCTGTCGCACTCTCTCTGCCCCCCTCTCTCTGCCCCGCTCTCTCCCCACCCTGTTCCCCTATCTCTGATCCCCTCTCTCTCTCCACCTCTCTCTGTCACTGATCTCTCTGTCCCCTCTCTCTCTGCCCCCTCTCTATGTTTCCCCTCTCTTTCCCCCGCTCTCTGTCACCCTCTCTCTGTCTCTCTCTCTGTCCCCCTCTCTCTGCCCCGCTCTCTCCCCACCCTGTTCCCCTATCTCTGATCCCCTCTCTCTGTCCACCTCTCTGTCACCCCCTGTCTGTCCCCCTCTCTCTCTGCCCCCTCTTTATGTTTCCCCTCTCTTTCCCCCGCTCTCTGTCACCCTCTCTCTGTCTCTCTCTCTCTGACCCCCTCTCTCTGTCCCCCGCTCTCTGTCCCCTACACTCGGTTTCCCCTCTCTCTCTTCCCTTCTCTCAGTCGCCCTTCTCTCTCCGTACCTCTGTCTCTGTCCTCCTCTCTCTGTCCTCCGCTCTCTGTCCTCCTCTCTTTGTCCCCCGCTCTCTGCCCCCCTCTTTTGGTCCCCCACTCTCTTTCCCACTCTATCTCTGTAGTCCCTCTCTCTGTCCACACGCTCTCTGTCTCCCCGCTCTCTGTCCCCCTCTCTCTGTCCCCCTCTCTCTGCACTGCTCTCTCTGCCCCCTCACTTTGTCCTCCTCGCTCTGTCCCCATCCCTCTGTCCCCCTCACTCTGTCCCCCTCTCTCTGCCCACCCTCTCTCTGTGGCCCCTCTCTCTGCCCACTCTCTCTGTCCCTCTGTCTCTCTGCCCCCCTCTCCCTGTCCCCCATTTTTCTGTCCCCCTCTCTCTGTCCCCTGCTATGTCCCCCCTCTGCTCCCCTCTGACCCCTCAATAACCCCTGTGTCTCTCCTACCTCTCCCCCTCTCTCTGCCCCTCTCTCTTTCCCACTCTATCTCTGTCGCCCCTCTCTATGTCCCCCCTCTCGCTGTCCAACCCGCTCTTTTTACACCCACTCTCTCTCCACCCATTCTCTGTCCCCCTCTCTCTGTCCTCCTCTCTCTTTCCCCCTCTCTCTGTCGCTCTCTCTCTGTCCCTCCTCTCTCTGTCCCTCTCTCTCTGCCCCGTCTCTTCTCCCATCTCTGTCCCCCTCTCTCTGCCCCCCTCTCTCTGTCCCCCTCTCTCTGTGCCCCTCTCTCTGTAAACCCCTTTGTCCCAGCTCTCAATTTTCCCCCTCTCTCTCTGTCCCGTGCTCTCTCGGTCACCCCTCTCTCTGTCCCTCCCACTCTCTGTCCCCTCTCTCTGCCTCCTCCCTCTGTCCTCTCCCTCTCTGTCCTCCCTCTGTCCCCCACTCTATCCATCCCCCAACTCTCTCTCCCGCTACTCTCTGTCCCCCTCTCTTGACCACCTCTCTCTGACCCCCTCTATCTCCACCACTCTCTGTACCCCTCTGTCTGTCCCCCATTCCCTTCATCCCCCAACTCTCTATCCCCCACTCTCTGTCCCCGCCTCTGTCCCCGTCTCTTGACCATCTCTCTGACCCACTCTGTCTCCCCCACTTTCTGTACCCCTCTCTCTGCCCCCGTCTCTCCTCTCTCTGACCGCCTCTATCTCCCCACTCTTTCCCCCACCTGCTTCAAACTCTCTCTGCCTCCTCTCTCTGCCCTCCTCTCTCTGTCCCTCCTCTCTATCCACCTCTCTCTCCTACCCTTTCCCCCATCTCTGTCCCCCTCACTCAGCCCTCCTCTCTCTGTCCCCATCTCTCTCTGAAAGCCCTCTCTCTGCCCCCTTTCTCTGACTCCCTCTCTCTGTCTCCTCTCTCCGTCGCCCATCACTCTTGCCACCTTTCTCTGTCCCTCTCTCTCTGCCTCCTCCCTCTGTTCCCATCTATAGCCCCCTATCTCTCTGTCCCACTCTGTGCCCCCGCTCTCTGTCCCCCCTCACTCTCCCCTCTGTTTCTCCCACATCTCCCCCTCATCTCTCCGTCTCCCTCACTCTGTTCCGTCTCTCTCTGCCCACCTCTCTCTGTCCCCCTCTCTTGGTCCCCCCTATCTGTCCCCCCACTCTCGTTCCCCCCTCTCTGCCCCCTTCTCTGTCCGCCTCTCTCTGTCCCGTCTCTCTGTCGGCCCCCTCTCTGTGCCAACTCTCTCTTGCGGTCGCTCTGTACCCATCTCTCTGTGCCCCTCTTTCCTCCCCCTCCTTCTACTCCCTCTCTCTCCCTTCCTCTCACTCTCTGTTGCCCTCTCTCTGTTCCCCCTCTCTCTCCCTTTCCCTCTGTTTCCCATCTCTTTGTCCCCCATCTCTCTGTCCCCCTCTCTCTGTCCCATTCCCTCTGTTCCCCTCTCCCTCCTCTCTCTCTCTGTCTCTCGCTCTCTATCCCCCTCTCTCTGGCCCCTCTATCTTTTCCACTCTGTCTCTCTCGCCCCTCTCTCTGTCCGCTTCTCTCTGTCTCCGCTCTCTTTGTCCCCATCTCTCTGTCCCCCTCCCTCTTGTACCCCTCTCTCTCCTGCTCTCTCTGTTCCCTTCTCTCTGTCCCCCCTCTCCTTTTCCCACTCTATATCTGTCGCTGCTCTCTCTGTCCCCCTCTCTCTATCCGCCCGCTCTCTGTCACCCCACTCTCTGTCCACCCTCTCTCTATCCCCCTCTCTCCTTCCCTCCCTCTCTGTACCCCATTAATGTCCCCTTCTCTCTAACCCCTCTCTCTCTCTTCCCCTCTGTCTGTCCCTCCTCTCTGTCCGCCTCTCTCTGTCCCCCTTTCTCTTTCCCCCTTTCTCTGTCCCCCTCTCTGTCTCCCTGCTCTCTGTCCCATTTCTCTGTTTCCTCTTTCTGTCCTCCTCTCTCTGCCCCCTCTCTCTGTTGCCCTCTCTCTTTGCCCCCTCTCTCTCCCGTTCCCTCTGTCCCCCATGTCTTTGTCCGCAAACTCTCTGTCCCCGTCTCTCTGTCCCATTGTCTCTGTTCCCCACTCTCTCCTCTCTCTCCCTCTTTCTCTCTCTCTCTCTGTCTCTCGCTCTCTATCCCCTTCGCTCTGGCCCCTCTATCTTTTCCACTCTGTCTCTCTCGCCCCTCTCTCTGTCCCCCCCTCGGTCCCCCCTCTCTTTGCCCCTCCACTCTATGTCAACCCTCTCTCTATACCGCCCTCTATCCCCCCCCCCTCTGTTTCCCTCTCTCTATCCCCCTCTCTCTCTGTCAAAACAGCCTCTATCCCCCTCTCTCTGTTCCCCTCTCCCTGTGCCCGGTCTCTGTCCCCTATTCTGTCCCCCTCTCTCTTTCCCACTCTATCTCTGTCGCCCGTCCCTCTGTGCCCCCGCTCTCTGTCTCCCGGCTCTCTCCCCCTCTCTCTATCCCCCCTCTCTGCCCTCTTCTGCCCGTACCCCTCTGTCTGTCCCCCTCTCTGCTCTCACTCTCTCTGTACCCCCGCTCTCTGTCCCCCCGCTCTCTGCCCCCCTTCTCTCTGTCCCCCTCTCTGTCACCCTCTTCCCGGTCCCTCTCGCTCTATCCCATCTCTCTCTAACCCCCCCTCTCTTTGTGCGCCTCTCTCCGCCCCTCTCTCCATCGCTCCTCACTCTTCTCCCCTTTCTCTGTCCCCCTCTCTCTGTCCAACTCTCTCTTCCTCCCTACGTCTGTCCCCATATCTCTGCCCCCTCCCTCTGTCCCCTCTACATCGCCCTCTCTCTCTCTCCCCCCGCTCTCTGTCCCTCCTCACTGTCCCCTCTGTCTCTCCCACCTCTCTTTCCCTCAACTCTCTGTCCCCCTCACTCGGTTCTCTCTCTCTCTGTCACCCCTCTCTCTCTGTCCCGTCTCTCTGTCGGCCCTCTCTCTTCCCCCCTTTCTCTGTCCCCCTCTCTCCTTCCCTCTCTCTGTCCCCCACCCCATGTTCAACTCTCTCTCTCCCCCTCTCTCTTTTCCCCCTCTCCTTTTCCCCCCTCTCTTTGTCCCCCTCTCTGTGTTCGCCTCTCTCTATAATCCCCCATCTCTCTCTGCCCCCGTTCTCTGTCCCCTCTCTCTGTCCCCCTCTCTTTGTCCACCTCTTTCTTACCCCCTCCCTCTTGTACCCTTCTCTCTGCCCCCTCTCTCCGTCTCCCACTCTCTGCCCCCGCTCTTACCATCCCCCGCTCTCTGTCCACCCCGCTCTGTGTCTCACCACTCTCTGTCCACCCACTCACTGTCTCCCTCTCTCTGTCCGCCTCTCTCTTTCCCTCTCACTCTGTCCCCTCTCTCTTTCCCTCCTCTATCTGTCCGCCTCTCTCTCAGTGCCCCTCTCTTCCCCATCTCTCTGTCCCCCTCTCTCTGACCCCCTCTCTCTGACACCCTCTCTCTGTTCCCCTCTCTCTGTCCCCGGTCTCTGTCCTCTATTCTGTCCCCCTCTCTCTTTCCCACTCTATCTCTGTTACCCGTCTCTCTGTACCCCCGCTCTCTGTCTCCCCGCTCTCTCTCCCCCTCTCTCTAGCCCGCTCTATCTGTCCTCTTCTGACAGTCCCCCTCTGTCTGTCCCCCTCTCTGGCACCATCTCTCTGTCCCTCTCGCTCTGTCCCACTCTCTCCTCCTTCCTTTGTCTGTCCCCTTGTCTCTGCCCACTCGCTCTGTTCCCCTATACGTCGCCCTCTCTCTCTGCCAACCCCCCCGCACTCTGTCCCTCCTCACTGTATCCTCTGTCTCTCCCACCTCTCCCCCTCTCCCTTTCCCTCACCTCTCTGTCCCCTCACTCGGTTCCCTCTCTCTCTCTGTCGCCCCTCTCTCTCCGTCTCATCTCTCTCAGTCCCCCTCTCTCAGTCCTGTCTCTCTCTCACCCCTCTCTCTTCCCCCTTTCTCTGTCCCCCTCTCTCTTTCCCTCTCTTTCTGTCCCCCCTCTCTTTGTCCCCCTCTCTCTGTTCCCCTCCCTCTGTTCCACTCTCTCTCTCTCCCCCTGTCTCTCTCTGCCCCCGCTCTGTCCCCGCTCTCTGTCCCCCCTCTCTTTATCCCCCTCTCTCTGACCCCCTCCCTCTTGTACCCCTCTCTCTGCCCCCTCTCTCCGTCTCCCATCTCTCTGCCCTTGCTCTGTCTATCCTCCTCTCTCTGTCCACCCCGCTCTGTGTCTCACCACTCACTGTCCACCCACTCACTGTCTTCCTCTCTCTGTCCTCCTCTCTCTTTCCCTCTCTCTGACTCTCCTCTCTCTGTCCGCCTCTCTCTCAGTACCCCTGTCTTCCCCATGTCTCTGTCCGCCTCTCTCTGACCCCGTCTATCTGTCACTCTCTCTCTGTCCCCCTCTCTCTGTTCCCCTCTCTCTGTCCCCGGTCTCTGTCCCCTATTCTGTCCCTCTCTCTCTTTCCAACTCTATCGCTGTCGCCCGTCTCTCTGTCCCCCCGCTCTCTGTCTCCCCGTTCTCTCTCCCATTCTCTCTATCCCCCTCTATCTTTCCTCTTCTGACAGCCCCCCTCTGTCTGCCCCCCTCTCTGTCAACATCTCTCTGTCCGTCTTGCTCTGTCCCACTCTCTCCTCCTCCCTTTGTCTGTCCCCTTGTCTCTGCCCCCTCCCTCTGTTCCCTCTGTCTCTGCCGCTCCCCCCGCGCTCTGTCCCTCCTCACTGTCCCCTCTGTCTCTCCCACCTCTCCCCCTCTCCCTTTCCCTCACCTCTCTGTCCCCTCACTCGGTTCCCTCTCTCTGTCGCCCCTCTCTCTCTGTCTCATCTCTCTCAGTCCCCCTCTCTCAGTCCTGTCTCTCTCTCATCCCTCTCTCTTCCCCCTTTCTCTGCCCCCCTCTCTCTTTCCCTCTGTCTCCGTCCCTCCTCTCTTTGTCCCTCTCTCTGTTCCCCTCCCTCTGTTCCACTCTTTCTCTCCCCCGTCTCTCTCTGCCCCCGCTCTCTGTCCCCGCTCTCTGTCCCCCCTCTCTTTGTCCCCCTCTCTCTGATCCCCTCCGTCTTGTACCCCTCTCTCTGTCCCCTCTCTCCGTCTTCCACCTCTGCCCCTGCTTTGTCTATCCCCCACTCTCTGTCCACCCCGCTCTGTGTCTCACCACTCTCTGTCCACCCACTCACTGTCTCCCTCTCTCTGTCCTCTGCTCTCTTTCCCTCTCTCTGTCCCCCTCTCTCTTTCCCTCCTCTCTCTGTCTGCCTTTCTCTCAGTACCCCTCTCTTCCCCATCTCTCTGTCCCCCTCTCTCTGACCCGTCTCTCTCACTCTCTCTCTGTCCCCCTCTATCTTTTCCCCTCTCTCTATCCCCGGTCTCTGTCCCCTATTCTGTCCCCCTCTATCTTTCCCACTCTATGCTGCCGCCCGTCTCTTTTTCCCCCCTCTCTCTGTCTCCCCGTTCTCTCTCCCCTTCTCTCTAGCCCCTCTATCTGTCCTCTTCTGACAGCCCCCCCTCTATCTGTCCCCCTCTCTGTCACCATCTCTCTGTCCCTCTCGCTCTGTCCCATTCTCTCCTCCTCCCTTTGTCTGTCCCCTTTTCTCTACCCCCTCCCTCTGTTCCCCTCTACGTCGCCCTCTCTCTGTGCCGCCCCCCCCCCGCACTGTGTCCCTCCTCACTGTCCCCTCTGTCTCTCCCACCTCTCACCCCTCTCCCTTTCCCTCACCTCTCTGTCCCCTCACTCGGTTCCCTCTCTCTCTCTGTCGCCCCTCTCTCTCTGTCTCACCTCTCTCAATCCCCCTCTCTCAGTCCTGTCTCTCTCTCACCCCCTCTCTTCCCCCTTTCTCTGTCCCCCTCTCTCTTTCCCTCTGTCTCTGTCCCTCCTCTCTTTGTCCCCCCTCTCTGTTCAGCTCCGTCTGTTCCACTCTCTCTCTCCCCCGTGTCTCTCTGCCCCGCTCTCTGTCCCCCTCTCTTTTTCCCCTCTCTCTGACCCCCTCCGTCTTGTACCCCTCTCTCTGCTCCCTCTCTCCGTCTTCCACTCTCTGCCCCTGCTCTGTCTATCCCCCACTCTCTGTCCACCCCGCTCTGTGTCTCACCACTCTCCGTCCACCCACTCACTGTCTCCCTCTCTCTGTCCTCCGCTCTCTTTCCCTCTCTCTCTGTCCCCCTCTCTCTGTCCCTCCTCTCTCTGTCCGCCTCTCTCTCAGTACGCCTCTCTTCCCCATCTCTCTGTCACCCTCTCTCTGTCTCCCTCTCTCTGTTCCCCTCTCTCTGTCCCCGGTCTCTGTCCGCCACTCTATCTCTGTCGCCCATCTCTCTGTTCCCCGCTCTGTCTCCCTGCTCTCTCTCCCCCTCTCTATCCCCCTCTATCTGTCCTCTTATGATTGTCACCTTCTGTCTGTCCCCTCTCTCTCACCCTCTCTCTGTCCCTCTCGCTCTGTCCCACCTCTCTACCCACGTCTCTTTGTCCCCTTCTCTCTGCCCCTCTCTCCGTCGACCTCTCTCTTCTCGCCTTCTCTGTCCCCCTCACTCTGTCCCACTCTCTCCTCCTCCCTTTGTCTGTCCCCTTATCTCTGCCCCCTCCCTCTTTTCCCCTCCACGTCGACCTCTCTCTCTGCCCCCCTCTGTCTCCCCGCTCTCTGTCCCCCCTCACTATCCCCTCTGGCTCTCCCACCTCTCCCACCTCTCTCTTTCCCTCACTTCTCTCGATCCTGCCTCTCTCTGCCCCACTCTCTCTGTCTCTCCTCTCTCTGTCCGCCTTTCTCTCTGTACCCCTCTCTTCACCATCTCTCTGTTCCCCTCTCTCTGTGCCCCTCTCTCACTACCCCGCTCTGTCCCTGCCCCCAATGTTCCCCCTCCTCTCTCTTCCACCGTGCTCTCTCGGTCACCCCTTTCTCTGTTCACCCTCTCAGTCCCTCCTCTCTCTGTCCTCACCCTCTGCATCCCCTGCCCTCTTCCACCTTTGTCCGCACACTCTGCTTCTCCCCTTTCTGTACCCCCACTCTCGTCACCCCTCTCTCTGCCCCCTCTCTGACCCTCCTCTCTCTGTCTGCCTCTCTCTGCCCCTCTTTCTCTTCCCCCTTTCTCTGTCCCTCTCTCTGTCTCCCTGCTCTCTGTCCCTTTTCTCTGTTTCCTCTCTCTGTCCTCCTCTCTCTGTCCCCTCTCTTTGTTGCCCTCTCTCTGTTCCCCGTCTCTCTCCCGTTCCCTCTGTTCCCCATCTCTTTGTCCCCCATCTCTCTGTCCCCCCTCTCTGTCCCGTTCCCTCTGTCCCCCATCTCTTTGTCCCCCAACTCTCTGTCCCCCTCTCTCTGTCCCATTCCCTCTGTTCCCCTCTCCCTCCTCTCTCTCTCTCTGTCTCTCGCTCTTTATCCCCCCTCTCTGTGGCCCCTCTATCTTTTCCACTCTGTCTCTCTCGCCCCCTCTCTGTCCCCCTCTCTGTCCCACCTCTCTCTGACCCCACTCTCTGTCAACCCTCTCTCTATCCCCATCTCTATCCCCTCCCTCTGTTTCCCTCTCTCTATCCCCTCTCTTTGTACCCCCGCTCTCTGCCCCCCACTCTCTGTCAACACTCTCTCTATCCTCCTCTCTCTATCCCCCTCCCTCTGTTACCCTCACTCTCTCTCCCCCCCTCTCTCTGTCACCCTCCCTCTATACCCATCTCTCTGTTCCCTCTCTCTGTGCCTGGTCTCTGTCCCCTATTCTGTCCCCCTCTCCCTTTCCCACTCTATCTCTGTCGCCCGTCTCTCTGTGCCCCCGCTCGCTGTCTCCCCACTCTCTCTATCCCCCTCTCTCTGTCCTCTTCTGACTGCCCCCCTCTGTCCCCCTCTCTGCTCCCACTCTCTCTGTACCCCCGCTCTCTGTCCCCCCGCTCTCTGCCCCCCTTCTCGCTGTCCCCCTCTCTGTCACCCTCTTCCCCGTGCCTCTCGCTCTATCCCACCTCTCTCTACCCCCCTCTCTTTGTGCGCCTCTCTTTGCCCCTCTCTCCGTCCCTCCTCTCTCTTCTCCCCATTCTCTGTCCGCCTCTCTCTGTCCCACTCTCTCTTCCTCCCTTTGTCTGTCCCCATATCTCTGCTCCCTCCCTCTGTTCCCTCTACATCGCCCTCTCTCTCTGCCCCCCCGCACTCTGTCCCTCCTCACTGTCCCCTCTGTCTCTCCCACCTCTCCCCCCCTCTCTTTCCCTCAACTCTCTGTCCCCCTCACTCGGTTACCTCTCTCTCTGTCGCCCCCCTCTCTCTATCCCACCTCTCTAAGTCCCCCTCTCTCAGTCCCGTCTCTCTGTCCCCCTCCCCATGTTCAACTCTCTCTTTCCCCTCTCTCTCTTTCCTCCTCTCTTTCCCCCTCTCTCTGTCCCACCTCTCTCTGTTCGCCTCTATCTCTCCCCCGTCTCTCTCTGCCCCAGCTCCCTGTCCCTCTCTCTGTCACCCTCTCTTTGTCCACCTCTCTCTGACCCCCTCCCGCTTGTACCCCTCTCTCTGCCCCCACTCCCTGTCTCCCACTCTCTGCCCCCGCTCTGTCTATCCCCTCTCTCTGTCCACCCCGCCTTGTGTCTCACCACTCTCAGTCCACCCACTCTCGTCACCCCTCTCTCTGCCCTCTCTCTGTCCCTCCTCTCTCTGTCCGCCTCTCTCTGTCCCTCTTTCTCTTCCCCCTTTCTCTGTCACTCTCTCTGTCTCCCCGCTCTCTTTCCCTCTCTCTCTGTCCACCGCTCTCTGACCCCCTCCCTATGTTGAACTCTCTCTCTCTCCCCCCTCCCTCTTCCCCCTCTCTCTGTTCCCCTCTCTTTGTCCCCCTCTCTCTGTTCCCCTGCCTCTGTTCCCCTCTCTCTATCCCCCTGTCTCTCTCTGCCCCCTCTCTCTGTCCCTTGTCTCTGTCCCCCCTCTGTTTGTCCCCCTCTCTCTGACCCCCTCCCTGTTGTACCCCACTCTTGTCTCACCACTCTCTGCCCACCCACTCACTGTCTCCCTCTCTCTGTCCTCCTCTCTCTCTCCCTCTCTCTCTGTCCCTCTCTCTGTCCCTCCGCTCTCTGTCCGCCTTTCTCTCAGTACCCCTGTCTTACCCATCTCTCTGTTCCCCTCTCTCTGACCCCCACTCTCTGTCTCTCGCTTTCTATCCCCCTCTCTCTGGCCCTTTATCTTTTCCACCCTGTCTCTCTCGCCCCTCTCTCTGCCCCTCTCTCTGTCCCCCCGCTCTCTGCCCCCCAACTCTATGTCAACCCTCTCTCTATTCCCCTCTCTAGGCCCCTCTCTCTGTTACTCTCTCTCTCTCTCTCCCCCTCTCTCTCTGTCACCCTCTGTCTATCCCCATCTCTCTGTCCCCTCTCTCTGTGCCTGGTCTCTGTCCCCTATTCTGTCCCCCTCTCTCTTTCCCACTCTATCTCTGTCGCCTGGCTCTCTGTGCCCCCGCTCTCTGTCTCCCCGCTCTCTCTCCCCCTCTCTCTCTCCCCCTCTCTCTGTCCCCCTCTCTCTGTCCTCTTCTGACTGTCCCCTTCTGTCTGTCCCCCTCTCTGCTCCCAGTCTCTCTCTGTCCCCCCGCTCTCTGTCCCCCCCCTCTGCCTTCCACTCTGTCACCACTTCACGTTCCCTCTCGCTCTGTCCCACCTCTCTCTACCCTCTCTCTGTCCCAATCTATCTTCCACCCTTTGTCTTTCCCCCTTTCTCTGCCCCCTCCCTCTGTTCCCCTCTACGTCGCCCTCTCTCTCTGTCCCCCCGCTCTCTGTCCCTCCTCACTGTCCCCTCTGTCACTCCCACCTCTCCCCCACTCACTTTCCCTCAACTCTCAGTCCCCTCACTCGGTTCCCTCTCTCTCTCTGTTGCCCCTCTCTCTCTGTCCCGCCTCTCTCAGTCCCCCTCTCTCAGTCCCGTCTCTCTATCACTCCTCTCTTCCCCCTTTCTCTGTCTTGCCGCTCTCTTTCACTCTCTCTCTTTCCCCCCTCCCTATGCTGAACTCTCTCTCTCCCCCCTCTCTTTCCCCCCCTCTCTGTGCCCCCTCTCTTTGTCCCCCTCTCTCTCTGTTCCCCTCCCTCTGTTCCTCTCTCTCTCCCTGTCTCTCTCTGCCCCCACTCTCTGTCCCCGCTCTCTGCCCCTCTCTCTTTATCCCCCTTTCTATGACCCCCTCCCTCTTGTACCCCTCTCTCTGCCCCCTCTCTCCGTGTCCCACTCTCTGCCCCTGCTCTGTCTATCCTCCTCTCTCTGTCCACCCCGCTCTGTGTCTCACCACTCACTGTCCACCCACACACTGTCTTCCTCTCTCTGTCCTCCTCTCTCTTTCCCTCTCTCTCTGTCCCCCTCTCTCTGTCCCTCCGCTCTCTGCCCTCCTCTCTCTCAGTACCCCTCTCTTCCCCATCTCTCTGTCGCCCTCTCTCTGACCCCGTCTCTCTGTCACTCTCTCTCTGTCCCCCTCTCTCTGTTCCCCTCTCTCTGTCCCCAGTCTCTGTCCCTCTCTCTCTTTCCCACTCTATCGCTGTCGCCCGTCTCTCTGTCCCCCGCTCTCTGTCTCCCTGCTCTCTCTCCCCCTCTCTCTATCCCCCTCTATCTGTCCTCTTCTGACTGTCCCCCTCTGTCTGTCCCCCTCTCTCTCACCCTCTTTCTATCCCTCTCGCTCTGTCCCACCTCTCTGCCCCATCTCTTTGTCCCCCTCTCTCTGCCCCTCTCTCCATCGCCCCTCTCTCTTCTCCCCTTTCTCTGTCCCCCATCTCTGTCCCACTCTCTCTTCCTCCCTTTGTCTGTCCCCTATCTCTGTCCCCTCACTCGGTTTCCCTCTACGTCGCCCTCTCTCTCTGCCCCCCTCTGTCTCCCCGCTCTCTGTCCCCCTCACCATCTCCTCTGGCGCTCCCACCTCTCCACCCTCTCTCTTTCCCTCACCTCACTCTCCCCCTCACTCGGTTGCACCCCTCTCTCTCTCTCTCTGTCGCCCCTCTCTCGCTGTCCCGCCTCTCTCTGCCCCCTCTCTGTCCCTCCTCTCTCTGTCTGCCTCTCTCTCTGTACCCCCTCTTCCACATTTCTCCTTTCCCCTCTCTCTGTGCCCCCCTTTCTGTACACCCTCTTTCCATGCCCTCAGTGTTCCCCCCTCTCTCTGTCCCCATGCTCTCTTGGTCACCCCTCTCTCTGTTCCCCCTCTCTGCCCCTCCTCTCTCTGTCCTCGCCCTCTTCATCCCCCGCCCTGTTACACCTCTGTCCCACACTCTCTCCTTCCCCCTCTCTGTCCCCCCACTCTCGTCTCTCCTCTCCCTGCTCCCTCTCTGTCCCTCCTCTCTCTAGCCTCTCCCACTCTGACCCCGCTCTGTTCCCCCGTCCCCCACTCTCTTCATCACCCCACTCTCTGTACCCCCACTCTCTGTCCACCCCTCTCTGTCACCCTCTCTTGCCCACCTCTCTCTGACCCCGTCTGTCTCTCCACTCTCTGTACCAATCTCTCTGTCCCCTTCTCTGTGCCTCCTCTCTTTCACCGCCTCTATCTCCCCCACTCTCTTTTCCCCTCGCTCAGTTGCACTCTCTCCCACCCTCTTCAGCTCTCTCTGTCCCTCCTCTCTCTGTCCATCTCTCACTGTCCCCCCTCTCTGCCCCCTCTCTCTGTCCCCTCTCTCTGCTCCCTCTCTTTGTCCCCCTCTCTATATTTCTACTCTCTGCCCCCTCCTCTCTCTTGCCCGAGCTCTGTGCCCCCTCTCTCTCCCGTTCGCTCTGTCCCCATCTCTCTGCCTCACTCTTTCCATCCCCCTCCTTCTGCTCTCTTCTCTCTCGCCACCTCTCTCTCTGTACCTCTCTCTATCCTCCTCCCACTCTCCCCCCTTCACTTCCCCCGCCCTCTGTCCCCCTCTCTCTGTCCCCTGCTCTCTGTCCCCCTCTATCGGTCTCCCACTCTTTTTTCCACTCTGTCGCTCCTCTCTCTATCCCCACATTCTCTGTCTTCCCGCTCTCTGTCCCCCTCTCTCTAGCCCCCACTCTTTGCGCTGCTCTCTCTGCTCCCTCAATCTGTCCACCTCTCTCTGTTCCCCCTCCATCTTTCCCCCTCTCTATCCACCTCTCTCTCCTACTCTCTCCCCCTCTCTGTCACCCACTTCTCTGTCCCCCTTCTCTGTCCCCCTCTCTCTACCCTCCCTCTCTTTGCCCCCTCTCTCTGTCCCCTCTCTCCGTCGCCCCTCTCTTTTCCTCCTTTCTCTGCCCCCCTCTCTCTGTCTCCCTTTATCTTCCGCCGTTTCTCTGTTCCCCCTCTCTGTCCCCCACACTCTGTCCCCCGCTCTCTGTCCCTCCGTCTGTTCCTCTCTTGCTCTCACACTCTCTCTCCCCTATTCTCTGCCCCCTCTCTTTGCCCCCTCTCTGTTCCTCCTTCCTCTGTTCCCCTCTCTCTCCCACTTTCTCTCTGCCCCCGCTCTCTGTCCCCCCTCTATTTGTCCCCCTCTCGCTGCCCACTCCCTCTTGTATCCCTCTCTCTGTCCCGCTCTCTGTTCCCCTCTCTCCATCCCCCGCTCTCTGCCCCCTCTCTCTGTCCCCTGCTCCCTTTCCCACTCTCTCTGTCGCCCCTCTCTCTTTCCCCCTCTCTGTATACCCCGCTCTCTTTCCCCCACTCTCTGTCGACCCACTCTCTGTCCCCTTCTCTCTGTCCGCCTCTCTCTCTGTCACCCCTCTTCCCCCCTCTCTGTCTCCCTCTCTCTGTCCCACTCTCTCTGTGCGCCTCTCTCTGTACCCGCTTCTGTCCCTGCTCTCAGTGTTCCACCTCGCTCTCTGCCCCGTATCTCTCCATCACCCCTCTCTCTGTTCCTCCTCTCTCTCTCCTCTCCCTCTGCATTCCCGCTCTGTTCCACCTCTGTCCCCCACTTTCTCCATCCCCCCACTCTCTGTCCGGCCACTCTCTGTCCCCCCTCTGTCCCCTCTCTCTTTCCCCATCTCTTGACCACCTCTCTCTGATTCCCCTATCCTCCCCGCTCTCTGTACCCCTCTCTCTGTCCCCACTCTCTCCATCCCCCCACTCTCTGTCCCACCACTCTCTGTCCCCCCTCTCTGTCGCTCTCTCTTTCCCCATCTCTTGACCACCTCTCTCTCTGACCCCCTCTATCCCCCCCCCACTCTCTGTCACCCCTCTCTCTGTCCCCCTCTCTTGACCATCTCTCTCTGACCCAATCTGTCTCCCCCCTCTGGCCCTCCTCTCTCTGTCCGCCTCTATCTCCCCCACGCTCTTTCCATCGCCCTGTGTCGCACTCTCTCTGCCCCCTCTCTCTGCCCTTCCTCACTCTCTCCTCCTCTCTCTGTCTCCCCTCTCTATCAATCTCTCTCTCCTACTCTCCCCCTCTCTGTCCCCCACCTCTCTGCCCCCTCACTCTGTCCTCTCTCCGTCCCCCTGTCTCTGACACCCCTCTCTCTGCCCTCATCTTTCTGACTCCCTTTCTCTGTCCCCTCTCTCCGTCGCCCCTAACACTTCCCACATTTATCTGACCCCTCTCTCTGTCCCCCATTTCTTCCACCTTTCTCTGTTCCCCTCTCTCTGTCCCTTCTATGTCCCCTCTCTCTCGGCCCCCTCTCTTTCCCCCTGCTCTCTGTCCCCCTCACTAACCCCTCTGTTTCTCTCTCCTCTCCCCCTCTCTGTCCCTCACCTCTCAGTCCCCCTCAGTCTGTTCCCCCTCTCGCTGTCCCCCCTTCTCTCTGTCCCCCTCTTCTCTTCTCCTCTCTCTGTCCCCCGCTCTGTCCCCCCTCTCTGTCCTCTCTCTAACCCCCTCTCTCTGTCCCACTCTCTGTCCTCCTTCTCTGTCCCCCTCTCTGTACCCCTCTCTCTTCCCCCTTTCTCTGTCCCCTCTCTCTGTCCCCCTCTCTCTGTCCCCCTGCTCTGTCCCCCTCTCTCTATCTCCCTCTCTGTCCCCCGTTTTTCTGCCCCTGCTCTCCATCCCTCTCTCTGTGCCCCCCCTCTTTGTCCCCCTCTCTCCGTCCTCCTCCCTTTCTCTGCTCCCCTCTCTCTGTCCCCCTCTATGTCCCCATCACTCTCTGCACCCACTCTGTCCCCCCGCTCTCTGTCCCCCTCAATATCCCCTCTGTCTCTCCCACCTCTCCCCCTCTCTGTCCCTCACCTCTCAGTCCCCCTCACTCTGTTCCCCCTCTCGCTGACCCCTTTCTCTCTGTCCCCCTCTTCTCTTCCCCTTTCTCTGTCCCCTGCTCTGTCCCCCCTCTCTGTCCTCTCTCTTTTTCCCACTCTATCTCTGTCGCCCCTCTCTCTGTCCCCCTTCTCTGTCCCCCCTCCTTGTACACTTCTCTCTTCCCCTTTCTCTTTCCCCCTCTCTCTTTCCCCCTCTCTCTGTCCCCCTGCTCTCTGTCCCCTTCTCTGTTCTCCTTTCTCTCCACTCTCTCTCTGTCTCCCTCTCTGTCCACCGTCTCTCTGCCCCCGCTCTCCATCCCTCTCTCTCTGTCCCCCCTCTCTTTGTCCCCCTCTCTCTGTCCTCCTCCCTTTCTCTGCTCCCCACTTTCTGTCCCCTCTATGTCCCCCTCTCTCTCTGCACCCACTCTGTCCCCCCGCTCTCTGTCCCCCTCACTATCCCCTCTGTCTCTCCCACCTCTCCCCCTCTCTGTCCTTCACCTCTCAGTCCCCCTCACTCTGTTTTCCCTCTCGCTGTCTCCCCTTCTCTCTGCCCCCTCTTCTGTTCCCCTCTCTCTGTCCCCCGCTCTCCGTCCCCCTCTCTCTGCCCCCTCTCTCTTTCCCACTCTATCTCTGTCGCCCCTCTCTCTGTCCCCTTCTCTCTGTATCCCCCACTCTCTGTCCCCCTCTCTTGACCACCTCCCTCTGACACTCTCTATCCCCCTCACTTTCTGTACCCCCTCTCTGTCCCCCACTCTTGACTGACCCTCTCTGACCCACTCTGTCTCCCCTCCCCTGTCCCTCCTCTCTCTAACCGCCTCTATCTCCCCACTCTCTTTCCCCCTCCCTTTGTCGCACTCTCCCTGCCCACTGCCCTCCGCACTCTCTCCTCCTCTCTCTGTCTCCCCGCTCTCTGTCCCTTCTCTCTATCCACCTCTCTCTCCCACTCTCTCCCGCCTCTCTGTCCCATTAACTCTGCCCTCCGCTCTCTGCGCCCTCTCTCTGACACCCCTCTCTCTGACCTACTCTCTCTCCCTTCTCTTCGTCGCTCCTTCTTTTCGTCTCTCGTCGCTTTCTCTGTCCCCCTCTCTCTGTGCCCCTCCCTCTGTTCCCCTCTACGTCCGCCTCTCTCTCTCACCCCTCTTTCCCTGCGCTCTCTGTCCCCCCTCACTATCCCCTCTGTCTCTCCAACTCTCCCCCTCTCTGTCCCACACCTCTCTGTTCCCCATCACTCTGTTGCCCCTCTCACTCCACCTCTCTCTGTCCCTTTCTCTGTCGACCCTCTCTGTTCCCCCTCTCTCTCTGTCCCCTTTCTCTGTTGCCCTCTCTCTCTGTGCCCCCTCTCTCTCCCGTTCTCTGGGCCCCCCCATCTCTTTGAGCCCTATCTCTCTGTACCCCTCTCTCTGTCTCCTCCCTCTGTTCCCCTCTCTCTCCCCTCTCTCTCTCCTCCCTCGCTCTCTGTCCCCTCTCTCTCTGACCCCTCTATTTTTTCCCACTCTGTCTCTCTCGCCCCTCTCTCAATATCCCCTTCTCTGTCCCCCCATTCTCTGTGCCCCACTCTCTCTCCCCCTCTCCGTCCCCCACTCTCCATCCCCTCTCTCTTTGCCATTCTATCTCTGTCGCCCCTCTTTCTGTCCCTTTCCCTTTGTATCCCCCACTCTCTATCCCCCTCTCTTGACCACCTCTCTCTGACTCCCTCTATCCCCCCACTTTCTGTACCCCTCTCTCTATCCCCCACTCTCTGTCACTCCTCTCTCTGTCCCTCTCTCTTGACGATCTCTCTCTGACACACTCTGTCTCCACCCGTCCCTCCTCTCCCTGACCGCCTCTATCTCCCCCACTCTCTTTCCCCCTCACTGTGTCGCACTCTCTCTGACCCCTGACCTCCGCACTCTCTCCTCGTCTCTCTGTCTCCCCTCTCTCTGTCCCTTCTCTCTATCCACCTCTCTCTCCCCCTCTCTGTCCCCCACCTCTCTGTCCCGCTCACTCTGTCCTCCTCTCTCTGCCCCCTCTCTATCTGATTCCTGTCTCTCTGCCCTCCCCTCTCTCCCTTCTCTCCGTCGCTCCTCACTCTTCCACCTTTTCTCTGTCGTCCTCGCTCTGTCCCCCGATCTCTTCCTCCTTTCTCTGTCCCCCTCTGTCTCTCTCCCCTCCCTCTTTTCACCTCTATGTCCGCCTCTCTCTCTGACCTCCTCTTTCCCTACGCTCTCTGTCACCCCTCTTTATCCCCTCTGTCTCTCCACCTCTCCCCCCTCTGTCCCTCACCTCTCTGTCCCCGTCACTCTGTTCCCCCTCTCTCTGCCCCCTCTCTCTGTCCTCCCTCTCTGCTCCCCCTCTCTCTCTGTCCCCTCTCTCTGTTGCCCTCTCTCTGTTCCCCCTCTCTCTCTCTCCCGTTCTCTCGGATCCCCATCCCTTTGAGCCCCATCTCTCTGTCCCCCTCTCTCTGTCCCCCTCCCTCTGTTCCCCTCTCTCTCCGTTCTCTCTCTCCTCCCTCGCGCTCTGTCCCCCTCTCTCTCTGACCCCTCTATCTTTCCCACTCTGTCTCTCTTGTCCCTCCCTCAATGTCGCCCCCTGTCTTCCCCCCACTCTCTGTCCACCTTCTCTCTATCCCCCTCTCTCTGTCCCCCGGTCTCTGTCCCCGATTCTCTTTCCACACTCTCGCTAACCCCCTTGCTCTGTGCTCCTCTCTATTTCCCCCTCTCTCTGTCCCCCTCTCGCTGCCCCCCCGTCTCTCCCCCCTCTCTAGCCCCCTCTCTCTGTCCCCTTCTCTATTTCCCCCTCTCTCTTTCGCTCCGATCTCTGTCCCCTCCCTATGTTGCCACAACTTCTGACCCCTCTCTCTATCCCCCCTCTATCTATCCCCCTCTCTCTGTGCCCCTCTCTCT
Source organism: Hemiscyllium ocellatum (assembly GCF_020745735.1). NCBI lineage: Eukaryota > Metazoa > Chordata > Chondrichthyes > Orectolobiformes > Hemiscylliidae > Hemiscyllium > Hemiscyllium ocellatum. The sequence goes on along the minus strand of NC_083414.1, from coordinate 76,253,211 downwards.
GTCGGCTCCACTCTCTGTCCCCCTCTCTCTGTCCCGTCTCTCTGTCCCCTCTGTCTTTCCCCACTCTCTCTCTCTCCCTCTCTCTGTACCCCTTTCTTTGTGTTCCCCTATATCTGTACCCATCTCTCTGTCCGCCCTCACTCTGTGTCCACCTCTCTCTGTCCCCCACTCTCTGTCCCCCTCTCTCAGTCCCCCTCTCTCTGACCCCTCTTTCATTATGCCCTCCCCTATTTCTCTGTGTCCCTCCCTCACCTTATCTCTCCCTTGCCTCTCTCTCTCTCTCACTCTCTCTCTCCCTGCTCCTTTACTCTGTCTCCACCTTCTCTCAGTCTTGATCCCCGACCTCGCTCTCTCTCCCCACCTCCCTCCGTTTCTCTCTGACTGAATCTCTCTCCCTCCTGTCCCACCCTCCCTCCCTTTCTGACACACTCTGTCTCCCTGGTCCTTCCCTCTACATCTGAGCCAAAGACTGGGTGTTGGTGGTGAAGCTGCGTGTTGGGGGGGGGGTGGGATGAACTGTTGGGGTGCGATGATAGAGAGATGTCGGAAGTGAGAGGAGGAGAAAATAGGGTAGAGATGGATTTGCGGGAGCGAGACAGAGATTGCAGGAGAGAGAGAGAGACAGAGTGAGGGTGTGAGGGAGGAAGAATAGTGGAGGCAGGTGGAAAAACAGGGGTTGGGGATGTCTGAGAAGGGACGAGAGAAGGTGATAGGGAGAGGTGATGAGAAAGAGTGGGGAGAGGAAATGGGGAGTCGAAGTTGGAGTGGGGGTTGACAGATGAAGTTAAACCCAGCTCCTGAGCTTAGGGCTCGGTGCTCTCCCCTTCCCTGTGGACCAGGACTTGGGATTGAGTCTGTCTCTCTCCAGTTCATCTTCTCCAACACAAAGACACACAACAATTCGTTCACTCTGCTGCTCAGCACACTTTAATGAACATTTTTATTGTTTAAAAATGGAAATGATGGATACAGTCAGTGGGATGGTGTCTTTTCTCACTGGCCCCTCAGTTGTGAGAAATATTGAAATGTTTCCCTGTAACCCACCTGTGGGATAAGGATGGACAATCCAGCGCTACCCTCATAGCGACAGGCAGCTCCATCGCTGAAACACTGAACTGAAATGAGAAAATCTCGGATGGATTGATTAATGAGAGAATTTGATGGATCTACGGATTAGGGTGAAGGGATATTTCAGCACATTCTTCAGCTGCTGCCTGAACTTAGTCTGGGTCACGGCATAAATTGCGGTGTTTGTGCAGCAACTGAGGAGCTGCAGCATGAAGCCCAATTCCTGCACAAACCAAGGGAGAAACACAGACTTATACCCAGTATCCCACATCCGTCTCCATATAGAAAACAGCATGAACGTTGACCATAACAGGATGAAATTGGCCGAGATCACAAACAGTAAAATGATGGATTTTTTTCGGTTTCTCATTTCAGTGTCAGACTGAGCGTCCTCATTGGTGTGAGCGCGGAGTCTCCTGCGGGCTCTGCTGATTACTAAAATGTGTCTGACGGTGAGAACGTTGAGCAGCAGAATCAGGAGAAATGGGACACCCGGGGTTAAAATGTTGTGGAGGAACTCGATTGTGGCCCAGACACTGGAGAATGCAACAGCGAGTGCTACATCACAAAACCAGGGGCGGTTCCCCAGCCGATACTGAGGCCTGAGAATAAAATACCAATAAATGTTCTTCAAACAGCTCAGCATAGTCACTGCTCCCAGAACCACAGCCGCCGTTTTCTCACTGCAATATTTACTTTTCAGCTTCTGGCAACAAATGGCCACAAACCGATCAAAGGTGAAAGCGACTGTGAACCAGACAGAGCAGTCAGTGGCTGCATAAAGCAGGACGCCGTGGATATTACACACAGGGACGGAGTCCTTCAGGAAATAAAACTGCTCATCATAAACAATGGGAATGTGTCTCAGGATCAGGTCGAGGATAACGACCAGGAGATCCGCCGCTGCCATGGCCCCCAGGTAACGTCTGACACATGGAGACAATCCACAATCTTTATAAAGCAGGACGTAGATGGTTACTGCATTAACTGTGAGTGTTAAAAAACAAAATCAATAAAATTTGGCCGAGACCACCAAAGTTGGAAACAAGACAATTTATTCTACGATCTTGCAAGAAAGGACCCCAATTGCAGAAAGCTATTGAAGTGGGCAAAAATTTAAATTACTACACAAGTTATACCTTTGAGTTGCATGAGGTCATCTCTCCCGACTCCCATATTACCCAATCTTTTTAACTAATTTTGCCTCTGCCCATCTATGCTGCACGCCCATTGCCCCCTTCTTTCCAAGTTGGCAATTTTCCCTCGTGTAAATGCTGACACAAGGCTAATCTTGTATTTTGATGTTCCATTTTCACAAGTCCATTTTCCATAGGGACATCAAGATCTGTTCTATATTTTGTATCAATTCTGCTGGTGCATTCCATCCTCGGACATTTCATTACCTTGTGTCATTTTTTTTCGACCAAGGATTTCGGTTATCTCCGTTTATTTGCTGAAAACATAACTTTTAAAAAGAACTTATTGAACTGATTTAAAATCTTCAATAATTACACACTAAAGTTAGTTTCTAATTATCCATGATTATAGATACTTTTCCCTAAATACCTACAGAGTTAACACTTTTCCCCATTTCTAACAGTGAGGAAGAAAAATAAACCCATTATCCATCAGCCTGGAGGCAAAGGGACCGCAATGTTTGGGAGAAGATTTGTAGCTCGGGTGCTCGTTTTTGCGGTTCTGTTCGCCGAGCTGGGAGTTTTTGTTGCAAACGTTTTGTCCCCTTTGGGTCAACTCTGGGTCAGATATATGGACGAAAGCTTTGTAATCATTAAAAACACAGAAATAGAGAACACAGACCGGATCATCATCGCCACACTCACGGGAATCCGATTCACTAGAGGGGAAGGAAAGGACAACCAGCTCCCATTCCTAGACGTGATGGTACAGAGAACACCTCATGGAGAATTGAGCACAAAGGTATACAGAAAAGCCACACACACAGACCAAGTCCTAAACTATGAAAGCAGACATCCCAACACACACAAACGAAGTTGCATCAGGACACTATTCAAAAGAGCCACAACACACTGCAGCACACCAGAACTGCAAAAAGAGGATGAAGAACACCTATACAAGGTAGTCACCAAAAACGATACCCGCGCAATTTCATCAACAGATGCCTAAGGGAAAGACAATGGTACGAGGACATGCCGTAACCCAAAGGAATGGCCACACTACCATACATCAGGAACATTTCCCAACTGACAGCCAGACTGCTGCGACCACTAGTACTCAGAACAGCACATAAACCAACAGCCACTCTCAGCCAACATCTCACCAGGACAAAGGACCCGATACCCAGCATGAGCAAAACCAACGTAGTGTACAAAATCCCATGCAACGACTGCACAAAACACTACATAGGACAAACAGGAAGACAGCTAACGGCCCGCATCCATGAACACCAACTAGCCACGAAATGACACGACCAGCTATCCTTAGTAGCCACACACACAGACGACAAACAACATGAATTCGACTGGGACAACACTACTATTACAGGACAAGCCAAACAGAGAATAGCCAGGGAATTCATAGAGGCATGGCACTCATCCACAGATTTTATCAACAAACACATCGACCTGGACCCAATATACCTGCCACTGCAGGGGACAGCAACTGACAACCGGAAGCGGCAGAGACAAGCCACTATAAATGCCGAAGGAAACATGAGAGAAGCACTTCACAGGAGGCTCCCAAGCACTGAGGATGTCACCTAGAAAGGGGACGAAACGTTTGCAACAAAAACTCCCAGCTCGGCGAACAGAACCACAGGAAAGGGATCTGTTTGATCGGGGACCCAGTGAGATTTTCAAATGTGTCTCATTATTTAGTGATTTATTAAAATAATTGGAACTGGAATAACAAATGGGAAGGTCGGAATTATTGACAAAAAATGTGACATAAAGCACAAGAAACCCTCCCTCCCCAAACACACAGAGACACATCCATAAGGACAGATGGTTTCTAGAACATTCCCATACACTCGATCACTCGAGAGCTGACATAGGTCCTTCCTTCCCAGTTCCTAAAGGGGAGGGTGGAAACGTTGCTGTCCTGAAGGATTCTCTCTCAGTTTCCTGAAGACAAACGGAGTTTGTGAATTTCTGTATTTTGGTCTAAGTTGTGGTCGATCCTGTGTCGTGAAGAAATGTAAACGCAGGGAAAACGTATTCACCCCTTTAACTGCCTGAGGGGCCTTCGGAACAGTGTCTCCTTCTCCCTGGAACGGGATCTCTTCCCTCGGGATCTTATCGTTTGTTCAATTCACTGACGTCCGGCCGTTCACAAACAACATCAGGGACAGAACGTTCCAGGGAATGTCAGTTATAGAATGTTGGAGACAGAAGGTTCCGGGGAATGGCAGTTATAGAATGTTGGGGACATAACGTTCCCGAGAACTCCGTGAGCTGTCCATCAACTTCCTCTCTCCCCATCCACCCCACCAACATGATGTACTGTACACAGGCTACATACTTGTCCAGTACGGGGAGCTTCAACGATCACATCATTGCATTATCTCTAAACCTCAGCCAGATAGTCTGAGCAGCACAGCGACCTGTGCAGTGATCATCCGTGATTAATCTGTAACTCTGGAGCAGTTACCCTCCCAGCTTGTAGGGCTGTGTACACCACCCCAGTGCATTGATCTGTAAACCAGGAGCAGTTGCCCTCACAGCATGTAGGACTCTATACCCCACCCCAGTGCATTGCTCAGTAACACTGTGTTAGATCACTGTCCAGTGTGTGGAAACTTACAATCCACACTGGAAAAAACGGGATGTACAGCTCCCATCCATTTACAGTTCCATATCTCCATTTTGTACTGTGAGTGCGAACATCACTGCTAGAGAGACAGTGCAGTGGATTAGTTTAAGTATCCCCACATGGGAGGGGTTTGTGGTATACACGGAGAGGGGGAGACTGAGAGATAATGTCATGAAAGGATGTGTTCCCAGGTTTCAGAATGCTGAAATGTAGACACTTCGATAGCATCCTGTAACATGAGCCAGTTTTCCCAGGAAAGATGGGAAAGAGGGATATTAGTGTGAGGTCAGATGATGGAGAGTTTTGGATGAGCATTTGTTCTACAGCTTTGTAAATGGGAGTCCTTCATGGCTGGATGTGCACACCATCACCCGAGTACCCCTGGGTATTCCGTGACGCCTGACACTGGTGCCATCTTTAAAAGGCCAATGGGCAAACGTTTCAGCTTTCTCAGTTCGGAGCTGCCTTGCACAGTTTACCACGAACATGGCAGATAAGGGGCAATTACACCATGGTTTGTCGGCATGGTCACGGAGGTCCTGGTGGATGGGCTAGCACAGAGGGGGACCACTCTCTTTTCAGCGTGGGCAACACCACCAGTCCCAACGAGCAGCACCCAGCTCACTGCAGTACCTGCGGTCTGAAAAATGTTCAGCAATACAGGACAAACATCAGTAACCTTCCCTGTTCTGTCAGCATAAGGCTCACCATATTCACTCTGTTCCCACACACTCACTGTATATCTGTTATAGCACCGACCCCTGAACAAGGCTCATGCTCCACCACTCTCACTGCTGCATGCAGCACCTTCTCTCTCTCTTTTTCTCTGTCACCCCGTCCATTTTATCCCCCACATCAATAACACTGCATGAACACAACACTGTCGACAGACTTCCTCTGAAAACCTAACCAATTGCCAGTATCCCCACATACACCAGCACTAACAGCAGGGCCATCCACTCCCACTCCCATCCTCCATCCCCCCCCCCCCTCCATTCCAGGAGAAACAGCCTGGAATAGGACAGAAAGGGCCGAGCCGGGTGGTGGAGTGCCCGATATCCATTCCCTTAACCCCTCTCCCAACAACCGCCATGTGGGAAGGACCCTGATACGAGCCAGGAAAGACTGGGACACCTCGTGTAGAGATTCCGAAACATCCACGTCCCACCGACCGAGTAAGAAGCGAGGTTCAGTGAAGCGCAATTCTCATTTTAAACCTGTTGTCGACCTCCGTTTCCCCCCGGCACAATTTAGAAGTTCTAGCTTTGATGCCATCTCCATTTTGAGTCGAGCTGGTACAAATGGAATCCCCACGGTCTCAATGGCCAGGAGGGTGTGCTCACAACACATCGTCACCTCCACCTCCCAGGAAGAGAGCACCGAGACTCCCTCCTACACCACCCCCTATAAACAGCTCAGATACTGAAATTACTCTGTGATAGGTAATACTCTCCCCACTTGTCCTGACATCTTCAATAATCTGTGTTTATACACCCAGCGACCTCTGCTCTTGCACCCCGTTTATAATGGTGCAGCTTGTTTTGTTTTGTCTTTCAATGTACTTCATACCAAAGTGCATCACCTCACTGTGCTCTGCATTGATCCCCATCTGCCCCAAAACTACACCAATGTTTGTTTGTCCTGTTAGAGTTCCACACTGTCCTCCATTGACTTCACAGTTCTTCCAGGTTTGGTGCCATTTATCAGCATTGAGATTGTCATAGTGTCACAGTCCCCATGAAACAACTGAAATCCTGCCACACACACACGAGTGTGAGCAAGTGAAACTGATATATTCCCATGGACAGAATCGAATAATGACATGCTGTCAACAGACACCCACCAGACACAGTGAATGAAATATTGACAAACCATGGAGCAAGAGAAATCCGGATAGGCTATGCTTATCTGTATTGGCATCACGGTAGTAATGTGATGAAGTTGAAAGTGTGTACTGTAGCTTTAAGAGAGAGGGAAAGCTGTTCTGAACTGAGACCTTCCAAGCTCCCGTGTATATGAGAGGACGGCAGATCCAGAGCGTCAAGGACAACTGAAAATATGTCACATTTGGCTGTGAAATAGATCCCTGAGTTGGTTGCTGTTTGGACAACATTTCAAATTTTACCAATCAGTTTCAATTATGCCCCATTACACTAAAAACAAATCAAGATTGAATTTATTGTTTTTCAAAAATCGAACCAATGAGATAATCCAATGTTGTGGGTATTAACAATGCAGGCATTTTGAAAATTGCAGATTGAGCAATTGCCATAAACACAGATCCATGAGATTAGGAAACACTCTCTATCAAAGACACCTTTTCATATGGAACATATCCGCAGTAAAGAGAAAGAAAATGGCCCAGGGAGATGTACAGCCGCAAGAAGACACAAAACTAATAGCTGCTGTGTGGTTCTGAGATTACATTTAAGTGATTTTAATGATAGTCTTATTGAAAGCGTATATTGTCATAGAGTTGGAATGGTGTAATAAGAAGTTAAGAGAAAGGGGGTCTCAGAGTTGTGAATAGTTGATGTAAAATGTTCACTTTCAGAGTTAAAAAATAAATTCATGTTTTTATTTAAACAGTGAAATTTTGGAGTTCTCTGTCCCTCAGATTTTAACAGATTTCGAGGCGAATTGAGCTTTTCTTGGTGCTTAGGTTAAATTGCCAGATGAGCTTCACGCGATGTCCTAACAATTGCTGTGTGTGTAATCTGTGTGTCTCTGTGTGAGGCAGGTCTGGAAGTCTCTGTGTTGCTTAAAGTGATGCAATGCCACCCTCTGCTGACCTCCCCACGCCACTGCACAGGCATTGGCAGACGGTGAAAACCAACAGCGATTCATTCAGGGAGGGGGAGGGGGAGGGGGAGGGCAGCTGCTCACAGCACCATCAAAACTGATATTTTTTTTATCCCTGTACTGACTTAAATGCCCTTTAAACATTGTAACTGTCCCTGCTTTCACCACTTCCTCTGGATGTTCATTCCACACACAAGCCAGCTTCTGTGTAAAATAATTACCTCTCATGACTTTTGGAAATCTTTTTTCCTCGCACCTTAAAATATCCCTCAGTGTTGAATCCCCAACTCTAGGGAAAAGACATCAGCCCTTCAGCTTATCTGTTCCCCATGTTACTTATAAACCGCTATAAAGTTACCCCTTAATCTCATACTCTCCAGTGAAAAGGTCCCAGCGTACCCAGCCTCTCTTATAGCTCAATCACTCCTTTCCCAACAATATCCAGATTAATCTCTTCTGAACCCTCTCCAGTTTAATAATACCAAGGTCAATAATATCAAAGTGAATTTTCAAGGTATTTTCTAAGGGTAGGGGAGACCAAAACTGGAGAACATAAGGTTAAGGTGAGAGGGAAAGAAATTAAAAGTGACCGAAGGGGCAGCGTTTTCACCCAGAGGGTGATGTGCCTATGGAATGAGCGGGCAGGGTGACCAGACTGGACACAGTATTACAGAAGGGGCCTCACCAATGTCCTGTACAACCTCAACATGACGTCCCAATTCTGATACTCAAAGCTCTGACCAATGAAGACAAGTGTGTTAAACACCTCCTTAACCACACTATATATATGAAATGCAATTTTTGAAGAATTATACCTGACGGCCTTGGTCTCTGTTTTACAACACTGATAAAGACCCTACTTTTAATTGTATAGATCCTACTCTTGTTGGATTTACCAAATCCAATACCTCGCATTAATCCAAATTAAACTCCATCTGCCACCCCTCAGCACAGTGTGTGATATTACTGCCACCTCCATCCTCCCCCTTCAGTGTTAAAATGACCACCTCCCTCTCCAGGAGGCCTGCACACTCCAGCCTTGATTTTCACAAAGACCCTGAGCTTGGTTGGCCTTGTGCGTTTAGGGGATGGAGGGACAGATTGCAGATACAGTCAGTGGGGAGGAGAGGCTGGACAGTAATCAATGGCCTGGTATCATTTCATGGTTTTAGGAAAAGGGCAGTCGCACATTAGTGGTGGGAAATAGTGATAGGTGTTTTGGGACCAGAAATTAAGCTCTTCCTTCGTCTTGGTGTTCAGTAATAAATATCTATTTCAGACCCTTCATTGGGCAGAGTGTGTCTGCAGGATTTCTTTCCCTAATATTGGAGACTACGGATAATATGAATTAAAGATGTTCATAGTTAATTTCGATAGCATTGCACGTACACTCAATATCCTACAGTTAAGACAAATATCTTGCCTTTATTTAACAATACAAAGTGTTTTGTGAATTCAGTAGTGGTAACCTGATTGTAATAAATCCACACCGAGCTGAAAGCGGGCACTTAAAATATGACACAAAATCTGGGTATGGTAGTTGTAGTGGGGAGTGTCCCTGTCTCTGAGCCAGAGCTCTGGATTTGATTCAAATTCCTGAACTTGTGTGGTAGTGTTCCTAGCTCTGGACTAGAAGGCCTGGATTCAAGTCCTGCCTGCTGCAGAGGTAAGTCACAAAATGTCAGAACAGGCTGATGAACAAACACACAGGAGAATAATGTTACAGCTTTATGGGCATTGCAGAGTTGTGCTAGTGTCCCTACCTCCGGGCACAAAGGTCTAGGTGTAAATCCCACAGAAGTGTCTCATGATACCTCTGAACAAACTGATTAAAATGGCGTTAGAATTGTGACTTGATGGAGAAGGAAGAGATGTCAGTATTGTATTTCAGAAGTTAGGCCCAGGATGACTGAAAGTACAGCCATTCGTGTTGGTTGGAGTCACATTTCGCAGCAGTGGCGGTTTATAAAATCCGAATGGTCATGGATAAGGAGAGTCGTCTGGATTTATCCCCAGGTTAGGGGTGTTCAAAATTAGAGGGCATTGGTTGAAAGAGAGAGAGGAAAGATTTTGATGGGGCCTAAAGGGCACCATTTCACGCAGAAGTTTGGTGTGCGTATGGAATGAGCTACCAGAGGAAGTGGTGAAGGCTGATACAACTACAACATGTGAAAGGCATCTGGATGCTGACAGACCTGCCGAACTTTTCCAGAAATTTCGGTATTTCTTTTTAAAATGCATTCATTTCAACATGGGCATTCTGAATAAATTAATCATTTTATTTTTTAATGACGCAGGGCCATGTAAGCATATTTCAAATCGACTGAGACCATTTGCGCTAAGGGTATGGCTCTGTGTATGACAGCAGCAATGATGCATCTACATGGAACAGGGAACGTGAGTGAGACATAGTTTGGACAGTGTACAAGGAGACCTCACATGAACCAGTTTGGGAGAGGATGACATTACTGTGTGATTCAGCTCAGAGAGAGAGAGAAAACGTAATCTGCCTGAGAAGGAATGGCTTATTGCACTCTTTCTCCTTCATTATTCCTCACCACAGCAATGTGTGCAAGGTATAAATAACTCTACAGTCATCATTACCATTCTTACTTTTATAAAATCCCTGCAGTATTGACATATGCCCTTCTTTAACCCAACAAGTGCATACCAACCTTCCCAACCCATTCCCCTATATTTATCACTGACTAATGCACCTAGCCTAGAAATCCCTGAACACTACAGACAATTTAGCATGACCAATCAACCTACCGTACACATTTTGATCTGTGGTAGGAAACTGGATCTGAAAATGTGTTGCTGGAAATGCGCAGCAGGTCAGGCAGCATCCAAGCAGCAGGAGAATCGATGTTTCGGGCATGCGCCCTTCTTCAGGAAAGAGGAGAGTATGCCAAGCAGGCTAAGATAAAAGGTAGGGAGGAGGGACTTAGGGGAGGGGCGTTGGAAATGTGATAGGTGGAATGAGATTAAGGTGAGGGTGATAGGTCGGAGTGGGTGGGGGCAGAGAGGTCAGGAAGAAGATTGCAGGTTAGGAAGGTGGTGCTGTGTTCGACGGTTGGGACTGAGACAAGGTGGGGGTAGGGGAAATGAGGAAACTAGAGAAATCTGAGTTCATCCCTTGTGGTTGCAGGGTCCCTAGGCGGAAGATGAGGCGCTCTTCCTCCAGCCGTCGTGTTGCTATGGTCTGGCGACGGAGGAGTCCAAGGACCTGCATGTTCTTGGTGGAGTGGGAGGAGGAGTTGAAGTGTTGAACCACGGGCTGGTTGGGTTGGTTGGTCCGGGTGTCCCAGAGGTATTCTCTGAAACGTTCACAAGTAGGCGGCCTGTCTCCCCAATATAGAGGAGGCCCGATCGGGTGCAGTGGATGCAGTAAATGATGTGTGTGGAGGTGCAGGTGAAGTTGTGGCGGATATGGAAGTATCCCTTGGTACCTTGGTGGGAAATAAGGAAGGAAGTGTGGGCGCAAGTTTTGCATTTCTTGCAGTTGCAGGGGAAGGTGCCAGGAGAGGAGGTTGGGTTGATGGGGTGTGTGGACCTGACAAGGGAGTCACGGAGGGAGTGGTCTTTTTGGAACGCTGATGGGGAGGGGAGGGATATATATCCCTGGTGGTGGAGCCCGTTCGGAGGTGGCGGAAATGATGACGGATGATGTGATGTATATGGAGGTTGGTCGGGTGGTAGGTGAGCACCAGTAGGGTTCTGTCCTGGTGGCGATTGGAGTGGCAAGAGACAGGCCGCCTACTTGCGGAACGTTTCAGAGAACACGTCTGGGACACCCAGACCAACCAACCCAACCACGCTGTAGCTCAACACTTCAACTCCCCCTCCCACTCCACCAAGGACATGCAGGTCCTTGGACTCCTCCATCGCCAGACCAGAGCAACACGATGGCTGGAGGAAGAGCGCCTCATCTTCCGCCTAGGAACCTTCCAACCTCAAGGGATGAACTCAGATTTCTCCAGTTTCCGCATTTCCCCTCCCCCCATCTTGTCTCAGTTCCAAACCTCGAACTCAGCACCACCTTCCTAACCTGCAATCTTCTTCCTGACATCTCCGCCCCACCCCTACTCCGACCTATCACCCTCACGTTAACCTCCTTCCACCTATCGCATTTCCAACTCCCCTCCCCCAAGTCCCTCCTCCCTACCTTTTATCTTAGCCTGCTTGGTCCGCTCTCCTCATTCTTGAAGAAGGGCTCGTGCCCGAAATAGTCGATTCTCCTGCTCCTTGGATGCTTCCTGACCTGCTGCGCTTTTCCAGCAACAAATTTACAGCTCTGATCTCCAGCATCTGCAGTCCTCACTTTCTCCTAGGAAACTGAATCACCCAATAGACGCTCACACAGACAAGTGGAGAATGTGCAAACTGCACACAGACAGTCACCCAAGGCTGGAATTGAACCCAAGTCCCTAGTGCTGTGAGGCAGCAGTACTAACCACTGTGCTACCCTTTGGGTTATCCCTGACCAGTATTCACTGGAATCTTCTCATTGCCTAAAACAAAGGGAATTAAGTCAAATCCAGCTGTCCCCGGGTGGAATCCCATTGCTGGCAGCTGTATGAGTAAAGTATCTTCAGAAGCAGAATAACATAGAACATAGAACATAGAAGGATACAGCGCAGTACAGGCCCTTCGGCCCTCGATGTTGCGCCGACCGAATCCTACCTAACCTATACTAGCCCAATAACTTCCAAATGCCTATCCAATGCCCGCTTAAATGACCATAAAGAAGGAGAGTTCACCACTGATACGGGCAGGGCATTCCATGAACTCACAACCCGCTGTGTGAAGAATCTACCCCTAACATCTGTCCTATACCTACCACCCCTTAATTTAAAGCTATGTCCCCTAGTAACACCTGACTCCATTAGCGGTAAAAGGTTCCTAGTATCTACCCTATCTAAACCCCTAATCATCTTATACACTTCTATCAGATCTCCCCTAAACCTTCTCTTCTCCAATGAGAACAGCCCCAAGTGCCTCAGCCTTTCCTCATAAGATTTTCCTACCATTCCAGGCAACATCTTGGTAAACCTCCTCTGCACTCGTTCTAAAGCTTCCACATCCTTCCTATAGTATGGCGACCAAAACTGCACACAATACTCCAGATGAGGCCGCACCAGAGTCTTATACAACTGCAACATGACCTCAGGACTCCGGAACTCAATTCCTCTGCCAATAAAGCCCAGTACACCATATGCCTTCCTCACAGAAACATATTGGACAATCTCGCAATTTTCCTTTGTCATGAGTTCCAATAATATCTGGACAAAGGTCTTTCAAGTTAAAATTGCAGAGATTTTGTGTGTGTGTGTGTGTGTGTGTGTGTGTCCGTGTTTTTCGAAAGGGAAATATTGATGATATATTTGCAACACCCAAACAGTTTGCCATTCATCTTTCTACCATGGTTTGAGTAACATTGCTCTGGATCATAAACGTGTTGTTTTATCTGATTAAAGAAACTAGCCTGACTTGTTCCTAAAACTGACCTTGAACCAATCTGATACCGATATCATCGGCCATATTACAAACCTGGATTCATTTAATATTTGTTCTGTCTTAAGGAGGGGTGGGACTAGAAAAGAAAACAGAAACCCAAACAGCCTGGTAACTATAGACTGGTGAGCCTGGTGTCGGTGGTGGGTAAGTTGTTGGAGGGGATTCTGAGGCATAGCATTTTCATACATTTGGGAAGGCAAGGGCTGATGGGGTTAGACAACGTGGCTTTCTGCATGGGAAATCATGGCTCATTAATTTGGTTAATTTTTTGAAGAGGTAACAAAGAAGATTGATGAAGGCAGTTTGGTAGACATTGTCCATATGGACTTCAGCAAGTTGTTCATTTAAAGAACAAAGAACAAAGAAAATTTACAGCCCAGGAACAGGCCCTTCACCCTCCAAGCCTGAGCCGATCCAAATGTACTGTTTAAACCTGTCGCCCAATTCCTATGCATCCGTATCCCTCTGCTCCCCACCTACTCATGCATCTGTCCAGACAAATCTTAAATTAATCTGCCGTGCCTGCCTCTACCACCTCTGCTAGCTACACGTTCCAAATGCCCACCACCATCTGTGTGAAGTACTTATCACATGTATCCCACTTAACCATTCCACCTCTCACTTTGAAAGCACATCTCGTTACTGAATCCTTCACCCTGGGAAAAAGCTTGTCTCTATCCATCCTGTCTATACCCTTTATGATTTTGAAAACCTCAGTCAGGCCTCCCTCAATCTCTTTTTTTCAATTGAACATAAACCTTACCTACTCACCCTCTCTTCATAACTAGTATTTCATTCTGATTGGTAGACAGATTAGTAAGTTTAACTCACATGAGATATAGAGTAAGCTAGTCACAATTGTCTTCAAGGAAGAGGGATATTTTTCAGACTGGAGACTTGTGAGCAGCAGTGTGCTGTAAGAATCAGGACAGAGTTCACTGCATTTCATCATTTATGTAAAGGATTTAGTTGTGAATATCAGGGCCATAGCGAGTAAGTTTGCAGATTACATCAGAAAAGTGGTGTGGTAGATTATCTCAGAGTACAGCGAGACCACAATTAGTTGGGACAAAGGGGCAAGGAGTGACAGATCAAGTTTAATTTAGATAATACGAGGTTTTGCATTTTGGGAAGGTAAATCTGGGCAGAAGTTATACAAATAATGGTAAGGTCCTGGGGCGTGCTGTGGAACAAAGTGACCTAGGGCTGCAGGTACATTGTTCCTTGAAAGTGGAGTCACAGCTAGACCGAGTGGTGCAGAACACATTTGGCACATTTGCTTTAATCAGTAAGAGCATTGAGCATAGGAGTTGTGGTGGCATGTTGCATCTGTACAGTTTGCTGGTGAGGAGGGATATTGGCCAAATGCTGGCAAATGGGACTGGATCAGATTTGATATCTGATCAGAGTGAACAGATTGGACTAACGGGTCTGTTTCCGTTCTGCATGACTCTCTGATTCTATAAGAGGGATGATGAAAAATTCTGAAACGACCTTTCAAGTCAGAATTCTCTTCACTGGAAGTTTATCGTGCCTCTATGCTCACATTGATTGAAATCTGTGTTAGGTAAATATTTGAAAGAGAAGTGAGTCATGCATAATGGAATGCAGACAGGAAAGTGTGGCTGATACCCCAACCTGATCAGCTACAATCTTAGTGCCTGGTGGAGAAGGCTCAACATATCTAATGACCCACTCTTGCTCCTCAGTCCCATGTTCCTGTGTTCCATTCAGCCCCTCAAACCTGCAAGGCAGGAGCAGTTGAAGGCAATTTACTCATGTAACCTGTCGCACAGAAACAAAGGAGACTATTCGGCCCTTCAAGAGTGTCCCAAACGCTTTGAGGTGTTTTGGGAAATGTATTTGAAAAACCCAGGCTGGGTATGAAAGAGGCTCCTCATCTCTCTTAACAGAGCTTCCCTCTCTGCAACTTGTGCTTCATTTGTTGGTCAATTTGTAGACCCAGATTCGCTGAATACAGCCCATATACTTCACCCAGCGATGGCTCACAATATCCTCTGGTTTCACTAACTGCAATATACAATAACAGAACATCCATGAAAATAACACCCACTATCATTCCAAGAACAGAATGTGAGAACATCAGAAACAGGGGCAGGTCGTTCACTCCCCAAACCTGCCTTGCCGTCTACTAAGATCATGGCTGATCTGCTGTCAGTCTGAAATAATCTTTAATGCCCAATTCCTCATAGCCCTCACATCCCTGACAGGTCAATGTCCATCTACCTCCTCTTCAAATACTTTCAGCCATCTAGCTCCCCGAACAATCTTGAGAAGAGAAATCTGAACATTCAATACCACCTGTTTGAAGGAAACACTTGTTGCTCCTAAATCATGTCCAATTGATAGGAACAAAATAGGTTGACAGAAGGGGTTAGGTAAAAATAACTGGCCCTGATATCAAGGCAGTGGTTGACTTCTGTTGACATCAAGGAGCTTAACACAACTGGACTTAATGGGAGTCAGAGTAACTCTCCAGTGTTACATGGCACAAAGGAAGATGTTCATCAAGATTCCACAATGTTCAGATTAATTTGATAGCCCCGTCAGCTCCTGAATTGGCCTGTGTCCATGTGCAGCAATACCCAGACTCCATTCATGCTTGTGCTGTTAAAGTGTCTGTAACATTCATGTAACAGCACTTCCTGACACTGCACATTACCACAGTAAAACAAGAGTTCATTCAGCACCTAACGCTGGTTTCACAGGTATATGAGGAAGCCATTCAGCCCATTGACACTATTGGAGAAGAACAGGGACAGCTCATTCAGTGCCTCCAGAATATTACTCAGGAAGAGGAGGAGTCTAGTGTGATGGAACACGCCAGGGTCCCTTGAAAATATTTGAAGGCTGTAGTCTAGACTCTAATATTTTCTCACAAACTTGGAACTCCAATATTTTCTTGTTTTAAAGCAAACGTAAAATGTCTGTTCCAGATACAATGTGACAGGTCAAACTAATCGTTGGTAAGCAAAACACCATTTATTTAAACACGAAAGATGAAATAAAACCAAAGAAAGATGAATTTAGAATACGTAATTCTACTGGACAACTTGACAGAAAAATAGATCTTGGAGCCATTATTTATGAACTAGTTCAACATAGGAAATTCCCATAAACACAGCCCTTGGCAAAAAGGAAAATTCAGAAATTGAAAACAGCATCAAGAGAAAATTCAGAGAGAGTAGCAGCCAGGAGATATTCTCTGAAGCTTCCAACTCTGTGGAGACCCCTATAGTTTCTGATGTTACTGAGGAACCAAAACCCAGAGATCCTAATCTGTGAGAGCTGGCCACACTCATTCAGGCTGCATTAAAATAAACCCAAGGCCTCCCTCACTGTTTACTCAAGTGATCTTAATTAGCCAGCTTGGTAACAATCGTTCAATCTCTCTCTTGAAAGAAACCAGGACAAAAAAAAACCTCTTATAGCTACAGCATCATCACACTTGTCAGTACATCGAGCTGTCAAGCAGGAACCAGGGATTGCCCAGTCAGACACTTGGCATTGTCCAATCGGACGAGGAAGAATCCAATCCGTCCCTTGAGTCACTTACACAGGAACAGTTGGAGGCCATTCCCACCGCAATCCACTTACACAGGTGCAGAACGAGGTAATTTATGCTGTTTCCTGATGAATGTCTTATGCCTGAAACGTCGATTCTCCTCCTTCTCGGATGCTGCCTGATCTTCTGTACTTTTCCACCAATCGACTCTCTATTCTGATCTCCAGTATTGACAGTCCTCACTGTCTCATAATTGATGCTCTAATGTGATGAACAAGTGGAACAGAGTCTGCACAGAGAGACTGTTCCACGTTGTTCCTCGTGGCTCCTTTGCTTGTGATACACACGTAGGACTTTAACGTGGTTTTCTAGTGGTGAGTAGGGAAACCATATGTCTTGTGTGAAGTCTCAAGAAGGCACCTTCCACCTCCGAAAAGACAGTCTGTAGGGCGGAAGCTGGTGGGAATGGCTACCTGTTTCAGACGGAAGGTATTGTGGCTGATGTTGGTGATTGTGAGCAAACTGACGTTCAGTACGGGTTCACATGCCGACGACACAATAATATGGGGAGAGTTAGTAAAAGCATATAATCTATTAGGAAAGCCACTTTAGACTGCTGAATGCACTCTCTAAGTTCAAAGAATGCTGATCTTGCTCATTTTGATCTTGTCTAGTGCACGTCCTGTTCAGTGTAATCTGTATGCCTTACTCTGTCCTACTTTATTTCCGCCCTTAGATCTTCTGGCATTCTTACTATGACCTGCCTGCACTGTTCATTAATAAATTGCTTCTCTGCACTGAGGTACACGTGGCAATAAATCAAACCAATCAATCCTGGGTAAAGTATGGAATTTCTCTCCCTGTCAATGTCTCTTCTCGTGTTTCAGCATCGCCACTTCTTCGTCTCTCACGGCTCTACAGATTAAACACTCAACTTCTTCCCTCTATCCTCATGTTACCAACATCCGTGTCTATGGTAAGGAGATTATTCCTTACAAAGGAGATCAAATCTGTGGACAGTGCTCCAAGTGCTCTCTCAGAAAGGCTCTACAACAGCAGGAAGGTGGCTTCACTTAGAATCATCTTACAATGAAGGACAGCCTACCATTGACTGCACCCATTATTTACACAGGGTTTGATTTGGAGCGGTCAGCACAGACTTGTGAGTGGGAGATCATGCTTCCCAAATTTATTAGAGTTCGTTGATGATGTCACCAAGAAGGTTGTCTAGGGCAGAGGGTAGACGTATCTCTATGGATTTCAGTAAGGCCTTTGATAAGGTCCCACATGGCAGGCTGCACTGGAAGGTTACATCATGTGGAATGCGGGTGGAACTGGCCCAATTGGATACACAGTTGGCTTGTTGGTAGGAAGCAGAGGGTTTAGTCAAAGGATGCTTTTCAGACCGGAGGCTGTGTCAATTGCTGTTTGTTACCTATGATTTGGTTGAGAATGTACAAGGCATGATTAGTAAGTTTGTAGATGACACTAAAATAAGTGGTAGCATGATCAGTGAGGAAGTTTATCAGAAATTGCAGCAGGACCTTATTCAGGTGGGGAAGTGGGCTGAGAAATGGCAAATGGAATTTAATATAGATATGTGTGGTCTTAGATTTTGGAAATTCAAATCAACGTATGAGTTTCACGGTGAATGGGCGGGCCTTAAGGGGTGCAGTGGGCAGAGAGACCTTGGCATTCTGGTACACGGTTCTCTAAGAGTGAAGTCAGAGATAGACAGGGTAGTGAAGACGGATTTTGGCACACTGGCCTTTATCAGTCAGGATATTGAGGATAGAAGTTGGGAATTTATGTTGCAGTAACACAGGACTTTGGTAAGGCTGCACTTGGAGTATTGTGTTCAGTTTTTCTCACCTTGTTATAGCGAGGATATTATGAAACTAGAAATAGTGCAGAATAAATTTACAAGGATGTTGCCAGGACCCAATGGTCTGAGTTATAGGGAGAGGTTGGACAAGCTAGGTCCTTTTGTTAGAGTGTAGTAGATTGAGGGGAGACCTTACAGAGCTGAATAAGATCATGAGCGATATGGATAGGGTGAATGTTCTCAGTCTTTTCCAAAGATTTACAGAATCGATGATTAGAGGGGATCAGTTTATGGTTAGAGGGGAAAGAATAAAAGGGAATCTAAGGGACCACATCTTAACACAGAGGCACGTACGTGGATGAGCTGCCAGCAGATGTGGTTAACAACATTTCAAAAGCATTTGGATAAATATGTAGATAGGAAAGGACTGGAAGGATATGGGCCAACTACAGAGAAATGGGGTTAGCGTGAATGGACATTTAAAAAGTAGAGTCGAACACCTCTGTTAATTAAAACCAAACATCCAGAAAAGGTCGCCTAAACTTGTAATCTGCTAAAATATGAGTGACAGAGATCTCCTACATTCCACTATTTAAACAAAAATTAACAAGTTAGCTTCTTAACTTTAATAGTGAACACTAAACAACGAATATTCAAAAATACAAGCTTCTATTTTCTTAACTACTTACTATCTGACTCCAACTATGTAAAACTATGCTGTTCGAACAACCCCCATACTACACATTACAGTCTCAAGACCACACAGTCTACATCTTCCCTGCTGAGTTCACTCTTCCAGCTGCTGATCTCTCTGGGTCATTTTTTTTTACCGCAAGTAGGTTTGACATGAACGTGTATCTTTGATAGAGATTGTTTGAAATGGCTAGGTAACACCCCTGCTCTACAACAGTTACTCTGCTGTTGGATGGCAGTGGCTCTCCGTTTTGTGTTCAAAATGCTGGGTTTATATATTCCCCATGATACATGATACACGATAAATTGATTGCTTTCCAAGTGTGCAAACAATAATATTCAATTTCGTTGGCTTCTGGTATCTTGAGCGTTATTTAAACACTTTGGTTGCATTTGAATTGCTGTCAAAAGAGCAACCAAAATCCAGGTATCCATTTCGCAGCTAATGGTGACATGTTGAACAGGCTGACCTTTAGCTGGCATCCGTGGGTGCACTTTCTATTCTGCAAAACCCGTTCTGTCTTAAAGTGGCCAGACATGCTTTAGGCTTCATTAAACCTGATGCTTCAGAAAAAAAAAAGAACCATCAGAATGAAAAGATGACATCATTACTTTTCCTCTAATTCTTAATCCCATTATTATGAAATACAAACGTATTAATCTCAGTTATACCATTCGTATTAATTCTGCACACCTATATAACACTGGAATAAGTCAAATCTTATGTGTACATTTTCCTTTAAATCCGAGATAACACATCTGCTATCACATTTTAGGACCAACAGCATGTACATTTTTGTAAGTTTAAAGCCGGTAACGTAAGACTCCAATGAAAGAGTCTCATATTCTGGTCTTTAAATATTCCAGTAATGCAACAGGATTGTTGTTCTTGTCCGCAACCATCTCTGACAATCTGTTTTTTATATAAACATTAAAATATTGTTTGGCCAGTACGGAACTCTTTCAATAATGGAAATGTTATTTTTTTTCTGGTAAATATTGAGTTTTTTCGACAAGTAGCCAATTAGGCATTCAATTTCATCATCATTTTTCTGTATAATACATCTCCAACCCCTATATCCTGTGCATCAAACACCATTTTTAATGTGTTTCAAAATATTTGGTGCAGCTAAAATTGGTGCGGGGTGATTAATGCTGCTTTAAAATTCTCAAATGCCTCCTGGCATTGCTCTGTCCACCACTTTTCTGTGTCTTCTTGAATAAATCCAGCAATGGTGCCAATATGCTGCTGAAGTTTGCAACAAACTTCCGATAGAATCCACTCAGTTCCAAAAATCGAAGCACCTCTTTCTTCGAGGATGGTCGTTGAAATTCCTCAAAGTCCTTCGTCTTTGTGTTCCATGGGGTCAACCTCCCATGTCCAATGTAATGTCCCAAGGATGTCACCTCAGCCTTCGCGAATTCTGTTTTCTTTAAGTTTATTACCAAGTTTGTTCGTGTAATCGTTTAACATGTTCTGCTAACTGCAATATGTGAGCTTTCAATCACTTGCCAAAAGTCACTACATCATACAGATAAATTGCACAATTTGTTCATTCATTCACATGACATACTCGTTAACGTGTTTGTCATATCTGGTATCTTTACGGATAATTATCTTATTCAACATTTTGTTTTAATTTGAAAGTGGCCACTAAAACTGGCTTTGTAGGAATTTCCTACCACTGGTGGCAATACTAATACGTCGTCCCCACGGGAAATTGTCAAAGTTTCAGAGTTTTTATCTGCCACCTACTTGACTCTAGACTGTTCCCTCTTCAGGTGCTGATTAGCTAACTCACCTACTCAGAAAATCTCTTCCTAATCTCACATATATAATCCAACTGTGAGATCGCCGACTTCGGTCTTGTCACTTTATATTTAATTAATTTCAAAGGGCTTCTTAGTTCATGTCCGAATATTAACTCAAAGGAAGTAAACTCAAAGGGATCTTCGATGGCAAACAATTTAATGGGACACCTTTTTTCCCAATCATTCGGGTAATCCTGAAAGTACGCTGTTAACATGGCCTTCAGTGTCTGATGCTAATTTTCCAAGGCTCACTGGGATTCATTTGATTTGACGTGTTTGTATGCCTAAGCTATCCTTGACTTCCTTAAACATCTGAGAGGTAAAATGAGACGCTTGGTATGATGAATCTCAGTGCTTAGCTCACAGCGCGTAAAGAAAGCTACCAACCTCTCCACCTCCCTTCTTGCTTTAACTCTGTAATGGAATTGCCTCTGGCAATCTAGTATACACGTCCATTACGGTCAGAAAGTATTGGTTTCCACTTTTACTTTAGAAAGGGGGGCTCCACAATTAGTGATAACCCATATGAAAGGTTGTTCGAATGCAGGAATTGGCGACAAAGGTGTTGGTTTTATTATTGCCTGTGACATACCTATCGTTTGACATGTACAATAAAAACTAACCATGTCCTTGTGCATTCCAGGCCACTAGAAATGCTTCTGTACCTTAGCCTGAGTCTTCTATGCACCTAGGTGACCGCCTACAGTTAGTTCATGTGCTACCTGTAAAACTATATGTTACCGGTAACACAATCTGGTGCATCTCAGCCCATTTCCCTTCTGCACTAACCTGTCGCAGTCTCCATTTTAATTTTAAAATTGCATCTTTAAGTGAAGAACGTTCGACAATATATTTAAATTCCGTGTGTGTTTGTGTGTGTGTATCTATTCTAAATCCATTACATTTTGGGACTAAACAGCTCTGCCTGACCCTCTCCCTGTTCAGGCTTTTCCTGCACCGTTACATCAAACAGGGTGTCAGTTAACTCAACATTAACTCCTTTGTCTTTTTCTGTCGTTTTCCCCTCCTGCTGTAACTTATGACAGTGGGATCTTGTTACTACACTGTCTGGAAAAATTCCAGGGTATTTTCTTCTTTTAGCTCCCCAGTTCTCTAGTCTTCTTTTGCCTTCTCCACCACAAGAGGTGCCTTTCCCATCTTGGATCCCAAATAAAAAAACAAACGGTATTCCTGGAACTGACACTCTGTCACTCACTCTCACTGTTACTTCCTCAATCTTGATTTGGCATTCCATCCTGATGTTGCACAAAGGAATGCTTAATTTCAGTCTCCGTTCCACAAATTATTATGCTCTTGAGTAACATGCCAGAAAGAGTGAAAATATTTCCATCGTTTCCTATTAGAGGCTGAAATAAAGTGAGGACTGCAGATGCTGGAGATCAGAGTTGAAAAGTGTGGGGCTGGAAAAATGCATCAGGTCAGGAAACATCGAGAGGTAGGAGAGTTGATGTTTCAGGCATACGTGCTTCATCAGGAAAGTGGGAGTAAGGAAGGGGCAAGGGGACTGAGAAATAAATAGGATGGTGGGGCTGGAGATGGATGGACACGAGCTTGGAAGGCGATAAGTAGATGCAGGTGGGATGAGATAGATCGGAGAGGAGGGTTAAGTGGATAGGTGGTCGGATAGCAGGAACCCTCAAACTATACAGCATCAACATCAACTTCACCAATTTCCAAATCTCCCCTCCCCGAACCTCATCACAGATCCAACCATTGAACTTAGCATCGCCCTCTTGAACAGTCTTAATTGTCCATCTTCCTTCCCACCTATCCACTCCACCCTCCCCTCCGACATATCACTCTCACTCCCAGCTACATCTTCCTGTCGCCCTCCCAGTGACCCTCCCACCAGCCCAGCTCCTACCCTCCTATTCAGCTCCCTTTCCCCCCCTCCCCCACCACATTCCTGATGATGGATTTACACCTGATATTTTGACTGTCCTGCGCTTAGGATTCTGCCTGACCTATTGTGTTTTTCTGGCACCTCACTTCCCAACTATTAGAGACTGAGCAGATCCCGTATCTCACAAAATTATAATTTATTGTCCTCCACTCCCCCCCTCTCCCCCACACACACCCTCTTAGTAAACTTTATTCACAGAGGCGAATTCTTTATAGAGACGAGTTACTGACACTATACCTAGGCTGTGCACTCTCCTGCAGCTCCTTGGAGACTTGGGGTCTTCTTTACCAGGTTCACCAGTGCCACTGGTTTAACCTCTTTTACCACATCTTTTCCCAAAATGTCTTCCTTCAGTGGCGAGCACGGTGTGTCCCAGCTTACTGCAGTGATATCCAATGTCCTTCTTAAACCATCGGTACTGTAATTCCATGTGTTCCACTCCCTTATAGTGAGAACACATAAGGCCTTTCAGCACTTTTCAACCCGCTTGAGCTTATTTTTCACCTGTGTTAAACTATTGCCACTGTGCTTTATTCAATTTTTTGCAGTGTAGGATCTCCCCTTCTCCCAGCTTCTATCCCACACAGGATGAAAACCCTCTCAGAAGCTAAATATCATCTCATGCACCAATGTATATTTACCTGTCATTTCTGCCACGCTTCTCACTTCTTGAACTTTCTGTTCATTCACATGAATTTTGACCATCTCTAGAAGTGAGTCTTTAAACTCCTCCAGCAGAATAACCTCCCTTCGAGCCTCACAGGTCTTATCCATTTTTATGACCCACACCCATTTATCAAAATGACTGTGCTTAATTCTTTCAAACTCAAAATAAGCCACACCTGGTTCTCTCTCCATTTTTCTGACCCTCTGTCTATATTCTTCTAGTACCAATGCATAACCACTCAAAATAGTTAGATTTACATTTGCATATTCTCTTGAGTCGTCATCTGACAGTGCTGCATATACCTCACTAACTGTGCCCACCAGCTTAATCTGAACTAGCATTACCCACAAGTTCACTGGACACGCCATCTACTGAGCCATTTCTTCAAACAAAATGGAAGACGTTTTGCTTTTTTTCACTGAAATATGGCAAGGTATTCACATAGTTGTATACATCCCTACGTTCTCCCTTCTTCTCCATCCTGTTAATTTAACTTTCTTGTTTAATTTCCAACTTCTGAATTTCAAATTCTCTCTCTCTTTCTTTATCCTCTCTTTCACTTTCTTCTCTCTCTGTTTCCGTCTCTTTCTTTATCTTCTAACTTCAGTTGCCATATTTGCAATTTCTGGTTTTTCTAACTCTACTGCACTTGTCTGTTTCTCTGATACACCAAAGTGCTTGACCAACACCATTATACTTTCAACTTTCCTTTTGTCCCTGGTTAAACCCAATTTCAACCTATTCGCTAATTTGAAAAAAAAGTCCTTCTTCTGTCTTTCTAAATTTCGTTGGCAAATTTGGGAACCTCTTTAGTAATGTTAAAAGCCATTTCTCTCATTTGTAATTTAACCAACCACAAGTAAACAAAATTAAACGAATTTTCCCACCGGTTTTATTTGAAGATCTAGGTCACTAATTGCCATGTGTTGGAATATCCTGGGAACGTTTCTACCCCAAATCTGTTCAAATCTGTCCTAATCCCAAACAGCAAAGCCCCAAACTGTTATGACATCAATGTCGAAACCCTCTGATAATTAAAACCACACGCCCAGAAAAGCTCACCTCACATCATAATCTCTTAAAACGTGCGTGACAGAGAACTCCCAAATTCCACTAATAAACGAAAAATAACAATTTATATACATGCAGGTTAGCTTTCTGAGCTTGAAGGGTGTGTTTTCAGACGTTTTGTCACTATGACTAGGTGACATCATCAGGGAGAGTACCTGCTGAAGTGCTAGTGGCATGTCCGCCTGTCTATTTATAGGTCTTAGCTTCCTTAGGTGGGTGATAACATTTCCGGTTCGGTTTTTTTTACTAGAGAAGGTAGATAGGATCTAAATTGATGTGTTTATTGATGGACTTCTGGTTAGAATGCCATAATTCCTGTAAGAATGTGCTTGCATGTCTTAGTATGTGTGCACCTTAAACTGCTCATTTACTGACCTTCCATACCATACACTCACAGAAGCATGATCTATATTAGTCCCACATTCCTACAGCAGGCCCATTGCCTGGACTGTTATGACAGTTGTGCGGTTACCCTTGATAATTCCCCTCTCAGGAAGTGCATCCCAGATCCCAACATCCTATAACCTTTAAATCCTGTCTGAACCTCAAATCTTTCACTTTATTAGTGCGCTCCTTTGTTCTTGAAATTCTGTATAAAAGCAACAGCTGCTGTCTATCCACCCTGTCCATGTTCCTCATAATCTTATTCTTCTGAATCACATCCACCTCAGCTTTCTCTGATCCAAAGTAAACAACTCGAGCTTATCCAGCCTCCCCAGAGCTGATATGCTCCATCCCAGGGAACATCCTGGTGAATCACCTCTGCACACCCTCAAGTACAATCATATCCTTCCTGTAATGTTTCTCCCAGAGCTACATATAGTACTCAATTTTGGCTGAACCAAAGCCCTGCATTGCTGTTATAATCTACACCCTAATTAGGAAACGCTACACTCAAGGTCCAATTCTTAATTCGTCCATTACCCGTCCAGTCCCTTTCAAGGATGTTTGGAGAAGCACCCTCTGAGCTTCCTAGTGTGTTGCCATTCATTGAGTCCTCCCCTGTCTGTTTCCTTCTTGCAAAGTGCATCACCTCATATTTATCAAGTTTACATTCCATCTGACATTGACCTGCCGTCTGACCAATCCATTTGCATCTTCCTGTAACTTAAGGCCTTCCTCCTCACTGCCAACCATCCGGCCAATCTTTATGTCAAACATATTCCAACACTCTCCAACCATCCCCTTCCAGAATCACATCTACAAACTTTATGAATACCACAAACAATAAGGGATACAGCACCGATCCCTGTTGTACACCAGGGGACACTGGTCTCCAGTCACACAAACAGCCTTCTCCCACCACCCTGTGTCTCCTGCCACTAAGAAACGTTTCGTTGTAACTTGTCAAGCAATCGTTCATATAGTGAGATTTTACTTTATTTTACAGTTTCCCAGGTGGATATTTGTCAAAGGCCTTCCTACAAAACTAAATAATCGACCTCCGCAAACTAATTGAATCAAATCCATTAGATGTGACTTCCCTCTGATAAAGTCATGGTGATTATCCTTGACTAAACCTTGCCACTCTTATTGGCGTTCAATTGTATCCTTCTGCATTTCCTCTAGTAGTTTCCCCAACAGTGATCTAATACTCGCTCATCTATAGTTCCCTGGTCTATTTTCCACTTACTGTGAAGGGGAATCGTATTAGCTGTTCTCCAGTCCTCTGGCACCTCCCCTATGGTCAGATTCTAATTATAATTTTCAGTCAGGGTGTTTCCTCCCTTGACCCGAACCTGTGATACAACTCATCCAGACGGGGGGATTGATCCAATTTTATACCAGACAAAACCTGAAATCCCTGCTTGTATTTTACATCAATCTGTTCAAGAGCTTCCCAGTCCATCTTCTTGAATTCCGTACCTGCCTGCTCCTTGTCCCAAGTAAAACAGATGGGAAGGTCTCATGTAACAATCCATCAATGTTCTCCAGCTTGACACACAGTTTGGCCTTTTGGTTTTTAATGGACACTAACTGCTGACTATTCTGTTTTACTTGTCCGTGTACAATATCGTGGGATTCTCCCCGATATCGCCTACTTGTACTTCTCCATGTCCCACTGTTATTCAGTCCCCCCCATCCCCCACCACCCCACCCACCACCATGTTTCTAAGTTTCACTGCAATCACCTCTCATGTTTCCCTGTAAGACAAAATTGCCATTTTAGAGAGAAATCTGGAGAATACCTTTTGCAGTTCCTCTGTTGTCAGTATATTCTATTTAGGTTGGGACTCCAAACGGTACACAATATTCCAAGTTTAGTCTCACCAACACTCTATGCATCCCCTATATTGCACGTACATTTACATGAATGTAAATCTAATTTTTACTTGCCTATTTGCATATGTTCTTCCCAATACCTCTCGGTATTTTTTTAATGATTTTGCTGTGAGAGTTCTTACAAAAATGCTCCTGAATATCTAACTACACGTTATGCATTTGTTCTTCATTGCCTATGTCTCAAGAATCATCTTCAAACCATTCCAAAAACAGGTTTGCCACTTCTTGTTTTTCTTTCATCGATGCATTATCATCCTCCCCAGTTTTGCCATTACCGTCTATATGTCTAGTAGCGCGTTCATTATAATAGAGTCCAAGAGACCGCGGATGACAAGTTAACTGGTCCATAGTTCACCACTCCCATCTTCATGCTTTCTTAAACTGGAGGATAATATTTATAACCTTCACCTTATCCAGTTGGCTAAAGATCTTTCGGAAATGCATCGGAAAATAACGTGAAAATCCACAATGCAATCAATATATGTCTATTGCTGCTTCTTCTGAAATTCTTGCATGAAGAACATCTGATCTGTCAGATTTATCAATACTCAATCCAGCTATCTTTTCAAAGATGACCTCAACACTGATAAGAATGATTTTAGACTTCACTTACACAAGTCCCATGGTCACTTGGCATTTCTGGGAGAATTTCTGGACATTCTTCCATGAGGATAGATACAAAGAAACTGTTTCTTTTCCCTGTGATTTCTCTGTTCTCTACAATAAATTCTCCTGTGCGCACACCCACTGTTCCACATTTTACCTTGTTTTATTTTCATACATTGATAGAAGCTTTTTAGCAGTTTTTATGTTTTTCTTTCATTTGCATGCTTTTTCTCTTTTTGATTTTCTCAGATTGTTTGTCGTCTTTTGCTGGGTCCTATATTTCTCTGAATCCACTGGCTTACTGCAACACTTGGCATTTTTCTAAGCTGCTTCCTTTGATCTAATAGGTAGATGAGCATTTGTGTGAAAGTGATAGGTCAGAGAGAAGGGTGGACCAGATTGATAGGAAGGAAGATGGACACATGGGAACGTTCAAAAGGGCGGTGCTGACTTGGAAGGTTGGAGTGGGATAACGTGGGATTATGGGAAATGGGGAAATGGGGAAATCCACCATGATACCTTCTGGTTGGATGGGCCCAAGGCAGAAAATAAGGCTTTCTTCCTATAGACTTCTGGTCGCTAGGGTTTGGCGAATGAGCAGGCGCAGGACCGTCATGCCCTTGGCAGAGTGGGAAGGGGAGTTAAAGTGTTCAGCCACAAGACGATGGAGTTGTTCAATATGGCTCTCTCAGCGATGTTCTCTGAAATGATCTACAAGTTGGCGTCGCATCTCACCAACGTAGAGAAGATCACATTGCGTTTCATGGATGAGTAGATGAGGCGTTCTGTCTCCCTTCGTCACCTATCACTTTCAACCCCACATGCATCAACCTGTTTCATTCCCAGCTACCACCCCCCACCACACCCCCTTCTCATTTATCTCTCAGCGCCCTTGGCCCACAAGCCTCATTCCTGATGAAGGACTTATACCGGAAACGTCGATTGTCCTGCTCCTAGTATGCTGCCTGACTGTCTGTGCTTTTCCAGCATCAAACTCTTCGACTCTGATCTCCAGCACCTGTATTCCCCACTTTCTCCTCACACCTTCATGGCTATCATGACTCAGATTTATAACGGTTACTTCAAATAAAACAAAAAATGTCGTATACTCCAACAGCATAAAAGAAAACCAATGGTGGTCACGGTTCCCAAAAGGTCCTTTACAGAAAAAATTTTAATTAGCTCTTCTCTATCACCGAACACGTGGAATATATGGCGGCACGGTGGCACAGTGGTTAGCACTGTTGCCTCACAGCGCCAGAGACCTGGATTCAAATCCTGACGCAGGTGACTGACTGTGTGGAGTTTGCACATTCTCCCCGTGTCTGCTTGAATTCAGGTGAATTGGTCATGGTAAATTGCCCATAGTGTTAGGTAAAGGGATAAATGTAGGGGAATGGGTGGGTTGCACTTTCGCGGGTCGGTGTGGACTTGTTGGGCCGAAGGGCCTGTTTCCACACTGTAAGTAATCTAATATCTGGGCTTCCAGAACGCATTGGATATGTCGCTTCTCCAAAGAGTAAGTGGTAAGATAAGACAACATAGGTTTAGGAGTAATTTATTCGCTTGGGTGGAGGATTGGTTAAACAACAAAATGCAGTCAGATAGATTAAATGTGCCATTTTCTTTTGGAAATTACATTTGTGGGGTGCTATAGATTTCAGTTCTCATGCCTCAACAATTTGCGATCGATATTATTACTCGTTTGACGGGATAGAAAACAATATAGTTCCATTTTCAGTTGTACTTTGGAATGATGATGCAAGGGATTTAAAACTACATGGATAGGTTGGGTGAATGGGCAAACACTTGGCAATGAAAATTAAACTGGATAAATATGGGGTTATTCAAGTTGGCCAGTGTAACAGAAAGACGAATTATTATCTAATGGAGAGATATTTCAAAGTGCTCAGGTATAGAGTGATCTGAATGTCACATAAAACTTGCATGCAGGTACTGCAAGTATTGAGAAAAGCAAGCATAATTTCAGCATTTATTTGTAAAAGGATACAGTAGAAATGTAGAGGTGTTGATGCAGCTATGCAAGGCATTAGTGAGGCTGTACTAGAGTACAGTTTGGGTGTCATGCGGAATGAGGTATTTGTATTGGAAGCAATTCAGAAGAGGTTCATTAGATTGATTCCATATTTGAAGTGTTTATTTTATGAAGAGAAATTGAACAGTTCAGGCCAATACTCTTGAGTTTATAAAACTGAAAGGAGATCTGATTGAGGTCTGTAAATGCTAAATGTAATTGAAAGTGTAGATGTGGAGTGAATTTTTTTTCATGTGGCACAATCTACAACAAGAGATTGAGGATGGAGAGATGGCAGGAAAGTGGAACAGAAGGCGTGATTACATCAGCCATGATTGTATTCAATGGCGAAGCAGTTTCGAGGGTTTGGATTCCTGACCGATTCTCCTCATTTATATTCAGCCTTTCCACTGTGTTACACATTAATGGGGGAGGACTGTGTATCAAACAGGAACCAGGCACTCCGCATAAATCAGTCTTAATCATTTTGACGGAATATCACCAGTGGAGTCACACAGTGACCAGTGCTGGGTCGTCAACTATTTACACTCTATATCAATTATCAGGAGGATGGAACAGATATACAGATACTGAGTTTGGTGATGTCGCTGTGATAAGCAAGAGATTAAATTATCAAGAGAGGGTGGAGATTCTGCGAATAGATACAGAGAGGTAAAGGCAATGGATAATAATTTGCTTGGTACCATATAACATGATATAACCTGTCATTTCATTTCCAGGAATAATGGAAGGCAGTATATTACAGAAATAAAGAGGGATTACAGGACTTAATGATACTGTGTACAGGGGGGTGCTCCCAGACACGTTCAGACATGGCAAGCTTTGCTCCATCCCTGATCATCTCCTTTTGACATTCAAAGTGACAATATTGCTCTCTGTGCACATGCAATATTTTGATGTGGTTGTTTGGTGGTGGGGATGGTGTTTTGAAACGTGTATCAAGGGGATGGCCTTTATCCAAGATACATTCATTCCTTTCTTCACGGAAACCAGAAGACGATTGGAAATGGCTGCTTGCTTCTGAATGAAGGATCTGTGGCCGCTGTCAGGACAGGGGTATTCACCAGCATGATGTACTGTGATGGGCATGCTGCAACATTAATAGAGAGAGAGCTCCTTCAGTTCCTCTACTTCTCCCCATTGACATGGCTAACCCGCAGATGCCATGTACACCATCGGGAATCCCAGTATACCTGGACACACCCGACAGCTCCCTGCTGAGGGAGAAACAATGTATTAACCTCATCCACCATGTATATCCTCCGTCACCGAATGGTGACATTGATGTTGAGATACTGGGAAATGATGGATATGTCATCCAGCTCTGCCTGGAAAGTTCCAGTTCATAGAAGCTGAATGAAACTGTGATCCTAACAGCCACTTGCAGCACCGTCATCCCCCTGGTGTGAATCTGAAGGTCGTGTTGAAGGAGGTGACACCGCTGTGTGACCAGCTCCTTGTTCAGTCAGTTTTGCCTCACACTCTTGCTCCTGGGTTAAGTGAAGCTTGGGAAGCTGTTCTTGGAAAACCACTGCGTGGTTTCAAAGCTTCCCCTCTCTGAAGCCTCTGCTCCATTTGTTGTTCATGTTACAGATCCAGATGCACTAACAACAGTTCGTATACTCCATTCAGAGTTGGGTCACCAAATCCTCAGGTCTCCCTCAATATTTGAGGCAGCTCACAGCACCAACTCCAGCAAACTGTGCCCAGTACCTCCACTAACTTTTTAACAAAAGACGTCAACTACAAATGTGGATACGACCAGATACCCGAAAAATACTTTAAGAAGGCCGCTTATACCCAAACCGTCCCTTATTTTAAACATAGATGTGAAGTGTGATTTCCAGATATGTTGTGACCGGTCAAACAACTTAACATTAAGCAAAAATATAATCGATTCAAATGTTGTAGTTAAAATACAATCAAAGTAAAGAACATTTTGGGATAGCTTATATGTTAGAACACATACACAAACAATAGATACCGTACCTTCTAGGTACATACTGCTTGACAAAAAGATATATTCCAATACAAATTCTTGCATGCAGTTTTCTGATCCAGAAGAAATCAACATCAAGAGAGAAATGCAGATAGTGATCATGTATTGAAACTTCCAACCATTCTGGGACCCCGAGCATCTTCTGAATGCTGCAGCTAAAAACAAAACGAGAAAACCTGGTCTGGGAGAGTTGGCCTCTGCCCTTCCATTGTTTACAATGTTTTAATGAAACCTAAAGACTTTCTCAGTTATTTACTTAATCTGTTTTCAGACAGCAGTTCTGCACCTCTGCCTTTAAAAGCTATCTTCAAAAAAAAACGAGACGGCAATAACCTCTTTACAGTGATATTATTCTCACAACTCTACCTTTAATATAATGATCCATCAATATACAAAGATGGATTCATTTTGGACCTCCTAATCTTCCTCTATTAGTAGACTGCAATGCATATATGTTACATTGAATCTGAGCATACAAATGTTCACAACTCGATTTGATTTCAGTCATTTTACTCCTGTCGCAGAATGCCTTTTGTCTTTCTTCATCCAAGTATCCACAATGTGTCAAAACTTAAGTTTTCTCACCCTGTCAACTGTAAAATTTCGATTTGAATGACAGCAATAATAAGCTCAATCGAAACAGGCTGGTATTCT
The DNA here is from genome assembly GCF_020745735.1 of Hemiscyllium ocellatum. NCBI lineage: Eukaryota > Metazoa > Chordata > Chondrichthyes > Orectolobiformes > Hemiscylliidae > Hemiscyllium > Hemiscyllium ocellatum. The sequence continues at coordinate 76,220,916 of NC_083414.1, read as the reverse complement.
TCTCCCGAAACTTCTCCGAAAACCTTAAATGGTCACGATTAGTGATAAAGATATGTCTCAGCTATGTTATTCGCAATTTAAATGCTGAAATATTGGAACGCCAACACCAAGCTCAAGGCCTCCTTCCCCATTGTGGAATAAATCTGTTGTTTGGAGCACTTCTCATCTCTCCAATAGTCCTCCTGAATGACATAACTCCTCATGTCTCAGCATAAAAGAATTACATGCTTCTGTACCACTTAATGCTGTCCTGGCCTATGCCTATGAAGATCTCGCACATTCTTCTCAATCCCTCACAGAAACCAAACTTTGACTTCTGAACCAAATCATCATCATCAACCATTTCAGCTTCTAATCTTGCCATTGTTACTCTCTGTTCTTCCACACGAGTTCTCACCACTGCAGGACGTGAATTGTTGAACTTCTCCAAAATAAGAATCTCTCTCAGGGTGTCATAGGTTTGCTCTATTTTTAATACCCTTACCCATCTTTCAAAATTACTTTGTTTGATTCTGTCAAACTCAATGTGCGTTTAACCAGAGACACTATTTTAGATTCCAGAAACACTGTCTGTCAGCTTCTGACATAAGCTCATATGCACTTCGGATGACTTTCTTCACCAACCCATACTGGCCAGATACCTCCTCTGATAGGGATGCAAATACCTACCAGCTTTGCTTGGATCAACGAAATCCACATGGTTACTGACCACTGCATTTATTTAGCCACTTTCTCAAATGAAATTAAAAAGGTTTCCCCATCCTCATCATCAAATTTAGATAATTCCTGGCTGTATTTAAACAGAGCCCTATCAGATCTTTGGCTACAATGGGGTTGCTCATCCTCACATCCTCCTCATCCTGCCGACCGTCTACCACCATCTCCAACTTCTTTGTCAACCTTCGTCTCTAATTACTAACTTTTGAAGTTGAAATTCTCTGCTTTTCTTCTCTCTTTTTCTCTCTTTCTTCTTCATTTTCTTTTCCTTTATTTCTACCTTTCATTATAAGACAAACTGTTTCAATTCCTTCTCATATTCAAAGTGCCTCATTTGAAATTGAATTCTAGCCATTTCCAAAGATTCTGATGGCAGTTCCACCAAATGTAATTGCCGAGCTACAGCTGTAATTATCTCTCATTTTCTTACAGACAAACACAATCCCAACTCCAGCTTGTCAGTCAATTCCTACAGCTTTGCCTTCATTATCTTTTGTAAAATCCCCAACTTCACTTCATCCATACCCAGAGAAGTCTTAGTGACTGAAAGAATCTTTATACTCAAAATAGAGTTTAAAACAACTGAATTCAATACCCAGAACAAAAGATACTCACAACTACCTTGCGCGATTTTTGAACCCAATAGCCTCCTTGTGCATACTCTCCAGTGTCTGCAAGAGCTTGTTCTGGATGTTCTGGTTTCCTCCCACAATCCAAAGATGGGCATGTCCGGTGAATTGGCCATGCTAAATTGTTCATAGTTTTCAGAGATGTGTGGGTCAGATGCCTTATCCAGGGTAAATGTGCAATAATAGGGTAAAGGAATGGGTCTGGGTAGGTTACTCCTCAGAGGGTCGGTGTGGACTTATTGGGTCGAATGGCCTGTTTGTAATTCTAAACCCAATTTGGTGTTACCGATTTAGAACCGGACAAGAGTCCCCAGTTTGCCATAGACCAAATAGACTGCCTCAAACTATTTTAAGAAGGTAGCTTGAATGCCAAGCTTTTTTTATTTTAAAGGTAGATGAGAAGTGGGAGTTGCAGATGTGATGCTATTAGTCAAACCACTCGACGTTAAGCAAAACACAATACATTTAAACACCTTAATGAAAATCCATACAAAATGAAGAGGAATTTAGAATAACTTAACTATTGGAAAACTTAACCGAATAATGGATACAGTACCTTCTACAAGTGAACTGTTCCAATCTACTGACATCACCGAAATTTACCCTTTGGCCAAATGGAACAATCAGGCATGCATTCTGGCATATAGTTCTCCAATCCAGGAGTAATAAGCATCAAGTCAAGTTTCAGACAGAATAGCAGCGAGGGATAATTTACAAAAACGTCCAACCCTTCTGGGACCCCAAGCACCTGCTGACTGTTACAGCTACAAGTAAAAAACTACAAAGCCTGGTCAGTTAGAACTGGCCGTTATTACTGGTATTTATTAAAAACACTAAAAACATCATAAGTAATTTACTTGAGCCGTTTTCAGTAAGCAGTTTGACCTTTAAGATTTCTTATTTAAGGAAAGGAGAAAATAATCTTTTTTTTAAAGTGACAGCATTATCACACAATCCCATGCAAGGACTGCACAAAACACTACATAGGACAAACAGGTAGACAGCTAACAACCCGCATCCAAGAACACCAACTAGCCACGAAACGACACGACCAGCTATCCCTAGTAGCCATACACTCAGATGACAAACAACACGAATTCGATTGGGACAACACAACTATTATAGGTCAGGCCAAACAGAGAACAGCCAGGGAATTCCTAGAGGCATGGCACTCATCCACAAATTCTATCAACAGACACATTGACCTAGACTCTATATACCGGCCACTGCAGCGGACAGCAACTGACAACCGGAAGCGGAAGATTCAAACCACTATAAATGCCGGAGGAATCAACACAGAAGCGCTTCACAGGAGGCTCCCAAGCACTGAAGATGTCACCTAGAATGGGGATGAAACGTTTGCAACAAAAACTCCCAGCTCGGCGAACGGAACCACAACAACGAGCACCCGAGCTACAAATCTTCTCACAAACTTTGAACATTGTCACACAATTTAGATGTCTGGTCCTTTACTTAAGGGGCTTCCTCATGTCACTGATCGGAAGGTCATCTGAGAGGGACAAATACAGTTTACAAGGATGTGTCTCATAACTTCTGAAACACCCTATGCATGGCCCATTACATGAGACACACCGGGAAGTGAATATCAGCCTTTCAGACACCATTTCATTGATTCTGAGCGACACAATATCAGCACTCGATACACTAGGGATCCAAAAACCAAGGCCAGGGAAAGATACAGTAGGTCAGAGAGACATTCACATTAAAGACAGAAACAGACAGTTCATTAATTGAAAATATGTTGTGAAAATATGGGGCAGAAGACGGGACAGTGGGACTAACTGGAGAAGTGAGATCTTCTGGAGTAAAATTACAAGAATGAGAACATTGAATAAAGGCATTGTCAGATCAGTTGAAATGATTTGTTGCATCGAATTCTGAATCTGCTTCACAGAACACCACAAACAACATAAACTGGGACAAGATGACAGCATTGCATGGAGGGCTGTGCAGACCATGCTAATGTGTTGCTCAGTAGACTGCACTATCTGCCCAGCGTAGAGAATATTGCAAACTTTACAATCATATCCTAGCTGCACTCGCATCAGATACGGTGTGTGTGTGTGTGTGTGTGTGTGTGTGTGTGTGTGTGTGTGTGTGTGTGTGTGTGTGTGTGTGTGTGTGTGTGTGTGTGTGTGTGTGTGTGTGTGTGTGTGTGTGTGTGTGTGTTCATCAGAGACTGAGGGAGAGTATGTGTGCGTGCGCGATTGGCGTGGTTGAATGCGAAACTCATTGTTTGAGAAGGAATACACATGGAGGAAACTATTTTAAATACGAACAATTGGCAGGCTTTTGAATAATCGTCAGAGAGAATGTGAGAAGTTTCGTGAACAGATGAAATAAAGTGTTTGAGAATGTCAAAATAAAGGCATTGGCAGACACAATAGCAATATATATCCGCGTGCACATGAATGACAGATGGATGGGAGTTTGGTGTGAGTTCGAATCAGATTGGTTTGGGCAGGTTTGAAACCTGGAGCGTCAAGAGCAGATTATTGGCTTCATTAAGACTCTATCTCCTACCTCAAGTTTCAAACAGCAGATGGAATAAACCAGTGAGATATATTCTGGAGTGGTGAGTATTTCATGTTAGGAACGATCAGGGTATGGTTCAGGAATTAGTTCATGGTCAAAGGCATCACCCACAGTTGTGACTTGTCTGCTTTAGCCGCAGATAATGGCCAGGGTTGTGATGGAAACTATGTAAGGAATTGGAGTTGGTAACCAGAACAGTAGAGAGTGACCTCCATGCTCTTAATATTTAAATAACAAAGGCAATGATACAATAAATTGTAGTTCTCCGCTGAAACTGAGTAGGTCAACATAGATAGTAACACTGCCAGCTCAGAGAGGGAGACAGTAATTGAACACATTCATTGATGTAGTTAGGAGTGGTCTGTAGAGTGAACAACTGGATTGAGAGTTTCACCAGGATCAATAATAGGATCAAGAAGTGTAGACTATATGAAAGAACAGTAATACAGTCATAACTGGTTTACAGAAAAAAAATCTGGACTGTGACACTTACCAGGAACACCAACAATAACTAGGAAAGGATAAACAAAATATTGAATAATGAGGAGAGTGTAATAGATCCGCAATGATAATGACCACCAATAAAATGCAGAAAGATACCAAACATAATTGGATAAAATCCTGTCGATTTTTGGAAATGCCAGTCTAATGTTCCCAGATACTGATCCATTTTTGGAACATTCCAGTCTAACATTCTCAAATTCTGATCTCTCCTCCCCCTCTCTCCACATCGCTGATCCATGTCAGTTCTGTCGGTAATGCTCCAGCTCATGTTATGAGATAAAACATTGAATGGGGCCCATTTATCATTAAAAGATGGAAACCCTTCACTTGGATATTTAGAATCCATGAAGAATGGCATTAATCACAGTCACTGAACAAACACTGGGAAACCGAGCAAAGGCTATGACAACTGATGAATGGGCACTGCACAACAATCAACAGACAGGAGGGTTCCCTCCCAGTTCTGCAACACTTCAGCGGTCCAGGTAATTCAACCTCGGACCTTCGGGTGACCATCTCCAAGACGGACTTCAGGTCAGGCAGCAGAAAAAAGTGGCTGAGCAGAGGCTGATGGCTAAGCTCGGCCCCCGTAGGGAGAGCCTCAACTAGCACTATGGATTCATGTCACATTACAGGTGACCACCATTGCACTATACACACAGACACTCCTACACACAAACTCACACACACATACACACGGACACACCTGTACACAGACACGCGCACAGAAACTCACACACACACTTACATACACACACACCCTTACATACACACACATTCCCACATTCACACAGTCATCCTCCCAGAGACGTAAACCATTCTACACTCATGCACACACATATACACTCTCTCACAGATACTCACAACCCCCCACAGACACTCACACACATTCTCGCACTCACACATGCACCCCCTCACAGACTTAAGACACTCTACATCACTACACACACATATACATACTCTCTCAAACTCACAACCCCCAACCCAGACAGACAGAGAGAGACACACACACAGACAAACACCCACATGCACACATATATTTTGTGGGGTGAATTTGTACTTGCAGAGATACATTGTACTTTGCTCAAAAACTACATGAATTCATGTAAACCTCTGACCTCAAAAACTGCACGAATTTGTGTAAAACAGTTATTTCACTTTGGAAATTAGAATCAATCTAAACATCATGGTATAGATAGAGAATATAAGAGGTTAACACCTTCAACATATTTTATAGCTAACATTCATTGTTACAGCTAACCTGAGAATGCAACTTTTAAAAAAAAACGAATTTGTGATTTACACATGAAAGAAATGAAACTATCATGGTATTCAAACAGATGAAAGACTCAACAGGCAATCAAGGTAATTTTCAATGTATAATTTCAGTTATTTCACACTGTAAATTTTTGCTATAAATTCTGTCCCTTAGAAGTGTGTCCTCCTCTATCACCTGATGAAGGAACGGCGCTCCAAAAGCTAGTGTGCTTCCAATTAAACCTGTTGGACGATAACCTGGTGCTGTGCAATTTTTAACTTTGTACACCCCATTCCATCACCGGCATCTTCAAATCATGACGGAACAAACAGGCTCAGTTAACCAGTTCCATGCATCACTTTTCATATCACTATAAAAAGGAAACATTTACTGGGTTTGGATGGAATGGATGAGGATTGCTGAGGGATTGACAATAAATCATTAAATCTTTAAAATCATTATATTAACTTGTATATTGAGTATTAACAGGACACTGCAGGGGACTATATATGTTCCACTCTGTTTATGAAAGAGGCAGTTATAAAATAACAGATCGGTTGCATAAAGAAAACTCGTGTGGGCAAGTTTCTAGATTCCTTATTGTCCAGTGTGAGGCTATACCTGGTTTTAAGTGCCCTGCTACCAAACCCTTCCAAAAACTTGAAACAGAGCATTGAGACTGCTGCTCAGCAACAGGCCTAAGCAATTCTGTCCCTATGGCCTCTTACAGAGGGAAAAGAGAAGGCCATTCAGCCCATTTTAGCTTGTTGCTACTTGAAAAGGTGAAAATCTAGAATATTGGCACATTTTGCCAACAGAATCATTCAAATCAAAGAGCTGTGTCGCTGCAGCTGTATGAGGTGTTACTGAGCGGGCACCTGGAGTACATTGTGTTGTTTGTGTTTCTGTAACGGAGAAGGAATGGGCCTCCATCAGATACAGTTTAACGGCTGCTCATAATCCACGGGTTGCTGTGTCATTTAATGTCTTGGACCTGTTGCACAAAGACAGTAGCAGGCCATTCAGCCTTTCCAGTCAATTACAGAGGACCACGAGGAGCCTCTTCAGCTTCTCGATCCTGTTCCAGAGGGGCAGGAAATGTTTATTCAACCTTCAACTCTATTACGCATAAACATTAGTTTTAAATCAGTTATGGAATAGGAAAGACCTGATGCAAACATTAAAGTTCTATCTTTGAATAAGGCCAATTTTGAAAGTGTTAGGCGAGCCCCGTGGAAGGCTAATTGGAATGTTCTATTCACAGGGAAAGGGATGGTTGGAAAATGCAAGGCCATGAAAACTTAGTTTCAGAGAGTCCAGAGCCAACATGTTCTCATTAGTGAGAGTGGCAAGACTGGTGGGTGCGGGGACTGCTGGATGGCTAGATATATTGATGCTCTGGTCAAGGTAAGGAAGGAGGCATATGCAAGGTAAACAGAGCTGAGATCAAGTGAATCCCGAAAGGTGTATAAGGGCAGCATGTGTATACTCAATGGGGAAATCGGGCCATAAAAATGTGGTCAAGAAATGGCTTTAGAAATAGGGTTAACGAGTCATTGAAGAAATGCTACAAATCCTTTAATGGCAAAAGATTGACTCAGGTGAGAATAGGGCCCCTTAAAGATCAGTTAGGCTACCTATGTATGGAACCATAGGAGATCGGAGGGATATTATATAAGTATTTAATGTGTAGGAGATTACAAGAGCCAGAGAATGAAGAAATATAAAGTGATACCTTGAAAAGTGTTTATATTACAAGGTGGTGTTGGACATTTTAAAACACATAAAGGTGAACAAATCCCTGCGTTCTGAGCAGTTGTATCCCAGATATTTGTGGAAAGCTATGAAAGAGATTGCTGATATATTTGTAACATTGATTTCCAAAGGTATGGTGTCAAAAGACTGGAGGGCTGCTAACATTATTTAAGAAAGTAAGGAAAATCCAGGTAACTATAGATCGGTGAGCCTGACGTCAATGGTGACTAAATTGTTGGAGGGGATTTTGAGGAAAAGGATCGATCTACATTTGGAAAGAAAAGGACCGAAGAGGGGTTTGTACATTAGCGATCAAGTCTCACTGACTGGGTGGAATGTTTTGAGGAAGTGATGAAGATGATTGATGAGGGCAGGGCAGTGGATGTTGTCTTTATGGAATTCAGTAAGAAAACCAAAATGTTTTACATGGTAGACGGGGTAGCAATGTTAGACTGCCTGGAATCCAGGGAGAGCTCGCCATTTAGATCCACAATTTTGTTGAATATTGGAGACAGGGCGTGACAGTGAACATTTGTTCATTAAACTTGGAGACCTGTGACCAGTGACGTGCCGCAAAGATCAATAGTGGGTCCACTGCCTTTTGTTACTTATGCAGATCATTTGTTTTTAGTATATGAAGTATAGTCAGTAAGTTTATAGATAATACCAAATTTGTTGGTGTTGTCGACAGTGAAGAATTATCTCTCAGACTATAATGGGACCTTGCTTAGGTGAACCGAAGAGTGGCAGATGGAACTTATTTTAGTTAAATGTGAGAAACATAAAGGCAGGACGTGTAAGTAGGGTCCTGTCGAAAGCTGCCAATCAAGGAGAACTCCATAGCAATTATCGAATCCCTACAGTGAGGAAACAGCCTATTAGGCCCATCGAGGTCACACTGAACCTTAAACAGTATCCCACTGGACAAACCCCTCCCCATCACTCTAAACCTGCATTTCCCAAGGATAATCCACCTCGCCTGCACATCCCTGTGTACTATACGCAATTTATCATTGCCAATCTACCCTTATCTGTATATCTTTATACTGTTGGAGGAAAACATAACATCCGGAGGAAACTCATGCAGACAAAGAGAGAATGTGCAAACTCCACACAGGCTGTCACTCAAGGATGGAACTGAACCCAGATCTCTGCGCTCTGAAGCAGCAATGCTAGCCAATGAGCTACTGTGTCACCTTGTGGTGCAGTTTCTCCATTCCTTGAAAGTGCCGTCACAGGTAGACAGCGCAGTGAAGAAGGCATTTGGTGATCTTCCCCTTATTGTTATGTGCTCTTAGTCTAAACATTTCCATGACATGTTGCATCTGTTCAGGACATTGGCTTGGCCACTTTTGTAATATTGCCTTTAATTCTGGTCTCCCTACTGTCGCTAAGATGTCGTCAAACTTGAAAGGTTATAGAAAAGATTTAAAAGAATGTTGCAGGTGTTGGAGGGTTTGAGTTACAGGGGGAATTTGAATAGACTGGGACTATTTTCAAGTGTTGAGGCTGAGAGGTTACCTTAAAGGGGTTTACAAAATCATGAGTAAGGAAAACAGTCAATGTCTTTTCCCCAGGATAGGCGAGTCCAAAATTAGAAGACAAAGGTTTTAGGTGAGTGGGGAAAGATTTAAAAAGGGGTATGAGTGACAACATTTTCACTGCAGAGACTGCTGTGTGTATGGATCGAGCAGCCAAAAGAGGTGGTGGAGGCAGGTACAGTTACACCATTTAAAAGGCATTTGGACGGATACATACATGGGAAGTGTTTAGAGGGAGATGGGCCAAGTGCTGGCAAGGGGGACGAGATTTATTTAGGATATTTGATCGGTCTGAACGATCAGACCGAAAGGTATTTTTCCGTGCTGTGAATCTCTGAGACTCTATTGCCTCATCAGTGTATAATGCAGGAACAGGAGGAGGCTATTCAGCTTCTTCATTCCGTCAGTCAGCTTGTTTGCTCAAGTGTTCCAAGTAAAATACAAAAATATACATCATTCAGATTTTGATGGTGTTTTACAGAAACATGAGAAAGGCTTTTAGTCAAGAGAAGCTGGAAGGAATGTGAAGAGGCCATTCAGGCACTCAACTCCATTCCATACGAGCAGCAGGTGAGCACAGAGCTATGGGAGCCTGCCAGTCAGTAGCAGGAGGAGGATATCTATTTTTGCAAACCTTGGATCAGGAGGCAGTCACTCAACTGCTCAAGATTGGGACACGGGAGATGGACGCAATCATTCAACTGCTTGAGACTGGGGCACAGAGAAAGGAGGGAGTCACTCAGAACTCGAGACTGTGACACAGGCACAGGAGGAGTCACTCCGGGCTTGAAACTGGGGCACATGGAAATCTGGAGGTTAGTGAGGCCCCAGCATCCTGTTATGCAAGGACAGTAAGAGGTGACTCACTCCACAGCAGTATTGGACACTGGGAGAGAAGGGAAATTTGCTTGGAACAAACAGAAATGTATGCATAAGTTGGATTAGTGGTCCATTCAATCCTGCCTCATCATTCACAAAGACCATGTCTGATCTGATTGTGATTCCCTCATTACATTTTATGGAGATTACCCTTTCTGCAGCCTCTGCTCCATTTGTTGTTCATGTTGCAGACTCAGATGCTTCAACAACACTCACCATGAAAGATGGGTCTAACAGGATGAGTCAGGATTTGAAGAGTCCAATCACAAGAATGAAAACACAAAATAAAGGCATTGCCAGATCTTCAGTTCTCTCACATTCGCAATCCAACTCACAGAACCAGCCCATCCATGACATATTCAGGATGGAGCACTGTGCAGATCCGGCTAGTGTACAGCTGCATGCAACCCAGCAATGTCCAGAGTGAATCTCTGTGCAGCCCACCCAAATGCTTGATCTATAATCCTGGACTAAATGTTCAGCGTGGGGAGCTGTGCAGTCTGCACTGGTTCATTCATATATAAACCCAGGCTATTGCATTGTTCGATAACACTGTGTTAAATCGCTGCCCAGTGTGACATGATGTGCAGTTCACATCCATTTACAGCTCCATTACTCCACTGTAACTTGACAAGGGATGCTGCGAATGTGAAAATCACACAATTTAAATACCAATAGTTCTGATTAAGGCTCATATCACTCTAGTTTTTAAAGATGAAATAACTGAGATAATATCCAATGAGGTTTTGTGAACGGTGCAAAGAAGTAAAAGGGGATGGTGATGTTATAGTGGTTGCACTATAAGCCTCGAAATAATCAATGGGAATTAGAGGAACAAATATGCAGGGAGACTGGCAAGACTTGCAGGAGCAATACGATTGTCATAATAGGTGATTTTAATTTTCCTAATATAGACTGGGACTTCCAGCTGGTTAAGAACTTAGATGTAATGTAATTTGTTAAGTGAGTTCAGGAAAGTTTCCACAAGCAATATATAGATGGTCATACTGGGGAAAGGACAAACTCGACCTACTGTTGGGAAATTGGCCAGGATAGGTAATGGGGGTAAAATGGGAGAGCATTTTCAGAAAAGTGAGTAGAGCTGCATTAATTTTAAAATAGTTATGGTAGAGACAAAATTGGTCCACGGATTCAAGTTTTAAGTTGGGGCAAAGCGTATTTTGTAGGAATAAGACAGGGGATTGCAGGGGTTGATTGGAGTAGTTTGTTTCCAGATAAAAGGATCCCGGGCAAGTGGAAGGGCTTCAAAAGTGAGATAGCTCAAGTTCAAGGTCTGTATGTTCCTGTGAGGGTGATAGGAAAGTGAGGCTGGAAGTGAGAACCCTGGATGACAAGAGATATTGAGGCTCTGACCAGCAAAAAAAAGAGGCGTGGCTCAGGGACAGGCAGCTGGTATCAAGGGAATCCCTGGAGGTACACAGGGTATACAGGAGTTTAGTGAAGAAGGAAATCAGCAAGGAAAAAAGGGGGTAAGCGATACCCTTGGCTGAACAGACTCATGTGAATCCAATTTCAGTGTAGTTAAGAAAAAGAACAACCAGAGAGAAATTGGGACGTTTTAAAATCCAAAATGGCTATGCATGCGCATAACCTCAAGAGATGGTTGAGTTCCTCAATTTCCCCTCTGTGTTTACCATGAAGAAAGACATGAAGACCTCTGATCTTTCGGAGGTTAATTGTCATATCTTGGTGCAGTCCATATCACAGTAGAGGTGCTGATGGACATATTAGAAATCATAAAGTCAGATAAATCTCTTGGTCCTGACCAGATATAGCCAAGAGCACCGCAAGAGGTGAGAGAAGACAGTTAACGGGCCAAGGAGCCGGGAGACTGAGCAGTAACAATTGTGCCTTTATTACAGAAGGGCTGCGAATAAAAGCCTAGGAAATATAGACCAGTAAGCTTCACATCTGTTTTCGGTAAACTGCTTGAGAAGGTTCTGAGAGATAAGATATGCATGCATTTGGAATGACAGAGTTTGACTTGGAGCAGTCAACATAACTTTGTGCGTGGCAGATCATGCCTTACACATTTTGTTAGAGTTTTTGAGGAAGTGACCGCGAAGGTTGACATGGGCAGGGTGGTGGACATGGACTATATGGATTTCATTAAGGTCTTTGATAAGGTTCCACATGGTAGGCCGCTCTGGAACGTCAGATTGCATGGAGTCGAATGTAAACTGGCAAATTGGCGACACAATTGGCTTGACTTATGAGGCAACTGGCTATGGTGGAGTATGTTTGTCGTTCTTGAGGCCTGTGACTAGTGGAGTGCCTCAGGGATCGGTCCTGGGCCCATTGCTGTTTGTTATCTACGTCACCGATTTTGACCAGAGTGCACAACGGAAGGTTAGTAAGTATGCAGATGATTCTAAATTAGGAGGCATCATTTACAATGAGGAACACTATCAGAAATGGTAGCAGTACCTTGACCAGCTGGGGAAGTGGGCTGAGAAATAGCAAATGGCGTTTAATATATGTAAGTGTGACGTGTTGCATTTTGAAAAGTCAAATCCAGGTCGGAGTTTAATGATGAATGAGAGGGCCTAAAGGAGTGTAGTGGAACAAAAGGACGTTGGAGATCAGGTGCACGGTTATCTGAAATTTGACTCACAGATACACAGGACAGTGAAGAAGGCTGTTGGCACACTGGCCTACATCAGCGCATTGCGTATAGAAGTTGGGACGTTTTGTTGCAGTTGTACAGGATGTTGGTAAGGCTGCAGTTGGAGTATTGTGTTCAGTTTTGTTCACCTTGCTTTAGAAAGGATATTATTGAACGAGAAAGAGTGTAGAAGAAATTTACAAAGATGTTTCCTGAGATAAAGTCTCTAAGTTATTGGCAGAGTTTGGACAGGTTAGAACTTATTTCTTTACAGTGTAGGAAACTGACGGGGTTCTTATAGAAGTGTAACTCTTATAAAATCATGAGAGGTGTGCATGGGGTGAATACTTCAATTTTTTTTCCAAGGTTGGGGAATTGAGGACTAGAGGACATCCATTAATATTTGGAAAGGAAAAAAATACGTAAAAAGTAACCTGAGGGGCAACCTTTTTACACAGAGTGTGGTACGCATATGGACTGAGCTGACAATGGAAGTGATTGAGGTGGGTACAATAACAACATTGAAAAAGCATTTGGACAAATATACAGATAGGTAAGGATTAGACGGATACAGAGCAAGGGCAGGGAAATGGGGTGAGTGTGGTTGGCATGGACCAGCTGGGCCAAATGGTCAGTCATACTGGCAGTCTCGTGCAGTATGACTGTAAAAGAGTGTGTTTTGGAGTGGAGATAGAGTCAGGGAGACTTAGAAAAATGTCATGGAAGGATGTGTCACAGGTTTCAGAATGCTGAAATGAAAACTTTTCAATAGTATCATGCAACATGGGTCAGTATTATGAAGAATTACGAGTGCAAGGGATATTGCTGTGAGTTCAGCCGATGGAGAGTTTTAGATGAGCATTTGTTCTGCAGATTTGTAACTGGGAGTGAGGACAGCAGAGTCTTCACATCACTGGGCTGAATCTAACAAAAAAAGTCTCAGTGACATTTTCATTGAGTGTGATGGAGGGGTTGTCTGCACGAGAGCAAGCTAGTTTCCTGGTGCTACCTTCTCAAACTCTTCTCATTAACTCCCACCCCACTCCAAGGTGTCCCTTTCATACACTACCATTCCGATTCTCCCACCCATCGTGATTGGCGTCCTCACCATCGCCTGGATGCCTCTGGATATTCCTTGATCCCTGACACTGGGGTCATCTTTAAAAGGCCAAAGGGCACACGGTTTAGCTTTCTCAGGTTGGAGCTGCTCTGCACAGTTTACCCTGAGCATGGCAGATAAGGGGCAATTACATCACGGTTTCTTTACAGGGGTATGGAGGTCCTGGTGGATGGGCTAGTACAGAGGGGAACCATTCTATTCCCAGAGGGATCACACCACCAGACCCACCGAGCCTGGTCTGAACTCACCATCCACCTCAGTGCAGTATTTGCGGTATGAAGAAATGTCCAGCAAAACAGGACAAGCATCAATAACCTTTCCCACTCTGTCAGATAAGGGTCACCGTATTCTCTCTGCTCCCTCACACTCACTGTATATCTGTCATAGCACCAACCTCTGACAAGGCTCACGCTGCATTACTCTCACTACTGGATGCAGTACCTTCCCTCTGTATCTCTCTTGCCTTTCTAATGCTCTCCAGAATATTCTGGAGAGTGCGAATTATGGATTGTTGCAGATAATGTTCCAAGTAATTCCCAGTTTCAGTAAAGCGGCAGTGCCCCAGTGTTGTAACACGTAAGAGGATGGAGTAGAGATGTAAGTTTTTCAAATCACACACACAGTAAAGAGCCATGATGAGGCCATTCAGCTCTTTAAACATGCACCAACATTCAAAACGTTCGGTGGTGATCTGATGTTTTCTCAACTCCATGTTACATGAACTTTCAGTCATTCAACCCCCAGCCTTTGGTTACCGAGCATACGATTCACAGAAACTTTTTACTCTGGGTTTCTTCTAGCAGGTGTTCAAAAAGCATTTCCCATGGGCACGGACTCTTCTAACATATATATATATATATATATATATATAAATTCATACAATAGTCGGCATGCTTTCCACAGACCAATCAAAAACCTGCACATGTTTTATGGTTATCGAGATCCAATCACAATTAGTCATTCTGGTTATTTCACTTGTCTCACCTTATTGTATTCAGGCAGAGACAGCTTCCAAACACTTGTCTCATTATAAAATAAAATTTCTAGCAGAAAACGTTTTTCTCCTCAGCCGTTATCATGACCGTTATCTCAAATATGCCTTTTTTCTTGTCATGAATGTTTCTCTTGCCCTTTGTCTGTGACTGATTCTGTCTGCAACAGCTATACAGTCTCCCACTCAGTTGGCTGCATAGTTGGTTTGTGATGCAGAGTGAGGCCACCAGCGCACGTTCAATTTCTCACACTGATAGAGATTACTGTGAAGGGGATGCTCTCTCAACCTCAACCTATCACCTGAAGTGTGGTGACCTTCAGCATAAACCATCATGAGTGGTCTATCTAATGAGAGTTTTTTCGGACTCTATTCTATCAATGTTACCATTTTTAATTTTTTTAACATTTTTTTACTGAAAAATAGATGCTTATTATTATATTAAACCAATAACAAAACAACTCAAATAACTGAACAAATTTGTACCCATGTGCATGCGCAAACAAAACCAGTTAAAGTATCTTAACAGACAGAGAAAAACAAAAACAAATGATAAATAGTAAATAAACAATACAGCTCAGAATAACAAAACGATAGCTCTTGTTCTTCCACAGCATTATCTGATACACATTCATATATTCACAATTCTTCATATTAGATTCATTCGACAATATCGTCATGGCTACATAAAAGCTCTTTTTAGATTGGTAGATAAGCCAGCATCGCGGTAATCAAAAAGGGCTGCCATATCTTATATAAATCGCTGCATTTTGCTGGACCATACTGGTGAGAAAGTCCAAAGGGATATTCTCCGCGACGAGCTTACGACGACCCAAAACACCCGGAGGGTTTTCAGACATCCAACATAACAGAATATTTTTTCTGGCATAGGAAGTATGGGGGAGATGCTAAACAAGTACTTTGCATCAGTATTTACTATGGAAAAGGATATGGAAGATATAACATGTAGAGAAATAGATGGTGACACCTTGCAAAATGTCCATATTACAGAAAAGGAAGTGATGGATGTCTTAAAACGGGTAAAGGTGGATAAATCCCCATGAAATGATCAGGTGTACCCTAGAACGCTGTGGGAAGCTAGAGAAGAGATTGCTGGGCCTCTTGCAGATATATTTGTAATATGGATAGTCACTGGTGAGGTGCTGAAAGACTGGAGGTTGGCTAACGTGGTGCCACTATTTCAGAACGGTGGTAAGGACAAGCCAGGGAACTATAGACCAGTGAGCCTGATGTTGGTGGTAGGAAAGTTGTTGGAGGGAATCCAGAGGAACAGGATGTGCATGCATTTGGAAAGGCAAGGACGGATTAGGGATAGTCAACATGGCTTTGTGCGTGAGAAATCATGTCTCACAAACTTGATTGAATTTTTTGATGAAGTAACAAAGAGGATTGATGAAGGCAGAGGGGTAGATGTGATCGATATGGACTTCAGCAAAGGTTTCGACAAGGTTCCCCACGGGAGGCAGATTAGCAAGGTTAGGTCTCATCGAATACAGGGAGAACTAGCCATTTGGATACAGAATTGATTCAAAGGTAGAAGACAGAGGGTGGTGAAGGACGGTTGTTTGTCAGAACGGAGGCCTGTGACCAGTGCAGTGCCAGAAGCATCGGTGCTGGATTCACTACATTTTGTCATTGACATGAATGATCTAGATGCGAGCATAAGAGGTACAGTTAGTAAGTTTGCAGATGACACCAAAATTGGAGGTGTAGTGGACAGCGAAACGGGTCGCCTCAGATTGCAATAGGATCTTGACCAGATGGGCCAATCGGCTGAGAAGTGGCAGATGGAGTTTCATTCAGATAATTTCGAGGTGCTGCATTTTGGGAAAGCAAATTTCAGCAGGACTTATACACTTAATGGTAAGCTCCCAGGGAGTGTTACTGAACAAAGAGACCTTGTACTGCAGGTTCATAGCTCCTTGAAAGTGGAGTCGCAGATAGATAGGATAGTAAAGAAGGCGTTTGGTATGCTTTCCTTTATAGGTCAGAGTATTGAGAACAGGAGTTGAAAGATCATGTTGCAGATGTACAGGACATTGGTTAGGCCACTGTTGGAATATTGTTTGCAATTCTGCTCTCCTTCCTATCGGAAAGATGCTGTGGAATGTGAAAGTGTTCAGAAAATATTTACAAGGATGTTGCCAGAGTTGGAGGATTTGAGCTATAGAGAGCGGATGAATAGGCTGGGGCTGTTTTCAGTGGAGCATCGGATGCTGAGGGGTGACATCATAGAGGTTTTCAAAATTATAAGGGGCATGGATAGTGTAAATAGATAAAGTTTTTTTTTCCCCTGGGGTCAGGGAGTCCAGAAGTGGAGGGCATAGTTTTAGGGTGAAAAGGGAAACAGACCAACGAGGCAACTATTTCACACAGAGGGTGGTACGTGCATGGAAGTTGTATGCGTATGTGTACGTGTATGAGTTGCCAGGTGAAGTGGTGGAGGCTGGTATAGGTAGAACACTTAAGTGGCATTTCGATGGGTATATGAATCAAAAGGGTTTGGAGTGTTATGGGCCGGGTGGTAGTTCGTGGGACTAGATTGGTTTGTGATATGTGGTCAGCATGGATGGGTTGGACCGAAGGGTCTGTTTCCATGCTGTACATCTTTATGACTAAATTACTTATATTAATCTCTGTTTTTGGTGCACCATGCTGGTGAGAAAGTCCGAAGGGATATTCTACCTGATGAGTTTACAAAGACCCTACAGGCCCTGGGAGTTTCAGACATCCAACACAACAGAATTTTTTTTTTTCCCATGTGCATCTGCATAGGAGACTCTGGGCAGGCCCAGGAAAAGAGAAACCGTATCCATCTCCAATTCGGTCCCCAAGACCCACTCTACCACATCTAACACAGTGATCCAATATATACAAAGCCTGCAGCAGTACCACATGCAATACGTAATAGTGCCTGTGGACATTCTGCATTTAGGATATGATGAAGATAATCCAACATTGAATTTTGAGAGAAAATCTTGTATCAGATAAACCCGATTAAAATTTTTCAACTGCATGGAATGGGTCCTATTACAGATCAATGTACTTCGAACATTTTCAAAAATATCCTCCCATGTCTCCAAAGAGATCTAAGCCCCCATCTCTCACGCTCAGACTTCTCTCTTAAATGTTCTACTTGCACAGTCTTGTCTGAGGGGACACTCTCCAACAAATGGTAAAGGGTACTGACAAAGAATGTATCCTTAGTCATAAGCACCCGCTTCTCTGTATCGTATCTGTAAGAGTCTGTTAAAAGAGTGTTCTTGTAAAATCAAATCTTTAATCTGGAAAAAAAACCTGAAGAAATCACTCGTTCATACTTACGAGTTATTTGATCAAATTATATAATTGTTTGTCCCTCATGTAACACGTGGTGGTTCAGTGGTTTGCACTGCTGACTCACCGCACCAGGGTCACGGGTTTGCATCCAGTTTTGGGTGATTGGCTGTGTGGAGTTAGCATGTTCTAAAATGTGTCAGCGTAGGTTTCCTCCCACAGTCACGAAGAAGTGCAGGTTAGATGAATTGGCCATTGTTAAATCGCTCATAGTGTTCCAGGATCTGTAAGTTCAGACATTAGTCTGAATAAATATAGGATGGTAGGGGAATGTGTCTGCGTGGGTCTTCAGAGGGTCGAAGTGGACTTGTTGGGCTCAAGGACCTGTTTCCACACTGTAGGGATTCTATTAATTCTGAATCACCCAAACAAGGTACGCCCCTCGCTGCCCACAGTATAAACCTGGAATCCATTATCCCCTGTTGACAACCCAGTGTTCCAATTACAGGGGTAAGAAATATGGTTTTGGCTGTATTGCCCTTGATATGACGCATTGTATTTCAAATTTTAACAGTGTTGATAATCATTAGTTTTTGACAATACTCCGTAACTGTTGTCTTTTTATCGAAGAACAACAGACTAATAACAGACCTTTGTCTGAGAGGGCTCAATGTCTAGCCCTATTGACGCCGACTCCTCAGCAGCCCAGGCACGAACATAGGATGATAAAATACCTTAATTGATTGCTTTTAATCAGGGAGATCTACCCCCACAATCTGTGGGGCAATTGCAATTTGGTTAGCTGAATAAAGAATCTCTTATGGTGCCAAATAAAGGAGCTAAACCAGCCATTATGTTTCATACATATCTGTCTGGGCAACATCAAAGAAAGCATTCGCACGGGGTGTAGGAAATAAGGAAGGACATTCATTTTAATAACAGCTATCCGACCTAGCCAGGATATTGGAAATGCCTCCCATCTTTGAAGGTCTTGTTTAATTTTGTCAAACAAATGGACACAGTTCATGGTAAATAAATGATCAAAGACAGATGCAATGAATATACTGAAATAAGGAAACCACCCCAGTGACCATTTAAAAGGAAACCAGGATTTGCCCTCAGAATCAGGTATTTCCCTAAGACCTCCCAAAGGCATGGCCTCCAACTTTGTAAAATTATTCTTCTCACCCAGAAAGGCAACAAGCGAATTAATGCATTGCATCTCGTGTTCTACCAAAATTTGGGGATTTGGCAAAAAGCATAACACCCTCATCTGCATGCAATGTAATCTTATGTGACTTCCACCCCACTTCTGGGGCAGATATGTAGACATCCCTACGGATGGCCTCCGGCAGTGGCTCAATCATCAACGTAAATAACAATGGTGAAACGTGTCAAACTTGTCGGCTGTCTGGAGAAATATTAATATTACTGTATGGCACACCATTGGTGAGAACCACAGCCAGAGGATCCTGGTAAAGGACCCTCAGCAACTTGATATACACTTTACATAGACCAAACCATTCTAATGTACAGAAGCGATCCAGCCAATCAACCCAATCAAACACCTTCTCGCATCTGAAGAGATCAATAATCCCTGGAGAGACTGCTGTTGACACTCGTGAATCATATTGAGTAACCTCTTAAGATTGTAGGAAGATCTGTGGTCCTTCATAAAGCCTGTTTGGTTTCTTTGGCAACGGAAGGCAGCAACGTTTTCAAATTTATTGCACACATCTCAGACAGGATTTTGAAACCAACATTTAAAAGATTGGCGTGTAAGAAGCACAATGCTCCAGGGTCTTCCTTTCTTAAGCATCAGCGTGATATGAGCCTCTCTTAAGGATGGAGGGAGGGGTTCCTGACTGTATGAGTGACGGAATGTGTTAAACATCAGCCCTGACAATAGGTTTATAAATTATTTATAAAATTCACTAGGAAATCCTTCATGAACGTGCGCCTTTACATTCTGAAGCTGCTTCACACCCTCCTGCGCTGACAATGGTGCATTAAGGCACATCACTTAGAACATAGAAGGATACAGCGCAGTACAGGCCCTTCGGCCGTCGATGTTGCGCCGACCGAATCCTACCTAACCTATACTAGCCCAATAACTTCCAAATGCCTATCCAATGCCCGCTTAAATGACCATAAAGAAGGAGAGTTCACCACTGATACGGGCAGGGCATTCCATGAACTCACAACCGATGTGTGAAGAATCTACCCCTAACATCTGTCCTATACCTACCACCCCTTAATTTAAAGCTATGTCCCCTAGTAACACCTGACTCCATTAGCGGTAAAAGGTTCTTAGTATCTACCCTATCTAAACCCCTAATCATCTTATACACTTCTATCAGATCTCCCCTAAACCTTCTCTTCTCCAATGAGAACAGCCCCAAGTGCCTCAGCCTTTCCTCATAAGATTTTCCTACCATTCCAGGCAACATCCTGGTAAACCTCCTCTGCACTCGTTCTAAAGCTTCCACATCCTTCCTATAGTATGGCGACCAAAACTGCACACAATACTCCAGATGAGGCCGCACCAGAGTCTTATACAACTGCAACATGACCTCAGGACTCCGGAACTCAATTCCTCTGCCAATAAAGCCCAGTACACCATATGCCTTCCTCACAGCACTATTTACCTGGGTGACTTATTCAGGGGTTACTCCTGGGAGACCCAGGTTCTTGAAAAATGACTCCATCATAATACATCTATCCTCACAATGTTCAGTCTGAAATAATTCGGAGAAAAATCTCGGACAGGTTGCATTAATCTGTTTGGAATGGAAGGTAAGGATCCCAGTACCTTTTCTAATTGAGGTAATGGCTTGAGAGTGGCTGTCGTTTTCCTGGCAAGATAGACTAAATACTTGCCACATATCACGATGTTCAAACAGCCTTTGTTTTGCAAAAGTAAGTTCCTTCTTGGCTGTCTGTTTGAGCGTGGAATTCACTGTAGACCGAAGCGTTGTGATCCTCTGCAGCTTAGCCATGGAAGGTCTATCACAGTATGTCCTCTCGGCTGCCGTCAGCTGTGCCTCAAACGAGCGTTCCTGCTCCCCCTTCTGCTGCATCCTAAGGAATAACTATTCCTTTGGCATAAGCCTTAGCAATTTCCATAGAATGGATGGGTTACTAGTTGCATCTGAATTAATGGCTAAGAAAGATCTGAATTCATTGCAGAAATACTCAGTGAACTAACTAGCCTTAAGAATAAAGGGAGACATTCGCCAGTGTCTTGAATCTGTTATATTGCCCTTAATCTTAATTAATAAGTATACTGCTTCATGGTCAGAAATGCTAACATTCCCAATTGTGCAGGATGCCACCGAATCTAAGATTGTTGCAGGGATGTGGAAGAGATCAACCCTCGTGTGGCATTTCTGTGGGATAAAAAAGAAAATAAAATACCTACTTGTGAGGTAGATCTGCTTCCAGGCATCCACAGGTTCTAGTTTTGCACACAAATCCACTAATTGCTTTCATTATAACGGGAGTATCGGGGGGCATGACAATAAGAGCATGAGATATTGCTATAGATTGAGGTCATTCAGCCCATTCGTTCACTGTGAAACTGTGCCATTTTGTCATAGTCTCTATGACCAGTGGACATATCTTCTACACACTGACTGCATCAATCTTTGCAGTAATCAATCAGTTTCGATCAGATGCCTCGCCTCCCATTCTTCTAAATTCCATCGAGTTCACACACTGCCGCTACTGACAAGCCACCATCCCCAGGATGGATCACCTCCAACACCAGCTGATATTTCCCAAGAGATAGTGCCCTAAATAACTCCCAATATTCCAAATGCCATCTGACCATTGCCCATTACATTCTCAGCGGTATTCCTCCTCTCTTGTATTCCAGGTCCCTTGAAATGAATGCTAACATTGCATTTGCTTTCCTAACTGCCAAGTGAACCAGCAAAATAACCAAATCAGAGGACGAGTGCTTCAAAATCTTTTATATGCTTCATATTTAATGGATCCTATTAGAACATAGTGTCTGCCTCTAGTCCGCCTACCAAAGTGCATAATCTCACACGTTCCCATATTGTATTCCATCAGCCACGCGTTTGCCTACAGTCCTAAACTGTCCAAGCCTTCCTGCAGCCTCCCCACTTCATGAATATCGCCTGCCCATCCAAACATCACTGTATCATCTCCAAACTTAGCAAAAAATGCCCTCAGGTCCATTATTCAGTTAGTTCGTGTAAATGGCACTTCCTGACTCCCTAAGAACTGTCCACGACTGAAAAGGCACAACACTCAAGGTGGTTAACGCCATTCAGGTTCAAGCAGTGAGTTGACTGGAATTATACCTGTCACA
Source organism: Hemiscyllium ocellatum (assembly GCF_020745735.1). Taxonomy (NCBI): domain Eukaryota; kingdom Metazoa; phylum Chordata; class Chondrichthyes; order Orectolobiformes; family Hemiscylliidae; genus Hemiscyllium; species Hemiscyllium ocellatum. The sequence continues at coordinate 76,198,704 of NC_083414.1, read as the reverse complement.
TCTTCACTCCCTGCACCACTGACACCCAATAGGAGCACACCCTGTCCCCGATTTGTTGTGAATTTACCACGTTATGGTGACAAAGGACTTGTTGACGCACAATCCCAATCTAATGATGTCACTCTGTCTCAACACTAACTGTGTGTTGCTCACAACAACCAATGTCGCTGTATGTTGATGATGACGGAGGGAAGTGGTGGAGGGAATGTCTATGATGAATGACTGTGTGACTGCCAGCGGGAAACTTGCTCCGACAGCTTTGGATGTACCTGTGTCGGCTGTCACCACTGCAGGCATGATCAGTCTTCCTGCAAGTCAAGGAAAGTGACAGGGTTGGCGATTGTTTCCAGCTGAGCACTCAGATCCTGTGAGGACCAACTGGCAGAGGTATTCACAAACATCTTCAGCCTCTCCGTCCCGAAGCCGAAGTCCCAACCCACTTCAAGAAGACCATCATCATACTTGTAAGTACATGCAACGTTCCTTAATGAATACCGCCCAGTGGCTCTGACCTCAATAATCATGAAGTGCTTTGAGACGCTGGTTGTGGCCCAGATCACCTCCAGTCTCCCAGCCTGACCTGCTGCCCTATAATGTGCCGGGTCCACAACGGCTGCCATATACCGAGTCCTGCCCTTATCCCTGGGACAGCTGGACATCTAGGATGCATACACTAAACTCCTGGGCATTGACTATAGCTCCACCTTCAACATCATTATCCCCTCCAGACATATATCTCAATACTCTGAGACCTTGATCATGGCTCCACCCTCTGCAACTGGATCCCCCGGTTTCTGAGACACAGACCACAATCTGCGAAGATAAGTATGTGCACATTCTCCACAATAAAACACAACACTAGAACTCCTGGAGGATGTGTTCTCAGCCCCCTATTGTACTTCCTGTGCAACCACAGCAGTATCCTCAGCCGCCTACTCTACGACCTGCATTCCCACGGCACGGCTATGACCTCAACCCTATACTGTAGTCCTTGTATATCCTCAACTGTGCCATCAGCCCCCTACTGTACTCCCTGTACATCCAGGTCTGTTCCCTCAGCACCCACTGTACTACCTGTTCATCCAAGTCTGTGCCCTCAGCACCCACTGGAATCCCTGTATACCCACGGCTGTGCCCTCAGCCCCATACTGTAGTACTTGTACCCCCTGACTGTGCCCGCAGCCCCATACTGTACTCCATGTACACCCATGGCTCTATCCTCAGTCCGTACAGTACTCCCTGAATACCCATGGCTTTGTCCTCAGCCCCCTACTGTACTCCCTGTTTACACACCGCTGCACCCTCAGGCCCATAGCAACTCCATTTACACCCACGGCTGTGCCCTCATCCCCCTACTGTACTCCCTGTACACGCACTGCAGTGCCCTCAGCCCCCTACTAAACTCCATGTACAACCACTGCTGTATCCTCAGCTCCTACTGCACTTACCGTGCACCCACAGCTGTGCCCTCAGCCACCTATTGTATTCTCTGTACACGCACAGCCGTTTCCTCAGTTCTTTACTATTCTCCCTGTACTCCCATGGTTGTGTCCTCAGCCCCCTACTGTACTCCCTGTACACCCATGACTGTGACCTCAGCCCCCTACTGTACTCCCTGTACTCCCATGGTTGTGCCCTCAGCCCAGTACTGTACTCCCTGTACACACACGACTGCGTCCTTAGCCCCCTACTGTATACCCTGTACACCCAAGGCTGTTTCCACAGTTCCCTACTGTACTCCCTGTATTCCCATGGCTTTGTCGTCAGTACCCTACTGTACCCCCTGTACTCCCATGGTTGTGTCCTCAGCCCCCACTGTAATTCCCGTACACCTACAGCTGAGCCCTCAGCTCCCTACTGTACTCCCATACACCAACGATTGTACCCTCAGCTTTGTACTGTACTCCCTGTACACCCAAGGCTGTGTCTACAGCTCCCATCGTACTCTCTGTATACCCATAGCTGTGCCATCAGCCCCCTACCATACTCCATGTACATCCACAGCTATGCCCTAAGCCCCCACTGTACTCCCTGTACTCCCATGGTTGTGTCCTCAACCCCCTCCAGAACTCTCTGTACACACATGACTGTGTTGTTAAATTCCAAACAACGCTAGCTGAATGTTCGCCGATGACATCACCAAATCAGGAGGGATATCAAACAACAATGAGTCAGAATACGGAAAGGAGATCGAGGACTTGGTGTCATGGTGTAATTATAATACCTCTCTCAAATTTGGCAATAGTAAGGACCTGATAATTGGCATCAGAAAGAAAGGACAGGAACACGCCATCATCTGCATCAATGGTTGAGGAATTGCAGAGCATCAACTCCCTCGGAGTGACGATAACTGGCAACCTACCCTGGTCTTCTTGCATAGGTGTGACAGTCAAGAAGGTTCAACAACGCCTCTCCTTCCTCAGGTGGCTCTGAAAATTCAGCATGTACTACTTCTACAGATGCACAATTGTGAGCGTACTGTCCGGATGCGTAACGGTTTCGTACAGCAATGCTCTGCCCAGGACCATAAGAAACTACAGAAGGTTGTGTTCACAGCCCAGACGGACTCCAATCTCCCAATCATTGACTGTATTTACGCGGTTCGTTGCTGCAGGAAGACTAACAACATCTATCCCATGTTACTGAGGGTAGGGAGAGAGGAAATAGCTGGGGCCTTAACAGATATCTTTGCACCATCCTTGAACACAAATGAGATCCTGGAGGACTGGAAAGTTGCTGATCCCCTTGTTTTAAAAGGGTAGCATTAATAATCCAGTTAATTGCAAAGCAGTGAACCTGTCATCAGAGGTTGGGAAGTTGCTAGAGAAGATACTGAGGGAGAGAATCTATTCTCATTTGGATGGAAATGGTCTTGTCAGTGAGAGGTAACATGGTTTTGTGCAGGAAAAATCATGTCTTACGAACTTAATATAACTCTTCGAGCAAGTGACAAAGTTGATTGATTATGGTGGGGCTTTACATGTCATGTACATGGATTTCAGGAAGACATTTGATAAATTTTCCCATGGTCGGGTTATGGAGAAAGTGAAGTCACATAGTGTCCAGACTGTGATAGCTACATGGATAAAGAACTGGTTTGGCAACAGGGGACAGAGAGTAGTAGGAGAAGGGAGTTTCTCAAAATGGAGAACTGTGACCAGTGGTGCTCCATTTAAGATGTTTGTGGAAAGATACATGAATGGGCCGGGAGCAAAGGGATGCAGACCCTTCGAAAACAATCGACGGAATTAGATAGAGGACCTGGATCGGAGCAGGCTTGGACCGCCGAATGGCCTGTTCCTGTACTGTAATTTACTTAGTTCTAACATTACCAAAGACCCATCACATGCCTGTAAAGATCCTCCACAACCTCTTCCATCAGGCTAAAAGATACAGAAGCTTGAAAACACAGATCAACTGGTTCAGTAACAGCTTCTTCCTGGCTGTTTTTATTTAGACTGATGAATGGACTCTCTAATCTCAGATAATGCTGATCTTGTACACGTTGATCTTGCCTAGCGCACACCCTGTGCACCGTAACCTATTTGCCTCTCAGACATATTTTACAGCCATCGTTCTGTACATCCTTGCTTACTATGATCTGCCTGTACACCTTGGTACAAGTCAAAGTAAATCCTGACCTCCCTGCTTCCATCTCCCACCAGTGCTCACTCCCAGGTCTCTCCGGTCCTCACCCCAGTTTCTCCCATCCCCCCCCAGCTCCCTGTGACCCCATCTCCAGCTCCCCGTATCCTTTGTCCCTCACTGTTTCTCTCATACTGTCTGTTTCCTTGTGTTTTCCTTTTCCCTGACTTCTGTTACTTTGCATGACATTACCTTCCCTGCTTCCTGCCCATGTGACTGTTTGTAACCTTGTTTTGTTTCCGTTCTCTCTTTGCCTGACTGTCAATCTGTTTCCCTCACTGCATTCTCTCTCTCCTTACCTTCATGACTGTCTCTTTCTTCAGCGTTGTGATAGTGATGGCTTCTCTATTAGATTGACGCAGGTGATGGCTCATTGTTTCGATGTTGGCAATACAATTAACTCAACTGAGTTTTGGAATCGTGGACATAGTGAAAGTTCATTGGTTACATTTAAATTGTTGTCAAAACAGCAACCAGTACATGGGTATCAATTTAACAGTCAATAGTTCCATCTAACTATTTTGGAACAGCCCGTCTCCCAGTGCTCAGTATGCTGGCAACTCAAAGCATTGTATTCACATGCATAATGGACTTACATGGTAACTGCTCTGCCCAGGACCATAAGAAACTACAAACGGTTGTGTGCACAGCCCAGACCATCACGGAAGACATCCTTCCGGCCATTTATACTTGTCATTGTCGCAGAAAGGCTGGCAACATCAAAGATCTCTTCAAAATTGGTAATGATCTCCTACAACCTCTTCCAACAGGGAGGAGACACGGAGGCTTGAAAACATGGACTAGCATACTCAGGAGCACTTCCTTCCCGACCATGATTAGACTGACGAATTGACATATATCTAACTTTTCATATAATATTAATCTTGCTAAATTCGATCTTGCTTTGTCCACTTCCTGTGAAGCTGTAACCTTGTATGCCTCACTTTGTCTAAGTACTCTACGATTTCTGTTTTCTTGTTTACTAACATGTGCCTGCACTCTTCGCAAAACAAACCTTTCCTTTGTACATTTGACTACATTAAATCAAATCAAATCAGATCAAACATAAGACTGCAGTGGCTCAAGGTCTTCTCAAGGGCAACTGGGAAAGTCAACTAACGCTGGCTTACCCATATCCCATTAATGAATATAAGAAAATGACCACACTCTGGGAAGGCAGGGGTATCAAATCAATTTAAACATGATCTTAGATTAATACAGGTTTCCCTCGCTATCTGTAAGTAGAGTGTTCCTACGTTATGGTGTAAAGAGCAATAGCACTAATTTGTATGGGTACAATTTCTTCGTAAAAGTGAAAATCCTCTTCGGATTTCTTTTGGTTAGCGAAACAAGGTCCTAATGTAGGTCTTTTGGAAAGGGAAGTGTTGAAAAGTGAAATTTTGAAAAGTGGGTGACATCTGTATGTAAGTGAGCACGATATTCAGGAAGATGGGAGAAGCGAAAAATAAATGAGATGAATCTTACATTTTATTTCCAGCCTAGCTGATCATCATTCTCTCTGTTTGCTATTTTTTCTTCTATATCTCTTTCTCTATTGATTTCTTCTCCCCTTCAAAGCAGACTTCCTTGTCAACGGTATGAATCATACTCTTTACCAGCTGCTTTCAGTTCAGGAAAGTTCCCCAGCATTTTCTGTTCATTTCTTTGCATTTCTTTCCATTATTTCAGATTTTCAGCATCTTCCTTTATTTGATTTCACCTTCAATTTTGTTATTTCATGGGATGTTGGCATCTCTGCCAAGGGCAGAAGTTGGTGACCATCACAATTTACCCTGATTCTGAGGGCATTCCACAAGCCAATATAACGTCAAGTACATGGTCATGGGTTGAAATCTCACTTAACCCAGACTGGGTAATAACTTTAGATTCCTTTGCCAAGGTGATCAGTGAAACAGGAAGGTTTTCCGACAAAATGTCGGTTTTGTGGTTGTTTTTCGTGAAAACCACTTTGATTCCAATTCTTATCATTTTTATTTAAGTTCTGTCATCAATTGTGGTAGGACTTGAAGCAAATCACTTGAAGCAATGTCTTTTGTTTAATAAGCTTTGCTTCTGAAATGCATCCAGCGACATTCCTACATTCATACAGTGTCCTAATCATGAAGTAAGATCCGAGACAAGAATAATTTTGTGCTTGAAATATTTGTAATTGGAGAAGTGGTCAGCAGAGAGCTTTAAACATTAAGTATTAATTGTACCAACGTGCAGACAATGGTTTGTTCAGCAACAGCATTGACATAGAGATGGAGATTGGGGATATTACGAGGTGGTAGCGGACAGGTTTGGTAACAGAGAGAATACGAGATATAAATCAGTTCAGGGCAAAAAGAGATCTCGAGTTTGTGAAGAGTTTTGTGCACAGATGCTTGTGAGGTCATGGTCTGCAATTCATGGATAATGAATGGAGACTGCAATTGAAATGAAGACAACAATTTCTTTCTCAGACAAATATAAATAACAGTATTTGCAACGAAGTTCAAATTTGTTTATGAGATTAATGAATGGACAGAGGTAGAGAACACCAACAATAGCGAGAATAGGTTAGCAGCACACCATCCAACCCGCCCAGAATAATCATAAACACTGCTGATCTCCGATATGGTAGGAATTCCGAATAGGGCGAAATCTTGAAAACACTCAATTAAAATCTCCTCTCCATTGTTGTAATGTTCCAATCCGCTATTCTCAGATTCAGATCTGTCCTCTCTCTCTCTACACAGCTGTTGATCTCTGTTACTATTGTAGCTGATGCATCTGCAACTACAGTGGGATAGCACAGTGAATGAAGTCCCTCACCAATAGGAGAGGGAAACCATCCAGTGACACAGTTGCAATGCATGGAGACTGACATTAATCACAGTCACTGAGCAAACAGTCCCAGCTTTCAATACAGTACATTCAGTTCACAATATAACTGGACTGAACTGGATGTTGGCATTGCTGGCTATTGGTCAAATCTCCCATCATCAATTGCTCTAGTGAAGTCAGTTGTGAGGAAGAATGATGGATGTTATCCTTTCGTAGACTCGATGATTCTGTTATGTTATCTGTTTACTATGCTGTAACCATCTCTCCGCCAGTCTATCCACAGACTGTCATTGAGCACAGCCGCCCTGAACATAGACAGGAAGTGTGGACTTCACTGAATGTTCCTCTCCCTGCTCTAATAAGGCAACTTTGGAACTTCCATAGAGAATATGCTTCAGTAATTAATTTATACAAATTGACAAACTTCTAAATGCAGTTTTATTTGCAGTAAAACAGCATGTTTTACCCATTTTGGCCTCAGACCAAAACCAAAAGTGATAATTGCAATGAACTTGTGCATTACGACTTAAGAATTAACGAGTCAGGGTCGAATGAACATGACATTGGCAGCGAGATAAGACGGAATGGGGGCAGTGGCTGCGGAGACTGCACACGGAGTACAATGATATTCCCCAGTCATCATCACTCTTTCTTACACACAGAATTAAATTTAATGCACAACAGGGAAATAGCCAACATTTGGGAGATGTAATGCTGAATTACAACGCGATCTGAGCAGAATAATTTTAAATGTGATACAATGAGAAATATTGTATATATACACACCGTTTAATCTTTGGGTATGCAGATTGAGTAGGGTCACTAGACCTGAAACATTAACTTTGATTTCTTTTCATAGGTACTGACAGACCTGCTGAACTTGCCCTCTAAGTTCTGTTTTTTTTTGTTTGAGATCGATTATATTGTTCATATCTGGCAGGATACTTACAATGAAAAGCAGACACTAATAACAAAATACAGGAGATTAACAGTGGAGATATAGTCATTCCAAGCTGGAAGAGACAATGGCCTGAGTTTCCCCCACTTTTGCTCTAAATAATTCTGTGATATGTAATCCAAGCCTTTGAAGAGGGGGTAGACAAGCTAGTTCAATGAAGGATACAGAATGTTCCATTATCAATAATCTATTCCTAATATCTCATGAAATTTCAGCTGGCTCTGGAATGTCTTTTTAAACAAAGTGAGTTCCTGAGATTTAGAAAAATCTGAATATCCTGAGATTTAGGATATTCAGAAAAAATATTATTTTCTTTTCATTTGAATCTTAAAGAAAAAACAGAATTCAGTCGTAACACAGGTGTCCCAGACACACCAACTATAATTGGAACAGAAGGGACGACATTGTCCATATGTAACCAAATTCAGCATGTAGCCCTGTCAAGAAACATGAAATATAGTGATACGGAAACATGAAATACAAATAGAAAATGGTGGAGAAACGCAACAGATGAGGAAGTATCTGCAGAGAGAAACAGAGTTAATATATCAAAAATGATGTGACACTGTTCTGAAAAAGACATATTGAAATCAAAGGTTAATTCTGTGTATCTCTGCTCAGAGGGTGAGTTTCCCTCTATCGATTTCTGTTTCTTTCTGAGCTGTGACAAATCGTCTCATCCGAACGATATTAGCAAAGCTGCTATCTCAGTTGAATCTTGAGTACTTTGGAGAACTTACAAATTTCCTATGTTTCACAAGGCTCTAAATATCGATGACATATTGCATTGTGAGACCAGGCCATTGTGAGACACTGTCAATTGCACAGGTACACCTTGGATATTCTGTGAAGTGGTCATCCAGTCTACCTTTAGTTTCTTCAGTGTAGGGCTGACAACAATGTAGGCAGAGATTGTAGTAGACCGGATTGTGGGAAATGTTTGTAGGATGCTACTTCACTTGGGAGGTATGTTTGGTCACTTGGATAGTGAGGAGGGAGGAGGTCAATGGGAAATGTAACACCTCCGGCAGGGGAAAGTGAAGTGGGCCTGTGGTGGGGGAGGTGGGGGATGTGTTGTGAGTGAATAAAGAGTGGACCAGGGTGTCCTGGAGGAAATGTTCCTTCAGAAGACGGAAAAGAGAGAGGAGACAAATATCTGCCTGTTGGTGGCATCTCGCTGGAGGTGGGGGAAATGCGACTGATGATCCTCTGCATGTGAATGCCGGTGGGATGGTAGGCAAGGACAAGGGGAAATCTAACGCTGTTGCAGGAGGGAAGAAAGAGGCTGAGGGTAGAAGTGTAGGAGATGGGTTGGAACTGTTTGAGGGCAACATCGACTACAGTGCTGGGAATTCTCGGGTGAGGAAGAAGGTAGATATTTCAGAGGCCACATTTTTTGTAGTTGACATCATCAGAAGCAATGCGGTATGAGATGGAGGAAATGAGAGAATGGAATGGAGTCTTTGCAGGAAACAGTGTGTGAGGATATATACTCCAGGTAGCTGTGGGTGTTTGTGGGTTAATACTGGATATCAGTGACCGGTGTGTCCCCAGAAATAGAAGTAGAGATGTCGACGAAAGGAAGGGAGGAGTCAGAGGTAGACCAGGTGGAAGTGAGGGGGGGGGTGCAAATTGGAAACGATGAAGTTTTCCAATTCTGGACAAAAGAGAGGAGCAGCAGCGATGATATCATCTACGTATCGGAGAAAGAGTTGTGGATGGAGGCTGGAATAGAACTGGAACAAGGAATGGTCTACGTATCCCATGAAGGAACAGGTATAACTTGGGTCCACGTATGTATCCATGCACCCCGTCTGCATGGCAGGGGCAGGCTGAAACAATCAGGAATTCCTGATGAAGTGCTCTGGCCCGAAACGTCGAATTTCCTGTTCTTTGGATGCTGCCTAACCTGCTGTGCTTTAACCAGCAACACATTTTCAGCTCTAGAGGTGAGTCCACCAGACTACAGCAGCACCTCCCTTATTGGCACAGGCTGAATAACATAGTCAGGGCTAGACAGACAGCGTACAGTCTGTTCAGAGAGTGATAGGTTGGATAGAGTGAGGCGTTATGCAGAGAATTTAAGACAACCACACTCACATGGAGAGTTTTCAATGAACAGATTGAGTTCAAGTAAATGCCAGAGGAATGAGTCCAGGTGGAGGGAGAGTGTTGGAGCTGGGCAAAGGGTCTATAGGATGGGGAGTGTACTCTTGCACAAAGAAATGGACAACGAGGAGAAGATGGTGGAAGAGGAGTTCAACATTATGTCATGCCTGAAATTCATTAAAGTGGGGGCACAGAGGGATAAAGCTGAGGCCTTTTCTGAGTACAGAACATTCAGCATTAGAGCGTGGACGGTTAGGAGGAATGGTGAATACACGACAGGAGGTGGACTTGGTGGAGGGGATTGACTCAGATGGCAGGCCATGGGTGAGGTGGCAGGTTCCAGAGACTCATAGGCATCTCTAAGTTATTCCATCTTGTGGGCCTCGTATATCTGGCGAGCATGGCCAATGAGTTGGAGAATGAAGTAGAATTGGGGAATGATGCAGCCTTGAGCCAATGTGATGTGATGCCGTTGAACAGAGAAAATGTTGATCTCATTGGCAACGACACCGCACGACCAGACATCAGAAAGTAAATGACTGCAAATAATCGGAATCATTATCTTATTGTAATGTTCTGATTTCATTGGGGTGACACTCAACCACTGAGGTCTTATGCTTCTGAGATTGTAGACCAAACTGTGAAAACAGAATGTATCTTGATGTTATTAATAAGGCAAATCCATCCATGGTTTTGGAAGGCATTAGCAAAAGCAGAGTTTATTTGTCCTTCCCAATAACTCGAGGGAAGGTTTCATTATTCATTGAGGAAATTACCATCACAGAATATCCTCTAATTCCCGTTGACCGCAGTTGCCTGAGGGACAATGATGCTACATGAGTCAAATACTACTTTGATGGCAAGGGAAGTCACTCTGATCTCACCTCAACTGACATTGGAAAATCAGTTAAAATACTAAAGAGAGAAAGGCTGTTTGGTTAAGCGCTGTGACAGAGAGACAGAAAAAACGTTCCACGCTCTATGGAGAAAAAAAAGAACACCCTATTCACAGTGCATTGGACAATGACAGACATGCACTATTGTCTGTTCCTCTTGGGCATTGATTATTTCAGTCTCATCATTCACTGATGACCAATAGCAGCATAGAAGCCAGCAGTAAACAGGTCCAGGCAGCGGGCCGTGGAGGGGGTCGTTAGGGCCGACTGCCTGCCCCTCTTCCGCGGTTACGTTAGGGCCCGGGTGTCCTTGGAGAAGGAGCACGCGGTGTCCACCAACACCCTGGAGTTGTTCAGGGAGAGGTGGGCGCCGCAGGGAGTGGAGTGCATCATTTCCCCCTCCAACTCTATTTTGATTTAGTCCCTGCCCTCCCCTTCACTGTTTTGATCACACAGCATTGCCCTTTGATGTGAAGGGCACTGCTCGTCACAGGCCACTCGGGTGTTTTCCTACTTTTCCTGGTGGTGGAAATTAAATAAAGATTTGTGCACATTATGTCTCTCACTGTGTCTCACAGCTGCACACACACACCATGGGTGCTGGGGTTAAAAATAATAAGCACTACCGCAGTTAGGCGGTAGTGTGGGGGTAAAAAAAAAGAAAAAAGGAAAAAAAAATAAAAAAATAAACAGGGGATTTTGATAAAAGAAAAAAGAAAAAAAAGAAAAAAAAACAGGTCCAGGCAGCGGGCCGTGGAGGGGGTCGTTAGGGCCGACTGCCTGTCCCTCTTCCGCGGTTACGTTAGGGCCCGGGTGTCCTTGGAGAAGGAGCACGCGGTGTCCACCAACACCCTGGAGTTGTTCAGGGAGAGGTGGGCTCCGCAGGGAGTGGAGTGCATCATTTCCCCCTCCAACTCTATTTTGATTTAGTCCCTGCCCTCCCCTTCACTGTTTTGATCACACAGCATTGCCCTTTGATGTGAAGGGCACTGCTCGTCACAGGCCACTCGGGTGTTTTCCTACTTTTCCTGGTGGTGGAAATTAAATAAAGATTTGTGCACTTTATGTCTCTCACTGTGTCTCACAGCTGCACACACACACCATGGGTGCTGGGGTTAAAAATAATAAGCACTACCGCAGTTAGGCGGTAGTGTGGGGGTAAAAAAAAAGAAAAAAGGAAAAAAAATAAAAAAATAAACAGGGATTTTGATAAAAGAAAAAAGATAAAAAAAAGAAAAAAAAACAGGTCCAGGCAGCGGGCCGTGGAGGGGGTCGTTACGGTCGACTGCCTGCCCCTCTTCCGCGGTTACGTTAGGGCCCGGGTGTCCTTGGAGAAGGAGCACGCGGTGTCCACCAACACCCTGGAGTTGTTCAGGGAGAGGTGGGCGCCGCAGGGAGTGGAGTGCATCATTTCCCCCTCCAATTCTATTTTGATTTAGTCCCTGCCCTCCCCTTCACTGTTTTGATCACACAGCATTGCCCTTTCATGTGAAGGGCACTGCTCGTCACAGGCCACTCGGGTGTTTTCCTACTTTTCCTGGTGGTGGAAATTAAATAAAGATTTGTACACCTTGTCTCTCACTGTGTCTCACAGCTGCACACACACACCATGGGTGCTGGGGTTAAAAATAATAAGCACTACCACAGTTAGGCGGTAGTGTGGGGAAGAAAAAAAAATTACAAAAAAATAAAAAAAGAAAAGAAAAACAAATAGAAGCCAGCAGTTCCCATCATCCCAGTGGAAAGCAAAAAGAGTAAGGGATGGCTAGTACAGGTGGGAGTAACTAGGGAACTAGTTGGAGTGGCAGAATAAGGGTGTGAAGAGATATCATCAGTGGAAGAGGATATGGCAGCAGAAGGGGTAGTGCATTGGAAGTAGGAGTGTAAAGAAAGAGTAGGAAGCTGAGGAAGAATGGCTAATGAAGTTTTAGTGACTGGGAAATGATTATTTTTTGAAAAGTGATGTTGGGTGAAAACCACCACTGTTCAGGAAAATTTGGAAATTATTCAATTGAAAATTAAGATTTAATGTACTTCTTTTTCTATCATTTTATTCTTTATCAGGTTGTACATTCACTGTGTAGTTTTGTATCTCCATCAAACGCAGGTGACTTTTTTTTCTCCCCGGTGTTGTGTCTCAACATTTCTGAATTTTTTAACAGTATATATTTGCTCACAATTCAAGGTAGTCATGAGAATATGATTTAATCTCCTGTAGTTTGACCATAACATAGAATTTACTTAAATATTTATCCTCATCACATGAGCTGATTCAAGCAATGAGCCTGGATCCATCTTGCAGATGAAAAATTTCTTCAGTTCTGACTATTGTTACAAAGGACAGTGCCACACAAAAGGCTAATGTTCCAGTGCAAGGTGCCAAACCGTAGTTCATTCTAAATTAGTTACAAACTTTATTAATAAGACATGCTGAGGGACAGAGTGCAAAAGGTGAATTTAACTTTGTGTCGAAAATGGTATTTGTAACACCCTCATGATAGGTGTTAACTACATCACTCTGTAAATTCTCCAAAATAAGAACAAGAGACTGGAGTTTTTAATTATTCTTATGTGAATAACATGTGGAGAACAGGAAGGAAATCAAAGTTTGTTTGTGATATTCAAAAATGATAATGGTGAGACTGTGGAAGATGGTTGGCAGTGGAATGATAACTAATGTTGGGGATGGCACAAGTATTAGCTGGGTGCTTCATAGTGAGAAGGAAAGGGTTAGGCTACAGGACGATATAAACAGATGATTTCTATACCAGATTAATGGCCGATGAAGTTTAACACTGTTATATTTGAGATGATTCACATCTGAATTAACAAGACAAGAGAGTACTCAAATTTTGAAGGGCAAGGGCTAAACTTGATCCTTTTTTTTGCAGCAGGAAAGGTTAAGGAGGGAACTTGGTACAGGTGTACAAGAACATAAGGGGTATGGAGAGGATGAACATACAGCAGCTGTTTCCTTTACTCGAAGGGTAAAAAACCAAAGGGCAACATACTTAAAGTGAAAGGCAGGTGATTGAGAGAGGATTTGTGGAATCTGCATTGAACTGAGAGGGTGGCGCAAACATAGAATATAAAATATATAATATGTGTGGAAACAGACCCTTCGGCACAACAAACCCACACTGACCCTCCAAAGAGTAACCCACCCGAACACGTCCCTCCTGACTAATGCACCTAACCTACACATCCCTGAACACATCGGGCAATTTAGTATGGCTAATTCACTTAACCTGCACATCTTTGGATTTTGGGTGGACACCGGAGTACCTAGAGGAAACCCACGCGGACACGGGAAGAATGTGCAAAATCCATATAGGCAGTCACCCGACCCTGGAATCAAACTTGGTTCCCCAGCGCTCTAAGGCAAGAGTGCCCACCACTAAGCTGCCGTTCTGCCACTGGTGACGTGTCTGGAATGCATTGCCTAGGCGGGTGATCGATCAGGTAATCTCACGAACATTTAAAAATAGCCTTTGGATATGCACTTGGTGGTGAAGGCTCGCAATTTCATTCAAATATTCTGCGTGGTGGCAGCCATGAACACTCAGATATATTCTGAAACAATAGCTAATGTCAGTTCCGAATTTGTCCCATTGACTGTACGCAGTAAGTCGGCCTCCAGTGAAGTGCTGGTGTTATCTCCCACTTTCCATTTAAATGTTTCGTTTTCCTTGAGGAGGCAATGTAACTTCCTATGTTGATTATGTCATTTCCGATCCTTTTCCTCAGAGTTTGGTAGATGGAGTCAAAATTGATGTGTTTGTTGATGGAGTTCCGCTTGGAGTGCCATGTGTCTAGGAAATCATGTGGTTGTCTTTGTTTGGCCTGTCCTAGGATGGATATGCAGACCTAGTTAAAATGGCTTACTTCATCATCAGTACATAAGAAATTAGTGTTGGGAGTGTGTTTGTAGCTAGTTGATGTTCATATATCCTGGCGACTAGTTTTCTGCTTGAGAAGAAAAATAATACTGTATTAGTTGGCATTTCAGCATCAAGGAATTCTAATTTCAAGGTTGTCAGCAAAAGAGCCAGGAGTGAAATGAGGAAAAACGTCTTTAATTACGAATTGGAATTGACTGGCTGGGAAGGTTGTGGATGAAGATTCAAATGAGAACTGGAAATATATTTGGAAATTAGGAATTTAACGGGCAAGAGTGAGGGCTGGTAAATGGGGGTGTTTGGGAGACATTTTTGGAGCTGATTCAGAATAATGGCCAATCACTTCCTCCTGTACTTTTAAATTTTGTACTCTATCATGTGCCAGCTGTGAATAAAAGTCAGTATCCGATTATTTCACTGTGGAAATGCTCACAAATATCTGATTATTTGGTGTAGCATAAGCATTTAAATGCAAGTATTGCAAGGTCAGCTTCATTATGAAGTCTAATTATTACTCAGAACATGAATATTTTACATGTTGTATTCCAATTACTAAACAAATATCTCATTGCTTTGTCACAAAACTCTTTGGTAAGCTCTGACTTTTCACTGACACAATATTATGTTTGTTGCTTTGTTTCACTCTCCACATTTCATATTAAACATCATTCATTCTAAAAATTGGAAGTTTTCAAAGCATTATTCACTAAAATTTGATAACATAAATAAATTATTTTGTTTAATATTCGCAGTCCATGTTGAATTATTGCCATTTTTAAATTTCCGGCAAATAGCTGAAGATTGTACATTTCAGTGAGAAATTAAACTGGTTGTTTGCATATAAATGTATAAGAACACTAATTCTATTTGTATGTTCAGTTGTTTGATCACTCTGAACATGTGATCATAAGACCATTAGACCATAAGACATAGGAGTGGAAGTAAGGCCATTTGGCCCATCAAGTCCACTCCGCCATTCAATCATGGCGGATGGGTATTTCAACTCCACTAACCAGCATTCTCCCCGTAGCCCTTAATTCCTCGAGACATCAAGAAGCCAACCACTTTAAAAATATTGGAGTGGCAAAACATTGTTTTGAATCCTGACATTGAATATCTAATTCTGATCACAAGAGTTATGTTCTTTCTTCGATAAAATTAATTGTGCATACTTTAATTCTGTGTTAGAAAATCTTGACAGGAGTTTATAATTTTGCTCCATAAATATATAATCAACACAATTGATTTAAGAGATTATAGTTCGGTTGAATGATTATCTTATTTTTGCCCAATTCATGAAATATAGCAACCATCCAATTATTGTTTGGGTCAGTTAACTTATGACCTTGCAATGAGCTACGCTGAAAATTGCTTCCAATAGATCTGAAATCATTTACACTGTTATTGGACCTCAGAGCTGCCTGTGGTATAGAGAGACTCAGTGGCCTGTTCCAAAATCCGTGCATTGAGCTTCTAACATGGTTCAGGGCATTACCTCGAAACAAATGATTTGGAATTTATCTTTGGCAGGGGGAGAACCCGCCAACAGACTATCACTGCTCTCAGTGTATGTACAAATGTTGTTCAAGTTAAATACTAATGGCTAACCAGCAACCAAGTTTTAAAATTCATCTTCTGTCAGAGCTGGCCTAGAGAGCAGCATTGTTGACATGGAGAGCCAGAATCACACCATACAAGTTACTTATGGTGATGAAATCTGACCTGCCTCCCAGACTCCATATATCTACATCCGGATCAGACACGGGTGAAGATGTTAACAAGTTGACAATCTATTGCAGTGCCTTGTGTCTCACAAAGAAACCTCTAAAGCCATATCCAATAAATGTCACCTTCACATTCTCCAGTATCAAAATAAAATTTTACATCTCTGTGAATGGTCAGATATGACTACATGGATCACACAGTAGAATTTATGTGATGTAACCATCAGCAAACGGATTCTGTCCGATTTAAGTAATCACACATATTATACTGGCTTTCAGGTGACTGTAACAATGCACACCATAACTGGAGGTTTTGGACTTACACCGCTCCAAAGCTTCCTGATCTCTCACACATCACTCCCTCATACATTCAACAATTGATGAGAATCCAGAAGCTGGGTGCAACTGGAAACATAGACCAGTGCAGAACAGTACAGCACTGTGTAGGTCCTTTGGCCTTTGACGTTCTGTCGACTTTTTATCCTATTCTAAGATCAGACTAACCTACATACCTTTCATTATACTATCATTAATGTGCCTTTTCAATTAAATATCCCTAATACAGCTGACTTTACTGCAACTGCTGGCTGTTCATTGCACACAACCACCACTCTCTGTGTAAATAACCTACCTCTGACATCTCCATTGAACCTTCCTCCAATTACCTTAAAATCATACCTCCTCGAGAGCCATTTCCATCCTGGGAGAGAGTCTCTGGCTATCCACTCTATCTATGCCTCTCATCATCTTGAACACCCCTGTCAAGTCAATTTGCATTTGTCTTCGTTCCAATGAGGAAAACACTCTTAGTCCCTCAAATTTTCTTTGTAAGACATGCCCTCCAGTCCAGGCAGCATCTTGAAAAATCTCCTCAGCACCATCTACAAAGCTTCCACATCTTTCCTATAACGGTTTAACCAGAAATGATCACAAAATTCTAAGTGTGGTCTCACCAGGGCTCCAAGACCTGCAGCATAACCTCGCAGCTCTTAAACATAACATCGCCTAATGAATACATCAAACACATCCTTAACAACCTTATAAACCTGGATAGCAACTTTGTGGAAGCTATGCCATGTACCATATGATCCCCCTGTTCCTCCACAATGTAAGAATCCTGCATTTAACCCTGTATTCTGCATTCACATTCGACCTTCCAAAATGAATCATATCACACTTTTCCATATTGAACATCATCTGCCACTTAGCAGCTGAGTCCTGCATCCTGTCAATGTCCTGTCAACTACAACAACCCTCCACACTATCCACAATTCCACCAACCTGTGTTACATAATCAAACTTACGAACCTACCCTTCCACTTCGTCATCCAAGTATTTATCAAAACCACAAACAGCAGAGGTCTCAGAACTGATCCTTACAGAACACCACTGCTCATCTAGTTCCACTGAATACTTCCCACTTACCACTACCCTCTGTCTTCTATGGGCTAGCCAAATCTGTATTCAGACAGATAGGTCTCCCTGTGTGCCATGCCTCCTTACTTTCTGAATGAAACTATCACGGGGAAGCTTATCAAACACCTTTTTAAAATCCATGCACTCGGCATTCACTGCTCTACCTTCTTCAGTGTGCTTGATCTCATCCTCAAAGAATCCAATAAGAGTTGTGAGGTATGACCTGCCCCTCACAAAGCCATGCTGAACATTTCTAATCAAACTATGATTTTTCAGAATCCTGTCTGTCATTCTCAGGAAAATCCCTGCTTTCTTGCCTGAACAAGGGACTAACATTTGCCACCCTCCAATCAACCGACGCTACTACAATGGAGACTGAAGACGCAAAGACCATCGCCAAAGGCACAGAAATCTCTTCCCTCTCTTCCTGTCACAACCTAGGTAGTTTCCTCTCTGGCCAAGGGATTTATTTATCATCATGATTGTACTTCAATCAGTCTGTATTTCACCTCAACTTGTTTTCTCCCCGTCCAACCAACTGATTGACTGCTTTCCATTTCAGGGCTCTGTACAGTGCTGCCTTTCTGAGCAAGTATGGTTCCCTATATCCTGTATATGATGGAATAGAAAGCATGGGAAGCTTTGACTCTGCTGCTCCTCACATGCAGTCTGACTGGCTGTGCTTTTCCAGCGCCAAAAGTTTCGACTGTGATCACCAGGATCTTCAGTCCTCACTTTCTCCATTACTAAGGGTTGTCCCCTCTGCACACTGAGCAGGGAACTAATCAGCAGAAACTCGTTGTATCTGGAGCTCACTGTTCAGTTCTGGAAAGTTGCATTTGATGAACGCATTTACTAAAAACGAAATTCAAATTCAAGAAATATTCATTCAGTCCCAGAGTTACAGTTTTGGTTCATGAATTGGACAGGTTGATAACGAACAGTGAATGACTGAAAAACTCCGAGATACAGAGTATTCCAGGTGATATACTCAAGGTTGGATGTGCTTTACCTTAATGCTGGTAATATTATGAGACAGACAGATATGATAAGGAAACGAGGTGATATGTGGAAGTGTGACATTTTTGCCATTACAGATATGTATTTGAGGGAGGTCGGGGCTGACAACTCAATATTCTGTGGGACCAGAACGATAGACAGGATAGGAGAATGACTAAAAGAAGAGGTGGTGTTGTCTTATTAATTATGGAGTCAGTTACTGGCGTAAGAAGGGACAATATCTTAAAAGGATCTTCTTACAAGGACTGGTGGTTAGAGCTCAGGATCAAAACCACGACAGAAACACCACTAGAGATATATTATAGATCCCCAGATAAAGGAAAGTACGGGAGCAGGTATATTACCAAGTTATTGAGTTGTGTAAAAACAATAATAGGATCATTATATTCAGGCATTTCAATTCCAAACATTCATTAGGTCAGTGTCAACGTTTTAAGAGGGGACAGGTGTTTTGAAATGTATCCCACAGAGCTTCTTATATCAACATAGAGCAGATACAACAATGGGCAGTGCAGTGCTGGGTCTCACTGCGGCGAACGAAGCCAGTCAGCTGCTCCAGGCATACGTGGGAGAGCATTATAGGACCAATGACCGTGATATCACACATTTTGACTTTGCTAAAGAAAAGTCCCCAAAAATGGTGGAAAAATAAGAGCTTTTTGCATTGGGGAGACAGATTTTGTGGAAACAAATGACAAGATCTGGCCAAAGTGCAGTTGCTTCTGGGCGAAACTGTAGAAGGACAAGGTGGGGCGGGGGTTGGGGACCATTTGATTAAAATTTAATTGATGCCAGTGTCGGCCCAGCATGTTACACCGAAGATAAAATTTAGGAACACAAACCCAGAGGACCTCAGATGTCGACAAAAATTCCGAAAAGGATGAAAAGGGAAAGAGAAGCTTAAATCTGATACCAAGTGAGCAAGTCAATGAAGGCCCTACAAGAATATAGCAAGTGTAGGGATAAACTTAAACAATCATTAACGGGTAAGATTAGCAAGAATCCAAAATCTTTTTTATTTGGTTTATTAATGGGAAGAGGATAACTCGGGAAAGAATGGGAGTATGAGGGAGTAAGGGGACAGCCTGCTCACAGAGCCAGAGAATATGTTAAAGACATCCTACGAATCGGTCTTCAGTCTGGAGAAACAGTTCCTGGATTCAGGAAGAGTGACCGTTTGACCCATGAGCAAATTGCTACAGGAGCTGAGGAAGAATTGGAACTTTATGCAAGATAGAGTGGGTAAATCACCAGATTAAAGACCAAGTCTCACATCAGTGAGAGGGAAACAATTGTAGAAAATTCGGAGGGCTGTTGAGGCTGGATCATTAAATATCTTCAAGGCTGAGACCGACTGATTTTTATACAATTGTTATGGGGAAATCACAGGAAAGTGGAATGGGGGATTAACAAAATAAATATAATCTAATTGAAGGAAAAGCAGACTCTGTGAGCGGATAGACATATTGTTGCCCCTAGGTCTAATGATGCTCTTCTGCAATAGCCCTGTATTCACAAGAATATCAACCTCTCTCACAGTTTGGAATGCAATTGACGGATTCAAGGAATTCATAAACGCGATACTAATACACAGAAAGTACAAGAGGAATGTGATAATACAGATTGCCTGTCGGGGTGAGGATCTGCATCGACACAGTCACCACTACCAGAAGGAAGACCTCAGCAAAACACCTTCCAAGGTCAAGCAGCGACCTGAACTTGGAAGCAGGTAGTCAGGAGCCAGGTGTAAAGGAGTGCTGAAGGCCTAAACATAACATCACTGTCGTGTCTCCTTCCTTCCCTGACCAAACTTAAATGTGGAGGGGTAGAGAGACATGCCGTTGGTAGAAGAGTAAGCAGTAAGTCTTCGACACGAGAGGTTTGGACAGCGCCAGCTCAGAAAAATGTACAGAGAAACTCAAATAAAGTCCTTTTAACTTTATTGTTACAGCAGTTGAGATGGTATTTAGGGCAGTCGCACGCTCCTCTACTGAGATGTTGTAGCTCAGGGAGAATTCCACCATCCCTGATGGTTACACGTGTGGGCACTGCACTCAGCTTCAGCTCCTGGTAGACCGTATGAGTGAGCGACGCTGGGCGGCACGGTGGCTCATGGGTTAGCACTGTTACCTCAGAGCACAAGTGACGAGCGTTCAAATCTTGCCTCGGGCAACTATCTCCCCGGGTCTGCATTGGTCTCCTCTGGGTGCTCTGGTTTCCTCCCACAGTCCAATGATGTGCAGGTTAGGTAAATTGGTCATGCTAAATGACCCGTAGTGTTGTGTGTAGTGGAGTGGGTCTGGGTGGGCATGCTCGTCGGTGCGGACTTGTTGGACTGAAGGGCCTGTTTCCACACTGTAGGTAATCTAATCTAGGATGCACTGAGGGTCATCCAAGATACTGGCAAATTCATAGACATGCCCCTAGTTATCTTTATTTAATGACTGTAATATTCCACTCCAACGTTCATGGCCCTGAGTTCATTAGCCTTACCTGTCAGTCCTGTTGTATTTAAATAAACACAATTTAATCCAACAAGCGTTCCTTGCTTCCTGTCGTGTTCCCGGCAGAGAGTAGATGGGCGACCACCAGGAATGGGAAAGACAGTAGGCAGGGAATGCAGGAATCCCCTGTGGACATCCCCTCGAAAACATGTAGACTATTTTGGATAGTTGGGGGCGATGTCCGTTCAGGGGAAAGCAGCAGTAGCCAGGTTGGTGGTAAAACCACTGACTCGGGGGTACAGCAGGAAAGTATAAAGGTAAATAGGAAGTTAAAGATAGGTGAGCCAATTGGTAGTTGAACAGATTGGAGATTCTGTAGTCGCAAACGGGAATCTAGGATAATGTGTTGCCTCCCAGGTGCTGGGGTCCAGGATGTCTCCAAGTGGCTGCAAAACATTCTCAAGGGGGAGGTTGAGCAGCCAAAAATCATTATGCACGTTGGCGCAAATAATATCCGTAGAAATTGGGATGAGGCCCTGCAGCATGATTACAGCGAGCTAGGAGAAGCATTTAAAAAACAAACCCTGACAGTGATAATCTCCTGAGAGGGAGATTACTGTCCGAACATGCACTGGAGGGGATATCAATATGTCGGCGGCCAGTTTTACTCGTGTTACAAGGGTGGGTTTAAACTAGATTGGCAGGTGGTCGTATGCTCAATAGCACGGAGACAAGTGGAAGGAGATACAGTAATCAGAAAAAGTAAGGTTAGGCTTGAAAACGACAGTGAGAAAGCAGCGCATTTTGGATTAAATTGCATCTGTTTCAATGCAAGAGGCCGATGAACTGAGGGTGTGAATTGGTAGGTGGGACTGGGATATTATAGCCATTACAGAAACATGGCTAAGTGATGGATAGGACTGACAGCATAATGTGCTAGGGAACAAGTGTTTTAGTTGAGACAGAGACTGAGGAAGGAGGGGAGGGAGAGTTGCATTTCTGATTAAGGGGAGTACCACAGCAATAATCAGAGAAAAAATAACTCAGGGATTATCCAGCGATGCGTTGAAGGTGAAGTTACAAATAGAAATGGAATAGTGTGGTGATTGGGGTTGTAATATAGGTCCCCAAAGAGTCAACAGGAATGAGAGTAACAAATATGCAGGGAGGGAGGGGAGACCTGCGGGAGCAAGAGTGTTATCATAATAAGGATTTTATTGTTTCTAATACAGACTGGAACGGCCAGAGCGTTAAGGGATTTGATGAGATAGAATTTGTTAAATGCGTCACGAAAGTTTCCTCAAGCAGTATATAGAGTGTCCTACTCGGAAAGAGGCAAAACTCGAAATTTTCTGAGGAAATAGTGCAGGAAAGGTGACTGAGTTAATAGTGGGGGGGGGAGGTTACTTTGGGACAGTAACCACCGTTCTATTAGTTTTCAAACAGTTAAGGAGAGGAACAAAAGTGGTCCACAGGTTCATGTTCGAACTCAGGGCGTAGCTCAGGTACAGGCAGCTGAGATCAAAGAAATCCCTGGAGATATATCAGAGATACAGGAGTTTACTGAAGAAAGAAATCAGTAGGGTGAAAAGGGGCAAGAAAGAGCCTTGACTGAGAAGATTAAAATGAATCCAAAAGGTTACTTTATATCTTTTAAAAGAAAAAGCGATAACTGGAGAGAAAATAGGACCCCTCGAAAACCAGTGTGGACAAGTATGTGTGGAACAATAAGTGATGGGTGAAGGCCTCAACGAATATTTCTACTCTATGTTTACCGAGGACAAAGCCATTGAGTCATAGAGATGCACAGCATGGAAACAGAGCCTTCGGTCCAACCCGTCCATGCCGACTAGATATCCCAACCCAATCTAGTCCCAACTGCCAGCACCCGACCCATATCCCTCCAAACCCTTCCGATTCATATACCCATTCAAATGCCTCTTAAATGTTGCAATTGTAACAGCCTCCACCACTTCCTCTGGCAGCTCATTCCATACACGTACCACACTCTGCATAAAACGTTGACCTTTAAGTCCCTTTTATATCTTGCCCCTTTCACTCTAAAACTATGCCCTCTAGTTATGGACTCCCCGACCCCATGAAAAAGACTTTGCCTATTTATCCTATCCATGCCTCTCATAATTTTGTAAACCTCTATAGGTCACCCCTCAGACTCTGACGCGCCAGGGAAAACAGCCCCAGCCTGTTCAGCCTCTCCCTGTAGCTCAGATCCTCCAAACCTGGCAACATTCTTATAAATCTTTTCTGAACCCTTTCAAGTATCACAACATCTTTCCAATAGGAAGGAGACCAGAATTGCACACAATATTCAAACAGCGGCCTAACCAATGTCCTGTACAGCTGCAACATGACCTCCCAACTCCTTTACTCAATACTCTGACCAATAAAGGAAAGCATACCAAACTCCTTCTACATTATTCTATCTACCTGCGACTCCACTTTCAACGAGCTATGAACCTGCCCGCCAAGGTCTCTTTGTTCACCAAAACTCCCTGAGACCTCATCATTACGTGTATAAGTCATGCTACGATTTGCTTTCCCAAAATGCAGCACATCGCATTTAGTTGAATTAAACTCCATCTGCCACTTCTCAACCCATTGGCTCATCTGGTCAAGATCCATTTGTAATCTGAGGTAACCCTCTTCGCTGTCCACCACACCTCCAATTTTGGTGTCATCTGCAACTTACTAACTGTACCTCTTATGCTCACATCCAAATTATTTATGTAAATGACAAAAAGTAGAGGGCCCAGCACCAATCCTTGTGGCACTCCATTGGTCACAGGCATTCCAGTCTGAAAAACTTGAGAACGTGAGGAAGTTATTTGTGATATCTTAGGGACAATCCATCTCATAGTAAAGGAGATTTTGGACGGAATAGAATGTTTGAAAGTGGATAAATCTCATGGTGCTTACCCGATATATCCAAGAACACAAGAAGGGGTTCCAGAAGAATTTGCGGGGACCCCGGCCTATATTGTTGATCATCATTGACTACAGCTGACATCCTGGAAGACTGGAGGATAACAAATGTTGTGCCCTTGTTCAATGAGAACTGCACAAACAAAAAGCCTTGGAACTTCAAATCAGTAGGTTTAACATCCGTGGTAGGTATGTTACTTGAGAGGTTTCTGAGGGATAAGATGTACATGCATTTAGAAAGATAGGCTTTGATTGGGAAGGGTTAGTGTGGCTTTGTGCGAGGAAGTTTATGCTTGGCAATTTTCTTAAAGTAATTGGATGACGTGACCAGGAAAATTGACCTGTTTGGGGCAATAGACGTCGAAACATGTGGTGTTGGAAAAGCACAGCAGGTCAGGCAGCATTCGAGGGGCAGGAGAATCTATGTTTCAGATATAAGCCCTTCATCAGGAACGTCCAAAACATCGATTCTCCTGTTGCTCTGATGCTGCCTGACCTGCCGTGTTTTACCAGTGCCACACTTTTCGAAACTGATCTCCAGCATTTGCTGTGCTCACTTTCTCCAAGGGCAGTAGATTTAGTCAATATGGATTTCAGTTGCACCAGAGAAGAATGAGGCTTTTCAGCCCCTGGAGCTTGATTTACAATTACAGGAGGAGGCTAATAAACCCCTCGGGCCTATAAAACTGTTACCAGATCATGCAGCACCAGAATCCAGTTACACAACAACAGGATCAGTCTATTCAGTTACTTGAAGTCAGTCACACAGGAAATGGAAGAGGCCACAAAGTGATTGGACTATGGCGTATACTGGAATAAAATCAGGCTACATAGCCCATCGGACCTGCCCTTCCATTCAGTAAGTAAGGGCTGATCTGTACTCGGCAGCAATTTCTCTTTCATGTCCAATTCTATGTAGCCCTCGACTCTCTGACGGGTCAAAATCCATTGACACCCACTCGCACCCCCAAACAGTTCAGTGATGTAGCTCCCCCTTACTGTCTGGTTCCAACCGTCACTACCCCCCTGAGAGAAGGAAACACTCCCCACACATATACCTTGGCCTATTGACATGGATAGAAGATACGAACACAGTGTAAAGTCACTGGCCCTGACATCATGGCAGTATTTGATTGAGCGAGATGTCAAGGAGACTGAACAAAATTGAACTTGATGGGAATCAGTTGTAAACTCTGCACTGGTTGGATCATTCAGAACACAGTGGGGCTGGTGGACATCAATCCTCCCAGTCCCTGGATATCCCTTTGGACAATCCTCAGGGTAGCTTCCTCGGCACAAACATCTTCAGCTGCTTCATCAATGTCTTTCATTCTGTCATACGATCAGAGGTGGGGATGTTCTGTGAAGATTATACAATGTTCAGAACCAAGAGTCACCTCCTAAGCTACTCAAGTATCAAACCTGGACAACATTCAAGCTTGTGTTGTTAATGTACAGGTAACATGAATCAAAAGCATTGCTGGACACTAAACATTTCTACGGTTAAAAGTAAGAGGAACTCCTTCAGCAACTCTAGCTGGTTTCACAGTAATATAAGAAAGCCATTCAGCCCATCTGATCTCTTGGATAACAAGAGGCACAATGCGTTCACTCACTCCCTGCGTATTACACAAGGAGACAATATTTAAAAAAGTGTTGGAATCCAAAATACACACGCAGGAAGCTGGAAGAACAGAATAAGCAAGGCAGCATCAAGACACTGAAAAGTGAACGCCTTGGATATAACCCTTCATCAGGACTGTGGATGGGAGTAAGGGGTCTATAGATAAAGGGGTGGGTGAGGGATGAGGAGGCAACGTGGTGAGGTAGGGGTAAGCGAACACAGATAAAGGATATCAGCTGGTTGCTGATGGGAGGGCTGAATCCAGTTGATAGCTGGACAAAAGCATGCTCAGTGGAATGGAAGGGAGGAGAAGGCCTGTAAAGGGAGATTATTTGAAATTGGAAAATTCAATATTGAGTCCCCGGAGTGTAGGCTGCACAGGTGACAGATGAGATCTTGTTCCTCCAAATTATGGTTTGGTTCATTGTGACAATGGAGGAGGCCAAGGATGGCTATGTCAGAAAGGGATTGGAAAAGAAAACTGAAATAGGAAGTGACTGGGAGGAATTTCATTCCACCTAACGACCCTACCTTTCAGCTCCCAACCAGATTCATCCCTCCCATCGCCCAACCAGGTTGCACCCACCACTTGTGTCCACATATCCATAACTCACCATCCCCCCAATCTCCCCACCCCAACCACTCCCTTCCCTCTTTATCTGCAGCTCTCCCTACCCCCCAAGCAGGTTCTGAAGGACATTTACACCTGAAATGTTGACTTTACCAGATCATGATGCTGCCTGTCTTGCAGTGTTCTTTCAGCCTTCCGTTTGTCTCCTATAAATCAGGAAGATCGAGTCTAGACAGCACAACGTGATGGTCAGCAGGAACCACGAGTTTCCCACTGAAGTCCTTGAATGCCTTCCCTCTGGCCAGGAGGAAGACATTTAGTCCCTCGAGACACTGACACGTGAACAGAAGAGGCCATTCAGCCCCTCCAAACTGTTACACTAAAACAGGAGGATGTCATTGTTGCTGCAACACTGCAAACCAATGAGGCAGGGACTGCACTGACAGACTGCTCCATGTTGCTCCTCCTGGCTCCATTGCTAATGGTACTCACGATTTATGTTAACGTGGTTTTCTGACCATGATGAGGGAAAGTAATTGGTTTTCCCAAGTCCCAAGGAGGCATCTTCCATCTCCGAGATGTTATGGACTAGGCTAGACCACTCTAAACACTTTTAAGCAGGCAGCCCAGCGCATACCTTTGCAATTTGTTTCGGAAAATGTACAATGAAACTTACCCAGAGTAACTTAGCTACGTTGACGACTAGATTTTAAAACAGACAAAAAAAATGTATTCATAAAATTACACAATGAAACACAAAGAACAGAGCAAATAATCACGACAGAATTCAACCTATTCAGCTAGACTTAATTATGCTGTTCCGAGCGTACACAACTGTCCCAATAATCAAACTCCCAATAAAGACGGAACACATACTTCCAGGTTGAAATTGAAGATCAGAAAAGAGAGAGAGTTTCCACACAGCTCCCAGTTGAACCTCCCAGTTCAAAACTCAACTGCAAACTGCTCAGATCAGCTCAGCTCACCTCGTCCAGCTAAAATAGCTCACCTCTCTCCATTCATTATGCTAGTCACTTATAAAGAATAACCACTTTGACCTGAAGTCTCATCTCTTTCCATGTAAACAAAAAGTCTCTAAAAATCCTTTTCATCTCTTTCCCAAACCAGACTGATCGGAGCTTGCCCCGTTTTATTGTCGCTCTGAAAAAACCCAAGGACAGAGTCTCCTTGAGCTAAGGAACAGCTTTTTGACAAACAAGGGACTTGCTTTGTGACATGTCTCCCTCCCACTAAAAAAAATCATCAATGCTAAAAGATGGCTGCATTTTTAACCCTTCAAACCCAGTTAATAGTCTCAAAACTGACAGATACACTATACTAACTGTAAACATTCAAACATGCACAAACCTATGCAAATTCAGGCCGCGGTACACCCACCACCGAACACCTCTGTATCTCATTCGAGTCTCACTAACTCATCAACTTTCATGTTTTCGCGACCTGCCACATGCACAATTGTCAGATTGAATGGCTGCAACAAGAATCTCCATCTAAAGAGTCTGGCACTTTTGTCCTTATTTTTTTCCACAAATGTCAATGTGTTGTGATCAGTGTATATGATTGACTCAGATGAATTGCTGGTAATATAAACACAGTTATGGTGTAACGCCATCACCAAGTTTAAAGACTTCATCTCCACCGCTGAACATTTCTGCTGATGACCGTTCGAGTTCCCAGAAAAATACCCGATGGGTCTTTCTATTCCCTCAGCATCCTCCAACACCAGACCGTCACCCACATCACTGGCATGGATAGCCACCTTGAAAGTCTTCGTGTAATCTAGTGTAGATAATACTGGGGGCAGTGGTTAACACAGTTTCCAGGCTATAAAATGCCTTTTTTACAGTCCTCTGTCCACTGAGAGTTCTTGCCCTTGACAATTTGGTGAGTGGAGCAGCCGCACTGCTTAAAGTTTGGCACAAACATTCGGTAAAATCCAATCAATCCCAGAAACCGTAGTACTGCATATTTATTTTTGTCGACAGTGTGAAACATTCCCCAACTACTTTCTTTTCTTATCTCATGGGGCTATTTGTCCATGTCTAATAACGTGACCCAGGAACGTGACTTGAGTTTTCTCAAATTCACTTTTAGCTAAGTTTACCACCACCCCTGCCTTCTGACGTTGATCGCACAAGTCCGATAAATGCTGTAAATGTTCCTTCCATGAGTGACTTAAAGCCACCTGGTCATCAACATATACCACATAGTTGGGTAATCCGGCAATGAACTATATTATCAGTCACTGAAATGTGGCTGGATCGTTTTGCATACCAAATGGCACAACTTTGAACTGATATAGTCCATTTGGCGTTATGAAAGCCAAAATTGCCTTCGCTCTCTCTGGCACAGGTCCTTGCCAGTAGCCTCTGTGCAAATCCAACTTATAAATGTAAATAGCTTCTCCCACCTTTTCGACACAATTCTCCAAGCATGAAATTGGATATATGTCAGTCTTTGTAACGCATTGACTCTGTAATAGTCCACACATGACCGTTGGGAACCACCTGGCTTTGGCACCATGACTATATGTGAACCCCAGTCACTGTAACTCACTTCGATTATGACATTTTGGAGTGTGCGCTCTATCTACTTCTGAGCCTGTGCCAAATTTGGAGAGTCGTACCTATAAGAGTGCTGCTTAATCAGAACAGCGTCTTCAGTATCCACATCATGCACAATTACGTACGTACATCCCAGTTTATTTCCGCATATCTCTCCACAAGATAGTAATAACTCTTTCAGGTCACTTTGCTTTTCTTGTGTAAGGTAACAAAATAATTTATCCACATTTTTGACAACTTTCTCATTTTTCAATTTGATTTGAGGAATGTCCAATTCAGAATCCTCTGAACTTCGTTCTTCCTTCTGTTCTGTAATCATGAACACCTTCTCCTCTTGCTTTCCTTCCCTATCAAAATACCTTTTGAGCATATTCACATGACACACTCTGTGAAATCTCATCCTGTCTGGAGTCCTTATCAAGTAGTTCACCTCATTCAATTTCTTCCCAATTTGATAAGGTACGCTAAAACCTGCTTTTCAAGGTTCAATTGTTACTGGAAGTAACACCAATACTTTACTCCCAATTGCAAAATTGCCAATTTGTGATTTCTGATCCACGTCCTGTTTTATTTTATGCTGTGATACTTTTAAATGCTGTCTACCCAACACTTCAGCTCTATTTAATCGTTCCCTAAAATTTGACACATCATCCAAATGGGTGGTCTCTGAAGTCTGACTTATTAATTTCTTCTTAACCGATGTAAATGGTCCTTTAACTTTATGCCCACAAATTAATTTAAATAGACTGAGTTTGGTCGATTCATTCCGTGCGTCCATGATCACAAATAGTTCAAAAGGAATTTCCTTATTGCAATTATCTGGATAGCCCTTACCATAAAACCTTAACATGGTATTCAGTGTTCTATGCCATCTACTCATGCTCCCTGTGATTCCAAATAGTACGCAGTAGATCTGAATTGCTTTATTCCCAAGTTATCCATCATCTCCTTGATTAGTTCAGATGTGAGGTTTGGTCTGTCTGGATCTCTATTGGTAGGTCGTACGTGGTAAAAAAAAACACTTTTTTCTACAACACTTTTAGCTGTAATCCTGCATAATGGGTCTGCCCCTGGAAATCTAGTCTACACATTCATTACTGTTAATAAATACTTATTTCCACTTTTTGTTTTAGGTAGGGGACCTACACAATCTATCAAGTCTCTTGTCAAAGGTTCCTCAAATGCTGGAATGGGTACTAAAATTGGAGGTTTTATTACTGCCTGTGTGACATGTTTGAGACGTCTGGCAAAATTCAACTATATCTTTGTGAAGTCCAGGCCATTGAAAATATCTTTGTATTCCAGCCTGTAATGTCATAACCCCGAAATGATCTCCAAATGGTAGCTCATGTGCTACTCGCAGCACCTCCTTTCTATACCCAACAGGAAAAACAATTTGAAGAATTTCTGTCCATGCCTGATCTGCTTCAATGTGCACTGATCTCCATATCTGCATTAAGATATAATTTGTTAAGTAATAGCACATAGGAATGCATTAGTTCTCTTTCTTGCTAAATATCTTTTGATATAACTTTTGTAACACCTCATCTTTCTGCTGTAATTCGATCAGCTTAGCAGAGCTAAGAATGCTTTCATGTTTTCACACTTGCTCCTTCTCTATTCCACTTCGCTGATTAATAAGAAACTTTTGGATAACTACGTCAGCTTCCTTATCTGTGCCTTCTTCCCGCTTAAACCTGTGTATCTGTGATCTTCTGATGACATAATCAGGGAAAATTCCTGGACAAACATTCTCCAGGTCTTCAGTTGCCTGCATCTCCACTGGCTTTTCAAATAGAGTAAACAACACTTCTACCAGTTTATCACCTATGTTATTTGCAAGGACAAGTTTTCTTCCTGGAGCTGAGAGTTGGGGGTCCAGTACTCCTACCATACATTCTCCACTCTTCTCTGGACTCCCTAGACTCACCTTACAGAACTGAGCACTTTTTGCATCACGACGAATTCCTGTTCCCAGCACATTTTCTCTCAAGGGTGCATAAAGCCTCACCCCTCAGCATTACAGACTGCAAATATCCTGTGTCAATTAATATGGGAGCCTCCTTACCAAATACTCCTGGCCTATGTGAATAAACTTCGCTTTTACGCAGATTTAGCACGTCCACTGATCATCTTTTCCATTCTTAGGCAGTTGTCTAACTCCCCCTATGCTTTTTGTTACTAGTGCAACGAAACTTCCAGGCTTGTCTGGTTATCCTACATCTGGTTTTCTCCCAGCCCACGAACACTGTGATTTTGTGTGGCCCACTTTATTACAATGAAAACGCCATAGCATTTTAACTTCTTTTCCCCCTCAAGGTTTTCTATATTGCCATAGTAAATTATCCTTAGGATCTACACTGTGATCTACCTTTCCCTTTGCACGTGCGGATATCTCTTTGCTCCAATTTCTGTCCCTCAGAAACCATAACTGGTTCTGGAAAGCAAACCAAGTTTATTGATCAGTTCATCATCATCAGCCATTTCAGCAGCTAACCTTGCTGTTTACCCTCTCTGCTCTTCCACCTGAGTTTGCAGGTAGTGAATTATTGAATTCTTACAAATACTAACCTCTCTAAGGGCATTATAGCTTTGCTTGAATTTTAAAGCTATTATCATACCGCCAAAATTAGTCTGTTTGATCCATACAAACTCAGTGTAGGTTTGACCAGGATCCTCGTTAGATTCCTGAAAGGTTGCCTATGCAGACAATGTTTTTAACATCTTCAGACTCGCCACTGCATTTGCTTAGCCAACTTTTCAAATGAGATGAAAAGTGCATCACATTCTTCTCATCAAATTGAGGTAATATTTGAACATACTCAAACAAATTCTCACTAGGCTTCTGACTACCAGGGACTTGCTCATCTGCACCCTCTTCCTTACTAAGCCCACCCTCTGCCGTTATCTCCAGCCTTTTGCACTGACTTTACTTTTATGTGTCAGTTTTTGCTGCTCAAAAGCTCTCTCTTTCTCTCTCCCCTGCTGCTCTCTCTTTTGCCATTCTTTCTTTTTATTCTCTCCCACCCCTTCTGCATTTTATCAAAAGTCAAATATTTCATTTTGGCAGCCATTTCTTTACGTCTCGCCGCTAACTCAAGATGTTTCATTTGCAACCGAATTCTTGCTAGCTCTGATTCTGATGGTTTCTCCAACAAGTTTAACTGACGAGCTACTGCTGTAATGATCTCTCCTTTCCTCACAGAAGCAGTCAGTTCTGATTCCAGCTTCTCTGCTAATTCTTGCAAATTGGTCTTATTCACTTTTCGTAAAATTCCCAAAGTCACTGCATGCACACCCAGGAAACGTTTGGCGACTGAAATAGCCATTACTAATCGAAACTTTGTCAACCCAATCAAACGAATACCCGAACTAAAGACACTAGCACCTCCCACTCGCTGTTGAAAATCCAGCAATGAGCCCCCAGTCTGTTATGGACGAGGCCAGACCACTCAAAACATTCTTAAGCAAGCAGCCCAGAGCATAACTTTGCAGTTTGTTTTGGTAATTATCCCATGAAACTTACCCGGAGTAATTTAACTAGCGTGACGACTAGATTTAAAATCAGACAAAAGCGTTATTTCCAAAATTGCACAGTGAAACAGAAAGAACAGAATAAAGAACCCCTACAGAATTCAACCTATCTAGCTATACTTAATTATGCTATTCCAAGTACACACAATAGTCCCAATAATCAAACTCACTTGAAGAAACGTCATAATGGAACGCATGCTTCCAGGTTGAAGCTGAAGGGCACGAAAGAGAGACAGTTTCCACACGCTCCCAGTTAAATGTCCCAGTTCAAGACATAACTGAAAACTGCTCAGCTCAGCTCAACTCAGCTAAAAGGGCTGACAACTCCACTTTCATTATACAGGTCACTTCTAAAGCATGACCCCTTTGGCCTGTAGTTTCATCTGTTTACATTTAAATAAAAGGCCTCTGAAAATACCTTTCATGTCTGTACCAAACCAGACTGATCTTGGACTGGCCCTGTTTTATTGACCCTCTGAAAAACATCAAGGACAGAGTCTACTTGAGCCAATGAACAGCTTTTATCAAAAAAATGAAGAATTGGGTTGTGATAGAGAAGACAGGCTCGTGTTCTGTATAGAGGTCAGAAGCTGGTGGGAATGGCTAATACTGTCAGAGTGTGGCTGATGACAGATTTGTGAACAACATGACGTTCAAAGCAGTGTCACACACCAACTGTACATCCAGTCGGTGAGAGTTCGTTCAGAACCTAGAGCTCTCTCTCTCTACAACATGGGGGCTCCATAGATCTCTGCAGCAAAAACTTCCAGCTCGGCGAGCAGAACCACAACAACGGATACCCGAGCTACAAATCTTCAATCAGATTTTAAATATTGTGGTTGTTATTAGTAAAACTTGCTTTTATTTCCAATTCCTGTCTTTTGTGTTTACTTTCTGACATCATCTGTGGTAGGATGTGGAAGATTGTCTTTCTGTGTAATAACCTATGCATCTGAATTACATTTCTTCCGATGTTACTGCTCGTACAGAGTGCTCCTGTCATTAAGTTATTTTAGACACAAGAACAAAGTTGTGATCGAAATATTTGCAGCTGAAAGAGTGTTTAGAGGAGAGGTTGAACCATAACGTCTGAATTTTACCAAAGCATAGATAATGGTTTATTAAGCGTCAGCATTGATGGCGAGATGGTGTCTGGGCATATAGTCGAGCTGGTAGTGGATAGGTTTGGTGATGGACAGAACACTGAGACATAAATGAATTCATGGAAGAAAGGTACTTCAGTATTGTGAACAGTCTCGTTCTCAAATGTTTGTGAGGGCGGGGGTGTGGGGTGTTCTGAAATTTGTGGGTAATCAATGGAATTTGCATTTGAAATTGAAGACAATAATTTCCATCTTTGTCAAATATAGATGACAGAAATAGCAAAGAAGTTCACCATGGTTGAAAAGATTAATAAATGGATAGAGGTGAAGAAACTTACCAGGAACACCAACAATAGCGAGGATAGGATAGTAACCCGCCTGGATTAAGATCAGTGCACCATATATGCGAAGTGGCAATGTTGACCGAGACCAGGAAAAATAGAAAAGACCCTCGGATAAACTCCTGTCCATTGTTTCAGCATTCCAGTCTAATGTTCTCAGATCCTGATCCATTCCAGGCTATTCTCAGATGCTTAAATCTCCTTTTTCTGTCTCTGCAGCTGCTGACCCCTTTGAGCATTGGAGTTGATGCATCTGCTGCTACAATGGCATAACCCATTGCAAGAGGTCCCTTACTAATATGAGACGGAAAACATCCAGTGACACAACTAGGATCCATGGAGACTGGCATCAATCACAGTCACTTAACAAACAGCTCCATTTAACCCTTTTCAGTATGGTTCCTTCAGTTCACAAGAACGACTGGACTGTATTGAATGTTGGCACTGCTGGCTATTGATCACATCTCCATCACCCATTGCTCTCGTGAAGTTAGTCTTGGGGGAGAGTGATGCATGTTTCTTATCGCAGGCTAGATGATTCTGCTGCGTTGTCTGTTTGCAATACGGTAACCGGCTGAACCTCCCACCACCACCAACCTCAAAAACCACAATCTACATGCTGTTACCATGCAGATGTCTCATCGAATAGAACAGGCAGCAGCCAATACATTTATTTTGAATGTATTTGCACTGCAATACATAGGAAATGTGAATTTGCCTGGGCATTCCTTTAATTGATCTAATAACACAATTTTGTATCTTCAGCACTCAATGTGCTGCAACCCTTTTTTTGGAAGTATAAACTCACAAATACCTTAACAGACTTTATTAAGCACAAGTTTCTTCACTTTCTCCTCATGGTAACATCATGCCAGGGTTTAACCTGATTAAATCCCTTTGGACTGAATCGCGGACAAGATCATGATTTATAAAGCTGATTCAGCCTATACATAAAACACGTAACAGTCGCTCAAGAAAACACTACTATTGGGAAAGATACATTTACTCTGGTACTTTTATCATTTTTCATGAAGAGCCACATATCATTTACTTCCTGCTACGTAAAAATTCTCTTTATGACTTATGACCAAGCACATCCAGGTCTGTTTTAACAACAGCACTTCCCAACTTCTCCCTATTTAATGAACATAAATGTGAATGATGATATTTGTTGGTAATATCTGAAATATTTTATATCTTGCAAAGAGCTATGCGCAAACACTGATCCTTCTGATACCTCAAAGCCTTCACTCCAGATAATTACACTACTCTCTTCATTGTCTCGATTATCCAATTTTTAATAGATTCCGTGTATTCCACCCCTACCTACTCTAACATTCTCTACTCACCCTTATTCAATCATGTCAAACGTCTGCTGAAAATTCAAATACTTCATTCCCACTGGTTCTCAATTGTCGATGTCACAACGAGCAACCTCCATAAAATCCATCAGGTTTATCAAAGATCAAGATCATTTCCCCTTCCTGAATCTCGATTGACTCTACCAAAAGATGTCATTATTTTCCAAGTGTCTAGTCGTCACATTCCTCACAAAAGGTTCAAATGTTTTTTTTCTCACAGCTAACATCAAGCTACCCAGGGTGTACTTTGCTGTTTGTTCTCTCCGCCCTGTTTTAAATATTTAGTTTTACAATAACTGCTTTCCAGTCTGGAGGATCCTTTCCAGAATCTAACTAGCTTTGAAGAATAATCTGTAATTCTTTCACTAGCTCTACTGACACCTCCTCAATACTCTAGGATGTAGCTCATCAGGTACAACAATATACCAACCTTAATTTTAATGAGTTTGGAAAGATATACCTTCCATTAATTCTAATTTCCTGCCGTTCCTCATTTTCACCAGTCACTCTGTACCCTTGTATTTCTGGAAGTTTCTTTCTTCCTTAAGAAGATGGACACAATATATTGCTCTCAGTGGACAGATGTGTTCTGTCAGTCAGTGAATATATCGGACGACTGCACTCCGGTGATGGTGGATATGTTACCCACTCCTGCCTGAAAAGTTCCATAATTAATCCATTTTAATTCATGACGAGCATCAGCACAATCCTGTCACTGGTTTGAGGCTTCAAAGTCTACTGAAGGAGGGGATACAGCTCAGTGACCACCTCAATTTTGAAACAAACTGGTTTCATACCTAACACCTGGTCCAGCTTAGACAAATGTCCCGGGAAATCCCAGGAAAGATAATGCATAACCTGCACCCCGTTATTTATAGAGCTTTCCTTCTGTAGAGCCTCTTCTCCATTTGTTTACCATGGACCCAGACACTCTGTAAATGCAATGTATAGAGTGGGGTCACCAGACCTAGCAGCTGATAATTCAAAACTGAAATAAGCATCCACAGAAACTCCAAAGATTTTCCAATGACAGGAACAAGTCAATTTCCCACACAAATGTGCACGCGTTCAGTGTTGAAAACTATTTCCACTCCTGAGTTACTCTTTCTATCTGAGAAAGCCGTTGCATCTCTGCACAGTCCCACAGTAAGAGTTTCTCTCTCCAAAGAAGCAGTTGACAATGTAACATTACGTTTCTCTATATCTCAGCAATTACAAGCAATTACCAGTATTGCTAATGGATTTGATCATCACACTCAGCGAAGAGAGATACAGGGAACCTAACTCACTTTAAACAGGGACAAATCTAAATGGATGCGATATTAAGGCGTATGGGAAATGGGGAAATGTGAGAATAACTTGTCATTTTGTTTTCTTTTCAGTTCTTCATCAGCAATCCCTTTGCGCACTTTTCATTTCTTTTCCTCTCTTTTTCTGGCCATTTCTCCATCCATACACTTTAAAACTGGTACCCACCTCTCTCTCCAAACCAACTATCCATGATACCAGGATAAATAATATTATTTCCCTGTTTGCTTTCAGTTGTGAAGCTGGGTCACTGGACTCAAACCGTTATCTGTATTTCTCCTGATTGAGGCTGCCATACCTGCGAGATTCTCCAACACTTTCAGACGCTGGAGAATTTTATTTTCGATCTCTAGCACCCAATGTCCGTTGGTTTATTTCACCTTTGATGCTGTTGTTTCACGGGATGCCAGTATCACGGGCAAGGGCAGCATTTGTTGTCCATCACTAATTGTCCTTGACCACGCTGCCATTTTTAAAGACAAAATGGAGACAACAATTTTGTTGTGGGTCTGATTGAACACATGATCTCAGACTGGATAATAATGTTAAGTTTCTTTAACAAAGACTATCAGTGAAATCATAAAAAAAAAACTCAACGGTTTCTGGTTTCCATGAGTGAAATTAGGTTTCATTTCAATTTTTGTCATTCGAATTGAAGCTCTGCCATCGGCTGTGGTAGGATTTGAAACACTGCCTTGGACTCACAGCCCGTGCCTCTGAATTACCTGTCTAGTTACATGATCCCTCTTATACAGAGTCCTCATTGCCTAGTCCATATTCCCTAGTTCCTGCCAGAGAGAGATGGCGAGGAAATCAGTTTAACTGCCAACAATCAAAAGGATTTGGGGGAAAAAAAAAGAAAGGGAGGTTAAGAGACAATTTCATGTAAGATCACAGGTTTCAGAATGCTGAAATGAAGACATTTCGACAGCATCCTGCAACATGAGCCAGTATTCCTAGGAATGGTAGGCGAAGGGGATGTTGGCGTCAATAAAGATGATGGAGAGTTTTAGATGAACATTTATTCTGCAACTTTGTAACTGGCTATGTGGTCAGCAGAGTCATCGACTCATTGGGCAGAATCTGACAATAGTTTGTCTCCGTGACATTTTTATTGTGAGACAGAGGGATTGCCTGTACGAGACTGAACTAGTTTCATG
Organism: Hemiscyllium ocellatum; assembly: GCF_020745735.1. NCBI lineage: Eukaryota > Metazoa > Chordata > Chondrichthyes > Orectolobiformes > Hemiscylliidae > Hemiscyllium > Hemiscyllium ocellatum. Next base: position 76,161,234 of record NC_083414.1, on the reverse strand, counting down.
GTGCTATCTTATCGAACTTACCTCATTAATTACCCACTCAATCTCATAGTGTTCCTCTCATTCAATGCCATCCCACTTCTCCAATCCAACATGGCTAGAGGGACTCACCATCACATTGATGCCCCTGGCTATTCTATGATCACTGACATTGCTGCCATCTTTCAACAGCCAATGGGCACACTGTTGCACTTCCTCAGTTTGGAGCCACTCTGCACAGTTTACCCCAAGCATGGCAGATAAGGGGAACTAACACCACGATTTTTCAACAAAGGCACAGAAGTCCTACTGGATGGGCTAGTACGCGTGGGTCCGTTCTCTTCCCAGAGGAGGACTCACCATCAGCCCCACTGAACATGGTCTGAGCTACCACCAAGGTCAGTGCAAAATCTGCGATAGCTCTCTCTCTCTCTCTCACACACACACACACACACACACACACACACACACACACACACTCACTCACTCTTTGAGTATGGAACATTCCAGAAAGTGTTCCAAAGAATTCCCATTTTCAGGTACAGGAACTTTCAGTCTTCCAACCTCCTGGGTTCCTGCAAAAATATGCACTTATTTTATTTCCAATCACAATTCGTAATTCTAGCTATTTCACTTTGTCTCACTTTATTGTATTCAGCCAAACACTGCTTCTAAACACTTGTTCCGTCATGAAATACAATTTTGAGCAGAGAACATTTTATCCTCAGCTGTTATCTTGACCGTTATCTGAATTGTACCATTTTGCTTGTTATGAAAGTTTCTCTTGTCCTTTGCCTGTGCCTATTTCTGTCTGTAACAGTCACACAGTCTCCGACTCAGTTGGCTGGACGGTTGGTTTGTGATACAGAGGGAGGCCAGCAGGGCAGCTTCAATTCCCCCACGCTGACAGGGGTTACCATGAAGGGGACACTCTCTCAACAATGGGAAATCTAACATGGCCAATTCACTCTAATCTGCACATATGTGTGCTCTGGGTGGCGGAAGGAACTGGAGCATTGGGAGGGAACCCACATAGATACGTGGAAAATGTTCAAACTCACATGAGTTTGGAATTGAACCCAATTCGTTGGTAATATGAGGCAGCAGTGCAGACCACATATCCATCATACTCCTCGGTTAGTTCTGTTAATTACTTACAGCTGACACAAGAAATCTAATTGACTTGACCTGATAACTGAACCTGACCCAGTCTTAGATCTTTATCATCGGCCATATGGCCAACCTGGTTATATTTAAAATTTGTTGTGAGCAGTCAGAACCGCAGTGAGGAGAAATTCACAAAGTGCAAATTCATTCTAGTGGGAATTCTCTCACCCAGAGTTTGGGAGGGCTGAATCATCATATTACATCGAGGCTGACTGTCTGATTTTCCAGGTGAGTCAGGGATCATTATGAAATCAGAGAAAAGTGCAGCTGGGAACACAATGAGAAGAACCATGACCTTATTGACTGGTGGGATAGTGTCAAAGTGCCGAATGGCCCAGTCGTGTTCATCAGCCGTATGATCTGATGTCCCATTCAGCCCTTCGGTCCTGCTGTACAAGGGCAGATTGAGGCCATTCCGATGGTTTGATGTCGTTTGGGAAATGTATTGGCAAATCCAGGTTGGGTTAGGCAGTGACCACCCCACCCCTCCCCCAATACCTCTTTTCTGGCTTTCCCTCTCTGTAACTTCTGCTCCTGGTGTAGGTTATGTTACAGGCCCAGATTCGCATTGAATACAGCCCTCATGCCCCACACAAGGTCAACTCAGACAAATCCTCTGCTGTTTCTGAATGCAATATTTTACATCATGACTTCCAGGAAAATAATTAAAGTATATTCCAAAAACATAAATAAGAACGTAAGAAATAAGAGCAGGAGCAGGCTATTCAGCCCCTCAGACCCGCGCTGTCATTCAATAAGAACATGGTTGATCTACTCCACGGCTCAACTCCACTTTCTTGGTGACCCCTTGCATCCCTCAACTCGTTGAAATGTCACAAACCAATCCATCCATCTGTAAGTACAATCAGTGACCCAACCTCCACAACTCTCGGGGTTAGGAAATTCCAGCCATTCACTACATTCTGAAAGAAAACATTTCTTTACATCTCAGTTTGAAATCGATATTCCTTATTCTGTATCTACATCCCTCAGTTTGAGACTCTGCCCTGGTGTGGAACCACATTCTCAACACCTACCTTGTCAAGCCCCCTCTGTATATTGTCCGTTTCAGTAATGTCACCCTCATTCATTTAAACCACAATGAATAATCGCCTCTGCATTTTTGATGTATTCAATAATTCAATCCTTTCATCCCAGGAACCAGTCTAATGAACCAATATTTCTGCATCAGCATGCTGACGATAGGTTTCACTTACAAGAACAGTCCAATCCGTTGTACTGCTCCATTTGTTGTAGTCCTCTCCATATAATAACACCCTGCCTTTTGGTCGTCAGTGACATCCGTAAACTCGGATGTATATTGCACTCAGCTCCCACTATCAGGAGGTAAGTGCAGCTCTTGTAAGCAGCTCTTGCCATCGGACTGCTATCTTTGGTATTCCAGTAGATACATTTTTTTCATAAAAATCAATGAATCATGACTCACCGATTTCTAAGTGCTTACCAAGTGTCATACCATGCTAATGCATTATCCCTTATACTATGAGCTTCTGTCTTACGTAAGAACCTTTATTTTGTGATTCCTTGTGGAAAATCTCTGGAAAGCCTCGTGTCGACCAGTCCCCCTATATCAAGGCCATTTGTTACATTCTCATGGATCTCCAGAAAAACTTTGCATGATTTTTTAGGCAAAATGTAGTTCGCCTTTAATAAGACCATGCTGACTCTGTGTGAAGCTTTTATAAATGTTCTGCAGTCCCTTTCTTCATAACAGACTCTCACAGATTCCCAGTAATAATGGTAAGGCTAAGTGGTTCCTGTTTTCAATCTCGCTTGTTTCTTGAACTCAGGCTCCACATTGGAGGTCCTCCAGGTTCATTGGATCACTCTTTTAATCCACAGAGTTATGGAATATTTCACACAGCGCCACCCGCCACTACATTTCCCAAACTAAATCAAACCATCGGAATGCTCTCTTCTTTTAAAACCAGCTATGAATTGCTGATGATCTGTTTACACTTGGTCTTATCTGTTTGAGAATTGCCTTGTTACTTCTGTTAGAGACAGTTCAAGATCTTCCCTCCTATTACCATTTTGTTTATACCATTGAAATATTGGCAGCACCTCCAAGTTTCGACAGCAATTTGTGCATTTTCATTTCCAGTATCAATTATTTTTATTTCATTGAAAATTTGTGCTGTGCCTATTCACTTCTGGAGAAACTCAGCAGGTCTTTCAGCACCTGCAGAGACAGAGAATCAGAGTTAGCATTTCAAGTCCAGTGTGACACTTCTTGAGAACTGAAAAGGATTGGAAACTGGGCATTTTACTTTCTCGCCAGAGGTGGGTGGGGGGTGTGGGTGACAGGGAAAAGAGGATGTGACAACAAATAAACAGGATTTTAGCAGTGGTGAACGAGAAGATGATACGAAATGAATTTAATTTAAGATGTGAATTGGGGAAATTGCACTCTATTGAGTGCAAGATAAAGAAGACACAACCGCATAAGAAGACACAACCACATCAGGGGAGGCCAGGGGGGAGAATGTTGAATATGTGGAATTATATAGATCTTGCCAGAGATATAATTTGACTGTACAGATCATCACCACCATCAGACAAAATAATTCTAGTGCTTGATGGCTTATTGGCACTAGTAAGTTTTTCATGCTGCCTTAGTATTGTAACATAAAGAAGAAAACAAATAACAGTACGAAGTTAGGGCTGAGTGTTGTTTACCTGTCACTTTTAATATTGTTTCAAATTTACAGTGCTTATCTTAAAATGCTTGTTCTTGAAGTTAATATCAGAAGGAGTGCAGGAGGTTGAGAGGTGACATTATAGAAATTTATAAAATCGGGGGAGGCATGGACAGGGTGAAAAGCCAAGGATTTTTCCACAGGTTAGGAAAATTAAATTGTAGACCCATAGGCTTATGGTGGAAGAGGGGAGTTTTAAAAAGGATGAAGAGGGAACCTTTTTTTTAAACAGAGAGTGACGTGTTTATGCAATGAGCTGCCAGAGGAAGACTGGCAGATACAAGTATAGCTCCAACATTTAAACGACATTTAGCAAATATATGAATGGGAACCGTTTTGAGCCATATGGGCCAAATCCAAGCCGTTCAGACTAGTTTAGATTGGAAAACCTGGCCGGAGTGGACAAGGTGGACCAAAGATTGTGTTTGTATGTGATATGACTGTATGATTATCGGCATCAAAGAAAAGGATAGAAAAGATGTGATGTAAGCAAATTAGCAAGAAATATAAAAACAAGCAGCACGAGCTTTTCCATGTATGTAAGAAGAGTTCAGAGGTGTGTGACCTTTGGTAGAAAGAAAGTTAGGAAAGCATATTGAGGACATTTGGAGAGTGTGACTGGGGAACTGGATACAGGGAACAGACAGATAATTTACACCAGTATTGAGTTTTGGAAAAGGGAAAGGGAAACACAGTCATTTCAACCAGACAGATGCTGTCTTCCTAATGTTTAAGAGCTTGTGACAACAATGACAGAGCTTTCCCACACACTGCACAGAAATATCAGGAAGGGAGCAGGGCATTAGACACTTTTAGTTTTCCCTGTTCTAGCTCGTGGAGACAAGTTCACTTTTATAACCCTAGTTAACACATTCTTCAGAAACTCATCAATTCTTGTCTTATGCTGCTAAATTATTGACCGTCCAACCCATACAGTCACAGAAGCACTGACTCTGTATTGTCATAAATGCAGCACATCTACATTAGTCCCACTTTCCGATACGAGGCCAATAGCCATGTATGTTATGGCGCTTCAAGGGCACGATCATGTATTTATTCATGGTTGTGAGGTTACATGTGCCAACTGCCCCCTTAGGATGTGCATTCCTGACCCCAACAACCTCTGGATGGAAACCAATCCACAAATCCTCACTAAACATCAAACCCTCCAATTTAAAATGATCATCCCTTGTTTTTCACCCTTTGGCTGAAAGGAACAGCTGCTGTCTATCCATCCTCTCCATGCCCCTGGTAATCTTATCCTTCTGAAGCACGTCCCTCTCAGCCTTCTCTGCTTCAAAGTAAACATCCCGAGCTGATCTACGCCATCCAAGGAAACATCCTGGTGAATCTGCACTGCACCCTGTCCAGTGCAATCACGTACTTCCTGTTTTGAGTCTCCCAGAACTTTACATCGTACTCCATTTGGCCGAAACAAAGTTCCACATAGCTCTTGTAATCTGTACCTCCATGAATAAAGGCTATGTTTATGGTCGCTATGCTTTGTCAACTTGTGCATTAACCTGTTTCATCACATTCAGGGATATATGGAGAAACACCCTCTGAGCTTCCTAATGTGCTGCCATTCATTGAGTCCTCACCTGTCTGGTTCCTTCTTCCAGAGTACATCACCTCATATTTATCAGAGTTACATTCCACCGGCCATTGATCCGCCCAGTTGATCATTCCATCTGTATCTTCCTGTAATATAAGGCCTTCCTCCTCATTGCCAAACAACCAGTCAAACTTTGTGTCAACCGCAAACTGATTTATCACACTCACCCCAACCCCCTCCATATTCAGAGCTGCATCATTTATGAATATTACAAGTAATAAGGTTAAAAATCACACAACACCAGGTTGTAATCCAACAGTTTTATTCGGACGCAGTAGCTTTCACAGCTCTGCTTCTTCATCACGTGATTATGCTCTTGGAAAGGTCTTGACTCCAAATACACTGTTGGACTACCATCTAGTGTTCTGTAATTTTTTAACTTTGCCCAAGCGAGTCCAACACTGGCATCTCCAAATCACAAATAAAATTGGACACAGCACTGATCCCTGTGGTACACGATTTGATACTGGTCTCCAGTCAAACAAACAGACTTCTATCAGCAGACCTTCTCTCTCCTACCACTAAGTTGACTTGGATGCAACTTGGCAAGTCACTAATGAGTCCTACCTGTTCCCTGCTTATTCTGTTCCACTTGGCGGACCTGTAGAATATCTGGGGATTCTCTCTAATCTTGCCCTGCCAGCAGGTTTCCATGTCGCTGTGTTTGTCAGTCCCCTTCAAATGAATAATTGCCTTCTTATTGCTGTCTGAAATGGTCTATCTTTTACCTGCCATTATTTGCCTTAAATGTAGAGTATACAGCCAGAGAAAATTCCTGTTTATTTCTACCTTGTCATATGTTTAGTGACTTTTCTAAATTTCTCTATGATCACCTATCATTCTTTGAATCTCTAAAGATCACAGGCCGAGTTTCCACATCAGCCAATCTCACTATCTGAGGGATTAACCTGAAGAATGTCCATGACACATCCTCCGTGGTCAGTATATTATTTCTCAGATTTGGTCACCAACACTGAATTCAATCCTCGATGTACAATTTCATTAGCAAGCTGTGATACTGCTTCAACATGACCTTCCAACTATATTCTGCTTCTCTTAAATGAAGGCGAACCTGACTTTAACTTTCTACTTGTTGTTGTGGTTCTGTTCGCCGAGCTTGTATATATTCTACAATTACCATTCACATTACTTTATTTATGAATTCACTGCATGAGTTCTGAGAAAAAAAGCCTTCTAAAAAACCGAAATATGCCATTTCTATGTTGCAATAAACAAGTTAAAATCATTCTGAAGTTTGTCAAATATGAAGACGGTCAGACTCTGTCAGTGCATAATGATTCTCTCCAATGTTGGTGTTAATTTCGAAATCTCCAATATCAGATCCTATATAATAATTTCCATCAGTTTCCCTACAGATGTCAAGTTATTTGGTCTTCAGTTCCCCACACTATCACTTCTTCCATTTGCTGATGCTTGAATCCCTTCCATTCATCTACAATGTTTGGAACACATTTACTAACTTCCTGCCTCTGCAGAATGTACAGGAAAATAAAACAGTCATCGACAGCACAATTAATACGTCTATTACTGATTTATTTCTTATATTTTGATACGAAGTTCAACTGGCTCATCAGACTTAGCAATGCTCAATCCACCTACAATACTACTATGCTAGCCTTCAACTACTACCTTGTTACTGATATGATTGAATTTATGTCTTTAGTTCCACAAGCTCCATGTGATCACTTGGTACTTCTCAGCGATTTTTGGATTTTCCTCCGTGATGACAGATGCAAAGTAACTGTTTGCTTTCTTCGCCATTTCCCTGTTCTCCACAATAATCTTCCCTCTCCCGATTATAAAATTCCACGTTTGACATTGCTTTTATTTTGTTTTCTTCACAATACAGATTGCAGAATTATGTAGCCTTTGTGTTCTTCTTTCACAGAGTCAGTAAAAGCCCACAGTGTGGAAAAGGCCCTTGGGCCCAACAACTCCACCCTGCCCCTCCGAAGAGTAACGACCCAGATCCATTCCCGTCCAATTCTACACTTCGTGACTTATGCACCTAATTTACACATCGCTGAACACTTTGGGCAAATAAGCATGACCGTTTCACATAACCTGTAAATCTTTGGACTGTGGGAGGAAACCAGAGTACCTGGAGGAAATCCACGCAGACACGGGGAGAATATGCAAACTCCACACAAACAAATTTCTAAGAATTCTCCAGTTTCCACAATGTTTAAAATTCTTCTGAACTCACTTCTTATGATTAATATAATCTTTAATTTATTATATTAGCCTCCATTAAGTCACTTGCCCTTTCTTTGTTGATTCTACCTTAAAGAAATAGACATACTTTTCAGTCATTACAGTATTTCTGAAGACCTCCTGGTCCTGACCAGGAGTATTCAAGAACACAGCAAGAGGCGAGAGAAAATATTGCAGAGGCCCTGGCTGATCTTTTTGCATCATCACTGGCTATGGGGGCGGTTCCAGAAGACTCGAGGATGGTGAATGTTGTGCCCTTGTTCAAGGAGGGCTGCAAAGAAGAACTTGCGAACTATAGACCAATTATATTAACGACTGTGACATGTAAGTTCCTTGAGAAGGTTCTGAGAGACAACATAAATATATATGAATTTAAGAAGACACAGTTTCATAAGGAGCAGTCAGCACTGCTTTGTGCATGGGATATCATGGCTCACAATTCTTTAGCCTTCTTTTGAGGAAGTGACCTGGAATGTTGATGAGGGCAGGGTGGTAGACGTAGTCTGTTTAGATTTCAGAAAGGCATTTGATAAGGTTCTACATGATAGGCTGCTCTGAAAGGTTCGATAGCATGGAATCCAGGGGGATCTGGCAAATTGGATACTCAATTGACTTGATGGTAGAAAGCAGAGGCTAATACTGGAAGGATGTTTGTTGGAACTGAGGCCTGTAACTAGTGGAGTGTCTCAGGGGTCGGTGCTGTGCCTATTACTGTTTGTTACCTATATCAATGATTTGGATGAGAATCTGCAAAGCATGATTAGTAATTAGGCTGAGGACATTAAAATAGGCAGTATTGTGAACAGTGAGAAAGGTTATCAGAAATTGCAGCAGGACCTTTATCAGCTGGGGACGTGTACCGAGAAACGGCAAATGGAGATTAATATAGATATATGTGGGATGTTGCATTTTGGAAAGTCAAATGCAGGTTGGAGTTTCGTGTTGAATGTTAAAACTTGAAGGAGTGCAGTGGAAGAGAGGTACCTTGGAGCTCAGGTCCGTGGTTCTCTGAAAGTGGTTGCACGGAGACAGGGCAGTGAAAAAGGCTGTTGGTATACTGGCCTTCATCAGTCAGGGCATTGAGTATAGAAGTGGGCGAGTTATATTGCAGTTGGACAGGACGCTGGTGAGGCATGCGCTTGGAGTATTGTGTTCGGATTTGTTCACTTTGTCAGAGGAACGATGTGATTGAACTGGAAAGAGGACAGAATATATTTACAAGGATGTTGCCAGGACTCAGTGGTCTCAGGTGTAGAGAGAGTTTGGATAGGCATTTTCCTTTAAGTGGAAGAAACTGAGGGGAAATCGTATAGAAACGTATAAGATCATGAGATGAGTAAATAAGGTGAATGCACTTATCCTTTTAGTAAAAAATGAGGTCTGCAGATGCTGGAGATCACAGCTGAAAATGTGTTGCTGGTCAAAGCACAGCAGGCCAGGCAGCATCTCAGGAATAGAGAATTCGACGTTTCGAGCATAAGCCCTTCATCAGGAATGAGAGAGAGTAGCCAAGCAGGCTAAGATAAAAGGTAGGGAGGAGGGACTTGGGGGAGGGGCGATGGAGGTGGGATAGGTGGAAGGAGGTCAAGGTGAGGGTAATAGGCCGGAGTGGGGTGGGGGCGGAGAGGTCAGGAAGAAGATTGCAGGTTAGGAGGGCGGTGAGATGACCTGGGGGGTGCAGTGAGAGAGAGACTCACTGAAATCCTTGTAGAGGGAGGAGGAGAGCTTCTTCAAGGAAGGCATCCTTGTAAGAGGATTCGCAGTAGGTTAAAATCTTCGAGTAAAAAATGAGGTCTGCAGATGCAGGAGATCACAGCTGAAAATGTGTTGCTGGTCAAAGCACAGCAGGCCAGGCAGCATCTCAGGAATAGAGAATTCGACGTTTCGAGCATAAGCCCTTCATCAGGAATGAGAGAGAGTAGCCAAGCAGGCTAAGATAAAAGGTAGGGAGGAGGGACTTGGGGGAGGGGCGATGGAGGTGGGATAGGTGGAAGGAGGTCAAGGTGAGGGTGATAGGCCGGAGTGGGGTGGGGGCGGAGAGGTCAGGAAGAAGATAGCAGGTTAGGAGGGTGGTGAGATGACCTGGGGGGTGCAGTGAGGGAGAGACTCACTGAACTCCTTGTAGAGGGAGGAGGAGAGCTTCTTCAAGGAAGGCATCCTTGTAAGAGGATTCGCAGTAGGTTAAAATCTTCGAGTAAAAAATGAGGTCTGCAGATGCTGGAGATCACAGCTGAAAATGTGTTGCTGGTCAAAGCACAGCAGGCCAGGCAGCATCTCAGGAATAGAGAATTCGACGTTTCGAGCATAAGCCCTTCATCAGGAATGAGAGAGAGTAGCCAAGCAGGCTAAGATAAAAGGTAGGGAGGAGGGACTTGGGGAGGGGCGATGGAGGTGGGATAGGTGGAAGGAGGTCAAGGTGAGGGTGATAGGCCGGAGTGGGGTGGGGGCGGAGAGGTCAGGAAGAAGATTGCAGGTTAGGAGGGCGGTGAGATGACCTGGTCTCTCTCTCACTGCACCCCCCAGGTCATCTCACCGCCCTCCTAACCTGCAATCTTCTTCCTGACCTCTCCGTCCCCACCCCACTCCGGCCTATCACCCTCACCTTGACCTCCTTCCACCTATCCCACGTCCATCGCCCCTCCCCAAGTCCCTCCTCCCTACCTTTTATCTTAGCCTGCTTGGCTACTCTCTCTCATTCCTGATGAAGGGCTTATGCTTGAAACGTCGAATTCTCTATTCCTGAGATGCTGCCTGGCCTGCTGTGCTTTGACCAGCAACACATTTTCAGCCCTTATTCTTTTTCCCAGTTTTGGGAATCAAGGACTCGAGAACATAGGGTTAGAGGTGAAAGAATAAAAAGGATCCTGAGCGCCAACTTTTTTATACAGTGGTTGGTACACACATGGATGTAACAGACAGCGGTTTGGTTGAGACACGTACATTAACAACATTCAAAAAGGCTTTTAGACAAATACGCAGATAGGAAAGATTTAGAAGAATAGGGGGCAAGGGCAAGGAAATGGAATTAGCATGGATGGATATTTTGGTCGGCATGGACCACTTTGATCCAAAGGGCCTGTATCCAACCTGCAGGGCTCCATGATTTTAATACTCTAACAATCATTGCATGTCTACCACTCCGTGTTCAAACACTCCATATTACATGGAAGCGCCGTGTAAAATACAACATATGAACGTCTCTAGTTCTCAGAGCAAGGTTATTAATGAGTCCTTCTGACTACACAACACCAAATCCAAAATAACCTGCTCTCTTGTTTGAGTCACAACATAGTCTTCAACCAACCTGTTATACTCTTATGAAATTTATTTTTCACAACATTAGCAGTCACTTAGTTAACGCAGTTTTGATGCAATTTGAGATCATGCAATAATACTGCAGCACACACCATATTTGCATCTCTAATTGACAGAACATATCATGAACAGAATTTGCATGAGAGCATTGGTTTAGATATATAATACACCAATGTTTGCTTCTCCTTCCTATTTGTAAGATCCACCCAAACTGATTCTTTGGAATCTGAAGGACAGGGTCTGTGGTGTTATTAGTGATAGACATGGAGAAGATATTAGGGGAGGGTCACCTCGACGCTGACATGATCTGAAGAAATGACCAGCATCACAGGACAAGCATCAATATCCTCCCCACTCTGACAGGTTAACTGTCACTGTCCTCTTTCTGCGCCTTCACACTCACTACCTGTTATAGCACCTACCCCCTGAGAAGGCTCACACTCTATCTCCAAATAATGCTCAGGCCCTACCACTCTCACTATTGAATTCAGCACATCCCGCCACCCCCTATACCCCCTACTCCGTGCGCTCTCTCTCGCTCCACTATTCTCCCAACACTAATAACACTGCATGGATACATCACTGTGGACTGACCGGCTCCGGAAACCTCACCATTCTCCCTCCCCGTCTGCCTACTCCAGCACTAACAACAGGACCACACACTCCTACTATCACTCCCTCCCCCTTTCTCCCATTCTAGGAGAAACGGACTGTAATATATAATATATGAGTTTAAAAAAAGTGTTCAGTGAAGGGCAATTCGCACTTTAACCACTCTGTCTGTTCTCACAATTTTCTTCCTCCCAAAACAACAAACATCTCATTGCAGAGAGACACAGACACAAATTATGATCATATTGAATAGCGGTGCAGGCTCGAGGGGCTGAATGGCATACTCCTGCACCTATTGTCTATTGTCTATTGTCTAAAAAATATTCAGAGACATATGTAAACACGATAATATACTGACACTCACAGTACATAGACGGAGATATAACTGCTCAAAAGAAGTAGCATACAGAGACATAGACAGTCGCACACAAACAGACACAAGCACAAATAAAATGCACAGGCTAATACACAGATGAACCTATGTCAGCACATCAATACACAAACACACAGACACATGAACAAACACACACAAGTGCTAATAAGACAGAGATAGATAGGGTTTTTCATGAATAAGCATGTCAAGAGTAACAGAGAGTAGTCAGGAGATTGATGTTGGGAACTCTCTAAGCCAGTATTAAATGGCATTCAGAGTCGATGGACCGAATGTCCTAATTCTGCGTTTTTAATCCTTGTTTGGTGTCATGCTATCAGCTATTCTCTTCCTGGGACAGGAGCAGATAATGAGTCTAATACATACTTGATTGAAAAGAGTCCGTAGTACTATTGGAGCAATTTAGAAGGCTGAATGGTTTAGGTCTATGCCTAATTATTTTGGCCTTGTGTTTTAAAAGAGGTGGCCATTTCATGTGAGGTTAACACAGTTTAAAATAGCAGGGCCCACAATGAAATGAGGTCGCCCCTTTCATTTTAGTATTGTGCTATCTGTGGTGTCTTCATCTTCAGCGAGCAGTGAAGACTCGGTTATTGAAGATATTCAAGACTGAGCTCGACTGATCTTTGCTTGACAGGACAGTCAATATCTATTGGGAACAGACAGGAGACGGATGGTTAAACACAAACGGATCAGTCATGAGCATTCTGAGAGGTGGCGCTGAATGACCAACTGCTGCCTCTACCCCATGTGTTGTTCCCTCAATACACCCTCGAGTCTGTTACATAGACATGCTGCTGTCCCTACGCCATGTGCACTCTCGATGCCGTTACAGGGATATAGTGCTGCCCCACCCCATGTGTCGTTCCCTCAAGCGAACCTTCGATTCAGTTACAGAAATATACTGCTGGCTGTACCCAATGTGTCGTTCCCTCTATCCACCCTCGATGCTGTAACAGGGATATACTGCTGCCACTACACCATGTATTGTGCTCACATCCACCCGTCGAAGTTGTGACAGAGATAGGGGACTACCTCATTCAGCCAGTCATTATCGTTACCATGAGACTGGAGGAGACTATTTGGCTTATTTAACGAGTCACAGAGGAAAATAGAACGAATCGTTTTAGCTCATTGAGTACATTTTACTGCACAGGACGCCATTTAAACATCTGAGCTGCTACACAGGAAGTTGTTCCTAACAGGAAATAGAGAGTAGAGATAAATGCTTATTTTCACATTACAAAGTTGTAACTGGTGGAATACCTCAGAGATCATCATGGGATAATCAACGATCAATATCTGCATCAAAGATCTGGAGGAAGGGACTGCATATCAAAGCTCAATTGGCTTAAACACCAAGCTGGCCATCCAGTATGTCATCAAATGGAGGTTGTGTGTCATCAATGTGATATAGGCAAAGGAAGGTTAGTGAGCAAACATTCCGCAGATACAGCATAATGCGAGTTGTCTGTTTTGGATGGAAGGATAAAACAATGGTAAGCAATTTAAGTGGAGAGAGATTGCAGAACTCTGTGATACAGACAGCATTCATGATCTTGGTACACGAATGATATGTAGTTAGTCTGCACTTCCTGTAACTGATTTGGAAGCTGAGTGGAATGATGATGTATCTTGCAAAAGGTACCAGGTTTAATCAGAAATGTTTTACTGCATCTGTGCCAGAAAAAGTGAGGAGTGCATATGCTGGAGATCAGAGTCGAATCTTGTGAGGCTGGAGAAGCACAGACAATCAGACAGCATCCGAGGAGCAGTAGAACAGGCGTCATGCGTATAAGTCCGTCATCAGGAATGTGCCTGAAACATCGAGTCTCCTGTTCGTTGGGTGCTGCCAGACCTGTTGTGCTTTTCCAACATCACATTTTCCGAGTCTTCATCTCTACAGAGCGTAGCTAACACCACATCTGACACATATGTGCAGTTTTGATCCCTTAACCTAAAAAAAATAGTTTTAGAAGCTTATCAACAATATTTTGCTCACACTTTCCTGGAATTAAGGCCTTTTGTTCTGAAACATTATCAGTTTTGGACTTCGAGGAGAAATATCTTTGAACCATACACAATTTTGAAAAAAATCAGCTGGATTCATATTTTCTCTTCTCAGGAAGACAAAAATTATGGAATAAATTTTAAGAATAAAATTCATTGATTTTAGCACAGATATTACAAAGACATAAAACGTTTTTTTTAAATTAAGCATATGCATACCACATATCATCAAATTATAAAGCAGGAATTTTCTCTGTCGCAAATGAAAGGCACTGTGTATCGCAACAGCAATGAAGCACTTGAACATCATCCATTATGATCCATTCCAGAGAATTTTCACGACGAGTGCAAACGTCCAGTTTGGTGTTCAGTTGACATGATTGCTTGTTTCAGCACAGAGAGGGAGAACAATGTTCCCTGCCTGAGAAGCAGCAGCCGATTGAATCCTCTATCTTCTTTTGTTCCACCTGACAACAACAAATTTCTGACTCACCTCTACCTGATGAGTTGTGGAGAATCCCTCATGAGAGATTCATTGGAATCTCCCTACCGTCTGAAGCAAATAACATTCAACTAAATCCATTTTCTGAGGAGAAATCACATCACAAGTAGCTTTACTGAGCTGACTGTGCGGCATGGCGGCTCAGTGGTTAGCACTGTTAGCTCACAGCACCAGGGTCCCAGGTTTGATTCCAGCCTTGGGTGACTGTCTGTGTGGAGTTTGAATATTCTCCCCATGTCTGCGTGGGTGTGTTCTGGTTTCCTCCTCCAGGTCAGTTGAATTAGCCATGCTAGAGTGCTCAGAGCATTAGGCAGAGGGAAACTTTGGAGTTAATCTTCGGAGGGTTGGTGTGGACTTGTTGGTCCGAAAGGCCTGTTTCCACACTGTAGGGAATGTAATCTAACAACTGCAGAGGACAGAATAACATTTGGCACAGTCTATCATCTATCCACTTGTTATGCTTTCAACTATTATGAAAATCTGGAAAGCTTTTATTTTTCTGTTTTGTCTTAAGATGGGTGTGTGTGTGTGTGTGTGTCTGTGTGTGTGTGTGTGTGTGTGTGTGTGTGTGTGTGTGTGTGTGTGTGTGTGTGTGTGTGTGTGTGTGTGTGTGTGTGTGTGTGTGTGTGTGTCAGTCGCATTTTTTCTAGAAGATGAGCCATGCGGACATTCATATCATCAGCCATATCACTAAACTTTGAAGTTTGTTGTAAACAGTGGAACAGTGTGACTGCTAAAGGAAGCACTGACCCTGCAACATTGATTGGAGCATGAATGACAAATTTTAAAAGGGCTGTTCAAGTTGGAATTCCCAAGTTTGTGGTGCCTGGATGTTTACATTTATTCAAAGTTGAGACTGTTAAATATTTGTTAGACGAGTGAATGTAGAACCATGGTGCACATACAGATGAAGTACTGCTGAGACTACAATTAGATCAGCTCCGATCTTAGTGCGAGGCAGAGCAAAGAGAAAGTGCGTAATGGCCCACTCTTCCTCCTCAGTCTGATGTTCCCAAATTCCATTCAGCCCCTCACAGCTCCTGCACCGGAGTAGATGGAGACCATTGGTCGAAATACCTGGTCCACAGTAATACAGGATCTCCTTCTGTCCCTTACAATTGTCACACACAGTTTGGCGTTAGTTGAAAAATGTTAATTCAAAACCCAGGCTGGGCTCAAAAGATGCCTCTGGTCTATTTATAGTGTCTTCTCTCTGCAACTTGTGCTTCATTTGTTGGTCAATCCCTATAACTGTTGCCATTTGTGACATCACTCCCAACCACTGTTCCATTCTGAAACCCCCCAAAAACATTTATATCTCTGTAAACTCATCTGTACTCTCTATACTTCTTTTTGACAGTCCCCTGCTGAGTCTTGCTCTATATCAAAAAGTCATTAAGTGTAGGAAACCCTTATTATTGCAACCTCCCTCCGGCCTTAAAGCACTGAGGATCTGTAGAAGCTCTGTTCAAACCGACAGCCATCTCTGTGTCTGCAATCTCCTCCACTCTCCATAATACATTCTCTCTGAGCGCTTCTGTAGTCCATTAAACACTCCCTAACACTGTCTGTATCAGTGTAACTTTCACCAAAAACACAACCTTCCCTATCTGTGTAAATCCGTACACCATTCCCTATCCCTCTGAGCTCCGTCTAACAATACAACTCTCCATGTCTCTGTATTCACCTTCAGTCCCTACTCACCTCCCTATCTGTGTAACCTTCTCCATGCATTTTTGCTTCAGTCTCTTCAACTGTCCCTATCAGTGTAATCTTTTCCAGGCCCAAATACTCCCCTCTCTTTAACTTTCTCAGCCACACAACATTCACCCTCTGTGACCTACTCCTGTCGTAGAACCCTCCCTCTGTGAACCGCTCCAAATCATCAACTCTCCATAAGCTCCTGCAGTCTTACAGCCCTCCCTGTCTACATAAACTCTTCCACTCCCTAAAACGCCATCAGTCTGTGGAGACCCTACCACCATCCCTATCTGTGTTATCCTCTCAGGTCCCTACAACACTCTCGATGTGTAGATCCTACTCCTATGCCTGTGTCTCTCCCGGTCCTGTTCCTTGTAACCATGTAAAATCCTCCCGTCACTATCACCCACCGTGTCAATGTAAGCTCCTCCTGCATCTTCATCCATTTACCCATCTCCATAACCTTCTCCAGCTCTGACACCCCTATCTGTGTAAACAACACTCTCCACTCCAACACTCCCTACAGCAGGAACTTCCTTCTGTTTGTGCAATGCTCCCTTGTCTGTGAAACTGTCTCCAACCAAACTTGCTACCTCAATCTCTCAAAAAAGAATCCAGATTCCACATCCTCCATGTCTAAGTAACCCCAGAACCTAAGCCTTCCTATATCTATAAACATCTTCAGTCACGATGACCCTCCATATCTCTGTTTGTTCCACTAGATGTTACAACCCTCTTTATCTCTGTAATCTGCTCAGCACCTGTCTGTGTAATCCAGCCCTGTCCTACAAACATCCTTATCCCTGTAAACTTGTCTATCCCTCCCAACATTCCCAACTCCATGAACCCGTCAGCCCTACAGCTCTTCACATTTCTGTAACCTCCTGTGGGTCCATGGTCCTCCCTCCCCATGAAACCACCTGCACTCCCCACATCCCTCCCAATCTTGGTCCCCTGCACCAGAGCAGACCATTGCTGTTTCTGAAAACACCTCCACCCCGACAACTCTTCCCATTTGTGTAACTTCGTTCAGACTCCATACTCTCCAGCTTCCTGAATCCTCTTCCTGCATTGCAACCAAAACTACATGTTTATGTAATATCCACCAGTGCTTAAACCCTCCCCAACTCAGTAACCTCTTGCAGCCCTAACAAAACACCTAATATGTGAAACCTCTCATTTCCCTACAATCCTCCCTCTCTCCTCAAATACCTTCATCACCATGAAACCTCACAATTACCGAAGCCTCTTTTTGGCATTGCAAGCCTCCTAATGTCTGCAAAATCCTCCTGTCCTGATATCCCTCCCTGACTCTGTCATCCCCACGACACTCCAGTGCCCTTCTGGGGAACATGGCAGAGGAGAGAAGATTTGTGGAGATTTACCAAGATTCTGCCTGTAATGGAGGGCAGTTCTTACAAAGAAAGGTTGAAGGAGCTAAGGCTTTTTTCACTGGAGTGAAGACGGGGGCGGGATGACTTCGTGGAGGTGAACAAGATGATAAGAGGCACAGAGTGAGTGAATAGTCAGAGACTTTTACTTTTATGGAATAAATGGCTATTACAAGGCGGTATAATTTTAAGGTGAATGGAGGATGGATAGGAGGATAGGGAATGGAAGCTGGTTGGAATGCATTGCCAATGGTGGTAGTAAAATTAGATATATTCGGGACATGTAATAGACTCTTTGACAGACACATGGATATTAATAAAACGAAGGGTATGAAGTTTACTTTGACCTTACGGTTGGATAAAAGGTTGGCATGAAATCGTGGCCGAAGGGTCTTGGGCTGAACTGTTCTGCGTTCTGTGTTCTGTCTGGGAAACTGGGTAATAAGCTCATATCAGTGTAAAAGGATATGGCATTCAGGAGGAGCTGGTCAACTGGATACAAAATTGGCTTGCTGGTAGGAGACAGAGGGTGGTGGGAGCCATGTTGTTTTTCTGACAGGAGGGTCCCCTGTTATTTGTCATTTGGATAAATGGTTTGGATGGGAATATTGGTTTCCTGGTAACTAAGCTTCTTGGGTGACACTGACATTGGTGGGAAAGTGGACTGTGTAGAAGGTTATCTGTGATACACCAGGATGAACAGTACTGCTGGGATAGTGGGCTGAAGAATAGCAGATGGAGTTTAATTAGATAAATGTGAAGTGTTCCATTTTGGTGAAACAACCAGGGTGGGACTTGTACAGGTAATGTTCGGGCCTTGGGTAGTGTTGCCAGTCAGAGACCCAGGGATGCAGATACACAGTTGTTTGAATATGGTGTCACAGGTAGACAGGCTGGTGAAGCAGCAGTTGGGGTGGTTACCTTCATTCGGGAGAGAATTAAAAGTGTTGGGATGTCATGTTGTGGCTGTAAAAGACATTGGTGGGGCCACCATTAAAACATTGTTCATCAGTGGGAAGAGCTCATCTAGTTCACTAACCTCCTTTAGCGAAGGGCATCACATATTCTAACTGGTCTGGCTAACATGTGACTCCAGATCCACAGCAATATGGCTGACTCTGAGCTGCCCTCTGGGTAATTAGCAGTGGGGTCAAAGAACGTTGTTCCAGGCAGTCACACCCACATCCCATGAATGAATATATAAAAATACGTATGTCCCTCCCTTCCTCTGCTAACCCCTCCAGTACAGCAATTCAGATTGGCTTTGTAACACCCTGACCACTCTCTTTAACACTCTCAACACCTCCAGCACCTTCACCTCTCCCTGTTCCTAACGTGTCAATGAAAACTGACCGAGGTTCCCCTTCCCACAGCCCTCCTCCTGCGAGCAGACCCAATGCAATGCATTAACATTTACTCCTAAAACACTCTCTCACTTCAGGATTTTAAGTACATTTTGGTGATCTTCTCAGCCTCATAATCTGGTATGATCCCTTTTGGCCTGAGTAAGGGATCAGTGAGAATTTCTTGCTGAGGTTTGTACTGTTTCAAGCGAATGCCCTTTTGTTGAGTATTTTGCATTGTTCCTTTAAATGTTTTCCACTGTTCATTTACAGGCACATATTTCAGTCTGTTTCGCCTGTTTACCTTGGTTAGTTCTCCTCTCAAGCTCACGTCAATATCTATTTTTGTTTCTCGTGGTAGGTTGTATTTTCTGTAATTCACTTTAAAACTTTATATTTCATTAAATTGCACTTTATTACAATTTCCCGAAGGATCTCTGCAGGTGACGTTATTCATTTACTAAGTTTTATTACACAGTCGCTCTGCTATAGTTATGTCCCTTAACAGTTGCACAATGTGTTTTTCAAAGAAACACTGAAAAAAAACTCCTCTTCCAATATCAATGTTGTCCATGTGATTGTCCCAGATTATACAAATATTGAAGTTTTCCAAAATTATCACAATGCCTTTCTCAAAAAATTCCAATGAGTTCCTGTTTAATGCAGTGATGAGCAATGAAATGCTGTTCGGTGTTTAAAACTGTTCTGCTGCTTGTGTCCTTGGCAAGTAGTAGCCAAACTTTCCATTCAGACTTACTCTACTTCATGATCTGAGGCCAAACGCTTTCTCTGTACTGCCTTTGTTATCCATTATTGTTAGCGTTGCCCATTTTGCCCGAGTTTGCAAAAGATTACGAATCACTGAATATTTTTGTTCACCCTTTATCCATGTCTAAATCTCTTTTATCTCTGTGTCACAAATCTATCGACCTTATTGCAGCAACGTTGTCCATTAAAAAAAACATAACATACTGTCTTCCACAATTTTCTGTCACAAATCTATTCCCTGATGTACAATTTTAGTAAAACTCTGTCCTATCCTGTTCCTTTCTGCTTGTCTTCAGCCACATTCCCATGCTGTTCCATTGTTTCACCTTTTCCCTTTCGATTTGGAACTCTCCTTTCACCTGCATCCTCTCTGTCAGTTTAATGCCCTGTCCATAAACCTACCAACATGATTGGCCAGGACACTGGTCCCAGCACAGTTCCAGGGGGACCATCCTAATAGATTTTTTTTTCAAAATCAGGTATGGGATGTGAGAGTCTCTGGCTGACCAGACTTTCTTGACAAATCCTAGAAGCCCTTGAACTGAGTAATTTGCTCAGCCATTTCAGAGGGTAATTGGGAGGCAAACACTTTGCTGTGGAGATGTCGTGCAGACTACGTCAGGATTGGCAGATGTCCTTCTCGAAAGGCCAAGTGTTTGGGTTTTCTCGTACATCAGTAACGGTGTCATATTAATTGTGGATTGGTAATTATTATTTTTTAAATTATTGATTCCAAATATCTCCTTTTTAGATGGCGGGTTTCAAGCCTGCCTCCCATGAACATTAGCTGAGGATTTGGATACATTCTCTCGCAATACTACCACTAGGCCATTACTTCACCTGCTCACTGGGTGCTCATCCCTGAGCACTGATACCAGGGCATCATGAAGCTAAACCCATTCTTCCAACATGACTGTGTGATCCTGACATCTTCCAGCAATCTGGGGCTATTACTTAATATCGCTACATTTTCCAGATCACTGTGGGACTCAGTGCCATTCTCCATGTGTAACCCTCACTGCATCTGTCTAATTTTCCATTCTGTCTCTTTCTCTGTCTCTTGTAGGTACTCAGGAAAGTCCTGACTCAATATCCTTCCCAGCTGCTGGGTGGATCGTCCATTACCACGTTGAACGCAGTTGGTCTGCCAGAGAGAGACAAAGGACAGGGAAATCTGGAGCCTTCAACTAATCCTGTAGTGAGGTAAGAACCCCAACAGTGCACAGAGCAAAGAACAATGAGAGGGCTCCAAACATCTGTTAATAAAACATGACATAGGTACAGTGCTGGAGGGGGAGCAAAATACACACACGCACCCCGGGCTCAATCACCACCCCAATGTAGGTTCTGTTATATTAAAACTCACTGCTCTGCAACAGTGTATCTATGGCATGTCTTGTGGTCCAGTGTCTTCAATAATTTTTAATTCCTGTAACAGATCCTATCGCTGTAACCTCCTCCCTTCCCGTTAGTTCCTCCACTTTACTGCATTCCAGACTACCATCTCTATCCCTGTAACTTTGTTCAGTGTCTACAACATTCCTAATCTCGGTAGTCTTCTCCTTCAATAAGGTAAAAACAAGGACTGCAGAAACCAGAGTCTATATTAGAGTGGTGCTGGAAAAGCACGGCAGGTCAGGCAGCATCTGAGGAACAGGAAAATTGATGTTTCGGGCAAAAGCCCTGAGAGGGGGGTGGGAATGGGGAGAAAGTAGCATAGAGTACAATAGATGAATGTTGTGGAGAAGAAGGTGATAGATCAGAGTGGAGGATGGGGGAAGGTAGCAATCACTACAATGGGTGAATGGGGGTGGGGATGGGGGTGATAGGTCAGAGATGAGGATGGATTGGATGGGGGTAAGGAAGATAGGCCATTAGGTCAGGTCTTGAGGGCGGTGCTGAGCTGGTAGGGTGGACGTGGGGTGAGATGGGGGAAGGGGAAATGAGGAAACTGGTGAAGTCCACGTTGATGTCCTGGGGTTGAAGTGCTCCGAGGCAGAAGGCGAGGCGTTCTTTCTCCAGGCATCGGGTGGTGAGGGAGCAACGGTGGAGGAAGCCAAGGAGCTGCATGTCCTCAGCAGAGTGGGAGGGGGAGTTGAAATGTTGGGTCACAGGGCAGTGGGGTTGATTGGAATGGGTGAACCAGAGATGTTCCCTAAAGTGCTCTGCTAGCATGTGTCCAGTCTCCCCAGTGTAGAGGAGACCACATCGGGAGCAGTGGATACAATAAATGATATTGGTGGATGTGCAGGTAAAACCTTGGATGTGGAAGGCTCCATTGGGGCCTTGGATGGTGGTCAGAGAAGAGGTGTGGGCGCAGGTTTTGCAATTCCTGCAGTGGCAGGAGAAGGTGCCAGGAAGGGAGGGTGGGTTTTTGGACTGTGTGGAACTGACCAGGTAGTCACGGAGGGAATGGTCTTTGTGGAAAGGGGTGGGGAGGGAAATATATCATTGGTGGTGGCGTCCGTTTGGAGGTGGCGGAAATGTCGGTGGATGATTTTGTTTATGCGAAGGTTGGTAGGGTGGAAGGTGAGCACCAGAGGCGTTCTGTCCTTGTTACGGTTGGAGGGGTGTGGGTTGAAGGCTGTAGTGTGAGATGTGGACGAGATGCGCTGGAGGGCATCTTTTACCACGTGGGAAGGGAAATTCAGATCTCCAGAAAGAGGCTATCTGGTGTGTTTTGTGGTGGAACTGGCCCACCTGGGAGCAGGTACAGCGGAGGGGAAGGAATTGGGAATAGGGATTGGGAATTTTGCAGGCAGTAGGGTGGGAAGATAGGTAATCTGGGTAGCTGTGGAAGTCGGTGGGTTTGGAAAACATGTTGGTGTCAAGTCAGTTGTCATTAATGGTTATGGAGAGGTCCAGGAAGGGGAGGGAGGTATCAGAGATGATCCAGGTAAATTTAAGGTCAGGGTGGAATGTGTTGATGAAGTTGATGAATTGCTCAAACTCCTCGAGGGATCACGAGGTGGTGCCAATGCAGTCATCAGTGCTGCGGAGGAAGACGTGGGGCGTGGTGCCATTGTAACTACGGAATGGACTGTTCTACGTAGCCAACAGAGAGATAGGCATAGCCGGGGCCCATACAGGTACCCATGGCTACCACTTTGGTCTGGAGGAAATGGGAGGATTTGAATGAAAAATTGTTAAGGGTGAGGACAAGTTCAGCCAAACGAATGAGAGTGTCGGTGGAAGGGTCCTGTTGTGGACGTCGGGAGATGAAGAAACGGAGAGCTTGGAGCTCCTGGTCATGGTGGATGGAGGTGTAGAGAGATTGGATATCCATTGTGAAGATGAGGCGTCGCGGCCAGAGAAATGGAAGTCTTGGAGGATTGGAGGGTGTTGGTGGTGTTTCGAACGAATTTGTGCTGTTCCTGGACTGGGGGATAGGACAATGTCGAGGTAGGCAGACATGAGTTCGATGTGGTTGGAGCATGCTGAGACAATGAGTCGGCCAGAGTGGTCAGGCTTGTGGATCGTGAGAAGGAGATAGAACCGGGCAGTGGGTGATCCTGGACAATGAGTGTGGAAGCTGTGGGTGGGAGATCTCCTCCTGAGGTGATAAGGTTCTGTATGCTCTGGGAGATGACGGTTTGGTGATGGGATGTGGGTCATGGTCGAGGGGGTGGTAAGAGGAGGTGTCTTTGAGTTGGCATCATGGCTTCAGCGGTGTCAAGGTCATTGCAACAGACAACCACTGCACCCCCTTTATCTGCTGATTTGATTGTGAGGTCAGGATTGGAGCAGAGGAAGTGGAGGGCTGCACGTTGTGAGGGTGCGAGGTCGGAGTGGGGGAGGGTGTAAATAGGTTTAGGCGGTTAATGTCTCGGTGGAAGTTGGAAATGAAGAGATCGAAGGCAGGTAATAGGCCAGCTTGAGGTGTCCAGGTGGATAGAGTGCATTGGAGACTGGAAAAGGGGTTCTCAGAAAATAGACGGGAGTGTTCATTGTAAAAATAAGCTTTGAGGCGGAGGCGGTGGAAGTAGTGTTCGATGTCACAGCGTGTATAAAATTAATTGATGTGTGGACGGAGGGGGATAAAGATGAGGTATTTGCTGAGGACTGATCATTCTTCCTCAGTGAGGGGGTGGTCAGGGGGAATGATGAAAACTCGGCAGGACTGGGAGCTGGGACCAGGCGTAGGTGTGGAGCTGGGGGAGGCAACGGTGCCTGTAAATGGATTGGATGTGGTGTTAGGGGAAATGGAGATGGAGTTATGAGCAGGAGTGGTGTTCCCCTCAGGCTTCTGGGAGCGGGGATGGTGACGGTGGGACCTGGGGGTGGTGTCAGCAGAATGCAAGTGAGTGGTGTTGGTGGGGGCGGAAGTGCTGGCAAACACGGCAGTGGGGGGCGCGGAAGTCACTGAGTGAGTGACATTAGCGATGGTGTGAGGGGCCGACGTGATGTCACTTGTGGTGTATGAGGAATTGTAAGCGGCGGAAATTGCATTTACTTTATTTTACCCAATAATATCCTGTCACAAATCTGTTTGACAACGTCATATTTTAATTAAACTCAATCCCTTACTGTTTCTTTCTTTTGGTCTTCATCCACATCTCCATGGTGTTCCAATGTTTCAACCTTTCTCTTTGGGCTTGGGAGTTTCCATTTACCTGAGACCTGTCCCCCTCCTCGTCTGTGTCCGTTTATAGCACACTGCATAATCTGGTACCAGAGAAGCCTATCCCAATAAAATAGCTCAGTCCTCCCTGAGTACTGGTAGCAGTGATCAATGGTCAAAACCACTTCTGATGATGCCATTATGTGATCCTGATACATTCATGCACTCTGCTGATATCACTGTCTCTTTCCATGTGATATCCATCACTGTGTGGGTCTAATTGCTGCCTCTGCCAGTGCCTCTCGTTCTTGCAGTTACTCCAGATCCTCAGCCAACAGCATTCTCCACTCCAGAGGGAAGCAACTGCACAGGCCATGGATAGAGACTGGGATTTTCCAGATCTCTGTGGGACTCAGGGCCATTCTCCATGTGTAACCTTGATTGCATTAGTCTAATTTCCCATTCTGTCTATTTCTCTGTCTCCTGTAGGTATTCCTGATGTCCCTGACTCAGCAGAATTTCCAATCCCTGTCTCGTCCATCACCACATTGAAGACAGATGGTCAGCCGGAGAGAGATGGCGAGTGAGATTTGGAGCCTTCAGTAAATCCTGCAGCCGGTAAGATCACTCACACAGTAAACAGCGCAGGGAAGAGTTAGTGGGCTTTAATTCAGACCCTGAGGGCATGATGTAGGAACAATGCTGGAAAGGAAAATGAGAAAATTCTCTGGCTTCATTATCACCATCTTGTCTGTACATTCATCTGTTCCACAGAACCCTCCCTATGTCTGTCAGTTTCTCCACTGTCTGTTTCATCGATACAACTTCCCCTATCTCTATCAGCCCCTATAACCCTGCCTAACCCTGAAAGCTCCTCATATCAGTAAAACTCTCCAAGTTTCTGCCTTTGCCTTTAATCCCGGGTTCTGTCACATCTCTCCTTAACTGAAGAAAAACAATTTTTCAGTTCCTTAAGCCATCGCTGTCAGTATACTCCATTCCAGACCTGAAAAACTTCCCTGTCTTTGTGACTTTTTGAAATCCTACTATCTTCATGACCTCTGTAACCCTCCCATCACGACAACAAAGAAGCTCTGTACCTTAGTAACCTCCTCCAGCTGTTAGACTCCTCCTTGTCTCTGGGCACAAAACCGAGTGACCCTGCTTTTCTCATAAATTAGTTTCTGCATTTCTAATGATGACTATAATCTCTACCTGTCTCTAAGACACACTCAGTCTCTGTAAACTCTGCTGGTCCCGATTGATGTAATTTCCTTCAGTAACTACAAACCTTTATACCTTTAACCTCCTCCAGATGCAACCACACAGTTTATTTCTAAATCCTCTATGAGTGATAGAGTCATAGAGATGTACAGCATGAAAACAGACCCTTCAGTCCAACCTGTCCATGCCGACCAGATATCCCAACCCAATCTAGTCCCATCTACCAGCACCGGCCCATATTTCTCCAAATCCTTCCTATTCATATACCCATCCAAATGCCTCTTAAATGTTGCAATTGTACCATGCTCCACCACATCCTCTGGCAGCTCGTTCCATACAAGTTCCACCTTCTGCTTGAAAACGTTGCCCCTTAGGTCTCTTTTATATCTTTCCCCTCTCAAACTAAATCTTTGCCCTCTAGTTCTGGACTCCCTGACCCCAGGGAAAAGACTTTGTCTATTTATCCTGTCCTATCCATGCCCCTCATAATTTTGTAAGCATCTATAAGGTCTCCCCTCAGCCTCTGAAGCTCCAGGGATTACCGCCCCAATCTGTTCAGCCTCTCCCTGTAGTTCAAATCCTCCAACGCTGGCAACATCCTTGGAAATCTTTTCTGAACCATTTCAAGTTTCACAACATCTTTCATAGGAAGGAAACCGGAATTGCATAAAACATTCCAACAGTGGCCTAACCAATGTCCTCTACAGCCGCAACATGACCTCCCAACTCCAGTACTCAATAATCTGACCAATAAAGGAAAGCATACCAAATGCCGCCTTCACTATCCTATCTACCTGTGACTCTACTTTCAAGGAGCTGTGAACTTGCACTCCAAGGTCTCTTTGGTCAGCAACACTCCCTAGGACCTTCCCATTACGTGTATAAGTCCTGCTAAGATCTGCTTTCCCAAAATACCGCTCTCACATTTATCTGAGTTAAACTCCATCTGCCACTTCGCTCATTTGTCCATCTGGTCCAGATCCTGTTGTAACCCTCTTCGCTGTCCACGGCACCTCCAATTTTGGTGTCATCTGTAAACTTACTAACTATACCTCTTATGCTCACATCCAAATCATTTATGTAAATGACAAAAGGTAGAGGGCCCAGCACTGATCCTTGTGGCACTCCACTGGTCACTGGCCTTCAGTCTGAAAAACAACCCTCCACCACCACCCTCTGTCTTTTACCTTTGAGCCAGTTCTGGATCCAAATGGCTATTTCTCCCTGTATTCCATGAGATCTAGCCTTGTTAATCAGTCTCCCATGCAGACCCTTGTCGAATGCCCCACTGAAGTCCATATAGATCACATCTATCACTCTGCCCTCCTCAATCTTCTTTGTTACTTCTTCAAAAAACTCAATCACGTTTATGAGACATGATTTCCCACGCACAAAACCATGTTGACTATCCCTAATCAGTCCTGCCTTTCCAAATACATGTACATCCTGTCCCTCAGGATTCCCTCCAACAACGTGCCCACCACTGACATCGGGCTCACTGGTCTATAGTTCCCTGGCTTGTCTTTACCACCCTTCTTAAACAGTGGCACCACGTTTGCCAACCTCCAGTCTTCTGGCGCCTCACCTGTGACTATTGATACAAATATCTCAGCAAGAGGCCCAACAATCACTTCTCTAGCTTCCCACAGATGTCTCGGGTACACTTGATCAGTTCCTGGGGATTTACACACCTTTAACCATTTCAAGACACCCAGCACTTCCTCCTCTGTAATCTGGACATTTTGCAAGATGTCACCATCTATTTCTCTGCAGTCTATATCTTCCATATGCTTTTCCACAGTAAATACTAATGCAAAATATTCATTTAGTATCTCCCCGATTTTCTGTGGCTCCACAGAAAGGCCGCCTTGCTGTTCTTTGAGGGGCCCTATTCTCTCCCTAGTTACCCTTTTTTCCTAAATATATTTGGAAAAACCCTTTGCATTCGCGTTAATTCCATTTTTCGGACCGATCTCATGTCTGCGTTTGCCCTCCTGATTTCCCTCTTAAGTATACTCCTACTTCCTTTATACTCCTCTAAGGATTAACTCGATCTATCTTGTCTATACCTGACATATGCTTCCTTCTTTTTCTGAACCAAACACTCAATTTCTTTAGTCATCCAGAATTCCCTATACTTACCAGCCTTCCCTTTCACCCTGACAGGAATACACTTTCTCTGGACTCCTGTTATCTCATTTCTGAAGGCTTTCCATTTTCCAGCTGTCCCTTTACCTGCGAACATCTGCCTCCAATCAGTTTTCAAAAGTTCTTGCCTAATAGCGTCACATTTGGCCTTTCTTCAATTTAGAACATCAACTTTTAGATCTGGTCTATCCTTTTCCATCACTATTTTAAAACAAATAGAATTATGGTCGCTGTCCCCAAAGTGCTCCCCCACTGACATCTCACTCACCTGCCCTGCCTTATTTCCTAAGAGTAGGTCAAGTATTGCACTTTCTCTAGTAGGTACATCCACATACTGAATCAGAAAATTGTCTTGTACGCACTTCAAAAATTCCTCTCCATCTAAACCTTTAACACTATGGCAGTCCCAGTCAATGTTTGGAAAGTTAAAATCCCCTACAATAACTCCCCTATTATTCTTCCAGATAGCTGAAATTGCCTTACAAGTTTGTTTGGCAATTTCCCTCTGACTATTTGGTGGTGGTGGTGGGGGGGGGGCGGGGGGTCTGTAATACAATCCTAATAAGGTGATCATCCGTTTCTTATTTCTCAGTTTCACCCAAATAACTTCTCTGGATGTATTTCTGGGATTATCCTCCCTCAGCACAGTTGTAATGCTATCCCTTAAATAAATACCACTCCCCCTCCTCTCTTGCCTCCCTTTCTATCCTTCCTGTAGCATTTGTATCCTGGAACATTAATCTGCCAATCCTTCCCATCCCTGAGCAATGTTTCTGCAATTGCAATGCGATTCCAGTCCCATGTTCCTAACCATGCCCTGAGTTAATCTGCCTTCCCTATTAGGCCCCTTGCATTGAAATAAATGCAGCTTAATTCATTAGTCCTACATGGTCTCTGCCTGTCCTGACTGTTTGGCTCACTTCTGTTCTCAGCTGTACCCGTCTCGGATCGAATATACAAAATCCTCCCTGTCATTGTTTCCACGTCCCATCCCTGCATTTCTCCAAAGCCCTGAAAATCCTCCCATTCCTAAAACCTGCCCTGTATCTGTCACCTGTCCCAGCTTCCACAACCCTCCCTATCTCTGTAAGACCCATCCCCCGCCCCTCCACCAACCCGTACCAGATGCTACGGCCCGCAGTATCACTAAATGCCAGTAGTCACCACAATATCAGAGTAAAGTGTGAAAGCAGGAACACTGTACTGGGTTAGATGATCATATTGAACGGTGGGACCGACTCTGTGGTCAAATGCTCAATACCTGCTCTTCTTTCCTGTGCTTCTCTATAAACTTCCTATCTATATGACCTCCTTCAGTCCGCACAGCCCTCCTTATCTCCATAAACTCCTTCAGTCCCCACGACTCTTCCTATCTATGTAACCTGAATCATTCCCCACAAACCTCCCTAAATCCATAAACTCCAAAATACCCCACGACCCTCCCTATCTCCATAGTCTCATCCAGAGCCGACGAACCTCGCATTCAGAGCAACGTCCTTCAGTCCCCACGAACCTCCTGATCTGTGCAGCCTCCTTCTGGCCCAACAGCCCTCCAGATTTCTTTGGTCTCTTTCAGGCTCCACATTACTCCCCATCTCCATAATGTCCTTCAGTTACCACGACCCTCCCTATTTCCAAAGCCTCTATTACCTGTTGAACCTGTAAGCTACCTTTTTCAGATTGATAAGCATGAACTCCCGTAACCCTTTCTGCTGTCAGTCTGAAACCACATCGTGTTACCCTGACAGTAAGTCGGGAGCTGGAATGTGTTAGAAAGGATATGTCAATATACAATAACTGGACACTTAGAAACACATTTAATAAAAAAGAGAATGTGTTTTTGAGCCTGTTGGATTGTATTTTTATTGGTGTGAGTATAAATGGCAGAATAGATACAGGTGTACGAGTGGCTGTACCGAGGATACGGTTTATTTAAAGTTTCAGAAACCTTTACACAAGTTTCAATGAGGGCTAAGGAGTAACTTGGTAGAGAATAGGGCCCCTTAACTATCAGGAGGTGGGTGAGATATCAGACAAAGTAGTGCTGCCAAAACTATTGTGGAGAAAGACATGGAAGCTCGGGAACTTGGGGAAATAAATAGTGATGTCTTGGAAAGAATCTTCAACAGACAAGATAAAGTGCTGGAGTTTTAAAACAAATAAAGGTAGATCAATCCTCAGTAGCTCATTAGGTCTATCCTGGAATAATGTGGGAAGCGAGGGACGAGGTTGCGGTGTCCCTAACAGAGATATTTATATTATCCACAGACACAATGAGTTACTGGAAGACTGGAAGGTGGCTAATGTTATTCCATCACTTAAGGGTTGCAGGGAAACGCCAGGAAATTACAGCCCCGTGAGCCCAGTGATGGGGAAGTTGTTGGAGGAGATTCTGAGAGAAAGGAACTTCGTATATTTGGAAAGGTAAGAGCTGATTAGAGATGGTCAGCATGGCTTTGTGAGTGGAAAACCATATTTCACAAACTGGATTGACTCTGAGGAGTTGGACAAGAGATAGATGAAGGCAGAACAGTCAACGCTGTCTACATGGGCTTCAGCAAAGCATTTGACAACGTTCCAAGGGATGTAGAACATCTAGTTAAGATGAAGAAGGAAGCTAACCTAAGGTTGAGGAACCAACAATAAGAAACAGGGCTCTAGAGAGTTGCATGGGCCAGCACGGTGGCTTAGTTGTTAGCACTGCTGCCTCACGACACCAGGGACGCAATTTTGCTTCCAGCCCCAGACGATTGTCTGTGTGGAGTTTGCACATTCTCCCCATGTCTGAGGGAGTTTCCAATAGGTGGTCAGGTTTCCACAGCCCAAAGATGAGCAGGTTCGGTGAATCAGCCATGCGTTGTTCAAGAAAGGGAATAGAGATAATCCTGGGAACTACAGACCTGTCAGTCTTCTGTCTGTGATGTGCAGATTATTGGAGAGCATTCTGAGAGACGGGATTTATGATTCCTTGGAAAAGCATTGCTTCATTAGAGAAAGTCAGCATGGCTTTGTAAAGGACAGGTCATGCCTCACATATCTTATTGAATCCTTTGAGAATGTGACAAAACACATTTATGGGTCATTGAGGAAGTACAGAGCATGGGATACAGGGAAACCTGCCAGGCTGGACACAGAATTCCTGGCCCATAGAAGACATGGGGTGATGACAGATGGAAAGCATTCAGCCTGGAGCTCGGTGACCAGTGGTTTTCTACAGGGAGATGTTACAGGATCTCTGCTCGTTGTGATTTTGTGAATGACTTGGATGTGTGAGTGGAAGAGTGGATTATTAAGTTTGCCAGTGACACGAAGGTTGGTGGAGTGGTGAATAGTGTGGAGGTCTGTCGTAGGTTACAACGGGACATTGACAGGATGTAGAGCTGGGCTGAGAAGTGGTAGATTGAGTCAAATCAGGAAAAGTGTGAATTGATTCATTTTGGAAGATCAGACTTGAATGCAGAATACAGGGATAAAGGCAGAATACTGGATAGTGTGGAGGGACAGATGGATCTTGAATTTCATGAACTGAGATCCGTCAAATTTGCCACCCAAGCTGATAATGTTATTAAGAAGGAATATGTTGTATTGGCTTTCATTAGCTGGGGCATTGAGTTTTAAAGCTGTGAGGGTATGCTACAGCTCTATAGAACCATGTTTATTTCCCATTTAGAATATTGTGTTCAGTTTTGGTCCCTTCATTACAGGGAGGTTACGGAAGGTTTAGAGAGGGTAAAGAGGAGATTTTCCAGGATTCTGCCTGGATTGGAGAGCATGTCTTATGAAGAACGGATGAGGGAGCTAAGGCTTTTCTCATTAGAGTGAAAAAGAGTGCGCTGTGACTTGGTAGAGTTGAACAAGATGGTGTGAGGCAAAGATAGAGTGAATAGTGAGAGACCTCTTTATTCCGTGGTTTACATGGTATCAGGGGCATAATTTTAAGGTGATTGGAGGATGGGTAAGGGGAGATTTCATATGTAGGTCCTTTACACAGAGAGTGGTGGGTGGGTGGAACGGGACATTTTAAAATGCTCCCGGATAGGCACATGGATGATAGCAAAATGAAGGGTAGGTAGGTTAGTTTGATCTTACAGTCGGGTAAAAGGTGGGCATGGCATCATGGCCAAAGGGTTTCGTGCTGTACTGTTTTGTGTTCTACGATCCGTATGGTAAATTGGGTAATAAGTTCAGATCAATGTATAAGCATATGGCATACAGGAGGAGCTAGTCAACTGGATACAAAATTGGCTTGATGGTAGGAGACAGAGGGCAATGGGAGGTATATTATCTCTCTGACTGGAGGCATGTGACCAGCGATGGAGTGGGTCCCCTGTTGTGTGTCATTTGGATAAATGGTTTGGATGGGAATATTGGTTTCCTGGTTAGTAAGCTTCTTGTGTGACACTGACATTGGTAAAGTGGACAGTGAAGAATGTTATCTGTGATACAACAGGATGAACAGTACTGCTAGGATAGTGGGTAGTAGTAGTGAAGAATAGTAGATTGAGTTTAATGAAATAAATGTGAAGTGTTCCATTTTGGTGAAACAAACCAGGGTGGGACTTGTACAGTTAATGTTCGGGCCCTGGATAGTGTTGTCAGTCAGAGACCCAGAGAATCAGGTACACACTTCTGTGAAAGTGGTGTCACAGATAGACAGGTTGGTGAAGCAGGCCTTTGGGATGGTTACCTTCTTTGGGCAGAGCGTTGAGAGTAGATATTCGGATGTCATGTTGTGGCTGTACAGGTCATTGGTGAGGCCACCATAAAAGCATTGTTGACCAGTAGGACGGACTCATCTGGCTCACTTACGTCCTTTAGAGAAGAACATCTGACATTCTAACCTGGTCTGGCCTGCACGTGGCACCAGACCTACAGCAATATGGCTGACTCTGTGCTATACTCTAGGTAATTAGCAGTGGGGCCAAGAATGCTGGTCCAATCAGTGAAATCATCATCCCATGAATGAATAAATAAAAATACCTATGCCCCTCCCTACCTCTGCAAACAGCTCCACCTGCAGCAATCCGTACTGGCTTTGTAACACCGTTCAGTCCCTGACCACTCTGTGTAACACTCTCACCACCTCCAGCACCTTCAGCTCTCCCGGTTCCTTTTGTGACATAAAACCTTGACAATGATTCCCTCTTCCATCAGACCTCCTCCTGCGAGCAGACCCTTTGCAATCCTTTAAAACTTACTCCTAAAACATTCTCTCACTTCAGCATTTAAAGTACTTTTTGGTGATCCTCTAAGCCCGATAATCTAATATGATCCTTTTTACTTGAGTGAGGGACCGATGGGGATTTCTTGCTGAGGATTTGTCTGTTTCAATGGAATGTCCTTTTGTTGATTGTTTTACACTGCTCCTTCAAATGTTTTCCACTATTCATTTACAGGCACATATCTCAGTCTGTTTAGCGTGTTTACCTTGGTCAGGTCTCCTCTCAAACTCATGTTATTGGTAATTTTTGGTTCTAGTTATAGCTTGTCCTTTCTGTGATTCACTTTAAAACTTTATATTTATTTAAACTGCACTTTATCACAATTTCCATGAGGATCTCTCCAGGTGACATTACTCTTTCACGAAGTTTCATCACACAATGGTCGCTCTGAGATAGTTATGTCCCAGGCCAGTTGCACAATTTGTTATTCAAAGAAAAACTGAAAAAAAAAATCTCTGAACCCCTCTTCCAATATCACTGTTGTCAGTGTGACTGTTCCAGATTATGTGAATATTGATATTTCCCAAAATTATCACAATGTGTTTATTAAAAATCATTCCAATGAGTTCCTGTGTAATGCAGTGATGAGCAATGGAATGCTGTTCGGTGGCTAAAACTGTTCTGCTGCTTTTGTCCTTGGCAAGTAGTAGTTAGAATTTACATTCAGACTGACTCTACCTCATGATCTGAGACCAAATGCTTTCTCTGTAATGCCTTTCTTACCCATTATTGTTTTCGTTACCCATTTTGCCTGAGCTTCTGCAAGGTTGTGATGCATTGAATATTTATGTCCAACTTTTGTTCATCCTGTAACCATGTCTCTCTGATGTCTAAATCTTTTTTTATCTCAGTGTCAGAAATCCATCTACCTTATTGATACGACTTCGTCCATTAAAAAAAATATAATTTACTCTTTCCCACAATTTCATGTCATAAACCTATTCACTGATGTACAGTTGTAGTTAAGCTCTGTCCCATCCTGTTTCTTTCCACTTGTCTTCAGCCACATTCCATGCTGTTCCGATGCTTCACCTTTTCTCTTTGTATTTGGAAAGCTCCTTTCACCTGGACCCTGTCCCAGCATCCTCTCTGTCATTTGAAAGCCCTAGCCATAAACCTACAGACATGATTGGCCAGTTCACTGGCCCCTGCACAGTTCCAGTGGGACCATCCTAATGGATTTTTTTTATAAATCAGATATGGGATGTGGCTGATCAGCCTTTATTGCCTAACCCTCGCTACCCATGAGCTGAATAGCTTTATGGCCATTTCAAAGGGCAATTGAGAGGCAAAAACTTTGCTGTGGGTATGTCGTGCAGACCACGTGAGGATAATCAGATCTGGTTATCTAAAGACCAAGTGTGCGGCACGGTGGCTCAGTGATTAGCGCTCGTGCCTCCCAGTACCAGGGTCCCGGGTTCACTTCTAGCCCTGGGCGACTGTGTGTCTGCGTGAATTGCCTCCGGATGCTCCGGTTTCCTCCTACAGTCCAAAGACGTGCAGGTCAGGCGAATTGGCCATGCTAAATTGCCCATAATGTTAGGTGCATTAGGTCGTGGGAGATGGGTCTGAGTGGGTTACTTTTCGGAGGGTTGGTTGAGTCGAAAGGCCTGTTTCCACACTGCAGGAAATCTAATCAAAGGCTTGTGGTTTTTGTACATCAGCAATGGTTTCATATTTGTTTATGGATTGTTAATTGATATTTTTAAAATTATTGATTTTAAATTCCACCATAACTTATGATGGGATTCAAACCTGCCACCCCTGAGCGCTAGCTGATGTTTTGGACAAATGCGCTAACAATAATGTTACTTGGCCATCACTTCACCTGCTCAGTGGTTGTTCATCCCTGAGAACTGATACATGAAGCTAAACCCATTCTTCCAACATGATTGTGTGATCCTGAAGTCTTCCAGCACTCTGGTGATATCACTTAGTCTCTCTCCATGTGGAATCCCTCCCTGTGTGGGTCTAATTGCTTCCTCTGTCAGTGTCTCTCGCTCTTGCAGCTACTCCAGATCCTGAGCCAACAGAATTCTCCACTCCAGAGAGACGCAACAGCACAGGCCAGGGATGGAGTTTGGTATTTTCCAGATATCTGTGGGGCTCATTTCCATTCTCCTTGTGTAATCGTCACTGCATCAGTCTAATTTCCCATTCTGTTTATTTCTCTGCCTCCTGTAGGTACTCAGGAAGTTGCTGACTCAATAGACTTTCCAACTGCTGTGTGTCTCATCCATCACCTCATTGAAGATGGTTGGTAAGCCAGAGAGACAAAGGGCAGGGGGATCTAGAGCCTTCAAAAAATCCTGCTGTGAGGTAAGGTCACTCACAGTGCACAGAGCAGAGAGCAATGGGAGGGCTGCAAACATTGGCTAACAATACATGATATAGCTACAGTGCTGGACGGGGAGCACAGTATAGACTCACCCCATGCTCAATCACCACGTCTACTTTAACTTACGTTGCACTGAGACAGCATAAAGAGTTCAAAGTTATCAATCCAGGCCTTAGTGAGCATCAGGACAACAGATGTTAAAGCAGGCCTCCGACGAGAGGTTGGGAATGCTGCCTGGGATCTTTCTGTTCTGGGTTCTCCCTCCAACATTGTACTAAGACTCACTACTCTGCAACACTGTATCTACGGCATGGCTTCTGCACCAGTGCCTTCAGTAATTTTTAACTCTTATAACAGAAGTTGTCCCTGTAACCTACTCCATTCCCGAAAGTCTCTCCACATAGTTGAGATGTACTGCATTCCAGACTACCATCCATATCGCTGATACTTGCTTCAGTGTCTACAACATGCCTTATTTTGGTACACTAATCCTCTTTAACTGGATACGGAGTGATACAGCACGGAAACAGAACCTGTGGTCCAACTCCTCAATGCTGCCCATGTTACCTAAATTGAACGAGTCTCACTTGCCTGCAGTTGGTCCTTATTTCTTCAAACCTTCTCCTCTCAATGTACCTTCCAAATGTCTTTTCCATGCTGTAATTGTTTTTGTTTCTCCCATGTGCCTGAGGCAATCTGTTCCGTCTAAGAACCATCCTCTGTGGATAATGTTCCCCCTCAGCTCCATCCTTAAATCCTTGCTCTCTCACCTCCCGTGTAAACCCTCTAGTTTTGGACTCACCTGCCCTTGGTTATTCACCATTCTTCGGGTCACCCCGTGGCCTCCTCTGCCCAAGGGACATATTTAGGACAATGTTACAAATATCTCCAACGTGTGTAACGAAGTGCTGGCCAATGACGACAAATGCGCCAAATGCCACTTTCCCCACCCTGTCCACCTGATATGCCACTTCCGATGAACAATGAAACTTGCACCACCTTCTCTCTCTCTCTCTCTCTCTCTCTCTCTCTCTCTCTCTCTCTCTCTCTCCCTCTCTCTATCTATCTCTCTCTATTCTCTCTCTCTCTATCTCTGTATCTCTCTCTCTCTCTCCGTTCAACAACCCTGGTCAGAGCCCTTCCATTAACTGTGTTAGTTCTCCATGGTTTGTCTTAACAAAATCCAACATCTGAATTAAACTCCATCTTTCATTCCTTTGTCCACTGGCCCAGTTGGTCAAGATCCCCTTTGATAACCGTATTTACTGCCCATTAATTTGATCATCAACAAACTTTCACACAATTACTCCTATATTTTCAACCAAATTGTTTATGTAGATGATGCACATCAGTGGACTCAGCCTGATTATTTCTTCAATAATGGAATAAAACCATATTCTTTTCATAGAGCCATACAGCATGGAAACTGACCCTTCAGTTGATACCAACCATAATCTAAAAGTAAACTCTTCCCAGCTGCCTGTTGCTGGCCCATATCACCCAACCCTTCCCTATTCACCTGTTTATCCAAATATCTTTTAAATGTTGTAATTGTACCCACATCAACCCCTTTCTTAGGAAGTTCATTCCACAATCAAACCACACTCTGTGTAGCAAATTGCCCTGCATCTTTTGTTTTGAACATGTATCTCCTCTAACCTTAAAAATGTGGCCCCTCCTCTTGAGACTCCTCCCATCCTGAGGAAAAGGCAACTACCATTAAATTGATCTATATACCTCATTTTTTTCATAAGCCTTTATAACATCATGTCTCAACCTCCAGGCTCCAGTGAAAAAATACTCAGCCTATCCAGCCATTTTTCAGAACTCAAGCCTTCCATATCCAGCAACGTCCTGGTAAATCTCTTCTGAACCCCCTGCAGCTTAATAATATCCTCCCTGTTAACTGGGTGACCAGAACTGGACACAATATTGCAGAACAGGCCTCACAAATATCTGTGCGATCTCAACATGATGTCCCAAACCCTCCACTCAATGTACAGAGCAATAGTCAGGCATGCCAAGAACTTTCTTATCCGTCATGTGATGCAAACTTCAAGAATTATGTACCTGAACCCAGATGGCCCTCTGCTCTAAAACACTAACCGAAGCCTTAACATTAATTGTATAAGCTCTACCCTTGTTTGTTTTACAAACTGCATTACCTTGTATTTATTCAGATTGAATTCCATCTCTAGTCTTTCAGCACATTCAATCACTTCATCAAGATCCCTTTGTAATCTCAGAAAACATCCTTCACTGTCCATGATGCCACCCTCCAGCCTGCCAGCCCATCACACATGGCTGTCAGTAGTACACATACCTTTGCTAGGGGCTCCACAATTTCTTCCCTAGCATCCCACAGTGTCCTGTGATACATCTAATCAGGTTCTGGGGTTTGCCATACCTTTGTGTATTAAAACCTAAAGCACCACCTCTTCTAAACATGCAGTCTTTTCAAGTCATAGAGATATACAGCACAGAAACAGACCCTTCGGTCCCCAACTCGTCCAGGCTTACCAGAAGATATAAAGAAATCCATTCCCTTTTCCAGCATTTGGCCCATATACGTCTACACCCTTACTATTCTGATGCCCACCCAGATACCTTTTAAATGTTGTAATTGTATCAGTCTCCATTACCTTCGCTCTCAGCTCATTCCATACACACATCACCATGTGTGTGAAGAAGCTGTCCCTTCTGTCCCTCTGTAAACCATTCACCTCTAACCTTAAACTTAAGCCCTCCAGATTTGGACTCCCCAACTTCTGGGAAAAGGCCTTGAATGCTTACCCTATCCATACCGCTCATTTTCATATAAACCTTTTTGAGGTCATCCCTCAGTCTCCGATTCTCCAGTGACAGTAACCCCAGCTTATTCAGCAACAACTCTGGCAATATCTTGTAAATCTTTTCTGAGCCCTTTCTAGTTTCTCAACATCCTTCCCATAGCAGGGAGACTGGAGTTGCAGAGGACTCCAAATGTGGGCTAATGTATTACTCTTGTTCCCTGAGTTCCCCAGTCTTTGTCCACAGTAAGTTCTGGAGTGAAAGAATTGTTTAGGATCTTATCAAATATCCTGCAGTTCCACACATTGATGGCCCCATTGATGAATGGATGCTATTTTGTCCTGAGTTATTTATGCACTCTTAATATACAGATACAATCACTTTTGGATTCCCCTTTCCTTCTCTACTGAGGCTATTTCATTTAGCCTTTCTCCATTCCTGTTTCCTACTCAACGTGTATTCCTATAGCCCCTGTATATCCTCAGCGATTCCCTTGATCCAGCTGGCTATACCTGACATGTGCCCCCTTTTCTGTGACCAGACCCTCAATAGACAGCCAGTGTTTCCGAATGCTGTCAGCATTGAGCTGCACACAAACAGGAAAATGCTGGCGCTGATCGATCAATTTATCTCACTTTTAAAATATTCTCAGTTGCCAAACATTCCTTTCCCTGCAAATAATTCCCTTCCCCAATCACATTTTGAAAGTTCCTGGCTAATGCGATCAAGATATGGTCAGGCTACATTTTATAACTTGCACTTGTGGACCAGGCCTGTCCTTTTCCAAACCTATTTTCGAACTACTAGAACTGTGGTCACTTTGGCAAAATGCTTTCCCACTCACACCTCAATCCCTTTAACTACCTTGTTTCCCAAGGGGAGGTCAGGTTTTGCCACTTTCTCTTTTCAGGTCATTTACATATTGATTGGGAGTTTTCTGGAACACAATTACCAAATTCCTCCCTTGCAATCACTGAACACTGGCAGTCCCAGTCTAGGTTTGGAAAGTTCAAAAACGCGATCAAAACAGCCCTATTATTCTGGTTGATATTTAAGATGTCTCGACATATTTGTCCCTCAGACTGCCACGGATTATTTTGGGTCAGCAGTCAGATCGTATCAAAGTGATGACCCATTCATATTTCTCAGTTCGACTAACATAGTTTCACTGGGCGATCCCACAGGAATATCCTCTCTTAGTACTGCTGTGATGAATCATGCAAACAAAACCCACTACCACGCATCCTCTCTTGCCTCCCCTTCCTGTAGCATCTCTACCTTGAACCAATGAACTGCCAGTACTGCCCCTCCCTCAGTTGTGTTTCTGTAATAACTATAATATCCCAGTCCCATGTTCCAATCCATGCTTTGAGTTCACTTGCTTTGCTGTCAGGCCCCTTGTATTGAAATAAATGCAGTTTAATCATCAGTTTTCCCCAATTCCCTGCTATGTTCTTGCCTGCCTTGTCCGCTGAAATTGCTGTCTTTAACTCATGTACCAACCTCAATCTTCTTTCTGGTCTTACATCTATTTAAGGTGCAACACCCTGCCAGACTAGATTATATCCTCTCAAGCATCTCTAGCAATTCACCCCACCAGGATGTGGGTCGCTCTCCCGATCCCAGTTTAGGTGCCTTTCTCACCCTGTCTCCCTGTGCTGACTCCTTCAGGGATCTCTCGACTTGTCCACCATGGTCCCTGTATTTCTCAGTACTGCGCAAGATCCTACCATTCATTATGTCTGTCCTTTGCTTATCGTACCTCCCACAGAATATTACCTCACTTCGATCAGAACTAAACTCTGCTTAGATTTTCATCTGATCGACATTGGACTGCAGACGGAGATCATCCTCCTCACTGTGGACAACACCCTCACCTTTCATGTCATCTGCAAACCTACTAATGATACCTTCTGCTTTCATATCCAAGTTATTCATGTTCAATGGTTCCTGCACAGATCTCTGTGGTACACCCGCTGGTGAAAGTATTCTATCCACTAATTTTGCATCCAATTTGCCAACTTGCCTTGGAAGCCAGTCCTTTTGGATCAGCTTTACATTTTGCATCTTGTCCATTTGCTTATTCAAGTCTATGTAAACCATGCATTGCCTTCATCAATATACATAAGCACGAATTCAAAAAAACTGAACTGAATTCCTCAGACAGTATCTTCCTCTGGCAAATCCGTGATGACTAAACCAAGTTGATCCTTACCTTTGCAAGTATCGAATCATCCTCACAATTCATTCCAATAAGTTCCCTCCCACTAATGTCAGACTATTTGCTCTGTAATTACCTGGCCTAACCAGCATTAGCGATCCTCAAATCACTCGGCACTTCACTTGTGTCCAGCAAAGTATTATATCTATATCCACCAGGGCCCGACCAATCTCTGGTTAATTAGCATGGGTCAAAGAATGCTGGTCCAGGCAATGACACCCACATTCCATGAATAAATAACTAAAAATACATATGTCCCTCCCTACCTCTGCAAACCCCTCCAGCTGTAGCAATTCGTACTGACTTTGTAACACCGTTCCGGCCCTAACCACTCTCTGTAACTCTCTCACTATCTCCAGCACCTCCATCTCTCCCTCTTCCTATGAGTCAATAAATCTTGACAATGATTCCCCTTCCCATTGCCCCCTTCCTGCTAGCAGACCCATTGCAATCCCTTTAAAACTTACTCCTAACACACACTCCCACTTCAGGATTTTCAGTACTTTGTGATGATCTTCTCAGCCTGATAATCTAATATGATCCGTTTTGTCCTGAGTGAGGGACCGGTGGGGATTTGTGGCTGAGTTTTTGTCTGTTTCAGTGGAATGTCCTCTTGTTAAGTGTTTTACACTGTTCCTTCAAATGTTTTCCACTGTTCATTTCCAGACACCCATATTTCAGTCTGTTTAACCTGTTTACCTTGGTCAGTTCTCCTCTCAAACCCATGTAATTGGCTATTTTTGTTTCTAGTTGTAAAAAGCCCTTTCAGTGATTCACTTTAAAACTTTATATTTCTTTAAACTGCTCTTTATCACAATTTCCCTGAGGATCTCTCCAGGTGACATTATTCATTCACTAAGTTTTATCACACAACAGTCGCTCTGAGACAGTTACATCCCTCACCGATTGCAAAACGTGTTATTCTAAGAAACACTGAAAAATATTCTCTGAACTCTTCTTCCAATATCACTGTTGTCAGTGTGCCTGTCCCAGATTGTGGGAATACTGACGTTTCTCAAAATTATCACAATGTGTTTGTTAAAAAATTCCAATGTGTTCCTGTTTAATGCACTGATGAGCAATGGAATGCTATTTGGTGGCAAAAACTGTTCTGCTGATTCAGTCCTTGGCAAGTAGTAGCCAGAATTTACATTCAGACTGACTCTACTTCATGATCTGATGCCAAATTCTTTCTCTGTAAGGCCTTTCTTACCCATTATTGTTAGTGTTACCCATTTTGCCTGAATTTGCACAAGGTTGGGAACCATTGAATACTTACGTTCTATCTTTTGTTCGTCCTGTACCCACATCTCTCTGGTGTCTAAATCTCTTTTATCTCTGTGTCACAAATCCATCCACCTCGTTGCAGAGACTTTGTCCATTAATAAAAAAAAACTCGTTCCCACAATTTCCTGTAACAAATGGATTTGCTGATCTATAGTTTTAGTTAAAGTT
Organism: Hemiscyllium ocellatum; assembly: GCF_020745735.1. Classification (NCBI taxonomy): domain Eukaryota; kingdom Metazoa; phylum Chordata; class Chondrichthyes; order Orectolobiformes; family Hemiscylliidae; genus Hemiscyllium; species Hemiscyllium ocellatum. The sequence goes on along the minus strand of NC_083414.1, from coordinate 76,119,529 downwards.
TGTCCCATCCTGTTCCTTTCTGTTGTCTTCTGTCACATTCCCCACCCTGCTCTGATGCTTCACGTTTTCTCTTTGTATTTGGAAAGCTCCTTTCACCTGAAGCCTGTTCCTGCATCCTCTCTGTCAGTTTAAAGCCATGTCCATAAACCTACTGTCATGACTGTCCAGGACATTGGTCCCAGCACATTTCCAGTAGAACAATCGGAATGGATTTTTTTTTAAAAAATCAGGTATGAGACGTGGGTGTCTCTGGCTGACTTGCCTTTATTGCCTATCCCTTGCTGCCCTTGAGCTTAGCAGCTGGCTCGCCCATTTCACAGGGTAATTGAGAGGCAAACACATTGCTGTGAGTATGTCGTGCAGACCACATGAAAGTGAACTGTTGTCTTTCTCTGAAGGTCAAGTGTTTGGATTTTTTATCAATACCTATTTATGGATTGTTAATTCCATTTTTTAAAACATATATTTGTTTAAAATTCCACATGGCTAAAAGTTAGATAGAAGAAGGGGGGTGGTTACTTTGTTGGGAATGTATTGTAGACTGTTGTAGACCCAACAGATACCAGAGGAGCAGGTGTGTAGAGAGATTTCAGATAACTATAGGAATAATCGAGGAGTACTGGCTGGAGATATTAAAATTCCCTGTATTGATTGGGCCACATGGAGTATAAAAAGACCTGGACAGAGTGCAATTTTTGAAATGTGTCCAAGAAAGGTTACTAAATCAATATGCAGAGGGCCATACTCTATTCAGGCAGGTGCAACACTGGACCTCCCCTCAGAAAACAAAGTCGAGCAAGTTACTGAAGTGTCATTCGGAGAGCACTTTGAATCCAGTGCCCACAACTGTCTTCGTTTTAACATAGCTATGGAAAAAGATCAGCAGGTCCACGGATTGAAGAGGAAAACTGCAACAGGGCCAGGTTTGGGGCCATTCTGCAGGATCTGGCCAGCGTCAATGCCGTGAATTTAAAATTGCACAATGCCCAGTTATAATCCAACTCGCTTTGAAAGCGCTGGTGATCACTGTAATAGATGAAAGGCTTAAACTAAATTTGTTTGATATTATATTCCATGACCCTGCCATCCTGTTGCTATAAATTCTGTGCCTTAGGATTGTGCTCCACAACCACCTGATGAAGGAGCAGTGCTCTGAAAGCTAGTGCTTTCAAATAAACAGGTTGGACTGGAACCGAGTGTCGGGAGATTTTTAACTTTGTACATCCCCAGTCCAACACCGGCACCTCCACATTATGATTCTAATCGATTGAGTGAGTCTGTTTGAAGGAAAAGGATCAACTGGCAAATGGGATGCTTTTCAAAGTGTGGTCTCAAGAATCCAGGACCAGTATGCCCCATTGGGATAAAGCGAAAAGCTAGCAGGGTGAGGGATCCTTGGCTGGTGAGTGATAATAAGGCTCTGGTCTTGAAATGAAGACTGCATGCATTGGGTTTAAGCTATCCGTATTTACTTAAACTCTTCTATTCTTAAAGACACGATCAATCTTCGGAGACCCTACAATCCTCTCAGTCCCTGTAATACTCCCAATCTGCAGAAGTCATTCCAATGCATGTGACTCTTTCAATACAGTTCCTAAAAGACCCACTATATACGTGATATCTTTTCATTGCCATCACCCACACTGTCAATGTAAGCTCCTCCAGTATCTCCATCCATCTACTCATTTCCATAATCTTCTCCAGCTCTTACATGTGTAAATATCACACTCCCCTACAACCCTTTCCACTTTGACCAAACTGGAGGAGGTTACTAATGCTTCCTAATCTGGGAAACTGTCTCCAACCAAAATTGCTGTCTTTATCACTTGGAAAATCTGTCTGATTCCACACCCTCTTTATTTAAATAACCTGCAGAAGCAAAGCCTTCCTCTAAATATAAACATCTTCAGTCACGACTACCCTCCATACGTCGATTTGTTTTTTCTAATCTGTACAACCCACTTTATCTCTGTACTCAGCTCCATTCACCTGAAACATTCCTGTCTGTGTAAAACACCCCATCCTAACAACATCCTTATCCCTGGAAACTGCTCCATTCCTCCCAACCTCCCATCTCCATGAACTCCTGTAGGCCCGATAGCTCTCCACATTTCTGTAACCTCCTGTGGCTCTATGGTCCTCCCTCCCTGTGAAAGCCCCTCGAGTCCCCACAATCCTCGCAGTCTGGTCATCTGCTCCAGATCATACCATTGTTGTGTCTGTTACCTCATACAACCTTAGCAACGCCTCCTATTTATGCCACTTCATTCAGATCACATCCTCTCCCACTTCCTGAAAACTCTTGCTGCCACCATAACACTTGCTATTTAGAACATGGAATAGCAGATTCCAGTACAAGCCCTTCCGCCCTCAATATTGTGCTGACCTTTTATCCTACTCTGAAGACGAAACGAACCTCCATACCTTACATTTTACTATCATTGATGGGCCTATCCAGGAGTTGCTTAGATGTCTGTAATGTGTCTGAATCTACTACTTCGGCTGGCGGTCCATTCCACGCACCCACCACACTCTGTGTAAATAACATATCAGTCCCGTCCATGTCAACAGGATATCCCAACCCAATCTAGTCCTACCTGCCAGCACCTGGCCCCTATCCCTCTGATATCTAAGCTAAACCTTCCACAAATTACCTTAAACTTCTGTCCCCTTGTGATAGCCATTTCGCCATGGGAAATAGTCTCTGGTTATCCATTCTATATATGTCTCTCATTCCCTTGTACACCTCTATCACGTCACCATTCTTCCTCCTTCGCTCTGATCAGAAAAGCCCGAGTTTACAGAACCTACCTTCTATGGGCATGCCCTCCAGTCCAGGCAGAATCCTGCAAAATCTCCTCTGCACTGTCTTTAAAGCTTTCACACCCTTCCTATAATGAAGCAAACAGAACTGTTCACAATATTCGAAGTTTGGTCTAACTGGGGTTCTGTAGAGGTGCAGCAAAATCTCACATCCCTTAAACTCAATCCCCCTGCTAATGAAAGCCAACACACCATCCGCCTTCTTAACACCCTGTCAACTTGGGTGGTAACCTGAAGGACACAGGATCCCTGTGTTCCTGCACGCTGCTAAGAATTCTGTCTTTATCCACGTAAAAGTTGTCTGCAGAATCCTCTAATCTAAAACTATCCCTATCTTTGTAAGTTCCTCCAGTCCCTACAACACTCATAAACTGTGAAACCTCCTCAAGTCCCAATATTCTTATTGTCTGCAAAATCTTCTCGTCCTGATGGCCCTCCATATCTCTGTAACCCCACCATCCTCCACTGCCCTTCTGGGGAATATTGCAGAGGAAGAAGGAGTTGGAGAGTCTGAGCCATGTTACGAGGTATGAAGGGCGGCAGAACCTGGAGGATGGTACAAATGTAAGAAGGGACTTGGGACTTGCAGGAGGTTAGAAGTTCCGGGATTCATAGAACCTGCAGGCTACGACCGAGGATGGCTTGTGGAACCTGGAGAATATTATGATTTGAACCACAGGTAAGTTTTAATTGGACCGTTCAGCCGATCTTGCAGTCATAGAGATGTACAGCGTGGAAACAGACCCTTCAGTCAAACCCATCCATGCCGACAGGATATTCCAACCCAATCTAGTCCCTCCTGCCAATACCTGGCCTATGTCCGTCCAAACACTTTCTATTCATATATTAATCCAAATGCTTCTTAAATGTTGCAATTGTACCATCTGTAAGATCAGCTGAAAGGTCTAATCAAAAATTACAGGTGGCTCAAATCATAACATCCTCCAGGTTCCACATATCTGCAGATCAGATATCCCAACGCAATGTAGTCCCAACTGCTAGCACCTGGCCCATCTCCCTCTAAACCCTTCCTATTCAGATACCTATCCAGGTACCTTTTAACTGTTGCAATTACTAGTTTCCATTACTTCCTCTGGCAGTTCATTCCATACAGGTACTACCCTCTACGTGAAACAGTTGCCCCTTAGTACTCTTTTATATTTTTCTATTCTTACCCTAAACCTCACCCTACAATTCTGGACTCGTATACCCCAGGAGAAAGACTTTGTCTATTTACCCTATCCATGCCCCTCTTGATTTTATAAACCTCAATAAGGTCACCCTCAGCCTCTGACTCTCCAGGAAAAACAACCATCACCTGTTCAAACTCTCCCTATAGCTCAACCCTGGCAACTTCCTTGTAAATCTTTTCTGAACCCTTTCAAGTTTCACATCATCCTTCCGATAGGAAGTAGAATAGAGTTGTATGCAGTATTCCAAAAGTGGCCTAACCACTGTCCCGTACAGCCGCAACATGACCTCCCAACTCCTGTACTTAATACTCTGACCAAAAAAGGAATGTATACCAAGGGCCTTTTTCGCTATCCTGACTACCTGTGACTCTACTGTCAAGGAACTCTGTATTTCATTTGAAAAATTGCACAGACAGATAGAGTGGCCCGAGGTCTTCTGGGTAATGCTAGTTCAGTCTAAGCTGGTAGGTGGAGCCAGTGAAGTATTTGCAGCGCTGTCTGATGAATGGTCGAGAGATAATGCACATGTCAAACAGGCCATTTTAAGTGCTTATGGATTGTTATGAAAGGGAAGACACTAGAATTCCCTTTACTGTACCATCGCTAACTGACAAAGCTCCTTCAGATCTATATCCTCTGAATTGTTGAACTCCGCTATCACCATTGCAACTCTCATTACTTTCTAACATGGCTGAGTCTCTAAAACCATCAGTTTATTCTCCTCCACTGCATACAGCACTCCTAGTCTGTGTAATCTCTTTAAATCCTTCAGTTCCTATATACCTATGTATTGATGTGACTGCTTTGTGGCCATTGTATCCTCGTTTATATCTGCAAAAGGCTCTGCTCACTGCAGCACATCCTATGCTCTTAAGTGAATCTGGTCTCTCACAAGCCTCTCTACGACTCTCTCCTCCAGTCTCTACAAGCTTCCCTAGCCTTGTCATATCTTGCAGCATGCACACCACTCACTCTCTGACATACCTTCCAGTGCATAAAATCATCTCTCCTTCTAACTTTATCCAGTCTATAACTTCATCCCTATCAGTGCAACATTATAATGTTGCATAGCATCTATAGCATCTTCCATGTGCTTGCAACATTCTCCAATCCATACCATCCTCCCTATCACTGTGATATTCTCATGTAATTATCCACAGTCCTACACACATCACATTCTCTGAAGTCAAATCAAATATGCTTTATCTCTCTAACTTCCTCCAAACAATAAAATATTTTTCCTGCAAACATTCTGTAGCAACTGTTACTACGTTTAACCCCGCAAAATTGTTGCGCCCCCAAACATCTCTCCCACTGTGTGACCTCTATCCATCCCTCCAAGGCCCTCTCTCAGTGACACGCACCATGCATTTCCAACAAGGAAGATGGAATGACAGTATTAACTGAAGAGAACAGATATGATCGAAATGTTATTGTGGAGGGGTGCCTGCAGAATGATCATGACAGCAATGTGATTATTGAGGGGTTGTAGGGATTTAGGCAGGACCAGCAAAAAACCAAACATGGTCCCGTTTGTTGTGAAGAAAGGATGCAGTCAGTGCTTTAGTGAGACAGCCCATTTAATCTGGGAATCAAAATATAGAGTCATTTTGAATGGACAGCTTCCAAATAGCAAGGGGGATCTGGAAGATCAAATCACAATCCATGCTCGTTGGTAAATTGGATACAACAATTTCTTGGTGCTAGTAGACAGAGGCATGTGGAGTGGTCAATTTCTGATTGGACGTCTGTGACCAATGCTGTTTCACAAGGATCAGTGCTGCGATGTCTGTGTGTAATTTATATCTGTGATCCAGATGAAAAGCTCAGCAGTTTGATTAGTATTTTGAAGACGACATTTGGAAAGGCATGTAATGATTAGGGATAGTTAGGGGAATTGTGGATAGTGAGGAAGAGTGTTAAAGGTTGCAGCAGTGTGTAGGGCAGCTGGGACGCTGTGCAGAGAAATCGCAAACCGAATTTCATCGGGACAAGTGTAAAGTGATACATTTATGAAGTCAAATGGAAGAGAGAGGTACACTAATTGACTAATTGGAAACATTGAAAAAACAGATGACCTTGGATGCAAATCCATAGCTCCCTCAAAATAACAACACATTAGGATGTGGTGGTAAAGGAGGAGTATGGTATGCTTACCTGCATTGGTCACAGTATTGATTACAGACGTTTGCATGTCATGTTGTGACTGAATGAAATGTCATTCGGCCTTGTTTGGAAGTTTGTGTGTCGTTCTCATCGCCACGCTACAGGAAAGATGTGGAGGCTCTGGGGAGGTTGCAACAGAGGGTTGGGAGAATGTTGCCTGGATGAGAATGTGTTTACTGTAAGGAGGTTGGACGCAGTTGGATTGTTTTGTGAGAATATCGGAGACTGAGGGGTGACCTGATACAGATATATAACATTAGGAGAGGCATAAATAGTGTGGATAGTCAGAATCCTTGTTCCAATGTAGAAACATCAAATACTAGGGCGCCTCAGTTTAAGGTGAGAGTGAGAAGTTTTAAGTGAGATGAATGAGGCCAGTTTTCCTTACCGAGAGGATGGAAGCTGCTCAGGAGGTGGGAGAAGTGGCAATGAGAGCAAAGTTTTGAAGTGACATTTAGACAGAAACATGAACAGGCAGAGAATAGAGGAAAATCACCCATGTGCAGGCAGATGGGATTAGTTTAGAATAGCATCATGGTCAGCACAACCATGGTGGGCCGAAGGGCCTATTTCAGTGCTGTACTGTTCTGTTTTCTAACTTCGTGGCATCTACCCTGTCAAAGCCCCTCAGAATCCTGGATGTTTCATTCGATTTCTCTCCCATTCTTCAAAACCCCACTAGGTTGAAGGTCAATTTACTCCACCTCTTCTCATTGGAAAAACCTGCCATCTCCAGGATCAGCCGAGTGAACCTTCCCTGGCCTGCTGCAATACAAGAATATCTTTCCTTAGGGCACGCATACTGTTCATTATAATCTAGCTGTGGTCTGACTTGTACCTTGCATCGTTTTATCAAGACATCCCTATTTTTTGACTCCATTCTCTTTGCCTTCTCTATTACCTGCTGACCCTGTAAGCTACCTTTTTCAGATTGGTAAACAAGAACTCCCTTAACCTTTTCTGCTGTCAGTCTGAAACCAGGTAGTGTTAGCCTGACAGTAAGTCGGGAACGTGCTGGAATGTGTTTTAAAGGATATGACAATAAATGATTTATGAATGCTTAGAAACAATGGGAGATGCATGATTTTATAAAAGGGGAATATTTTTCAATCTGTTGGATTCTATATTTTGGTGTGACCATAAACGGCAGAATAGATAAGGGTGGGGAAGGCTAGTTGCGGTAGAGGGACATTTGATATTTCAGAAGCACTTTGAAAAGTTTCAACCACGGCAAAAATAGAGCCCCTGAAAGGTCAATGAGGCTGTCTGTGTGGAATAACTGCTGATGGGTGAGGTACTGAATAAATATTTTGCGTTCGGATTTACTGTGGAGAAAGACATGGAAGCTCGGTCTCTTAGGAAAATATATAGTGATGTCTTGTAAAGAGTGCACATTGGAGAACAGAAGGTGCTGGATGTCTTAAAATGCAAAAAGTTAGATCAACCCTCGGCTCGTGATCAGATGTAACCCAGCGCCTTGTGAGAAGCGGGGGAGGAAATTACAGGGCCCCTCCCAAAGATATTTGTATCATCGACATCTACTTCCGACCAGTGAGACTGATGGTAGGGGTGGTAAGTTGTTGGAGGAGATTCTGAGAGAAACAATCATCATGCATTTGGAAAGGCAAGGACAGATCAATGACAGTCAGCATGGATTTGTGCACGGGAAATCATGTCTCAAACCTGACTGCGGTTGTAGACAAGTGAGAGATCAAAGCAGAGCAGTTCACGATGTCCACATGAAGTTCAACAAGGCCTTTGACAAGTGTCTGCATGGCAGACTGGTTAGTAAGTTTAGATCACACACAACCACGAGTGCTCACCAACTGGATACAAAACAGGATTGATGGTAGGAGACAGAGCATATTCATAGAGGGTTGCTGCTCAAACTGCCGGCCTGTGACCAACGGTGTGTCATGGGGTTCGGTGCTGGGTCACTGTTGTGCATCATTTATATAAACAGTTTGGATGATAATACGGGAGTCATGGTTAGCAAGCTTGTGTGTGAGACTGAAATTGGTGCTGAAGTGGACAGTGAAGAGGGTTATCGAAGAGTACAATGGATCAACAGTACTGCTGGACCAGTGAGGTTAGGAATAACAGGTGGAGAAATGCAAGACGTTGTGTTGTGGTAAAGCAGACCAGGCTGGACTTATACAATTAATGTTCGGGCCCTGGGTAGTGTTTTCAATCAGTGACCCAGTGATGCAGGTACACAGTTTTTTGAAAGTAGCGTCACGGGTAGACAGGCTGGTGAAGTAGGCGTTTGGGATAGTTACCCTTCATTGGGCAGAGCATTGAGAGTAGGAGTTGGGATGTCATGGTGTATCTGTACAGGACATTAGTGAAACCACTGTATAAGCATTGTTGATTAACTGAAAAATATCAACTTGTTCACGCATGTCATTTAGGGAGGAACATCTGGCATTCTTACATGGTATGGCTCACATGTGACTCCAGTCCGACAGCAATATAACTGCCTCTGAGCTGCCTCTAGGCATTTGGCAGTGGGGTAATGTATGCTGGTCCATCTGGTGACATCCTTAGGCCATGAATGAATAAATAAAAATACATATGTCTATCCCTACCTTTGCAAACAAATTTAGTTGCAGCAATTCGTACTGGCTTTGTAACATTGTTCAGGACTTTGCCCCTCTCTGTAACACCCTCACCACCTCCAGCACCTTCAATCTCCCTGATCCGCTTCTCTGATTAAACGCTGACAATGTTTCCTCTTCCTATTGCGCTCCTCCTGCTAGGAAACTTTCTAGCGATCTCTTTAACACTGTGTCCACATTTCTAAATGTTGGCTTCTTCAGAATTGATAGCTTTTTTAAAATCACTTAATCAAATCCATTAAGTCCCGGACCAAGATCGTCCAAAGTGGGGCAGGAGTATTGGGAAGTTGTGCAGCACATCGAGACTTTCTGTGTGGAAAATGGGAATCCAAGAGCAAACAGCACAAGGAGCGCATGACCACACCAACTCCCCACCCACCCCCATCCGATGGCTACCTTCTGCCCAAGTGTCACAGAGTCTGTGGAAGGCCATATCAGTCTGTACCTCTGTCTGCTTTGTGACCCACCGCCAAAGAGATGATGAGATAGGAAGGTTGAATCCCCTCACAATTATCCCAGTGCCTTTGTTACAAATTCAAACAATTCCCTGTTAATGCAGTGTCTAATAATGTGATATAACTCAGTATCTCTCCATGCGGTACCCCTCGTTGTGTCAGTCTATTTGCTGCCTCTGTCAACATTTCTCCCTCTTAGATCCTGAGTCAACAGAATTGTCCACTCCAGAGAGACGCAACAGCACTGGCAAGGGATGGAGACTGGGATTTTCAAGATCTCTGCTTGACTCAGTGCCACTCTGCATGAGTTATCCTCATTGCATCAGTCTAATTTCCCATTCTGTCTAGTTTTGTCTCATACAGGTAATCAGGATATTCCTAACTCCTGTCTCATCCATCACCTCATTGGAGCTGGTTGGTCAGCCAGAGAGAGATGGAGAGAGAGATCTGGAGCCTTCAGTAAATCATGCAGCGGGTAAGATCACTCACAGTAAACAGCACAGGGTGGAGGTAGCAGACTTCTGCATTCAGACCTGGAAGACAGGAGATAGATACAGAGAATGCCAAGGAACAGCAACATTCTAGGCTTCATTCCAACCATCTTGTGAGGGTCCTGTTTTCACCTCTGCTGTACTGGTCCTCAGTGCAACAGCACAGGGGGTCATAGGCAACAATCCTGGCCGATTCTGTGTTAGTGATCTCTGTAATATTCTCCAGTCCCGATAATCCTTCCTCTGTTTGGAATCTCCATACCATTCTCTCTGTCTCTGTCTCTGTCAGGTTCTCCAATCCCTAACGCACTAATTCCTAAACTTCTCCAGTAGATACTAAATTCCTTCATCCCTGTAAACCCTGACAGTCCAGTCTATCCCTGTAAGCTCCTCCCACCAATACCACCCTCCATGTCAATGTATTTGTCTTTAACCTCTCCATCTGTTCCTACCTATGTAATCTTCTCCAGTTCCTACAACCCTTCCTTAGCTGTGAAAAAATTGTAATCTCGTTATCCTTCTCCAATTCTTTGATCTTTCATCCTCATTCCAGACACCATACCCCCACCGCCCCCCGACCACAGGACCCTCTTTCAGTTTGTGCAATCCTCCCCATCTGTGTAACTGTCTCCAAACCAGTAACCTGGCATTCTCCATTGCCTTCCTATCTATGTAGCCTCCAGAGCCTAGAAGCCACCTTATATCTGTAAACCTTCGATATCTCTGTTAGTTCATACAATACTCTCCTTCATGAAACAGCCCCCCTGTCTGTGCCTCTCAGTCTGCCTACCTCTTCCTTTCTCCATCCCTATCCCTATCTCCAGAATCTAATCCAGCTCCCTCTATCTCTGTAAATTCCTCCAATCTCCTTTATCCCACTGACATTCTTGACCAGATGTAACTCTGTTTAACTCTAACATCCTTGAGTCCCTGTAAGCAACCCTATCTCTGTAACCTCTACCCATCTGTTCAACCCCCCACTACTGAGGAATGACTCCCTGAATTCGCTAAAAGGCAGATGGAATGACAGTGAATAGATATGATGGAATTGTGTGTTAGCTGCAGAATGACCATCGCTGGGAGGTGAATACTGAAGGTTTGTTGGGATAGAGTCATAGAGTCAGAGAGATGTACAGCATGGAAACCGACCATTCGGTCCAACCCATCCATGCTGAGCAGACATCCCAACGCAATCTCGTCCCAATCGGCAGACTAGGCAAAAAGCCAACAACTTGTGAAGGAAGGATGAGGTTAATGTATTAATGAGACAGTCATATGGATCTGAATATCAAAAGTGGAGCTAAGGATAAACAAGCAGCAGCAACCGTTAGCAGGAATCCTTTTGTAGGCACCAGGCAGTGATGGGAATGTCAATATGGTTACAGGCAGGACACTGAATGTACTTATGGCAAGGGCAGTACAGTAAATGTGTGTGACAGTGGCCTCTGATATGGTTAATGTAATTTCTGCAGTTTCATGCATTCAGACACACACATACACGTACACACCCAATACACACACACACCCAATACACACACACACACACACACATACACACACACACACACACTCTACACACTACTCACACACACACACACACACATAACTCACTCACACATACACACACACACTCACACCTCACACACACACACACATACACACACTCTCTGGTACGAGTGGGGTAATTTCTGTACTAAAACTGAGGTTTAATGAATAAAGGCTAAATTATGAGACTAATGTTCGGCTAGGCCATAGAGAAGCATGAACTAGAAGTCACCTCTGTTATGCCAGGAACATGGTAACCTTGGGCAAGATACCACGGAATGCTTCAGTTAGACACAGAGGGCAAAATACAATGAAAGCTCTTTTTATAACATACAAAAAAATCAATAAATGCTTTAACCAGCAAGAACATGGAGATAACAAAGGAATGTTCTAACTAGCAAAAATTGTTAAAATAATATAACATTTTAATTAAGGAATTGGCAGAGAAAAGCGTGAAATGTTTTAACCAATGGAATTGTCATTAATGATTTTTAATGTAAGAAAATCCATAGCGTGAGATGTTTTTAACCAATGGAATTATCACTAATGTTTTTGAATGTAAAAATAATGTATAAATATTGGTGCTGTAAAATCTTCCGGCGCGATTTCCGAAGTCCTTTTTGGAACTCGCCCAATCTTGGAAGATTGAATAAACATCTGTTGCTCTGTTTGTGTGTGTCTCGCAGTATTTCGATTTGCCATGGGAGAAGTGATAGCCGGTGGGGATAAGGACTGATGCTGACAGCTTGGAGTTTGGCTCTTGGAACTGAACCCTGTGGACAGTCTCCCTTGATACAAGGATTAAAGGACAGTCCGCGGTTGGCAGAGTTCGGAGGCAGAACCCGGTTGGTCTGAATCAGAACCCTAGAGTAGAATAGTTAGCCGAGTGTCAGGAACTATTCTCCGGAGATTTAGAATACCTAGACAGAAATCACTTATAACAAATTTGGGGGCTCTTGTCCGGGATCTTAAAAAGAACTCCCACGGGAGGCTCTGAATGATTCTGGGACACTGTGACACACACAGATGTTTGAGCAAACGATGTGAATCGGTGGCGCTCACAATAAAGTAAAAGGTTGAAGTTTTGATAAAGTACTTTGAGTCGGACAACTCCGTGCACAGATCAAGGTAAGAACCTTCTCTGGTATTTGGGGTTTTCGCGGAATTGTTGAGAGAAGTGTACACTGCCTTGTCGACTCCGTGGTTGTGACAGGTAACCGGGGTACAAGGGTTAATTATGTAACCAGAGTGTAGAATATAGGTTAGCCTGAAGACCAACCATGGGTGGCCAATGTTCCGGGTCGAAAAAGGAACGGGAAGACGAAACCCCGAAAATTCGCCCTGATAGTCTGCTGGGACGAAAATTGGGGAATTGGAGTCCCTACGAAAGTTGGGGCTTAAAGAAAAAGGAAATGATAAAATATTGTTGTTTTGTTTGGGTAAAAGAACCCATCCGTCCGCCATCAGTGTTCTGGACAAAAATTTGGATCGGACGAGGATTGGGTTTGTCAAATTTTAAATGATTAAGTAAAGAATAAACAGAATCCAGTTTTAAAGGAGAGCGAGTATGCTGTATGTTGGGTAGGGAACCCGACAGCAACCGCTCCAACCCCAGTACCCTTATATCCTTTAATCCCACTTGAAGGAAAAGAGAGTAAGTGGGAAGTGTTAGAAAACTTACCCCCGCCTGTGGCACCCCCGCCATATACTCTTCAGAATGAACAGCGGCAGCAGCCGCTGGTGAATCAGGAAGAGAGATCCGAGGGATCAGGCGAAGGGGACTTGGGAGCCACAGCAGCAGGAGCTGAGGGGGTTAGGAAATCTGCACGACTAAAGGAGAAAGAGATGAGGGAAAAAGATGATAAAGAAGTAGTGAGACTGTGCCCCCTGAGGGAGGTCTGTAAGTCATCAAGGATGATGAAGGGGGACAACTGAAGTTTAGTTTTACCAGCAGCTTGCAGTAATACCGACAGAGAGAGAGAGACAGTGCGAGAACAGCTCACAAAACATTTAACCCTCTGTGATTCGGTTTGAATGCACATTTGTTTGTTGGTGATTGAATGAGGAAGTTTTATTCACTGGAGCTTGAGTTCCAGGACTGTTTTAAATGTGATTTTTATGTAAACTTAACATGATTTTTTTTCAATATATGACGGACAGTTGAAGTTTCAGTTCAACAGTAGACTGTCGGAAAAAAAAAGACGATAACTTCCATAGTTATTATCTGTGACCTTGGATTCGGCCATTAGAAATTTTTAACTTGAATTGACAAATTATTGTAAGACAGCTCTGATCATTTTACGACCTAAAGTATTGTAATTGAGAAATACTTGGTCAGGAGTACATAAGAAAACTAATTTTGGATCTAAATTAGGGTACTAAATCTGTGTGATTACAGTGGATTTCAAAATTGGGAACTGTATGCATTTTACATTTTAAATATTAAATACTGAATAAATGGACGTAAATATATAAATATGTTTACAAGTTAGGAACAGGCTTTAAAGTTAGTCAAGCATGAATTAATAAATTGGTGTTTGAGGATATGAGAAGCTAGGAACATTGCAATATTTCTTAAAAAAAGGAAGAACGTAACGACTAAAGTGCCGATAGGGGACAAGGAGATTGGGTTTGTGTGTGACCCCCTCACCAGTGGGGAGGTCGGAAAATTTAAAAGGAAATGACGATCCTGTTTGAGAATCCGATAGGATTGTCAGAACAAATTAATTTATTTTTGAGGCCCAGTCTGTATATGTGGGCTGAGTTAATGTCTATTTTTGAATATACTATTTACTGGGGGAGAAAGGAGACTTATATGGGGATACTGGATAGGGAAAGTGTTAATTGAGATTTTAAAAAAAACTAGTAGCAGCGCCAGTATTGAGCTTGCCGGACAATTTGGCATGAGATGGGGATGGTTAGGGGTGAGGACAAATATCCCCTTCAGAACCCTAACTGGGACCACCACAATGTAGAAGGGTGGAATAATATGTTAGACATGCAAAATTTGATAATCCAAGGGATGCAAACTTGCATCCCCAAACAGCAAAATTTAGCTAAGGTTTTCGACCTGAGGCAGGGAAAGGACGAGTCTCCCAGTGCATTCTTACACAGATTAAGGGAGTCGGTTAGGAAATGTTCGGGTATAGACCCAGATGGGGAAATAGGATGAGGGATGGTAAAGGTTCACTTCGTGACAAAGGCATGGCCTGATATCCAGAAGAAGTTACAGAAGATAGAGGAACGGAAGGCTAAGATAATGGTAGCAGTAGTAAGGGAGGACTGTGAGTCCCCCGGGAGGATAAATGAAGGGCAAAAGGAAGCCGCGGAAGGGATAGAGGAAGTTGGCGGAAGGCTGGTGAAGAGAAGTGGAATGTGAATAGGGAAAGGAGTCGGATAAATAAGGTGGTTATCTAAATCTGAATATTTATGTATGTGTGGGCCGGCCCCCAATAGGATTTTTGTATTGGTGAAGATCTATGTGTGTCTTTGTGTGTGTAAATTTGATTGTAAAAAGTAGTCTATCTGTGTGGAGAGGGAGAGAGAAGGCTTCTCACCTAACAAGCAGTTTAACACTTTGTGCTCTGGCTTGAATTCATCTGTTTGTTAATGGTTTTATGTGTGAAATTTGTTGTTTGTCATTTGATTCAGTGTGCTATTTTTGATTGTAGTTTTATGAATGCTCAACGTTATTTTCTTTCATGATATGATTTTATTAGAACTTAAGGAGGACCCTGATACTGGGAGAAAACAGCAGTATAGGTGGACTGTCTTAGTTGAAGGTTTTACCGAGTCACCAAACTTGTTTGGACAGATCCTAGAACAAGTTCTTGAGGGCTTGACTTTAAGGCCAACTTTAAAGTTAATTCAGTATGTGGACGACCTCCTGTTGTCCGGTCCCACCCAAACTGACACACAGCAGGGAACCAATGATTTATTAAACTACCTTGCAGTGAAGGGATTGCGAGTTAGTCAGAACAAACTACAGTACGTGGAACGGGAAGTAAGATATTTAGGACATTTGATCAGTCAAGGGCAAAAGAGAATAAGCCCCGAAAGACTAAAGGGAATTGTAGAATTAGAACTACCCCGAACCAGGAGGGAACTCCGGAAGTTCCTGGGTTTGCTGGGTTATTGTAGACTCTGGATAGATAATTATGCTACTCTTACGAAAAAGTTATATCTGCAGCTAACAGAAGAGGCTCCAGACAGGGTTAAATGGGATCCTGAAGGAAAGATGTTGATTGAAACTTTAAAGGAAAAATTAGTTACAGCACCGGTTTTGAGCCTGCCTGATTTTAATAAGGATTTCCGACTCTTTGTTAACGCCAAACAGGGGACAGCTTTTGGGGTCTTAACTCAGGAATGGGGTGGACATAGAAAACCCGTAGCTTTTCTCTCCCGAATTCTAGACCCCGTTTCACGGGGTTGGCCTGAATGTGTCCAGGCAGTAGCAGCCACTGCTAAGCTAGTGGAAGAAAGTCGGAAACTGACGTTTGGTGCACCACTGACTGTGGTTACCCCTCACCAAGTTCGCACTATCCTGAATCAAAAGGCAGGACGATGGTTCACAGTCTCCCGAATCCTCAAATATGAGGCAGTCCTCTTAGATAGAGAGGATCTTAGAATAGAGGTGGGCGCCTGTTCAAATCCTGCTGAATTCTTGTGGAAAGGGGATTCGGAACAGCCGCTACAGTACCAGTGTACAGACATTGTCGAGTTACAAAGTAAAGTTCGGGAGGATTTGAGGGATCAACCCCTCCATCTGTGGAAACGATGGTATATAGATGGGTCCTCTCGGGTAGTGGACGGTAAAAGATTCAATGGGTATGCCATTATTGATGAGGAAGGATGGAGGTTGGTAGAAAGTGGACGATTGCCCAATGCCTGGTCAGCACAGACGTGTGAGTTGTATGCTCTGCACCGGGCATTAGACAGTTTAGAAGGTCAAGTGGGGACGATATACACAGATTCCAAATATGCATACGGTGTGGTGCATACTTTTGGGAAAAAATTGGCACGAAAGGGGAATGATTAATAGTAGGGGAAAGGAATTGGTGCATGAAGAATTAGTAGTCAAAATATTGGAGGATTTGTTGAAACCCCAGGAAATGGCTGTAGTTCATATACGGGGGCATCAAAAGGGGATGGAGGTAGAAGTAAAAGGCAACCAGTTAGCAGACGAGCAGTCTCGTGCTGCGGGCATGGATAAGGAAGAATTGATTTGTGTGCTATGGGTTCCTCAATTACCAGAAATCACAAAACCCCGGTGTTCTCAGAAAAGGAGGAGGATGAGTTAAAGTCAATAGGGGGAACTAAGAATGAAACTGGCAAGTGGTTCCTTCCTGATGGCAGGCAGTTACTTAATCGACCCATAGCAAGGGGGGTCATTACTCATCTTCACCAGTGTCGTCATTGGGGAACCCAAGCCTTGTGCGATACCTTTCTTAGAGTCTACGCACACCCAGGAATACACACAGTGGCCAATCAGGTCACTAGGGACTGTTTATTATGTAGGCGAATCAATAAAAAGGGGGTGAAACGAAATGCAGTAAAAGGGGGTCGAAGTCCAGCATATCGGCCATTCGAATTCATACAGGTGGATTATACTGAGTTTCCCCCAGTAGGGCGTCTTAAATATCTTTTGGTTGTAGTGGATCACTTGACAGGATGGCTCGAGGCTTTTCCGACAGCCACCGCCACAGCCTCTCAAGTTAGCAAGACCTTACTAGAACAATTAATACCCCGTTTTGGCCTCCCACGGGCCATTGATTCTGATCAGGGTAGCCACTTCACTGATGAAATGATGTTTGGACTACCCTTCCCTGGGCCAAAAGGGGATCTGCCTGTTTTTGAATCAAGGGATATATTTGTTCACAAATATGTTGAGACCCTGGGCTCCGCTTTTTCTCGTTTACGCCACCAGGGTCTGCTGCTGCAAACACCGCCTCTGGACTTCGCTGTGCATACCATTAAGCCTGGCCATTGGGTTTTAATCAAGCACTGGCAGCAGCGCAATCTCGAACCTGAGTGGGACGGTCCGTTCCTGGTGTTGCTTACTACTGAAACCGCTATCCGCACGGCAGAGAGAGGGTGGACTCACTACACGCGTGTCAAAGGTCCGGTTCCCTCTCCAGTTGAGAAAAAGGTCTGGACTGTCGAACCAGCGCGAGACCCGCTGAAACTCAGACTAAAAGAAACTTTTATTAACTGACTGTACTGCGGTGACGTGAGTGCGAGAACTGTTTCTTCAGAATTGTATGTTAACTTTGTTTTGCGTCTTGATTTTAATGTTTAAGTTCTTACTACTAGTGAAAATTATGCTCTTATTCTTGTTACTTTTGAGTTCAGTTCATATATCTTTTTCAAATGTGTTAATGATTTCTGTCTCAAAGTTTCCACAAGTTATAAAAATTGATGTTTGTAGCCTAGTGGAATGCCCAGATGTTGAATTTCAAAGGGAATATGTTTCCTCCAAAATATCTCTTCACACTGCTCCTGACGTAATGTTTGGGTCAGAAGAACCACCACCTGGCATCACTATCCGTGGAGCCCCTTTAGCCCAGGCCTAAACTGTTTTGACAGGAAGTGTCATCCGATATATATCACTGTTAAAGACACTTCCTCTGAAGACTCATTTCCCTACAGAAATGGGTCTCAACCCCTTAGTGGAAGTTTAAAGATAGCAATGATAGCGTATGGGAAGAGTTTTGAGGGCTGTTGTTTTCGAATTTGCGTAGGACTAAGACATCCTTTGCGATTCTTTGATTCCAAACTGCAAACTTTCACTCCATATACTGATCCAAAGTCACTGCAGGTTATAAAGGTTAAAGACCTGAGCCAGACTCTTGAAATAGAAACGGGGTACGGAGAAACAAATGCCTGGGTTGCATGGGTTAAATATACTGTAAAAAAAGTCTGAACAAAAGCAATTGCTATGCAAGTGCCTCCGGTAGGGCAGTGTCTCAGGTGGTTCCCTTTCCGCTTGGGTGGGAGCGAAACAAACAGGGCATGGATTGTATGATAGCCCTGTATCAACATGAGACTGCATGGAAAAATCCGAATTGTGCCTCTTTGTCTGTGATGTTCCCTTCCTTAAAAGGACAAAAGAGGCAAGCTCCCCCTGTGTTTTCCGCCGTTGTTGGGAATCACACATCATGTGTTTATAGACAAGGTGGATCTATTGATTTGGGGGAGCTGAGATTGTGTTCAGTAATTAAAAACGTTACTGAAGCAGTGGAAGGAAGAAACTACTCATCTTTAAAAGTTCCCCGAGCGGATCTGTGGTGGTACTGTCGAGGCAAACTACTGAGACCCACCCTACCCCCAGATTGGAAGGGGATATGGGCAATTGTACAATTGGCAATACCATTCACCTTGGCATTTGAGGAAGAACCGTGAAAGGGAAGGGATAGGAGATCGCTGTTGCCCACTTCTTTTGATGATAAGATTTATCTTGATTCAATAGGGGTCCCTAGGGGGGTGCCTGATGAGTTCAAACCTCGTAACCAGATTTCAGCAGGCTTTGAGTCATCCCTGTTCTGGTGGGTTACTATTAATAAGAATGTCGATTGGATAAACTACATTTATTATAACCAAGCACGGTTTATTAACCATACTAGAGATGCAGTAAAGGGTCTGGCCGAACAATTGGATGCCACCAGTTGTATGGCTTGGGAGAATAGGCTGGCCTTGGATATGCTCTTAGCTGAAAAGGGGGGCGTTGGTGCCATGATAGGCTCTCAATGTTGTACTTTTATTCCCAACAATACGGCCTCTGATGACTTGGTCACCCGTGCCCTGGAAGGTCTCCAGGCACTGGCCGATGAAATAGCTGAGAATTCAGGTGTAAATACTGATTGGACTGGCTGGCTAGAGCGGTGGTTCGGTAAATGGAAGGGGGTGATGGTCTCAGTGGTGATTACACTTCTGGTGGTAATAGGGATTTTAGTTGCTTTGGGCTGCTGTATAATTCCCTGTCTGCGTGGTCTGATTACCCGCCTTATTGAGACTGCCTTGATGAAGAGCGACCCGCGTACAGTAGTGGGCATTCACCTCCAAGCTGATGCAAATAATCCTGAGGCTGATTGGGATAGACAAGCTATGATTATGTTGCAGAAATTACAGACTGTATAAAAAGACAGGGGGATTGATATGGTTAATGTAATTTCTGCAGTTTCATGCATTCACACACACATACACATACACACCCAATACACACACACACACCCAATACACACACACATACATACACACACACACACACACTCTACACACCACTCACACACACACACACACTCTACACACCACTCACACATACACACACACACTCTCTCACTCACACAAAAACTCACACACACACTCATGACTCACACACACACACACATAACTCACTCACACATACACTCACACACACACACACACACATACACACACTCTCTGGTACGAGTGGGGTAATTTCTGTACTAAAACTGAGGTTTAATGAATAAAGGCTAAATTATGAGACTAATGTTCGGCTAGGCCATAGAGAAGCATGAACTAGAAGTCACCTCTGTTATGCCAGGAACATGGTAACCTTGGGCAAGATACCAAGGGATGCTTCAGTTAGACACAGAGGGCAAAATACAAAAGCTCTTTTTATGACATACAAAAAATCAATAAATGCTTTAACCAGCAAGAACATGGAGATAACAAAGGAATGTTCAAACTAGCAAAAATTGTTAAAATAATATAACATTTTAATTAAGGAATTGGCAGAGAAAAGCGTGAAATGTTTTAACCAATGGAATTTTCATTAATGATTTTTAATGTAAGAAAATCCATAGCGTGAGATGTTTTTAACCAATGGAATTATCACTAATGTTTTTGAATGTAAAAATAATGTATAAATATTAGTGCTGTAAAATCTTCCGGCGCGATTTCCGAAGTGCTTTTTGGAACTCGCCCAATCTTGGAAGATTGAATAAACATCTGTTGCTCTGTTTGTGTGTGTCTCGCAGCATTTCGATTTGCCACGGGAGAAGTGATAGCCGGTGGGGATAAGGGCTGATGCTGACAGCTTGGAGTTTGGCTCTTGGAACTGAACCCTGTGGACAGTCTCCCTTGATTCAAGGGTTAAAGGACAGTCCGCGGTTGGCAGAGTTCGGAGGCAGAACCCGGTTGGTCTGAATCAGAACCCTAGAGTAGAATAGTTAGCCGAGTGTCAGGAACTATTCTCCGGAGATTTAGAATACCTAGACAGAAATCACTTATAACACCTCCATGTCGACTGATACAGCAATGAGTATCAGTGCTGTAACGGATAGAATATTGAATTGTCTGTGAGATGGATTTCTATAATATCATATCACATTTGTAGATCCAATGCTGTGTACTAATAAATCTCCAATAATCCCATTATAAAGGAGTTTTGTGAGCAGAGACCCATAATATTATGCAGGATATATTGAGTTTGTGCTCAGATCATGAGTTGTAGGAGGGGAATGAGGCCATTTGGCCAATTGGGTATGCTCTGTCCTTCAATCAGATCATGACTGATCTGATACTGTTCAACTCTACTTTCCTGCCTTTTCCACAAAACCCTTGTTTCCCTGATTCATTAAAATCTGCAGGAGGTTACAGAACAGTCGGAGAGATCGCCAGAAATGGCAAATTGAGTTTAATCTGGACAAGTGTGAGATGATGTCAATTCAAGAAGAAAGTTAGGATACTCAGGGATATTGATATACAGAAGGATCTTGGTGCAAATCAGTAACCCCCAGAAAATGGCAACAGAAGTGTTTCAGATGGGAAAGAAAGCAAATGGAGTACTAGCCTCCATCAGTCACAACGTTGGGTATAGTGGTTTGCATCTGATGTTGTAATTGTATAAAATGTTTGTTTGGCCACATTTGGAGTAGTGGGTGAAGGTCTCATCTCCACACAATAGGTAGGATGGGGAGGCTTTGGAGAGGGTACAAAAGGGGTTTATCAGCACGTTACCTGTGTTAGGGTTTATAAGGGTGTGTTAGGTGTGTAAGAGGAAATCAAACAAAGTTGGATTGTACTGTGAGAGTATTTTAGGCTGACAGGTGACCGGGTACAGGAATAAAACATTTGGAACAGGGATAGATAATGTAGATAGTCAGAATCTATTTTTTTCAATGTGTAAGTTTCAAATACTGGAGCGCATGGGTTTAGGGTGAGAAAGAAGAAGTTTAAACGAGATGTGTAAGGCAAGTTTTTTTTACGTAGAGTGGATGTTACCGGGGGAGGTCAGAGAAGCAGAAATGTGAGTAAAGTTTTGATGTGGGATTTAGACAGAAACATGAACAGGCAGAAAAGAGAGCGGTATGTACCATGTGCAAGCAGATGGAATGAGTTAGAATAGTATCTTGGACAGCATAGACGTGGTGGGCCAAAGGGCTGTTGCTGTGCTCTACTGTTCTATTTTCTAACTTCCCAGCATCTGTCTGATCAGAGCCCCTCAGAATCTTGGATATTTCATTCGATTTCTCTCTCATTATCTAAACTTCAATCGGTTCAACCTCAACCTACTCCACCTCTTCAATTAGAAAATCCCTACATTCCCAGGATCAGCCGAGTGACCCTTCTCTGGACTCCTCCAATGAGACAATATGTTTCGTTTGGGCACTCACACTGTTCTTAGTATTCTAGGTGTGGTCTGACTTGTACCTTGCACAGTTCTAGCTATTTTTAGACATGCCTATTTTTAGACTCCATTCCCTCTGTAATAAATGCCAGCATTTGACTTGCCTTCTCTATTACTTGCTGATCCTGTGAGCGACCTTTTTCAGATTGATAAACAAGATCTCCCTCAACCCTTTCTGCTGTCAGTCTGAAACCACATAGTGTTAGCCTGACAGTAATTCGGGAGGATACTGGAATTGTTAGAATGTAAATGTCAATATACAATAACTGGTCACTTAGAAACACATTTGCTAAAAGAGAATTTGTTATTGAGCCAGTTGGATTTAATTTGTTGGTGTGAATATAAATGGCCGAATTGTAAGGGAGCAGGAGGGGTGTAGTGGTATAGGGGATATAGTGTATTTGAACTGTCAGAAACCTTTACACAAGTTTCAATAATGGCTAAAGAGTAACTTGGTAGAGAATAGGGCCCCTTAAAGATCAATAAGGTCACCCATGTGTGGAAGAAGAAGAGATGGGTGCGATATTAGACAAAATAATCTTGTCAGTATTTACTGTGGCGAAAGACATGGAAGCTCGGGAACTTGGGAATAAATAGCGATGTCTTGGAAAGAATACTCAACAGACAAGAGAAAGTGCTGGAATCTTAAAACAAGTAAAGTTAGATCAATCTTCAGTAGCTCATTAGGTCTATGTTAGAATATTGTGGGAAGCTAGGGAAGAGATTACAGTGTCTCTAACAGAGACATTTATATCATCAACAGACACAGTGAGGTGTTGCAAGACTGGAGGGCGGCAAATGCTGTTCCATCGCTTAAGGACTGCAAGGAAAAGCCAGGAAATTACAGCCCAGTGTGCCCTGTGATGGGGAAGTTGTTGGAGGAAATTCTGAGAGAAAGGAGCTCCTTACAGTTACAAAGGCAAGGGCTGATTCGAGATTGTCACCATGGCTTTGTGACTGGAAAACCATGTTTCACAAACCGGATTGACACTTCGAGGAAGTGGCCAAGAGATAGATGAAGGCAGAGCAGTCAAAGTTGTCCATGTGGACTTTGGCATCTAGTCAAGAGGAAGGAGGAATCTTACTTAAGGTTGAGGAAGCAAGGATCAGACAGGGCTCAGAGAGTTATATTGGGTGGCAAGGTGTCTCAGTGGTTAGCACTGCTACCTCATAGCACCACGGACTCCATTTCGATTCCAGCCTGAGGCGACACTTTGTGTGGAGTTTATACATTCTCCCTGTGTCTGCGTGAGTTTCCTCCAGGTGCTCCGGTTTCCGCCCACCGTCCAAAGATGTGCCAGTTTGGTGGTTCAGCCATGGTAAATTACCTATAGTGTTCACGATGTGTAGGTTTGGTACATTAGTCAGGGCAAATGGAGAGCAATAGGGTGGGGGAATGGGACTGGGTTGGATACTGTTTGGAGGGTTGATATGGGGTTGTTGGGCCAAATGGCCCGTTTCCACACTGTAAGGATTCTCTTAATGTACCAGGAAGAAACCGAGGAATGGACGTAGGACAACTAGATTGGGGCATGAAAAAGCTTTGTTGGGAAAGATTAAGGAAAACCGTGAGGCATTCTCCACTTATGGGAGGAACAAGAGGATGTTCAGAGTGAGGATAAGGCCAACTGGGATAGCGGAAAGAACTTGTGCCTGGATCACGGGAGGTAGGCGAGGTCCTTAATGAATACTGTGCCTCAGTATTCACTGCTGAGAAGGGTCTTGTCGTTTGTGAGGACACCGTGAAACAGGCTGATGTACGTGGACAGGTGGATATTAAGAAGGAGGATGTGCTGAGAATTTTGTAAAAGATAAGGATAGATAAGTCTCCGAACCAGATTGGATGCATCTAAAGTTACTACACGAAGCGAGGGAATGGAGTGCTGCGTACCTGGTGATGAACTTTGCCCCCTCACTGTCCACTGGAGTCGGACCAGGTCATTGGAGGCAGGAAAATATTATTCCCTTGATCAGGAAAGGGGATGCGGATAATCTTGGGAATTACACACCGTCAGTCTTATGTCTGTGGTTTGCAGTTTATTGGAGAGGACTCTGAGAGACAGGATTTATTATTCCTTGGGAAGCCACAGTTTGATTAGAGATAATCAGCATGTTTGTGTAACGGGCAGGTCATGCCTTACAAATTTTAGTGAATCATTTGAGAATGTGACAAAACATCTGTATGGCTCATTCAGAAAGTACGGAGGCATGGGATACAGGGAAACCTGTCTGGATTCGGGATTACTGGCCAACGGAAGACAAAGGGTGATGATAGATAGAAACAATACATCCTGGAGCTCAGTGACCAGTGTTTTTTTTTCCGGGAGTGGTGACAGAATCTCTGCTCTTTGTGATTTTATGAATGAATTGGACGTGTGAGTGGAATAGTGGGTCAGTAAGTTTGCCAATGACACGAAGGTTGATGGAGTGGTGAATAGTGAGGAGGGCTGTTGTCAGTTGCAACGGGACAATGACAGGATGCAGAGATGAGCTGAGAAGTGGCAGATGGAGTTCAATCTGGGGAAGTGTGAAGTCATTCATTTTGAAAGATTGAATTTGAATGCAGAATGCAGGGCTAAGGCAGGATCCTTTGCAGTGTGGAGGAACAGAAGGATCTTGGGTTCCAAGTCCCTAGATCCCTCAAAGGAGCCACCCAAGTTGATAGGCTTTTTAAGAAGCAATATGTTGTGTGGGATTTCACGATTTTGGGGATTGAGTTTTAAAGCTGTGTGGTTATGCTGCAGCTCTATAGAGCCCTGGTTAGACCCCACTTGAAATATTGTGTTCAGTTATGGTCCCTTCATTACAGAAAGTGTGTGGAAGCTTGAGAGAGGGTAAAGAGGAGATTTACTACGATGCTGCCTGGACTGGAGAGTATGTCTTATGAAGAAAGGTTGAGGGAGCTAAGGCTTTTCCCATTGGAGTGAAGAAGGGTGAGGGGCGACTTGGCACAGGTTAACAAGGTGATGAGAGGCATAGATAGAATAAATAGAGTGTTTTTAGTTATGCTGACATAAATAGCTATTACAAAGAGGTATAATTTTCAAGTGATTAGCGGATGGTTAAGTGGAGATTTCAGAGGAAGGTTCGTTACAGACAGAGTGGTGGCTGAGTGGAATGCACTGCCAGCGGTGGCAGTAAAATTAGATGCACGAAGGGCATTTAATATACTTCTGGATAGGCACAGGGATGATAATAAAATGAAGGGCATGGAAGTTCGAAGTCATAGTGATGTACAGCATGGAAACAGACCCTTTGGTCCAACCCATCCATGGCTACCAGTCTAGTCCCACCTACCAGCACCCGGTCCATATCCCTCCAAACCTTTAAATTCATATACCCATCCAAATGCCTCTTAAATGTTGTAATTGTACCAGCCTCCACCACTTCCTCTGGCAGCTCATTCCATACACATACCACCCTCTATGTCAACAAGTTGCCACTTAGGGCTCTTTCATATCTTTCCCCTCTCACCCTAAACCTATGCCCTCTCGTTCTGGACTCCCTCACCTCAGGAAAAAGACTTTGTCTATTTTAACCCATCCATGCCCCTCATAATTTTGTAAACATCTATAATGTCGCCCCTCAGCCTCCGACACTCCAAGGAAAACAGCCCCAGCCTATTCAGCCTCTCCTTGTAGCTCAAATCCTGTAACCCTGGCAACATCCTTGTAAATTATTTTCTGAACCCTTTCAAGTTTCCCAACATCTTTCTGATATTAAGGAGACCAAAATTGCACGTAATATTCCAACAGTGGCCTACCCAATGTGCTGTACATTCGCAACATGACCTCCCAACTCTTGTACTCAATACTCTGACCAATAAAGGAAAGCATACCAAAAAGCACCTTCACTAACCTATCTACCTGCGATTCCACTTTCAAGGTGCTATGAACCTTCACCCCAACGTTTCTTTGTTCAGCAACACTCCCTTGGATTTTACCATAAAGTGTTTAAGTCCTGCTAAGCTTTGCTTTCCCAAACTGCAGCACCTCGCATTTATCTGAATTAAACTTTATCTGCCACTTTTTTTTTAATCTTACGATTGGAAAAAAGGATTGGCATGTCATCGTGGCCGAAGGGCCTTGTTCTGTACTGTTCTGTGTTCTACATGTCGTATCTTAAACTGGGTAATAAGTTTAGATCACTGTAAAAGGATATGGCACTCAGGAGGAACTAGTAAACTGGACAGAAAATTGGGCTTGATGGTAGGAGACAGAGAGTGATGGGAGGCATGTTGTTTTTCTGACTGGAGACATGTGACCAGCGGTGTAGTGGGTCCTCTGTTGTTTGTCATTTGGATAAATGATTTGGATGGAATTATTGGTTTCCTGGTAAGTAAGATTTTTGGGTGACAATGAAATTGCTGGTGATATGGACAGTGAAGTTGGTTATCTATGAAACAACAGAATGAACAGTACTGCTGGGATAGTGGACTGAAGAACAGCAGATCGAGTTTAATTAGATAAATGTGAAGTGTTACATTTTGGTGAAACAAACCACGGCAGGAGTTGTATAGTTAATGTTCGGGCCCTGAGTAGTGTTGTCAATCAGTGACCCAGGCACACGGTTCTTTAAAAGTGGTGTCACAGGTAGACAGGCTCGTGAAGCAGGTGTTTGAAATGTTTACCTTCATTGGGCAGAAAATTGAGAGTAGGAGTTGGGACGTCACGTTGTATCTGTACAAGATATTGGTCAGGCTAGTATTAAAGCATTGTTGATCAGTGGGAAGAACTCATCTGGGTCACTGACCTCGTTTTGTGTCAAACATCTAATATTCTAACATGGCCTGGCTAAAATGTGACTCCAGACACATTGCAATATGGATAACTCTGAGCTGTCCTCCGGGTAATTAGCAGTGACAACCACATCCCATGAATGAATATATATAAATACATATGTCCCTCCCTACCTCTGCAAACCCCTCCAGCTGCAGCAATCCGTACTGGCTTTGTAACACCGTTCAGGCCCTTACCACTCTCTGTAACACCCTCACCACTTCCAGCACCTTCACCTCTCGTTGTTCCTATCGTGCCATTAAACCCTGACAATGATTCCCCTTCCCACTGCCCTCCTGCGAGCAGACCCTTTGCAATCTCGATAAAACTTACTGCTAAAACGCACTCTCACTTCAGGGTTTTAAGTACTTTTTCGTGATCTTCTAAGCCTCATAATCTAATATGATGCATTCTGTACTGAGTGAGGGGCCGGTGGGAATTTCTTGCTGAGGTTTTGTCTGTTTGAATGCAATGTTCTTTTGTTGAGTGATTTACACTGTTCCTTCAAATGTTTTCCACTGTTCATTTCCAGACACTTATTTCAGCCTGTTCTGCCTCTTTACCTTGGTCAGTTCTCATCTCAAACAAATGTAATTGGCTGTTTTTGTGTCTGGTTGTAGCTTGTCCTTTCTATGGTTCACTTTAAAACTTTATATTTCTTTAAACTGCACGTTATCACAGTTTCCCTGAGGATCTCTCCAGGTATCATTACTCATTCACTAAGTTTGATCACACAACGGTCACTCTGAGATAGTTATGTCCCTAGCCAGTTGCACAATTTGTTATTCAAAACAACACTGAAAAAATTCTCTGAACTCCTCTTCCAATATCACTGTTGTCAGTGTGACTGTCCCAGATTATGGGAATATTGAATTTTCCCAAAATTATCACAATGTGTTTGTTAAAAAAAATTCAATGAGTTCCTGTTTAATGCAGTGATGAGCAATGAAATGCTGTTCGGTGGCTAAAACTGTTCTGCTGCTTGTGTCCTCGGCAAGTAGTAGCCAGAATGTACATTCAGACTGACTCTTCTTCATGATCTGAGACCAAATGCTTTCTCTATAATGCCTTTGTTATCCATTATTGCTAGCGTTAACCATTTTGCCTTTGTTTGCGCAAGGTTGTGATCCATTCAATATTTATGACCACCTTTTGTTCGCCCTATAACCACATTTGTTTCATATACTGAATGAGTCTCATTTGCCTGCGTTTGGCCCTTAGCTCTTCACACCTTCTTCTCTCCATGTTCCTGACCAAATGTCTTTTCCATGTTGTCATTGTTCTTGTTTCTCCCATGTGACCCTGGCAGTCCGTTGTGTCTGTGCACCATCCTCTGTGGATAATGTTGCCCCACAACTCCCTCTTTAAATCTTTGCGCTCTCACCTCCAGTTTGTACCCTCGAGTTTTGGACTCCTTTACCCTTGGCTATGCACCATTCTTAGGCCCAATCCTTGTGGCACTCAGGCCTTCAGTCTATTAAGGAACCCTCCACCACCACCCTCTGTCTTCTACCTTGGAGACAGTTCTGTATCCAGACAGTTAGTTCTCCCTGTATTCAGTGAGTTCGAACCTTGTTAATCAGTCTCCCATGGGGAATCTTGTCGAACGCCTTACTGAAGTCCATAATGATCACATCTACCGCTCATCCCTCATCAATCCTCCTTGTTACTTCTTCCAAAAACTCAATCAAGGTTGTGAGACATGATCTCCCACGCAGAAAGCCATGTTGACTATCCCTATTCAGTCCTTGCCTTTCCAAACACATGTACATCCTGTCCTTCAGGGTTCCCTCCAACAACTTGTCCACCGCCGAGGTCAGACTCACTGGTCTATAGTCCCCTGGTTTGTCCTCACCGCCCTTCTTAAACAGTGGCACCACGTTTAACAATCTCCAGTCTTCCAGCACCTCACCTGTGACTATCGATGACACAAATATCTCCGCAAGAGGCCCAGTAATCACTCCTCTAGCTTCACACAGAGTTCGAGGGTACACCTAATCAGGTCCTGGGAGTTTACCCACCTTTATGGATTTCAAAACATCCAATACTTGCTGCTCTGTAATATGGACATTTTGCAAGGTGTCAACATCTATTTCCCTACATTCTATATCTACCATATAATTTTCCAAGGTAAAAACTTATACAAAATACTCGTTTAGTATCTCTGTCTTTTAAACGTTGTAGTACTCACATCGACGCCTTCCGCAGGACGTTGATTCCACAATCAAAACATCCTCTCTGTAACAATTTGCCCCCATGTCTTTTTTAACATCTCTCTCTTCTAACCTTAAAACTATCGTCCTTCCTGTTGAGACTCACCCAACCTACAGAAAAGGCAACTACCATTAAATCGATCTATATACCCCATTTTTAAATTTTTTTATATAAGATCACATCTCAACCTCGAGGCTCCAGTGTAAAAAGACTCCGCCTATCCAGCCATTTTTCAGAACTCAAGACTTCCATATCCAGAAACGTCCTGGTAAATCTCTAATGAACCCGCTGCAGCTTAATAATATCCTCCCTGTTAACTGGGCGACAAGAACTGGATGGAGTATTGCAGAACAGGCCTTACAAATGTCTGTAAAATCTCAACATGACTTCACAAATCTGTCACTCAATGGACTGAGCAATAGTCAGGCATGCCAAGCAGTGCCTTATCCATCCTGTGATGCGAAATTCAAGAATTCTGTCCCTGAATCCGGAGGTCGCTCTGCTGTAAAACACAAACCGAGGCAAGAACATTATTTGATTAAACATGTCCTTTTATGGCTAGTTGGTGTTCATGGATGCGGACCGTTAGCTGTCTTCCTGTTTGTCCTATGTAATGTTTTGTGCAGTCCTTGCATGGGATTTTGAACACGACATTGGTTTTGCTCATGCTGGGTATCGGGTCCTTCGTGCTGGTGAGTTGTTGTCTGAGAGTGGCTGTTGGTTTGTGTGCTGTAATGAGTCCTAGTGGTCGGAGTAGTCTGGCTGTCAGTTCAGAAATGTTTTTGATGTATGGTAGTGCGGCTAATCCTTTCGGTTGTAGCATGTTCTCATTCCGTTGTCTTTCCCTTAGGCATCTGTTGATGAAATTGCGGGCGTATCCGTTTTTGGTGAATACCTTGTGTAGGTGTTCTTCTTCCTCTTTTTGCAGTTCTGATGTACTGCAGTGTGTTATGGCCCTTTTGAACAGTGTCTTGATGCAACTTCTTTTGTGTGTGGTGGAGTGGTTGCTTTCGTAGTTCAGGACTTGCAAGGATTGCACAAAACACTACATAGGACAAACAGGAAGACAGCTAAGGCTCCGCATCCATGAACGCCAACTAGCCACCAGACGACATAACCAGCTATCCTTAGTAGCCACACAAACAGTTAACAAGCAACATGAGTTCGATGGGACAACACTACTATTATAGGACAAGCCAAACAGAGAACAGCCAGGGAATTCCTCGAGGCATTGCACTCATCCACAGATTGAATCAATCAGCACATCGACCTGGGCCCAATATACCGACGACTGCAATGAACAGCTGGAACTGACAACCGGAAGCGGCAGATTCAAACCACTCTCAATGCCGGAGGAAACATCACAGAAGCGCTTCACGGGAGGCTCCCAAGCACTGAGGATGATACCTAGACAGGGGACGAAACGTCTGCAACACAAATTCCCAGCTCGGCGATCAGAAGCACAACAACGAGCACCTGAACTACAAAACTTCTCACAAACTTTGACCATGCTTTTAACCTACTTTAAGATAAAACTAACGGACATACCTTAATTTTACTTTCTTCCATGTGCCTATGCAAGATTCACTTGACTGTTCCTAATGTATGTAATTCTACTACCACCTCTGGCAGTGCATTCCACCCAACCACTCTCTGTGTAAAAAATAACTGCCTTTGATATCTCCGAAAACCTTTCTCCAAACACCTTAAAATTGTGCTCACCTCTTGACAACCATTTCCGCCCTGGGAAGAAACCTCTGGCTATTTATCCTGTCTGTAACTCTCACCATCTAATTCACCTCTATCAAGTTACCTCTCATCCTTCTTTACTCCAGTGAGAAAAAACCATAGCTCCCTCAAACTTTCTTCACAAGACAAGCCCTCTAGTCCAGGTAGCATCCTGGTAAATCTCTGCTGCACCCGCTCTCAAGCTTCCACATCCTTTCTCTAATGAGGCGACCAGAACATTTCAAATGTGGTCTCACCAGGGCTTTATAGACCTGCAGCATAATCTCGCAGCTATTAAACTCAGTCCCCCTGCTAATGAAAACCAACACATCATCCGTCTTCCTAACAGTCCTATCAACTTAGGTGGCAACTGAGAGACCTGCAGACATGGACCCCAAGTTCCATTTGTTACTCCACACTGCTACGAATTCTACATTTGACCCAGTGATCTGCATTCAAATTCGACTTCCAAAATGAATCCCTTCACAAAATAGGAATTTGGAACAGAATCAGGCCATTTAGCCCCTTAGATCTGCTGTGCCGTTTGATTACGGTTAAAATATTTCTCAGCCACATTCACCTGCCTTCACCAACTGACCATTGATTCCCTGATTCATGAAAAATGTACTTATCTCTATCTTAAAGAAACCACTGTGTGGTTTGCGGGCGTGTGCATGTGTTTATGTATAAGTCTCTATATCGGTATGTATACGTGTTGTGTGTTTAATGTGTCTGTGTATGTTTGTCATGATTCAGAGATGCCGGTGTTGGACTGGGGTGTACAAAGTTAAAAATCACACAACACCAGGTTATAGTCCAACAGGTTTAATTGGAAGCACACTAGCGTCGCCCCAAAAGCTAGTGTGCTTCCAATTAAACCTGCTGGACTATAAACTGGTGTTGTGTGATTTTTAACTGTATGTTTGTGTGCATCTCTGTGAAATGATGGCTCTGTGGGTTTGGGGGTAAATCCATTGAAATTGAGATAAACCACTACTCCCCTCCTCCACCTCTACGTCTGTCCCTATTAAGATTATAATTATACAATGCCACCCTCTGCTGGTCACCCCATGCCACTGCACAAGGCTCAGTTTTTTTTTCTCTCTATCAGAGGACATCAAATACTGTGAATCTCTCACATTGCGTGGCTGTTTAGTTTTGCAAATATCTCTGGAGGCGCAGAACACTTTTGTCTGATACCTAGATATATTACCAGCACCACTGGCTCAGTTTCAGGACTTTTCAATCTTTTCTCACTTACACCTTGTAGGGGTGAATTATAAAATATTTATATTTAAAGAATATGTAATGAATTCATCGCATCACCTTACAAATGGTTTGGTCACAGTTGCTTGGATGCAGTAGCACTGGAAATACTCTTTCAGGTGAACACTCTGTGTAACGAATAGTCTTCAAAGACAAATCACTTCCACATTGCAGAGCGAGCACAGATATTACTCCTCAGAAGCATTCGCCACTCTGAGTGTCATCAGTACAATTATGATCCTCCCACACCCAATTGTGTGTTTGTGTGTGTGCATGTGCAGATGGTGCTGTCAGTTTGGATGGTGTTATGATGTACTTCCCTCTCCCCAACTCCTAGACTGAATCCTTTTCGGTTTTCTCCCTTCACTGCTATCAATGCAGCAGAGTGTGAAAGCCAGCAGAGGCGGACATTGCGTCACTTTAAACTACAGCGGCTCGCAGATTCGCTGTGCACACAGATACGAACATAGACACGCAGATACACAGATATGAATATAGATACACAGGCACACATAGAGACTGGTGTAGTCACACAGATTCTAAAGCAGACACACAGAGACAAATGCCAATACACTGATGCACGTGCACACACACAGGTATATAAGCATTAGTACAGATACACCACAAACACCGACACACTGACGTTTATACAGACATAGAGAATCTGCCAGTAAATTATTTTCGCGTGGTGACTTCCTCAATATTTCACTCGATCGTGTGGTGTGTATCAATATTTCTGTTGATCCGTAGGGCTTCCTCTGCACCCTCCCTATAGCATCTATATCTTTACTATAAAAAGGCAAACAGAACTGAACGCAATGTTCTGTTACGACACAGCCATGAATCCGTTTGTTAATTAAAGCAAACACCCAGAAAAGCTCACCTTGCCATATAATCTGTTTAAGCAAGAGTGACAGAGAACTCGAAAATTCCACTAATTAAAGAAAAATGATATCAACTTATTCCTTAATTCTAAAAGTGAACATTGAACAACAACTATTCACAACTCTAAGCTCCCTTTCTCTGAACTGTTTCTTATCTGCCTCCACCTTTATAACAACATACTGTTCCCAATTAAAAAAAAATCTAAATTAAAATTGCATCATTTAATTTCAAATCTTGACAGCGGCTGCCATCTGTAGTGTCCTCCTTCTTTCAGCTGTAGATCCCTCTGGGTCGTCTTCTGTCTTTTACTGCAAGAATGTTTCATGCAAAAAACCCATACATTTAATAGAGAGTGTTTGGCATAGCAGTCTCTGAAGATGGCAGTTTACTCTCTAAGTTTCATTATGTCTCCCTCTTTATCCCCTCAACATCAAATCATCTCTGGTTCAATGTTGGCAAAACAATAAATTCAAAATATTTTGGGTTTATTATCCTGAGGCATAATTTAAACAGATTCATTAAATAAGAAAAGTTGTCCAAAGAACAACCGAAACTCAAGGTATCTGTTTAACAGCCAAATGTTACATATTTTCAATTTTCCAGTACATTCTGAGACTGCTACCTAGTCATATGACAGGTGCTTACAAGCTCGCAATGCAGAACAGCTCTCAACTTCATAGAGCTGCAGCATAACCTCACAGCTCTGAAACCCAGTTCCCGGCTTGTGAAGGCTAACACACCTTGCGTCTTCTCAACAACCACGTCAACCGGGGTTGCAACGAAGTGGATCTGTGGACATGGATCTCAAGATCCCTCTATTCCTCTACACTACCAAGTATCCTGCATTTAGCCCTGTACTCGGCATGCAAATTTTACCTTCCAAAGTGAATGACTTCACACTTTTCCAGGTTTGACTCGATCTGCCACTCATCAGCTCAGTTCTGTCAATGTCTTGTTGCAAAGTTTCCACACTAGCCACAACTCCACCAACCCTCCGTTGGCAAGCTTACTAACCCACCCTGCCAATTCCGCATTCAACTATCCTAAAAATCGCAAAGAGCAGAATTCCCAGAACCGATTCCTGCAGAACACCCTGGTCACCGAGCTCCAGGCTGACTACTTTCTATCTACCAGTACCCTCTGTCTTTTATGGTCCAGCTAATTCTGTATCCAGACAGCCAGGTTTCCCTGTGTCCCATGCTTCCTTACTTTCTGAATGAACCTACAATTGGTAACTTTAACAAATACTTGCTAAAATCCAAATACACCACATCCACTGGTCAAACTTTATCAATGTTTTTCACATCCACAAGAAGTTCAGTAAGACTTATGAGGCATGACCTGCTTCTCACAAAGGCATGCTGGCAGCCTCTAATTCCTGAAGAAGGGCTTAAGGTCGAAACGTCGATTCTCCTGCTCCTGGGATGCTGCCTGACCTGCTGTAATTTTACAGCATCACATTTTTGCCTCTAAACATACTATGGTTTTCCAAGTAATCATAAATCGTGTCTCTCAAATCCTTTCCAATACTTTGCCCATCCCTGGCGAAAGAATGATTGGCCTCTAATTCCCAGGATTATCCCTATTTCCTTTTTTGAACAAGGGAATAACATTTGCCAACCTCCAATCATCTGGCACGAATCCAGTGGACAGTGATGACACAAAATCATTGCAAAACACACGCAATCTTTTCTCTCGCTTCCTATAGTATCCTAGTTTTTTTTCCCCATCTGGCCAAGAAGATTTTTCTATCCTTGTGATTCTCAAAATTTTAGCACATCCTCCTGTTCTAGCATATATCAGCCTGTTTCACGCTGTACCCAAAAACGTGGAAGTCCCCTTCAGTACTGAATGCGGAAGCATGGCATTCATTCAGGACCTCCCAGAGGCAAGGAGAGAAGGAGACGTGAAGCGAGGGCTGCTGGGAAGGGTGAGTTTTTCCGCATTAAAAGGGACTTACCTCGGGAGTCGGTCCTCCATTTGCCAAGAGGTACGAGGGAGCAGCGAAGGACTTCTGGGAAGGCATATATTTGTGTGGTTGCGTTACACGTAACACTACTCGGGTGGCGTCTCCCACCCATCCTCCTCTATCCAAAAAACAAAAGACCTGTGCCCCAGATCGGTAAGGTAACGAGTATTTTTAATTTTCAACAGTATCTTTGGGAATTTAGAATAGTGAGAATGGAGGTAAGGGCAGTTGAAAGTTCCTCCTGTATAATGTGTTAGGTAAGGGTCACCACCATTGTCCCTGCTAACTACATCTGCGGGAAGTGCACACAACTCCTGCTTCTTGTAAACCACGTTAGGGAACTGGAGCTGGAGCTGGTTTAACTTCGTTTCATTCAAGAGGCAGAGGGAGTTATTGAGAGGAGTTACAGGGTGGTAGTCACTCCTAAGGTAAAAGATAAAGACAAATGGGTTGCAGTCACGGGACCGAAAGGGAATCGGCAGGCAGTGCAGAGATCCCCTGTGACCATTCCCCTAAACAATAAGTATACCGTTTTGGATAATGTAGGGGGAACGACATGCCAGGGGAAAGCAGTGGGGTAGAGGGCTCTGGCACAGAGTCTGTTCCTGCTGCTCAGAAGGCAAATGGGAAGAGGAGCAGAGTAGTAGTCATTGGGGACTCCATAGTTAGGGGGACAGATAGGAGGTTCTGTGGGGACGAGAGAGACTCACGGTTGGTGTGTTGCCTCCCAGTTGCCACAGTTCGTGATGTCCCTGATCGAGTTTCTGGAATCCTTAAGGGGGATGGGGAGTAGCCCCAAGTCTTCGTCCACATAGGCACCAACGACATAGGTAGGAAGAGAGATGGGGATTTAAGGCAGAAATTCAGGGAGCAAGGTTGGAAGTTTAGAGCTAGGACAAACAGAGTTCTTGGCTCTGGTTTATTGCCCGTGTCAGATGCTAATGAGACAAGGAATAGGGAGATAGACAAGGTGAACACGTGGCAACAGGGATGGTGTAGGAAGGAGGGTTTTGGATTCTTGGATAATTTAGGATCTTTCTGAGGTAGGTGAGACCTCTACAAGCAGGGTGGTCTTCATCTGAACCGGAGGGGTACCAATTTCCTGGGGTGGGAAATTCACGAAAGCTATTGGACTGTGTTTAAATTAATCCAGCAGGGGGATGGTCACCAAAATTGTAGTTTGAGCATAGAAAAGGTTGAAAGTAGGGAGGTCTAAAATCAAGTTTCAGAGATGCAAGATGGCATCGGCAAGCAAGAGATAGGTTTGAAGTGTGTCCACTATAACGCCAGGAGCACGCAGGAATAAGCTGGGTGAATTTGCAGTATGGGTAGGTACCTGGACTTCAATGTTGTGAGCACTTCGGAGTCATGGTTAGAGCAGGGACAGGAATGGTTGTTGCAGATTCCAGAACTTAGATGTTTCAAGAAGAACAAAGAAGATGGTAAAAGAGGGGGAGGTGTGGCATTGTTGGTCAAGGATGTATTACAGTTGCAGAAAGGATGTTTGGGGACTCGTCAATTGAGGTAGTATGGGCTGAAGTTAGAAACAGTAAATAAGAGGTCACCCTCTTGGGAGTTTTCTATCGGCCTCCGAATAGTTCCAGAGATGTAGGGGAAAGGATAGCAAAGATGATTCTTGATAGGATTGACAGAGACAGGGTAGTTTTAATGGGGGACTGCATCTTTCCAAATATTGAACGGGAACCCTATAGTACGAGTACGATTGATGGGTCAGTTTTTGTCCAGTATGTGCAGGACGTATTCCTGACACAGTATGTAGATAGGCCAACAAGGGTTGAAGCCACATTTGATTTGGTACTGGGTAATGAGCCCGGTCAGTTGTTAGACTTGGAAATAGGTGAGCACTTTGTTGGTAGCGATCACAATTCTGTTCTGTTTACTTTAGTGATAGAAAAGAATAGGTGTATAACACTGGGCAAGATTTACAGTGGGGGAAAGGCAATTGCGATGCGATTAGACACGGTTTAGGAAGCATATGATGGGGAAGGAAACTGCAGGGGATGAGCACATTATAAATGTGGAGCTTACTAAAGAAAAAGCTACTGTGTGTCCGATATAAGTATGTACCTGTCAGACAGGGAGGAAGCTGTAGAGAGCAGGAGCCGTGGTTTACAAATTAAGTGGAATCTCTGGTCAAAAGGAAGAAGGCGGATTATGTTAGGATGAGATGTGAAGGCTAAGTTAGGGCGCTTGAGGGTTACAAGGTAGCCAGGAAAGACCTAAAGAGAGAGCTCAGAAGAGCCGGGAGAGGACATGTCAAGTTTTTGGCGGATAGGATCAGGGTAAACCCGAATGCTTTCTATAGGTATTTAAGGAATGCAAGAATGACGATAGTAAGATCAGGACCAATCAAGGAGAGGAATATGAAGTTGTGTGTGGAGTCAGAGGAGATAGGGGAAGCACTAAATGAATATTTTCAACAGTATTCACTCGAGAAACGACAATGTTTTCGAGGAGATTACTGAGATAGAGGCTGCTAGACTAGGTATTATTGGGGTTCACACAGAAGAGGTATTAGGAATCCTACAGAGTGTGAAAATAGATAAGTCCCTTGGGGCCGATGGGATTTATCAGAGGATCATCCGGGAAGCCAGGGAGGAGATTGTTGAGCCTTTGGCATATATCTTTAAAGCGTCATTGTCTACAGGAATAGTGCCAGAAGACTGGAGGATAGCAAATGTGGTTCCCCTGATCAAGAAGGGGAGTAGAGACAACCCTGATAATTATTGACCAGTGAGCCGTATTCCAGTTGTTGGTAAAGTATTGGAAAAGGTTATAAGAGATAGGATTTATAATCATCTAGAAAAGAATAAATTGATTAGGGATATTCAGCAATGTTTTGTGAATGGTAGGTCGTGCCTCACAAAACTTATTGAGTTCTTTGAGAAAGTGACGAAACAGGTCGATGCGAGTAAACCGTTTGATATGGTGTATATGGATTTCAGCAAAGCGGTCGATAATGTTCCCCACAGTAGGCTATTGTACAAAATGCGGAGGAATGGGCTTTGTAGAAGATACAGCAGTTTGGATCAGTACTTGGCTTGCTGAAAGAAGACAGAGGGTGATGGTTGATGGGAAATGTTCATCCTGGGGTCCAGTTACCAGTGATGTACCGCAAGTGTCGGTGTTGTGTCCATTGCTGTTCCTCATTTTTATAAACGACCTGGATGAGGGCGTAGAAGGTTGGTTAGTAAATTGGCAGACGTCACGAAGGTTTGTGGATTTGTGGATAGTGGTGAAGAATGTTGTAGGTTACAGAGAAACACAGATAAGATGCAGAGTTGGGCTGCGAGTTGGCAAATGGAGTTCAATGCGAACTAGTATGAGGTGATTCACTTTGGTCGAAACCAGAATGCAAATTACTGGGCTAATGGTATGACTATTGGTAGTGTAGATGAGCAGAGAGAACTCAGTGTCCAGGTACACAGATCCTTGAAAGTTGCCACCAAGGTTGACAGGGTTTTTAAGAAGGCATACAGTGTTTTAGCTTTTATTAATACAGGGACCGAGTTCCGGAACCATGAGGTTATGCTGCAGCTTTACACATCTCTGGTGTGGCCCCACTTGGAATATTGAGTACATTTCTGCTCACGGCATTATAAGAAGGCTGTGGAAGCTTTGGAAAGGGTGCAGAGGAGATTTACGAGGTTGTTGCCTGGTATGGCGGGAAGGTTTTACGAGGAAAGGCTGAGGGATTGAGGCTCTTTTCGTTAAGGAGAAAAAGGTTGAGACGTGACTTAATAGAGACATATAAGATAATTAGAGGGTTAGATAGGGTGGACAGGGAGAGCCTTTTTTTCCAAGAATGGTGACGGCAAGCATGAGGGGGCATAGCTTTAAATTGAGGGGTGATTGATATAGGACAGATGTCAGAAGTAATTTCTTTACTCAGAGAGTAGTAAGGGTGTGGAATGCTTTGCCTGCAACGGTATTAGATTCACCAACTTTAAGCACATGTCAGTCATCATTGGACAAACACATGGACGTACATGGAATACTGTAGGCTAGATGGGCTTCAGAATAGTATGACAGGTCGGCGTAACATCGAAGGGCAAAGGACCTGTACTGCGCTGTACTGTTCTATTTTCTATGTTCCCCTACCTCCTCCTGCTCCTGGCGCAAGTTCCCTCCACTATCCTGATGAGCCCAACCCTCTCTCTGGCTTGTTCGTCACATAAGTGTATAACGTCTTAAGTTTTACTTTAATCCTACTCACCAAGTCTTTTTCATGCCTGCTTCTCACTCTCCTGAGATTATTCTTCACTTCCTTCCTGACTACCTTATAACCCTCTACAGCCCTGTCTGATCCTTGTCTACTTAACCTAAAGGCATCTTCCTCATTCCTTTTGAGATATTCTCCATTCATTGACACAATGGAGATTATGGAGCTGCAAATGGATGCACATTCTGTCACTTCCAGCATGGGCTGCAAGTTTCCATACGCTGGGCAGTGATTTAACACAGTGTCACTGATCAATGCCCTGGGGTGGTGTACACAGCTCTACATGCTGGAAGGGTAACTGCTCCTGGTTTACAGATACATGCCCTGGGGTGGCGTGCACTGCTCTATATGCTGTGAGGGTAAATGCTCCTGGTTTACACAGCAATTCACTGCTGTTCACTGCATAGCTCCCAGTGCTGGAGAGGTAGTTAATGGACGGGTGTGGTCTGCACAGATTTCTGGGTTGTATTGAGCAGTATACTAGCCTGGTTTGAACACTGCTACATGCTGCACAGATATATAATCTGGATTATGATGTCTGATTCTGTGACGTGGATTTCAGCTGATTTGTCAGCACATTTACTTTATGTTCTTATTTTTGTTATTGAACCTACAAAAGTACTACTCATCCAGTTTACCCCATTTGCCTGTTTACTGAACTTGTCGATCAAGTAATCATCCAATTATAGCATGAATATCCGTCTTTCTGTACCTTAACCTGGCCGTTGGTGTTTATATCCCTGGAATCCCGGGAAATCATTATGAAGCTTAGAAATAATGCGAAAATGTGTGGCAAGTGCGCTGCTGGATGTCCCGGCTGTGGGACGCATTTGGCTCCCGAGTGTATCGAGAGCTGATATTGTGAAGCTCAGAAACTATGAAATGGTATTTGTCAGACTTCTGTTCATTTCCTGGTGTGTTCCATGTGGTGCTCCATAGACAAGGGTATGTGTGCTAGGCTGTTGTACACTTCCAGGTGTGTTCCATATGGTACTCCATGGACAGGGGTGATTGTGTGCTGGGCTGTTGTTCACAATAGCCCAGCACACACACACACACCCCTGTCCATGGATCACCACATGGGGCACACCAGGTTATCCAGGGACAGTGGTGTGTGTGTGCTCAGCTATTGTTCACTTCCCGGTGCCCACCACGTGGTGCTCCATGTTGGACAGGTGTTCCGGCAGCTTTAGACAAGCCTTTGAAACTTGGTTTGTGCGTGTCCACTGAACACCTGTGCTTGTCCCTCTCGGATGATTGTGTACTCAGTAACACGAGGAAACCTCTTGAGTATTATTGTAAAAGAGTAGGTCTCTAACTTGTACCTGTGGGGCTTCTGACTGACTCCTGCTATTGAAAATTTAGCGGAGGGGCTGGGGATGGTTTGCTCAAGGTTGTGCTGTGAGCTGCCTCAGACATTCAGGGAGACCTGAGGATTTGGTGACTCAACTCTGGCTGGAGCATAGGGACTGTAGTTACAGCAACTGTGTCTGTAAGATGAACAACAAATGGAGCAGAGGCTGCACGGAGAGGAAGATCTGAAACCACAAAGTGAGTGTGTGTGAGGAAAGGGATCTGCTGTACCTACACCGGGTTTTCCAGCAACAGCTTCTCAAGTTACATTTAACTCAGGAGTAGAGTGTGAGCTATCCTTATTGAACAAGGAGCTGATCACAGAGCCGTGTCACCTCCTTCAACACGAGCTGCAGTTTCACACCAGGGGGAGGATGGTGCTGCCAGTGGCAGTTAGGGTCACTGTTTCATTCAGCTTCTATGATCCAGAACTTTCCAGGCCGGAGTGCGTGACAGCTCCATCATCTCCCAGTATGCTGACGTCAACGTCATCATTTGGAGTAAGAGGAGAAATATGGTGGTTGAGAGCAATGGGGTCCCTGGGAACATCAGGGAGATGGAGCAAAATTTCCCGTGTCTGATCGGGTCAGAATGCACCCTCCATTACACACTGCATCACTAAGTCCTGTCGTATTTTTCTGTTTCAGTAACATACTACCTGCCATTCTTCCTAAAGAAAATGACAGACTATATATTGTCTTAAATCCCATTTGCTAAACTTTTATCCATTGACTTCACCTGTCCATATCCAATTACAGACTCTCCACTTTCCCTTGATAATTTAGTTTTCTGTTTATCTTAGTTTAATCGGCATACATAATCACAGTACATTTGTTCCACTCTTCCTGATCATTTATACAGATTGTAAAGAGCTGTCGACCCTGCATTGGTCACTGTGTGACTCCACTGGTGACGTTCTGTCAAACTGACTAAGGCTGATTTATCCGGAGTGCCTGCTTCCCTGTCTGATAACCAGTCCTCCCCCATTTATGTGTAACACATTCAACGGGCTGAAAAAAAACGAGGAGCATCAGTCGGCAATCCAGCCCCTCAGGCCTGTTCCAAAATTGAATACAATCATAGCTGATGTCATTGCGGCCTCAGTTCCACTATCCTGTGCTCTCTCCATATTCCATCAATTACTCAATATCCACTCTGGGGCAGTGAATTACACAGATTCCCAACCCTGCGACAGAAGTATGTTCTCCTCACCCCTGTTTTAATTCTCCCTCACCTGATCCTAAAACTTTGGTTTTAGGACGTTTCGAGAGTGTCCCACATGAGAAAATATTCCTTTCACATCTACATTGTCAATCACATTTAACATCATCCAGACCTCTGACATCTCCTCTCATTTTTCTATACTCCAGGCAGTGTTGGCCTGAACAATCTTTCTTCAGAGGACAATCTCCTCATCTCTGGAGTCAATCGAGTAAACCACTTCTGAACTGCGTCCATGGCAAATACATCCCTCCTACAGTCAGGACACCAAGACTGCACACGGTACTCAGTTGCGATCTCACACCTCCCTCCCTTTATAATCCATTGTTTAAGAAATAAATGCCAACGTTGCACTTGCCTTTCTCATTATCTGCTGTACCTACATCGGAGTATTCTGTAGCATGGACGTGGGCAACCAGATCCCTCTGCACCTAATCATTCTGAAGTCTCTCTCCATTTGGGTAATAGTTTGCCTTTCTGCTAAACTGATCCAAACGGAAACACTCATACTTTTCGTTGTTCAGTTTCTTCTGTCAAATGTTGCCCCAACCTATCCATATGCATTTTCTAATTCCTTGCATCTTCATTGCAATTTCTCATCTGAGTTAGTGCCATCTGTTAATTTGGTTATAACATGTTATAGGAGAAAGTGAGGTCTGCAGATGCTGGAGATCAGAGCTGAAAATGTGTTGCTGGCAAAGCACAGCAGGCCAGTCAGCATCCAGGGAACAGGAGAATCGACGTTTCGGGCATAAGCCTGAAGAAGGGCATATGCCCAAAACGTCGATTCTCCTGTTCCTTGGATGCTGACTGGCCTGCTGAGCTTTGCCAGCAACACATTTTCAGCTATAACATGTTATATCCTCTCAGCTACTTAAGACTTTAGATTGTAAATAGATGGGGCCTGGGGACCAAGACATATGGTTTCCTAAAAGTTGAATTTTGCCAACAGAAACTTACCCATATTTTTCCATCTCACTGCATTTTGTTGCCTCACCAAGCCTGTACCAAGTTGATAAATTATTTTTAATCGTAAACGGTCTTATTCTGCAGATTAATAATTTGTGCAGAGCTATTCAGTGCCTTCTGGAAGTCCAAATATTTCATCTCTCGGATCCCCATGTTCGAAATCATATTGATTCTGATGGATTGTGGTTTGAAGTTCAAATGTCTTGTCATTAATTCCTGAATAATCGACTTTAACAATATTTCTTAAATTTGAACGGTTTTCTCACTACTATATATTCCATCGTGAAGGCGATAATTCTAAATTCTTACTGCTCTACAACCTCTTTGTTCGCTCCAATCCTGTATAGTTGGCACATGGCGTGAAATGACCTGCTCTGATTGCTCTGTAAGAGGCCTGAGTCGCTGAATGGATTCTTTCTCTTCCTTGTGCACAAAGTCGATGGGCTGATGTCTTTCTGGTGTTCCACATCACCATCTTGATGGTCTGCCTATTCTCCATCTGTTGATGCGTTTGCGTCGTGAGGGCATATGCAATGTTCTTGCTGCTGTATAACAGTTTGAGGGGCTGAAAAAAACCTTCTCATATTCCTCCACTACAGGCTGGAGATACTGAACGATCTCTCCTGCTTGCCTGATGTAGGACTGAGGGAATGATTGGCCTTCTTCTGATCCCATACACGAGACACGTGAGGCAAAATTCTTCCTCCTTTCCCATAAGAAATCTTATAGATTGCAACCTTCTCCAATTCCCGTGCAACAGGCTCGATGGGACTGAATATCCTCCTGGTATCCCAGTGCACCAGTCTCCAGTCCCTCTTCCAGTTCTTATGTTACAGAATTGAGGAGGCTGAATAGACTGATCCTATTGCTGCATAACAGAGTACTGGTGCTGTATGGCCTACTCTGGGCCCAGTGTTATCCACTCGAGGAGCTGACTGGCCCCCTCCCGTTACTGTATATCAGGCTTCTGGGGCTGAATAGACTCTTCCTGTGCTAGTGTAACAGGGTCAATGTCTTTCGAGACACTCCCTCCGAATAAATGACAGAAGGTGCTGAATGAGAGAGTGCCCGTACTCTGAAGCACTCTCATCTCCATCTCTGATTTACAAAGATGAACCATTAATATCGTCTTTTTTCTGTCTAAAGTCCTGAAGCTGAAAGTAACAAAAGAGGTCCTTCCCAGATACCTCAAATTCCTGGCTCAGCTGCTCAAAATTCATCATGACCTCCCTGTCAAAAACTTCTCCCAAACAGGAAACTCATTTGGACTCCCAGAGCCTAAAGCCAGAATCCATCAATCCCGGCTGAATCCTTCCATTCCTACAATGGGAGTGAAAGCCGAAGTTTTTGTTTTGTAAAGTGCTATCAAATTGTCCCATCATTCTCCATGCTTTCATTGTGTTAAGGACAATCGGTTTCTGCAATTCTCCATAATAGTCCTTATCTTGTCCATGAACAACAGACTAATGAGGGGACAATTTGCCTAGAAGGCCTCGATGTCAAGCCAAATTTACCATGTGTCCTGACAATTCCAATCAGCCACATCGGAAAGCAAGGAACTTTGTTGGTATTTCTTAAACTATGGAAAATCTACACGCCCCCGTTCACTGTGGAAGCTGCAATTTGTCCAGGTTAATAG
Source organism: Hemiscyllium ocellatum (assembly GCF_020745735.1). Classification (NCBI taxonomy): domain Eukaryota; kingdom Metazoa; phylum Chordata; class Chondrichthyes; order Orectolobiformes; family Hemiscylliidae; genus Hemiscyllium; species Hemiscyllium ocellatum. Next base: position 76,075,322 of record NC_083414.1, on the reverse strand, counting down.
GACTCCATCTGTGACTCCAGGTGAAAGATCAACGCCAACTGCTAATCCTCCATAGCGCCTGTCTAGGCCGCGTCAAAGGGAGAATTGGCATGGGGTATCATAAACAAGGAATGACATTCATTTTAACCAGAGCTAACCCAAACAGATTATTGGATGATTCTGTCTTATATTCTCTAGCAACAACACGAAGTTATCTTTATATAATTAATCGAAGGCTTGGATGATAAAAATACCTAAACCTCCTTGTGACCATCTGGAAGGGAATCAGATTCCACCCCAAGGTCGGGTACTCCAATAAGACCCCCAACAGGGATAGCCTCCGATTTCATAAAATTGATTTTATAACCTGAGAAAGATCCAAATAAATTAATCATTCGTATTAAACAGGACACAGATATCATTGGGTTAGTTAGAACGAAAGGAACGCCATCTGCTTAAAGGGTGATCTTATTCCTTCCTGGTCCTACCTCCTTGCCTTTGATATTGGCGGCCCCCCGATGCCAACGGCTGAATCATTCATGTGAATCGTAACAGTGAAAGGGGGCAATTTTGCTAGCTACTGCTATCAATACTAAAATTGTCAGATCTTATATCATTAGTGATATCCACTGCTTTGCATCACTATGTAACACTACCTGGCGAATACCCCTCCAAGATCAAACGATTCAAGGACATAAAAGGTGCCCGTCCTCTCCATCCGGTCAAGTGCTTTCTCTGCATCAAGGGATACTACCGAGCCTGGAATTGAACCTTGCTGGCAGTCTGGAACCATATTCAGCACTCTTCTAATATTATCAGAGGACCAAGGCCCCTAATAAAAATGCTCCTCTTTCACAATGGACCTTCAAAGACAGCATTTTCGGCAAAATTTTAAAGGCCACGTTTTATAATGAAATAGGCACATACAAAGTGCAATCCTCTGGGACATTCCCTCTCTTGAGAATAAGATGAATATTTCCTTCTCTCAGAGAGGATGGGAGGCAGTCCTAACTGTACGAATAATTGTATATATCCAACACTGGCCCAGCCAGCATGTCTATGAACTCCTTCTAAATCTCTTTCGAAAATCCATCTGGGCCGGGGGCTTTAGCACTCTGGAGCTGCCTCATTGTCTCCTGTATCTCTCGGATTATCAGAGGGGCATTCTAAAGAGACGTCTGCTCTGAACTTACACCTGGGAGGTCCAAGGTCTTAATAAAGGACTCCATCGTCCCCAATCAGTCGTCCCAGCCCACTGACTGGAACAACCCAGAGCAGAACTTCCTGAACGCTGCATTAATCTTTTTGGTATCGTGGGTGATAATAGCAGCAATCTTCTTTCTGGCCAAATACGCCTAATATCTACCTGGTTGTCACCATGGAGAAAGTGAGGACTGCAGATGCTGTAGATCAGAGCTGATAATGTGTTGCTGGAAAAACACAGCAGGTCAGGCAGCATCCAAGGAGCAGGAGAATCGACGTTTCTGGCATGAGCCGGAGAATCGACGTTTCGGGTTCCTGAAGAAGGGCTCATGCCCGAAACGTCGATTCTCCTGTTCGTTGGATGCTGCCTGAACTGCTGCGTTTTTCCAGCAACACATTATCAGCTCTGGTTATCACCGTGCTCGAATACCTTCTGTTTTGCAAAGGAAATCTCTCTCTTTGCTCTCTGGGCGAGTGCAGCATTAGAGCCATCCAGAGGGCTGTAATCTGCTGCAATTAAGTTATAGACGATCTGGCAATATATGGTGTATCAGCTCTCTTCAGCCGAGCCCCAAGCATAAGCAGCTGTGCTCCCTTCTGCCGCTTCTGAGTCACTGAGTAAGAAATAATCAAATCCCTTGTATAGGCTTTGGTAGTCTCCCAGAGCACCGTCGGGTAACTGCTCGTGCACAAGTTCATGTTGCAAAAAAAATTAAATTCCCCCGAAAAATACTCAATGAATTTGCTATCCTTCAGGTGGAAAGGGTCCACGTGCCAGTGCCGTGAGCCTGTCCCATCGCCACCATCCTTGGCCTCCATGTACACTGCCACATGATCAGAAATGTTTCCCAATTCTAAAGGACAGCATTGAATTTAAGAAGACCAGTGGGCAAACACCATGTCAATCCTAGTATAGCATTTATGCGGGTTAGAAAAAAAGGTGAAGTCCTTATCTTAACGGTGAAGACATCTCACACATCCAAAAACCCAGCTACCAGTTTAGGTCCACGAGCTGCCTGGGTGGCGAGGAAATACCTCGACATCCTATCCACCTCCGGGACCACACGTCAGTTAAAGTCTCCCCTAAATTGTACGACGTGCCCCAAGGCTCAAGAAACTTCCAGCACCTGTTTTTTCTCCATCGTGCTGGAGTTGCACAAGGGCCAGACAGGGATGCTGGTCCGATCCGGGCCTGCGCACTGCGACCCGGTGGTCTCGCACCCAGTCTGCCCTGACTTCCAGTTTCAAAAATTGTGTGAGCCATTGTTCCAAGAAGCTGACGAGCTGGACTTTTTGTTCCGTTCCGGCAGCCTGACCAAGCTGATGTTCTTCTGACAGCTCCAATGTTCGAGGTCCTCGACCTGCTCTCCTAAGTTATGTACCTACCATTCTAGGGATTGGACCCGACCCGCTGAGGATTCTGCCATGGTTTCCAAAGCCTCAGTCCACACTTTCACCTCCACGACATATGGTCCGAGATGCTGTATCTCCTGGTCATGCTTCTGCAGCTTGGCTGAGATCAGTTCCAGAATTTTTCTGGTCTCCTCCATTGCTGAATAACCAGGGTAAAATTAGGATCCATTTCGAAACCAAGGGGGTAATCAGTACGTGAAACTGGGGAACATTGATAGACTGGCACACGAGAGCTTCACATCTGTTTTCGTTGGGATAAGGAAGATGCAGGTACAGAAATCAAGAAGATGGACTGGGAAGCTCTCGAACAAATTGATATAAGATGCAAGGTGTGATTGATGGTTTTGGATAAGGTAACGTCCAGATGAGTTGTATCGCAGGTTGCTGTTGGAGACAAGAAAGGAAATGTCCTGACCTAAATATTTTAGTCGAATCTGACCACACAAGGCAGGTGCAAGAGGACTGGAGAACAGCTATGTGGTCCCAAGTTACTGGAAAGGTGGTAGAGATAGACCAGTGTCTCGTGGTCTACCACAGCGAGCAGTGCAGTGTATCAAATTATTTGTGGTATTCATAAATGATGTAAATGTGAATGTGGAGGGGATCGGGGCTGAGCATAATAAGTAATTTTGTGTTTGACACAAAGGTTCACCAGGTGGTTGGCAGTGAGGAGGAAGGCCTTATGTTTCAGGAAGATGCTGGTGGAATGGTCAGATGGTCAGATCAATGACAGATGGAATGCAACCCTGATAAATATGAGGTGATGCACTTTGTTAGAAGGAACCATACAGGGGAGAATTCAATGAGTAGCAGAACACTAGGCACGTCAGAGGGTGTTTCTCCACACATCCCTGAATGTGACAGGACAGTGTAATAGCCAGTTAAGAAATCACATGGGACTGTAGGCATAGTGTTTATTCATCGAGGTGACATAATATGAGTTAAACATGCCATTGGTTAGGCCATAGATAGAATACTATGTGCAGTTCTGGCAGCCACATTACAGGAAGTGTTTTGGTTTCTCAGTAACATCAGAAACTATTGGGGTCTCCACAGCATTGGAAGCTTCAGTGGAAGTCTCCTGGCTGCAACTCTCTCTAAATTTTCACTTGATTTGTTTTCCCTCCTCGATTGGAGAACTGCATCTGAGAATCTGTATCCGATCTTTCCTTTTTGCCAAGGACATGTATCAGAGCACTTAATTAGTAATAGAGTCTAGGCCAACGCCTTCAAATATTTTTGAGGAGCTCTGCTGTCGTCCATAACACGTGACTCCTTCTCTACCTTATAATTGGTTGGAGGCACTAAATGGGCCATCTCTACACTTCTCCAATAATTTCAGTGATATGGCTTCCTCATATTCCTGTGAAGCTATCGTGAGGAGCTGAATAATCTCCTCCTTTTAACTGTGGAAATGTGCAGTGTCCAGCAGCACTGTTACATGATTGTTACTGATACTTCCAACAGCACAAGCCTGAATGTTGTCCAGGTCTTGCTGCACATGGACAGAGACTAGTTCAGGAGCTGAAGGGGGACATTTTTCCAGAATATTGCGTGATCTTCAGTGAACACCCCCGCTTCTAATCTTATGGTGTGGGCAAGACATTTATGAATCAGCTGAGGAAGATACCTTGAGGATCTTTTGCAGATATGTCCACGACTACATGGATTTTTGTACACAAATCACAATCATTGTGCGTTATGCTTTAAATCACTCTAACCAGGGAAGTTTACAACTCATTCCCATGAAGTGAAATCCTGCTCAGGTTCCTTAAGAACGTCCTTAGTTAAATGATGTCTTGATGCCAGGGCTGGTCACTCTTCCCTGAGCCCTTGTGTTCACGTCTTTTGCTCCTATCAATAGGCCACAGTGTGGGGCAGGGAGTGCTTTTTGGCCAGTCAGAGTTGAGGGCTCTGAGAGGAATTGGACACAAAAGAGGATATTACACCTTATGATCTTATTGTGGGAGAAGACCTGCGTTTGGGTGGGGGGCGGAGGGAGGTTGAGTCGGTTAATGTCACGGCGGCAGTTGGCTATAAAGAGGTCGATGGCAGGTAGGAGGCCAGCACGGGGTGTCCAGGTGGATGGGGTGTGTTGGAGGCGGGAGAAGGGGTCGTTAGAGGGTGGGCGGGAGTCTTGGTTGTGAAAGTAGGCACGGAGGCGAAGGCGGCGGAAGAACTGTTCAATATCTCGCCGCGTGTTGAACTCATTAATCTGAGGGCGTAGGGGAATGAAGGTGAGGCCCCTGCTGCACCAACCAGTACCCTTCCACTGACACCCTCCTTCGACTGACTGAACTGGTCCTCACCCTGAATAACTTCTCTTTTCAATCCTCCCACTTCCTCCAAACTAAAGGAGTTGCTATGGGCACCCGCATGGGCCCCAGCTATGCCTGACTCTTCGTAGGATATGTGGAACAGTCCATCTTCCGCAACTATACCGGCACCACCCCCCACCTTTTCCTCCGCTACATCGATGACTGTATCGGCGCTGCCTCGTGCTCCCACGAGGAGGTTGAACAGTTCATCAACTTTACTAACACCTTCCATCCCGACCTGAAATTCACCTGCACTGTCTCAGACTCCTCCCTCCCCTTCCTACACCTTTCCATCTCTATCTCGGGCCACCGACTCAACACAGACATCTATTATAAACCGACTGACTCCCACAGCTACCTGGACTACACCTCCTCCCACCCTGCCCCCTGTAAAAACGCCATCCCATATTCCCAATTCCTTCGTCTCCGCCGCATCTGCTCCCAGGAGGACCAGTTCCAACACTGCACAGCCCAGATGGCCTCCTTCTTCAAGGACCGCAGATTCCCCCCAGACGTGATCGACGATGCCCTCCACCGCATCTCCTCCACTTCCCGCTCCTCCGCCCTTGAGCCCCGCTCCTCCAACCGCCACCAAGACAGAACCCCACTGGTTCTCACCTACCACCCCACCAACCTCCGCATACAACGTATCACCCGCCGCCATTTCCACCACCTCCAAACGGACCCCACCACCAAGGATATATTTCCCTCCCCTCCCCTATCAGCGTTCCGCAAGGACCACTCCCTTCGTGACTCCCTCGTCAGATCCACACCCCCCACCAACCCAACCCCCACCCCCGGCACCTTCCCCTGCAACCGCAGGAAATGTAAAACTTACGCCCACACCTCCACACTCACTTCCCTCCAAGGCCCCAAGGGATCCTTCCATATCCGCCACAAGTTCACCTGTACCTCCACACTCATCATCTATTGCATCCACTGCACCCGATGTGGCCTCCTCTATATTGGTGAGACAGGCCGCTTACTTGCGGAACACTTCAGAGAACACCTCCGGTCCGCCCGGACCAACCAACCCAATCACCCCGTGGCTCAACACTTTAACTCTCCCTCCCACTCCACCGAGGACATGCAGGTCCTTGGTCTCCTCCACCGGCAGAACATAACAACACGACGGCTGGAGGAGGAGCGCCTCATCTTCCGCCTGGGAACCCTCCAACCACAAGGTATGAATTCAGATTTCTCCAGTTTCTTCATTTCCCCTCCCCCCACCTTGTCTCAGTCGGTTCCCTCAACTCAGCACCGCCCTCCTAACCTGCAATCCTCTTCCTGACCTCTCCGCCCCCACCCCACTCCGGCCTATCACCCTCACCTTGACCTCCTTCCACCTATCCCACCTCCATCGCCCCTCCCCCAAGTCCCTCCTCCCTACCTTTTATCTTAGCCTGCTTGGCTACTCTCTCTCATTCCTGATGAAGGGCTTATGCTCGAAACGTCGAATTCTCTCTTCCTGAGATGCTGCCTGGCCTGCTGTGCTTTGACCAGCAACACATTTGCAGCTGTGGCCTTCTCACGTTCTATTATTGGAAAGTAGAGGCTGTTAATTTCCTGGAAGCTCTGTTGTTGAATATTACCAGATTGTCTGGACCATCGCTTGGTGAGGAATGGGGGCTGTATTCACAGTGAACCTGGGTATACAACTTGACCAACAAACGAAACACAGGTTGCAGAAAGGGAAAGCTCAGTTAGGAGTGATGAGAACCCTCTTTCACACCACTGCCTGCGATTTCCAATTACACTTTCCAAACCAGTCCAAACTGGTTTTGACAATTTTGAGGGCTGAATGGTCTCCGCTGTTTCTGTGAAAGGAGTAAGTAGCCTCTAATTGCTCCGTTTAGGAGGATTGATGGGCTGAATTGAACACAGAAACATGCGACTGAGGAGCAGGAGTGGGTCATTGGACACTCTGAGCCTTCTCTATCAGGGACTAAGATTGTGGCTGATCAAGTTGTGGTCTCAGCTCCACTTTCCTGTCTGTGTGCTATTATCCAATAATCACTTCTCTGTCCAATATTTAACTAACTCAGCTTTGAATAAATATAAACAAAGAGACATCTCAAACTTGTGGGGATAAACATTCCCACTTGAAATGCCTGTTTAGACTTTTTGCTCACCCCTCTTACAGAGTCATAAAGTATGCAAATGTGTAAGTGCTGACCAGATATCCCATTATGATCGAGTCTGACTTGAGAGCAGTTGTCTCATATTCTTCTACACCTCCTTATTCAATTACCCATCAAGATGCCAGACTCCACCACTTCCTCTGGGAGAAAATTCCATATGGACACCTCCCTCTGTATGAAAACATTCCGTCTAAGTTCCCTCTAAAATATTTCCCCTCATATCTTAAAACAGGCCTCCAGTCTGAAAAGCAATCCTCTACCAACCTCTGTCTCCTCCCTTCAATCTAATTTTGTATTCAATTGGCTTGGATGCGCTGGTTCCCATGTGACCTAACCTTACTAACTTGCCTAATATACAGAATCTTGTCGAACAACTTGTTCCAGTCTGTATGGAAAACATCTACAACACTGCCTTTATCAATCTGCTTTGTCATCTCTTTAACAAACTCAGTCAAATTCGTACAACGCGATTTCTCATGCAAAAAGCATGGTGACTATCCCCAATCAATTCTTGCCTTTGAAAATGCATGCAATTGGCTATCCCTCAGAATCCTCTCCAACAACTCACCCATCACTGATGTCAGGCTCACTGGTCCAGAGTTCCTTGGGTTGTTGGGTAACTGTTTTATTTGCTACTGCCACTCTTCCATTGGTCACAGCAAATTATCGGTGTAACCAGGTTGATGATATGGCCAATGTTATAGGTCTCACATTGGGTCAGGGTCATCCTCGGAAGAGGTCAGTTTGATTTCCTTCATTTGTTAAAATAACAAATTCATGACGAAAATAAAGTTCCTCAAATTATGATGGAAAGATGAATAGAAATTTTTAAAAAATGTACATTGATATTTCCGTTTCTGAAAATACTGAGGAGCACAAACATACACTTACACACACACACACACACAGATACATACACAGACAAGCACACTCAAACACACACACAGGCATATACACACAGACACACTCAAACACACAAAAATACAGACACAAGCACATGGACACACACACAAATATGCACACAAACACAGACAAATGCATGTACCATAGACCATAAATAATTATGATTGACCGTAATTATTTATGACTGTAAATAATTTGAGCAGAATAAAAGACCAATTGGCCCATCCAGTCTACTGAGCTATGGATCATGGCTGACATGCTTTTCAAGCCAATTCTCCTGACTTCTCACAACAAGCCTTGATCCCATCATTAAGCATACTTATTTAGTTATATCCTAAAGATGCTAATGTGTCTGTGTTTCTGAGTGGGTCTGTGTGCATGTGTTGTCTCTGTGTTTTGCCCAGTGTCCTGACCTGTGCTCCGTGTTGGAAAGTGGAGTTTTAGCAGTTTTGAGGCACATCTTTGTAACTTGGTTTGTGCCTATCCATTGAATGCCTGTGTTAATCACTCTCTGCTGATCATGTGCTGAGTAACATGAGGAATCCCCACAACTGTTAGTGATTCAGACCAGGCTTCTCACTTGCATTTCACTGACATTTGACTTAACTCTAGTTTTTGGACATTCGTGGAAGTGCTGGGGATAGTTTCCGGGAGGCTGTGTCTTAAACTGCTGTGGAAATTCAGTAAGACCAGAGGCTTTGGTGACCCAACCAACTCTGGATGAAATATGGTGACTGTAGTTACAGCATCTGGATATGCAACATGACAACAAATGGAGCAGAGGCTGCAGAGAGGGGAATCTCTGTAAAATGGAATGAGGGAATTGCAATCAGGTCAGTCATGGCTTTGAAGAATATTGGAGCAGGATTGAATGGCTCGCTCATGCAACTTATTCAGATATTTCTGTTAGTAACAAGCCGATTTCCCTTTTCTCCCAGTGTCCCAGACTGGTGGGTAGTGAGTCACCGCCTCCTGTTCCTCGGGAACAGAAATCTGGGGCCTCACTAGCCTCCAGATTTCCCTGTTTCCCAGTCTCGAGCAGTTGAATGACTACCTCCGGTCCCTGTGTCCCAGTATCAAGCAGTTGTGTGACTACCTCCGGTCCCTGTGTCCCAGTCTCGAGCAGTTGAGTGACTACCTCCGGTCCCTGTGTCCCAGTATCGAGCAGTTGTGTGACTACCTCCTGTCCCTGTGTCCCAGTCTCGAGCAGTTAATGACTACCTCCTGTTTCTCCCTGTTCCTGAGCAGCAGTTTGAATGCTCTGAATGATGTCACAAGGTTAGAAAGGACTTGATAACAGAGAATTTCAAACTTGGAGCAGCATTACACAAAGGTATTTAGAAACATCTCCACAAAACATTTTATGCAACTTATCTGTTATTTTTTTCCTGTCTCCTCTAATAAACAGGGTGAAACATATACAACAGTGCAGTGTTCCGAAAATACTCCCACATACAGGGAAGACAGGTTAAAAAGATTGAACAGTTTATGGTCTATCCCTCAGCAACCCTCATCCATTCCATCCAAACCGAGTAAATTTTCTTGTTCATTGTGTTATGTAAAATGATGTAAGGAACTGGTTAACTGAACCTGTTTGTTTCGTGACCGTGACTAATGTCAGTCTCCATGAATTCTAATTGTCCCAGTAGAGGGTTTCCATCTATTCGTGATAAAAAGGCTCCATTCAATATGTTATCCCATGGTATGGCGGGAGCATCACCGATAGCTCTAACAGGGATTGGCTGCTCCAGAGACAGAGGGAGAGATCAGAAACTGAGAACTTTAGACTAGAAAGTTACAACAGTGGATCAGAATCTGAGAATATTATACTGGAATGTTCCAACAATGGATCAGAATCTGAGAACAATAGACTGGAATGTTCCAATAACTGATCAGAGTCTGAGAACATTTGACTGGACAGTTCCAAAAATGGACAGGGGTTTATCCTATTATGTTTGGGTTATTTCTACATATTCTTGGTGGCCGTTATCATTACGGATCAAATATGCACTTCACGTTATTCAATGTTTTTATTATCCTATCCTGGCTATTGTTGGTGTCCCTGGTAAGTTTCACTGTCGATTTATTGTCTGAATTAACCATGTGAGACTGTATTACTGTTCTTTTCATTTACTCTACTCTGTAAGTATTCACGCTCCAAACCACAACAAACAACAGCGAACTTGTTCATTCTTTCTCTCCTTCTTTACTTCTGGCACTGGGCCTTGTTGGTTGACCTATTCACGTTCGGGTATGAACCAGGATTCATTGCATCACTGACCTTGCAATTTAAATGCTGAAAGCTTGGACGTCACTGTCTTCTGTTCTGGATGCAAACTCCATTTCCTTCCTCTGACTCCATCTCATCCCTGGGCAATAATTGAGGCTGAAACAGACGAGTCACAACTACGGTGATCCCTTTGGCCACAAGCTGATTACTGACACCATATCCTGGCCATTCCTAATTTTAACTATTGACAACTGCAGATTATACCTCACTGGTTCATCCCATCTGCTGGTTGAACCTTCATCTATGAAATACAGTCTTAATAAAGCTAATAATCTGCTGCTGCTTAACCAAATCTGAGTCGGTATTCCATGGCTTGTATCTAAACGCAGACCAAATTCCCATCCTTCCTGTACGAATTGCTTTATATTGTTGTTGGGCCTGTCAATGCCTATACTTTAATATTCACAAGCACATCGTCACCTCTGTCTATGACACGGTCCTTAGTCACCCTCTGTTAATGACACAAAGCCCTGTCAGTTGTTCACATTTAAACAGATTTCCTCTACGTCGATTCTCTCTCAAATAATGATTTTCATATCTACTACCACAAATACACACAAACACCCCCACACACACACACAATCTCTTGCCTTATATTTCGGCAGTGGAGATACAGTGCCATACATTTCTGGGAGCCCATTTATTGTCTCTCACTGCATGGGTTACAAATTTTCCCGTGCAAGATATTTTTTTAGTGCAAGTATATTAGCAATATGCTGGCAAAGGTTTGCAATGGTCCCATGCTGGGCAGATAGTCCCGTTTATAGAGTGGTCCACCAGTATGTTGTGCATAGCTCTCCATTCTGGCTGATCCCTTGTCCTAGTTTATGGTGTCTAGGATGGTTCTGTGAGGCAGATTCATAATTTGGTGTAGCTAACCATTTCAACTGATCTAGCAATGATTTTATTGAATGCTCTCATTTATGTGATTGGACGCAACATTGTCTCACTTCTCCAGTTACTCCCACTCCCCTGTCTCCTTATCCATATTTTCACAACATGTTATCAATTAATTAATTATTTGTTTTTCTGTACCGTTCCCTGGTGTTGTTTTTTTGGCTCCCGAGTGTATCGAGTGCTGGCATTGTGAAGCTCAGAAACAATACAGTGGTATGTGGCAGGCTGCTGCTCCAAGTTGGAAAGCGGGTCCCAGCAGCTTTGAGACACATCTTTGAAACTTGGTCTGTGCATGACCACTGAAAGCCTGTGTTTGTTCCTCTCAGATGATTGTGCGGTCCATAACATAAGGAAACTCGTCGAGAATTATTGTCAAGGCACAGGTGTCTAACTTGGAGCTGAGGGGGTTATGACTGACTCCTGTTATGGAAAGGTTAGTGGAGGTGATGGGAATGGTTTGGTGTAAGTTGTGCTGTGAACTGCAAAATACATTCAGGGAGACCTGAGGATTTGCTGAACCAACTCTGGATAGAGCATGGAGACTGTAGTTACAGCATCTGGGTCTGTAACGTGAACAACGAATGGAGCAGAGGCTGCAGAGACGGGAAGCTCTGAAGCCACAGAGTGTGTGTGGGCAAATGGATCTGCCAAATCTGCCCGTCTTTTAACGAGGAGACGCACATCCTTTCCCTCTCTCCTTTAAATAGAGCCATGAAAATTCACCCTCTCCTCCCCGCACACAAACTCACTCCCCCTCTCTCACATGCACACACACACTCTGTCCTCTCTCACACGCACGCATGCGCTCTCTCCCCCCAAAGACACACATACTTCCCCTCACTCTCTCACAAACACACACACTCTCTCTCCCTCCCACAGACAGTCAACCTTGTTTTCAAACACGCACACGCACGTGCGTGCAAACAGACAGACAGACACACAGGCATCTAATCTGTAAGATGAATTTACATTTGCCGGTTTGTATTTCCAGATGCATTATATTTTCTCAAAAATATTTACAATTTGTAGACAGTCAGTCAATGCGATATTTTATGAGCTCCTACTTTGGAAATAAACCCAAACTAATTCCAGGTGAAGACACATACAGACTCCAAGCAAGTCCGCATGCCTAAAATACGTTGTCTGACTGGAGGGGCCACCTCCTTTACATCGATAATACCTGAAGGTATCTCCAGGCAGGACTTGAAAGGGACTCCTGGATTTGTATATTCATCAATCAATGCCTGAATCTCTATTCTAACCGATTAAAGATTTACCAGCTATCTTAGATGTGTTCAATTCCTATGCATGTGTTGTACAGCCCTTTCATCTTTTCTTTATATATTTTGTGCCTAAGATCTTCTCTCTCTAACACCTGACGAAGGAGCAGGACAATGAAAGCTTGTGTTTTCAACTAAACCCGTCAGCCGATAACCTGGTGCCATGCGATTATTAACCTTATTCAACCCAGTCCAAAGCTAAAACCTCTATATCCTGGTTTTTTTTATTGGTGAGCCAATTTTCTCTCCAAGCAAATAAATTCTCCTTAACACCGTGTGCTCTTGTCCTGCATAGTAATCTTTTGTCAAACACGTTATGCATTGCCTTCTTGGAGTCCAGATATAGTAGATCTTTCAGATCCCCGTTATTCAACTTGTTTGTCACAATTTTCAAAAAATATAGGAAAATCATTCAAACATGATTTATACTTAATAAAATCATGTTGACTTTGATGGATTGTGGTTTGACTTTCAAAGTCTCCTGCTGCTAATTCCTTAATAACAGATTCGCACAATTTGTCTTCCGCCCCAATCGTTTGTTCATACCTTTCCATTCTCGAGTGAAGTTGGTTATTCTAAGTTCTTCTCTTTCCATAACCTCGATTGTCCGTTTCAATTCCTGTGAAATAGGCACGAGGCTGTAAAAGATTGGCTCCAATTGCTGTGTAAGAGGCATGGGTGGCTGATTGGACTCATTCTGTTCCTGCTTTACACACACGATGGGCTGATTGTCCTGCTGATATTCCTACACTATAGTTTCGACGGCTTGCATGTCCTGCGCCTCTTCCTGACCACGCCCCTCAAGATATCATTGTCCTCATCCTGTTGCTCAGTGACAAGTTTGGGGATTTATGGAATCGCCATGCTGTTATGCCACATTTAGAGTGTTGAATTGTGCAGGCAAGCTGCGTTTCCCACAGTGGGTAGCTCAGTGATTAGCACTGCTGCCTCCCAGCACCAGAGATCTGGTTTCAATTTCAGTCTCGGGTCTCACTGTGTGGAGTTTGCACATTCTCCCTGTGCCTGCAAACAATAACATAGGCTACATAAATCTTTCAACCGTATATTGTAATGAATTAGTACAGTAAGTGTCACATTTCAACACTACAGTCACTGACTACAGCACTGTACATTTCACCAAGATCTTCACTAAAAAGTGCGCGAGCTGACTGACCACGTGAGGCCGATGCAGAATTCCAGTACTCTCCAAGATATTCTCCTCCCGGTTTGAAATTAATTTCCCTCTAAATGTAGACTACAAATCCCACATTGAGGCTCAGTTTCAACGCTTACAGAACGGATAACATGCTTTAGCTGAATACACTGAGGGTGCATTTGGCAGACAGAGGGATCCTGAGGCTGGGATTTGATCTTCAGCTCGTGCCAGAGACGGTCTCCCATAACAGTGAACGGGAGCTTGCTTTATAAAGAAAGGGGCTCAATTCACTAATTGTGTTGCAGCGAAATTGCGTTTAATAAACACACCTTTATTGGATAACTGCTTGCATATTGAATGGAGGATCAAAGTTGATGGACCAAAGCAAATATAGTAGTTCCTATTTTATGTATTCCGATGTTTAAACATACTAAAGAATATAAACACTGTGTGGGGAAAACTGAATTGAGGAGATTTTCACCATGAACTATAATGGAGGATGCTTAGTATGTTGAATGACCTACTCTATTCCCGATGTTTCTGTGCAGTCTGTGGGAAAACTCTGTAAATCCTGCCACCTGTTCTCAGATGTTAGGAAGGAGATCTTTGCAGTGTCAACACAGTAGTATTTCCCGTTCCAATACTGAGGCTGATGCCAGGTGATCTGTACGGTTTTATGCTTTTAGACCCCAGAAGAGTTTTATACAATAGAGTGTCTTGCTTGGCCGTGTCCGAGACCATTGTAGAGATTTTCACATGTCTGTGTGTCTGGAGTCAAGTTTAGGCCAGACCAGGAAAGCGCAGGAGATTCACTTCCTGAAAGTACATTGAGGAAGGAAATTGGTGTTTACAATCGACATTGGCTTCAAGGGCACTGTTAATGACTCCAGGTTTCGATATTTTATTAATTATAACGTCAAACAGCTGCCACAGCATTAGCCAGGTCTGGATTAGTAATCCAGTGACATCTCCACAAAAGTATCATCTCCACATGGGGACCTTTCAGAAACCACACTGAGTTGGTTATTTCTGTGTTGCTTGACAGCTCTGTCAAAAATAACCCCCACAAATGTGACTATCGTGGCAGGACTCAGGGCGTGGTAAGTAGTTATTCACTTGTTATGGGACTGGATATAGCTGAGTGAATGTCCACATTTCTAGGGAGATGTCAGAGTTGGAGCTGGAATGAAACCGTTTCCCCAGGGACACGGCTTGTTGTGCAGTACAAGTCTTCAGTCCTATTGCAGGAATGGTGTCAGGGCCCATTGCCTTTGTCGTATCTACTGTATTCAGCTGTTTCTTCACGTCACATGCAGCAAATCAGATCGATTAAAGACTTGCATCTGTGATTCTGCGGACAGCATGACGAGGGTGAGGTGGATCTTCAACTCAACACTTCTGGCTGAGGACGATACAGATAATACAACCGTGTATTTTACACTAATGTGCAGGGCTGTCCCGTCATATGGGATGGCGATATTTATGGAGTACTCTCCTCCAGTGAGTTGTTTAATAGTCCATCGACATTTATGTCTGGATGTGGCAGCACTGCAGAACTTCGATCTGATCTGTTTGTCTTGGGATCATTTTGCCCTCTGTATCAGATGTTAGCCCTACTGTTTCAAATGTAACCAGTCAAGTGCAGTAGCTTTAATGGATTGTCATCAGGTTTCAGTCCACATGGTTCCGACCCTATCATGTTCGCCCACACTCGTCGCTGAACCATATATCAGCTTGATGGTGATGGTAGGCTGAGGGATTATCCTGGGGAAAATGTTACGGATACAATTGAATACAATTCTGCTGCTGCTGTGATTCTACCGCACCACATGAATGCCCACTTTGAGCTCCAATATGTTCAATTCAATTCTACTGACTATCCCCCAGTTCACACCAAGACCCATTCGCCCATCAGCCATGTACTCAGTGTCTTAAGCTGGTTTCTGATGTGGTAACACTTCCATTTTCCTATTCTCATTCTGCTCTCCCTGGTGTCACGCCTCCAATTTGTTACTTTACTCAAACCCCTTCACATACGCATCTGAATCTTTTCCATTCGCCCAATGCCATCTTCTGTGTTTGATGTGAATGTGTTTCCCTCTATTTCTCTCCATGACCATGATTAAGAGCTCTGCAGTGTAAGAGATACCAGGTTTATGCAGTTTCAGATCAAGGAATTTGTGCACCTTGCATTATCAGTCACTTCCCAGTCCACGGCGTTCCGTGTTAGACAAGGCATTTGAGCAGCTTTCACACACGTCTATGGAACTTGTTCGAAAACAGAAATTACTGACGAAACTCAGCAGGTCTGGCAGCATTTCGTGGAGTGAAAGCAGAGTTAATCTTTCAGGGCCAGTGAACCTTCTACAAAGCTCCCATTTTCTCCAGCAATTTTTGCATTTTCATTTCCAGTATGCATAGTTATTTGTTTAATTGAAAATTTGTTCTAAGCCTATTCATTTCTAGAGAAATTCAGCAGGTCTGGCATCATCTGCAGAGACAGAGAAGCAGAGTTAGCGTTTCAGGTCCAGTATGACACTTGTTCAGAACTGAAAAGGATTGGAAAATGAGCTTTATAACTCCTTGACAGATGTGGGGAGTGGGTTGACGGGTAAAGGAGGGTGTGGCAAAAGACAAACATGCGTTTAGTAGTGGAGAACGAGAATATCGTGAGAAGTAGCCTAATAATTAAAATGTGAATGGGGAAAAGGGGATATCTCTATTGAGTGAACAAGAAAGAAGATAGAACCACACAAGGTCGTAGGGAGTCCAGGAGCGTGAATGTACGGAAACTGCAGAACAGTGATAATAGGATCAGACTGTGAAGTTATGAAATTTTACATTAACTCCTACTGGATGTAACGCACAAAAGTGTAAAGTGAGTTGTGACTCGAGCTTGGGTTGTGGTCCCTTGGAACATTGCAGCAGACCAGGGCCAAAATGTTAACATGAGAGCTAGGAAGGTTATTGAAATGGGAAGCAATGAGAAGGACAAGGTTATTTCTACAGACAGAGTGAGAGTGTTCCTCAAAGCAATCTCTGTTTGGTTTCGCTAATGTAGAGAGACTGCATTGTGAGCAGCAATGATAGGAGACCAGATTGAAAGTTTACAAGTGAAATGCTGCTTCACCTGGAAGGTATGTTTGGTGCCTTGGACAGTGAGGAGGGCAGAGGTGAATGGGCAAGTCTTTCAGCTTCTGCAATTGCATGGGAAGATGCCATGGCGGAGTGGGAAAGTGTTCAGGGTGATGGAGGGGACAGAGAGGGAACGGTTCCTGAGAAATACTGACAGTGGGCAAGAGGGGAAGATATGTTTGATGGTGCTGTCCTGCTGGAGATGGTGGAAATGGCGTAAGATGATTATGTGAATATGGATTCTAGTGCAGGAGGAAGTGTGGACAAGGAGGAATCTATCGTTTTTCTGGGATGGAGGGGACGTCTTGAAGGCAACACCGCGGGAGATGGGACAGTGACAGCTGAAGGCCCTGGACACCAGAGTTAGGGGATTTCTGGTTTGCACGAAAATGAGGTCACGTTAGACACAGCCCACAGGAATGTGGCATCATCAAACATAAATATCAGAGATGGAGAAACTTGGAGAATGGAGTCAGCCTCCGTCGATCATGTGTTCAGCTACATGCAGATGGTCCCCCGAATGATTGAAAAGAACCAGGCATCTAAATTGAGGATTTCTGCCTCACATCCGGTCTGAAGCGGAATGGGAAAATAGACCCAGAGGAAGGTCAGTGAGTGTACGTGAGCAGACATTCAAGCAGATATCTCAAACCGCTCAGTCATTATTGTTTCTGTTCAAAAGAAGAACTCGATAAGCACACATAGTTGACAAAAGCTCTCAAGAATACTATTGATAAGCATTAATGGAGGGCCAGATTTATAACGTCTATTTCAGGGACCATAAGCTGATGTTAGGCATGAATTTCAGCTATGCTTCCTGATTTACCCCGCAGAAACCCCTGCCATTGCCGCTCCATCCTCTTCCCTGCTCGTCTATCCTTCCTGATTCCAGGTCCTTCCTCTCAAGTTACAGAGCACATTCTCTCACATTATGGTCCCTACCCACTTCACGTGGAACTCTTTGATCAAGTCTACCTACTCTGCTGTCGCATCAAGCTGCGTTTTGTGCCGCCACTTTGCCTTTGGTCTCAGTGTGGCGCGGTCTCTCCATTCATGCTGTTTTACACCTCCCACTCACATCTCATTCTGGAAAGTTTCCTTCTTGGCGTAAACCTTAATGAAAAAACCTCTCCCCATTTGCACTGAATTTACACTGTGATCCAAATTTCAAAAAGTATACTCAGCCTTCATCTCACTCTACTAAAGGTAGACACTGACCATGTGGTATAAGAATTCCCCTTCTTATAGGGTTAAGGCCAGAGATGCGCTTTCGCAGTAGAGATCATCACATGGTTTGGACAAAGCAATTCATTTGTTTGTCCTCTTTATGGTACTCGGAAGATTTCCTGCTGCCTTAGTATTGTAACATGGAGAAGAACAAATCACAGTATGAGAGCTTGGGCTGAGTGTTATTTACCTGTCATTTGAATACGGTTTCAAATTTGCAGTGCTTAACGTTAAATACTTGTTCGTAAAGTTAGTGACAGATAGCGTGTAGGAGGTTGAGGGATGACATTGTAGAAGTTTATAAAATCATGAGAGGTATGAATAGAGTGAATAGCCAAGGTCTTTTCCACGGGATGGGAGAGTTCAACCAGAGAAGGCATAGGTTTAAGGTGAAAGAGGGAAGATTTGAAATGTACGAAGAGTCAATGTTTTCACACAGAGTGATGTGTGTATATGGAATACGTTGTCAGAGGAAGAGTGGGAGTTGCAAGTACAGCTACAACATTTAAAACTCATTAGGACAAACATATGAATGGGAAAAGTTTAGAGGCATATGGACAAAATGCAATCAGATGGGACTAGTTTAGTTTGGAAAACCTGGTCAGCATGGACAAGTTGCAACAAAGGGTCTGTTTGTGCGTGATATGACTGCATGAGTCGAGAAAGCGAGGAAAAGGGGAGAAATGGCATGATGCAGTAAATTGGCAAGAAATACAAAAACAAGCAGCACGAGATTTTCCACGCATATAAAAAAG
The DNA here is from genome assembly GCF_020745735.1 of Hemiscyllium ocellatum. NCBI lineage: Eukaryota > Metazoa > Chordata > Chondrichthyes > Orectolobiformes > Hemiscylliidae > Hemiscyllium > Hemiscyllium ocellatum. The sequence goes on along the minus strand of NC_083414.1, from coordinate 76,056,625 downwards.
TTCAAGATGAGTGTGTGACCTGAATTGAAATTAAATAGGTAAGTATACTGAGGATAATTGGCGGTTGTGACTGAAGAATTGGCTACAGGGAGCAGACAGATAATTTACACCCATGTTTTACACCTTTCATCACAGGGAAAGACACGGTAAGTATTTCACTGACGTAAACAAAATGGTAATAGGAGGGAAGTTTTTGAACCGTGTCTAACAAAAGTAACAAGGATTTTCTAATAGGTAAGAGTAAGCGTAGACAGGCCAGCAGTAAGCTGGTTTTAAAAGAAGTGGTCACAGTCTTGGGATCATGGCGCCCTCTCTATCGGATGTTAGTTCTGCTATTTGTTACGGTAAGCAGGAAGTGCGGTAGCTTAAATGGGTTGTCATCAGATTTAGGTACACATGGTTCTGACAGTGGCATGTTCACCCACTCATCACTGAACCGGAGATCGGCTTCAGGGTAATGATAGACTGAGAGATTATCCCGTGGAAAAAATGCAAATTGTGGTTGAATATAATTCTGCTGCTACTACAACTGTTATGATGTGCAGCATCACATGAATGCTCAGTTTGAGCTGCAATATCTGCAGTACAATTCTGCTGCCTGTCCTCATTTCGCACGGGGACCCAGTCACCCTTCTCCCCTGTACACAATGTCCTATCCTGATTTCTGATGCGGGATCTCTTCTTTTTTTTAATTCCTATCCTGTTAGGGTATCTTCATGATGACATGCCTCCAATTTGTCGCATTCCTCAAAGCATTTAACGTTTACATTTGAATCTTTTCTCCTCCAGTCATGCTATCTTCTGCGAAAAGCGAATGTGTTTCCCTTTGTTTCTCTTCATGAACATGATAAAGATCTCTGTAGTGTCGGTGATGACAGCCTTATATAGCTTCAGAACAAATGAATTTGTAGACCTTGGGTTATCATTCACTTCCCGGTGTATAGCGCTCCATGTTGGTCAGGGCGTGTGAGGAGCTTTGACACACATGTTTGAAATTGGTTCAAAAGCAGAAATTGCTGAAGACACTGAAAAGTCTGCCAGCATCTGTGGAGTGAAAGTAGAGTTAATCTTTCGGGTTCTGTGACTGTTCCTCAAAGCACCCGATAATTCCAACAATGTTTGCTTTTGCTTCAGAGTTCCTGTATTCAATGATCTTTGCTATATTGAAAATGTGTTCTGCAACTTTTCATTTTTGAAGGAACTCAGTGGGTCTGGCACCATCTGCAGAGACAGAGAAACAATGTTTCATGTCCAGTGTAAATTTTCTTCAGAAGTATAAAGGATTGGAAAGTGAGCGTTTTAGTATCTTGACAGAGGTTGGAAAGAATGTTTGGAGGCTCACTGCGAAAGGCAAATGGGCTTTAAATTGTAGTGAAAGAGACACAGATATGTAATGGGTGAAAATTAATGTGTAAGTATTAGGAATTGATTTACTCTGTTGAATGTAACATAAGAAAAGACACGATCTTAGGGAGCCCAGGAGGGAGAGTGTATGGTAAATGGAGAACAGCCATAATGGGTTCAGGCCGTGAATTTATGGAATTGAATTTTACCTCCTACAGACTGTAACTCATACAGACTGTAAAGTGTGATGTTACCCGAGCTTGGGTAGTGCTTCCTTGGAACATTGCAGCAGCCTGCATTTTCCTAGAATCCCTACAGTGTGGAAATAGGCCCGTCGGCCCAAAGGGTCTATACTGACCCTCCAAAGAGTATGTAAACCAATCCCATTCTCCACCCTAATACTATACCTTGATCTTTAACTATTACACTTAACCTCAACATCCCTGAACACAATCGGCAATTCAGTATGGCCAGTTCACCTAACCTGCACAATTTTGAACTCTGGCAGGAAACTGGAGCACCCAGAGGAAATCGAGCCCAGTTCCCTAATGCTGTGAGGCAGCAGAGCAAACCACTAAGCCACCGGGCCATCCAGGACAGAAATACTATCAGGCCGCAAGACTGTACGAACAGAAATGAGGCCATTTGGATCATCAAGTATGCTCTGCCATTCGATCACGACTGATAGATTTTCAACCCTGTTTCCCTGCTTCCTCTCATTAACCTTTGATCCCATTGTCAATCAATAACTTGTCTGACTCTGTTTAAAATATACTAAATCGAACATAGAAAAATATAGCACAGAACAGGCCCTTTGGCCCACGATGTTGTCCTGAGATTTAATCCTAATATAAAATATAGTGACCTAACCTATGCAGCCCTCAACTCACTGCTATCCATGTGCATGTCCAGCAGTCGCTTAAGTGTCCCCAAATACTCTGTTTCCACCACCACCATAAGGACATCTCTGATGTGTCCCTTAAACCTTCCTCCTAATATCTTCAAACTATTACTTGTCGTACCAGTCAATTCTACACTGGGGAAAAGTCTCGGGTGTTGACTTTATCTATACCTCTCACTATTTCGTACACATCGATCAGCTCTCCTGTCTCCTCCTTCTCTCCAGAGAGAAACATCCAAACTTGTTCAAACTTTCTTCCTTACGCAAGCCCCCCAGTCCAGACAGCATCCTGGTAAACCGTCTTTGCACCCTCTCCACTGTCTCAGTATCTTTCCTAAATTTAGGGCGACCACAACTGGATACAATATTCCAAGTGTGGTCTCACCAGGGACTTGTAGAGCTGCAACAAAACCTCTTGGCTCTTAAACTCGATCTCCCTGTTAATGAAAGCCAAAAATACCATATCCCCCCTATCCATTTGGGACGCAACTTTGAGGCATCTATGCACTTACACATCCAGAACCCTCTTTCCTCCACACTGCCAAGAATCGTGTTTTTAATGCTATATTCAGGATTCGAGTTTGACCTTCCAAAATGCATCATTTCGCATTTTTCCAGGTTGAACTCCATTTGCCATTTCTCAGCCCAGCTCTGCATTCTGTCTATGTCGCTCTGCAGTCTGCAGTAGCCCTCTATGCAATCGACGACACGTCTAACCTTTGTGTCAATCAGCAAATTTACTAATCCACCCCTAACACTCCTCATCCAAGTCATTTATAAAAACTACAAAGAGCAGAGGCCCAAGAACAGAGTCCTGTGGGATCCCACTCAACACTGTCCTCTAAGCAGAATACTTTACATCTACAACCACTCTCCGCCTTCTGTCAGCAAGCCAATTCTGAATCCAGATAGCCAAATCTCCCTTTATCCCATATTCTTGACTTTATGAATGAGCCTTCATTGGGGAACCCTAACAAATGCCTTGCTGAAGTTAACGTGCACCACATCCACTGCTCGACCTGTCTTGTCAACTCCTCAAAGAACTCAATAAGATTTGTGAGGCATGACCTGCCCCTCGCAAAGCCATGAAGACTGCCTTAAATCACACTATGCTTTGCCAAATAGTCATAAATCCTATCCCTCAGATTTTCTTCCAAACTTTGCTGACCACAGACGTAAGAATGACTGGTCTCTAATTGCCAGGGATTTCCTTATTACCTTTATTGAAATGAGGAACAACATTCACTTCCTTCCAATCCTCTTGTATGACTCCTGTGGAGAGTGAGGAGGCAAACATCCTTGCCAGCGGCTTAGCAACCTCCTTTCCCGCTTCCCGGAGCAGTCTAGGATAAACCTGGTCTGGCCCTGGGGACTTATCCATCTTCACGTTTCCACAATTTCTCGCAAATCAACTTCATCAATCTTGATCTGGTCAAGACTGATCTGGCCCAGCTCCTCTAAGTTTTCATTTACAACAACTTCCCTTTGCTTGGTGAAAATCGAAGCAGAAAACTCATTTAGGGCTTCCCCTGTCTGCTCAGACTCCACGCATAAGTTCCCTACACTAATCCTGATCGGCCCTACCTTCTCCCTGATTATTCTCTTATTCCTCACGTATGAGAAAAATGCATTTGGGTTCTCCCTAAACTTTCTTACCAAGCCTTTTTTGTGCACCATCATGGCTTTCCTCGGTCGATTTCTGAGCTCCTTTCTAGCAAGCCTGTAATCCACTAAAACTGTGTTCGATACATGCTTCCTCCATCTTACGTAAGCTCACTGCTTCCTTTTGACAAGAAGTTCCTCTGTTCTCGTCATCCAAGTTTCCTTAATCTTACCCCTTCTTAACTGTCTCAGCTGAACAAATTTGTATATCACTCGCAACAACTGTTCCTTAAACAGTCTCCACATGTCGGCTGTACCCTTTCTGTGGAACATTTGCTCCCAATCTGTACTTCCCAACTCCTGTCTCATAGAATCATAATTTCCTTTACCCCAATTAAATATCTCCCCTCGGAAACATCTCATTTCCCTCATCCAGACTATGCTACATGAGAGGCAGTTGTGATCACTTTCACCAAAGTGCTCTCCCACCGTGAGTTCTGACACCTGTCCTGGCTCGCTGCCGAGCACCAAATCTTAATTGACCTTTCCCCTCGTCGGTCTGTCTCCATACTGAGCAAGGAAACCCTCTTGAACACACCTGACTAAAATGGCTCCATCCAAACCACCTGCACTTCGGAGGTTCCAGTCGATATTGGAAAAGTTGAAATCACTCATAACAATAGCCCTGCTACTTTTGCACTTTTTCCAGAATCTGCCCGCCTATGAGATCTTCAATCTCTCTACTGCTATTAGGTAGTCTGTAGAAAACCCCCAAATATGGTGACTGTTTCCTTGCTGTTCCTAACTTCCACCCATACTGACTCAGTAAACAAATCTTCCTCAACAACCTTCATTCTGTAGCTGTGACACACTCTCTGAATAGCAATGCTACAACCCCCCACCTCATTTTTCACCCACCCCGTTATTTTTTCGATTGCTTACAGTGTGGAAACAGGCTCTTCGTCCCAATAAGTCCACACCAACCGTCCAAAGAGCAACCCACCCAGAGCCATTCCCCTACATCTAACACTGCGGGTAATTTAGCATGGCCAATTCACCTAATCTGCAATCTTTGGACGATGGGAGGAAACCGGAGCTCCCGGAGGAAACCCATGCAGACACGAGGAGAATTCGCAAATTCCACACAGACAGTTCCCTGAGTCGGGAATTGATCCCGGGTCTCTGGCACTGTGAGGCAACGGTGCTAACCACTGTGCTACCTAGCCGCCCCCAAACGTTTTTAAACGTTCGAAACCATGCAACATCAAGCAACCATCCCTGCCCCTGTGAAACCTACATCTCCGTTATAGCCACGACATCGTAGCCCCAAGTACTGATTCATGCTCTAAGTTTGTCATTCTTATTTTGGACATTTTTTTGCAGTAAAGCAAACACACTTTTACCGATACCTTTATTTCATCGCGTGAGAAACCTTCCTGATCGATTCAATATATGCCATCATGATCCCGTCTGCAACTAAACTCCTCTCAGACATGTGGTCTGATTCCAACCCCCCCCCCCCCGCCAAACTAGTTGAAACCCGCCCGAGCAATCCTCCCACCCCGGATATTTGTGCCCCTCCAATTCAGTTGCAACCCGTCCTTCATGTACAGGTCGCACCTTCTCTCCAAAAGGTATCCCGATGGTCTAAGTTTCTGAAGCCCTCCCTCCTGCACCAGTCTCGCAGCCATATGTAAAGCTGCATTCGCTGACTTTTCCTCATCTCACCATCTCGTAGCACTGGTAGCAAATCTGACATCACGACTCTACTCGTCCTGCTCTTCAGCTTCCGAACTAACTTTCTGTAGTCACTTTTCAGATCCTCAGTCCCTTTCCTGGTTATATCGTTGGTGCCAAATATTCTGGTTTCCACAGTCTTCTGTGGTAATGAATTCCACAATTTCACCACTCTCTCGTTCAAGACGTTTCATCTTCTCTCCGTTCTAATGGGTTTTCCCTTTGCTCTAAGCCTGCGTCCTCCTGCCAGTCCAAACGTCCTCCCAGTTTTGTCTGTATCAAGGTCATTCAGTATTCTGTAAGTTTCAATTTGAGCCCCCCTCGTCTTTCTAATCTCCATTGAGTATAAACCCTGGGTCCTCAAACGTTCCTCATGTGTTAAGATTTTCATTTCTGGTGAACCTTCTCTTGACACGTGTCAAGGCCAGTGCATCCTTCCTGAGGTATGAGGCTCAAAATACTGGAAATGCAGTCTGACCAGAGCCTTAGAAAGCCTCAGAGTCCCCACCATTATATCCTACTCCTCTAGAGATGAATGACAACATTGTATCTGCCTTCTTAACTACTGACTCAACCTTCAAGGTTATCTTCGGGAATCCTGTGCTCGGAATCCCAAGTCCCTTTGTGGTACCACAAATCCAACCCAAACTCTGGATCAGATACGTCGATGACACCTTTGTAATCATCAAAAACACAGAAATAGAAAAAACACACCGAATCATCAACGCCACACTCACAGGAATACGATTCACGAGAGAAGAGGAAAAGGATAGCCAACTCCCATTCCTAGACGTGTTACTAGAGAGAACACCCAACGGAGAATTCACCACAAGGGTACACAGGAAACCGACACACACAGACCAAGTCCTAAACTATGAAAGTAACCACCCCAACACACACAAACGAAGCTGCATCAGGACACTACTCAAAAGAGCCACAACACACTGCAGTACACCAGAACTGCGAAAAGAGAAAGAGGAACACCTATACAAGGTATTCGCCAAAAACGGATACCCACGCAACTTTATCACCAGATGCCTAAGAGATAGACCACGGAACGAGGACATGCCACAACCAAAAGGACTAGCCACACTACCATACGTCAGGAGCGTCTCAGAACTGACAGCCAGACTACTGCGACCCTTAGGACTCATAACAGCACACAAGCCAACTTCCACACTCAGACAACAACTCACTAGAACAAAGGACCCAATAGCCAGCACGAGCCAAACTAACGTAGTTTACAAAATACCATGCAAGGACTGCACAAAACACTATATAGGACAAACAGGAAGATAGCTAACAATCCGCATCCATGAACATCAGCTAGCCACAAAACGACACGACCAGCTATCCCTAGTAGCCATACACTCAGACAACCAGGAACATGAATTTGACTGGGAAAACACTACCATCATAGGACAAGCCAGACAGAGAACAGCCAGGGAATTCCTAGAGGCATGGCATTCACCCACAAACTCCATTAACAGACACATGGACCTGGACCCCATATACAAACCACTACAGCTGAAACTGACATCTGGAAGCGGCAAGAACATCCATCAACAGACACATCGACCTGGACTCCACATACAAACTACTACAGCTGAAACTGACACCCGGAAGCGGCAAGAACGAACCACTATAAATACCGGAAGAAACATCAAAGCAGCCCTTCACAGGAGGCTCCAATAGCACTGATGATGTTCCCTAGCCAGGGAACGAAACGTTTGCAGCAAAAACTTCCAGCTCGGCGAACATAACCACAACAACGGACACCCGAGCTACAAATCTTCAACCAGACTTTAAACTATCTGGCCTCTCACACCATGGGTCCTGGAAGGTGTGTTTAGAGCCTTGGGCAGCGAGGAGGGAAGAGGTGATAGGTCAAATGTTGCAGCGTCTCCATTTACATGGGAAGGTGCCATGGGAGTGTGGGGAAGCATCTGCGTAATGGAGCGTGCCACAGAAAGAATGGTCCCTCTGAAATACTGACAGTGAACTGGAGGGGAAGATATGTTTGATTATGTGTCCTGCTGGAGGTGATGGAAGCGGTGGAGGATGATTCAGTGAATGTGGATTCCAGTGCAGTAGGAAGTGAGGACAAGGGGAGAGCTACCATTGTTCTTGGAAGGAGGGCACGGAGTGAGGGCAGAAGTGAGGTAGATGGGAGAGTCACAGCTGAATGCTCAGTCCATCAGAGTTAGGGGATTTCTCGTTTGAGAGAAAAGGATGTCATGTAGGAAGCTTCCCACTGGAACGTGGCATCATCGAACATAAATGTCAGAGCCAGGGAAACTGGGAGAATGGAGTCACCCTCAGCTGATCATGTTTTCAGCCACATATGTCGGTTCTCCCTGAATGATTGAAAAGAGTCAGGCATTTCAAATGCAGATTTATGTCATATATCTGGTCAAATACGCAGTGTGAAATTAGACACAGGTGAAGGTCAGCAGATATGTGTATGTGTCGGGGGGGGGGTGAACATTTAAGCAAGTACTGCTTAATAACGCTCAGTATTGATTGACTCTGGTCAAAAAGAAGATGATATGAAGATGTGAGGATGAATCACCCATGATGCACAAAGGCTGTGAAGAATACAATCAATCACAAACTAAAGAATTCAGATTGGTGAGCTCTAGCATCGGCCACGTTTGGGAAGTTTACTTTTGGAACCAGAAGCAAATTGTATAAAACAAAGAAAAACATTTCAAAACTGGCAAGAAATATGAAAAGAAACTAACTACAAGACTTTTCCCATATCGAATATAAAATAGTTCATAAGGTGTGCGTGATCATTAGAAGAAAGGCAGGAAAGAATATGTGGGACACCTGGAAGATGTGTCTGGGGAACTGGTTTCAAGGAACAGGCAGAGAATTTAAAACAGTATTTTACATCGTTACTCACAGGGAAGGCACAAAGAGTTTCAATATTATAAACAAAATTGTAGACAGATGAAAATTTTGCACTGTCCCTAACAAAACAAACAAGGCTTTTCTCAAACAGAAAAGACCAAGGCTAAACAGCTCAACAGTAGTTCATAGCTGGTTTTATTAGAAGTGCTTACAGAGTGACTGGTGGCACTGTGTGAAATATTCCATAACTCTCGGGATTACAGGAGTATTCCAGTGAAACTGGCGAAACTCCAAAGTGGCGGCTGTCTTCAAGAATACAGTGAGTCTTCAAGTGTTTAGGTGCTACCTTTGTCTGAATTATGGAGCATATTTGAGAGGATTAATGGCCTCGTGATGCACTTTCATCCTGAGTGATTTTTAAAAAAGGGAAACTCTGCTCCTTCCTCTGATTCGTTACATACTGGGTGATGAACAGTTTGCTAAAGTTGAATTATATTGAAAATTATCTGAAACTTTGTACAGACGACATCATCCAGAGAATTCTAGAAATTGCACTCATAAGAACATTTTATAAACATGTGGAGGTATTGCGTAGGTATGTGTGTGTGAGAGAGAAGGTGCTGCATTGCAGCCGTGAGAGTGATGGAGCCTTATTCTGGGGAAGGCGCTAACATATATACAGAGAGTGTGAGATAGTAGAGAGAATACAGTGACCCTTATCCTGACAGAGTCGGGTAGGTTATTGATGTTTTTCATGTGTTGCTGGACATTTCTTCGGACCGCAGATACTGCACTGAGCTGGGTGGTGTGCTTAGATCATGTTCTGGACAGAGAATGGTACCCCTCTGTCCTAAACTATTTCCAGGTCCTCTGTGCCCCTGTCGACAAGCAATGGTGTAATTTCCCTTTATCTGCCATGCTCGGGTAAAATATGCAGGGCAGCTGCAAACTAAGAAAGCTCAACCGTGTGCCCATTGGCATTTTAATGATGGCAGCTGTACCAGGGATCACTGAATATCCAGGGGCATCCGGGAGTTATTGTGTACCTCCAGCCATGATGCGTGGTAGAATCGGGCTGGAATTGAATGAGAGGGACACCATGGTGTGGGGTGGATTGTTAATGAGGAGAGTTCGATAAGATAACACCAGGATACCAGCTCTTCCTCGTGTAGACATTCCTTCTGACATATTCAACGAAATTATCACTGAGACAAATTATTGTACGATTCAGCCCAATGAGTCAAAGACTCTGCTGATCCTATTCCCAGTTACAAAGCTGCAGGAAAATTACTTATCCAAAACATTCCATCATCTTAACTTACACCAATATCCTGCTCACCCATCATTCCTGGAAACAGTGGTCTATATTGAAAGATGCTATCGAACTGTTTTCATTTCACAATTTTTAAACCGACCATCAGATCCTTCTCTGAAATTTATCTCAAACCCACCCCCCCCCCGCTCTTTTTAAGACAAGCTCCTCCCATTTGTTGGGATTTAAACTGACTCCCCCGGCATGTCTCTCTGACAGTGAGTTTCACACCCACAGCACTCCTGTGTCATGCCACAATGGAGATATGGAGCTATAAATGGCGGGGAACTGCACATTTTATCACTTCCAGCATGAACTGCAAGTTTTCCCACGCTGGGCAGTGATCTAACACAGTGTTACTCAGCAATGCAGTGATTGGTGTACACAGCTGTGTATGCTAGGGAAAGTAACTGCTCCAGATTAATAGATAAATTCACTGCTATTCACTGCACAGCTCCCCATGCTGCACAGATATCAAGTCCGTGTGAATAGAACAATGCCTTTATGTGTTCTGTACAGCGTAGCACGAATGGGCGGCACGATGACACAGAGGTTAGCACTGCTGCCTCACAGTGCCAGAGACCCGGGTTCAATTCCCGCCTCAGGTGACTGTCTGTGTGGAGTTTGCACGTTCTCCCCGTGTCTGCGTGTGTGTCCTCCAGGTGCTCCCGTTTCCTCCCACAGTCCAAAGATGTGCAGGTCAGGTGAATTGGGCATGCTAAGTTGCCTGTAGTGTTAGGTAAGGGGTAAAAGCAGGGGTATGGGTGGGTTGTGCTTCGACTGGGCAGTGTGGACTTGTTGGGCCGAAGGGCCTGTTTCCACACTGTAAGTAACCTAATCTAAAAAGATCATCGAGTTCAAGTTTATAGATCAGTGCACTGTTGGACAGATATGTCGTGAACTGGTGAGCTATAAACAGTGTTCGATCCTGGACGGATTGCTGAGCAGTACACTAGCATGGTCTACACAGTGCTTCATGCTGAGCAGGTATCTCATCTGGGCTTATACGTGTCCGGGCTGTATCTGAAAGGTGGATTGAGTATCCGATATAATTCCTGACATGATTATCACTCATCCAGCTCGTCCTATTCCACTAGTAAATGTGAGGTGCTGTGTTTGAGATAGAATTTACTTGGTAAAAATATTCAACATTAGGCAAAACACAATTTAATCGAACACTGTCGATAAAAGACAACAAAAGGAAAAGGATGTTTCAACAACTTAATTCTGTTGGAAAGCTTAGCAGAATAATAGTTTATTTAACTTCTATACAGTAACTGCTGCAAAATGCTATCATCCAATAAGCATGCAAATGTCAAAAAACAAATGCAGGAAACAGATTGTCTGACATGCAGTTCTCCAATCCAGGAGGAAAGAATATCAAAAGACAGTTCCGAGTGAAATCTTACAGATTGTGTGTAGCACCCGGGAGAGATTTACTGCCTTCCAACCCTGTTGAGACTCCAGAAATAACTGGCGAATGGTAAAACTAAGAATCCTGGTTCTGTAAGAGTTTGAACATTACTCCACAGGACCAGGCTGTAGCTGCAAGAACACAAGGAATGGACTGTATCTACATCGTCTATGGCTCTCTAGGAGTCTCTCAAAAGTGCCTAAATCCACTGAAGTCGTTTAATGCTGGACAGACAAAAGTCAAAGTTAAACATAAACAAATAAATAAAACAAAACGATGCTGCGGGCCTGTTGATCAGACACAGATCAGCAATTCGTGTACTGCCAAAACACAGCAGAATCCTCGAGCTTGCGAAGAGAAAGAATTCTGTCTCTCCCTCACCTCTATGTTTACAAGCAGAGATGTTCCATGACCGCAAGAATCATCGATATCAAAATCCCACCCACTCCAAGTATTATTGTGATATATCAGAGTTGCCGTGAAATGGGTTAACTGGAGCTGTTTGTTCAGTGACTGTGATGAATATCAGTCTTCCTGAACCTAACTGGGTCACTGGAGGATGTCTCTCTTCCATAATTATGCACTTCTTTCAACTTGTTATACCACCATATTTGGCGCAGAGTCAACCTCAACAAGATTGGGATCAGCAGCTGCAGAGAAAGAGAGAGAAATCAGAATCTGAGAACATTAGAATGGTCCAACAATGGATTTTAATTTGAGAACATTAGACTATAATCTTCCATAAATGGATCAGAATCTGAGAACATTAGACTGGAATGTTCAAACAATGGACAGGAATTTGTTATCCGGTCTTTACTGGCTTTCTCAGGATTGGCCATGGTTAGAGTTGCGGATACGAGCCGTACTGATGATTATTCAATCTGGGTACTATCCCATCCTCGCTATTATTGTTGTGCCTGGTAAGTCTATCTCTGTCGATTCTATAAATGATGCTGCTTGTTATTGCTATTCTGGTTGATTATATATAATAAAAACATCAACTTTCAGTCACAAACGCCACTTCCTTCTCATGCATTTCCAAACTACTTACTCATAAACAGCTGAGAAGGAATAAGACTGTTCGGAACCTTGAGTCTCCTTTTTACCGTGAACTGTTTTCTGTCTCCATATTCTCTCTGTCATCAAACTTGCAGACGCCCACCTTCATAATATCCCCAATCTCCAGCTCTGCCTGAGTTCTGTTACTGACTTTGCCATCATTTACCCCTTCGTTAACACAGATTGTATGGCTCCAATTCTCTTCTGACCTCTCTTCCAGTTACAAATCGTTTAACCACAAACTTGTTCTTGTCTCTACAGTACCTTTATAACACGGACTCTTAAACAGAGTAATAATGTCACTGACTGTGTAATTCAGAGGCACAGGTTATGAATCTAAAAGCATTGTCTGAAATCCTATCACAGCCGATGACTAAATTTAAATTCCAATATCAAAAATTGGAATGAAGCCTAATTTCACTCATGACAAACACAAACTGTCAGGATTCGTTTTCTTATTTTATTGATAAGCTTTGGTAAACAAACCTACCATTTTTGCCCTGTCTGAACTAAGTGTCACCTCAGATCCAAAACAATATGGTTGCCTCCATATTGCTTTGACAAATGGCCACGTGGTCAAGGGCAGTTAGGAAGGACAACAAATGCTGCCTTTCCCAGTGATGCTGGTATCCCGCGAAACAACAACATTAAAGGTGAAATAACCAAGGAAATGC